>NC_058519.1:459786815-460386815 GCF_904849725.1 Hordeum vulgare subsp. vulgare | reverse complement strand
CCCTCCGATGAGAGGAGTGTTGGTGATGACGATGGCGACGATTTCCCCCTCCGGGAGGGAAGTTTACCCGACAGGATCGTCCTGCCGGAGCTCTAGATTGCTTCTGCTCAAGTTCTGCCTCGTGGCGGCGGCGAAACCACGAAACCCTCCATATAGCAAAAGAGGGGTGCTAGTGGTCCAGTGGGCTACCCACAAGCCCCCATGGCGCGACCTTGGGAGGTGGTCGCACCGTGTAGGTTTGTGGGCACCCCGTGGTGCCCCTCTGGCACTTCTTAGGCCCAGTATTTTTGATAAATTGGGAAAACAATCCCCGTTGATTTTCATGACGTTTGGAGTTGCGCAGAATAGGTATCTCAACTTTGCTCCACTCTCAGGCCAGAATTCCAGTTGCCGGTATTCTCCCTCTTCATGTAAACCTTGCAAAATAAGAGAGAAAAGGCATTAGAATTGTACCATGAAGTGAAATAACAGCCAAAGAAGCAATAAATATCAACATGAAAACATGATGCAAAATGGACGTATCAACTCCCCCAAGCTTAGACCTCGCTTGTCCTCAAGCAAAAGCCGAGCTCAATAAATATGTCCACATGTTTAGGGAGAGAGGTGTCGACAAAAAAAGATACGAACATGCATGCATCATGATCAAGATCAGAACAGCAGTACAAACATATAATCTCTCATGGTAAAGTGATAATTCCTTCACAAAGTAAAGCATGGATCAAGAACCTTACTGAGAAGTAACAACCGATAGCCTTTAGTCATTGAAGCAATTGCAATTTATCACGACATCAGAAAGAGTCAAATAAGAGCTTGTAAACCAAATCCACATACACAATCATTCTTTCGTTCTCTACAATTGCTACAACTCAGGTGGTACTCATGAGATCAAAGTTTCAGCTGGACACAGAGAAAGATAGAGGCTTATAGTTTTGCCTCCCAACTGCTTACCTCAAGGGTAATGTCAACAATAATAATTCTTGAATGCCTACCTCCAAGTTGACATATGAATATAGATCTTTCCCAAGCATGTGACGGTAGCCAAGACAAAGGCAAAACAAGGAATTGGTGAAGATCACCATGACTCTTTCAGGAGCAAAAAGTAAAGTTACAAGATAGGCCCTTCGGAGAGGGAAGCAGAGGTTGTCATGTGCTTTTGATGTTTGGATGCGTGTCCTCTTAGTGCAGAGGAACGTCACTTTATATTGCCTCCTGTGATAAAGAGCTTTATTATGCAGTTTGTCGCTTTTATGTCATCCTCATCACAGGTTCGTATAAAGCTTATTTTCCACACAATAATAGATCATACATATTAGAGAGAAATTTTTATTGCTTGCACCGATGACAACTTAGTTGAGGGATCTTATTCAATCCATAGGTAGGTATGGTGGACACTCATGGCAAAACTGGGTTGATGGTTTATGGCTGCACGAGTAGTATCTCTACTTGGTGCGGGAGTTTTGGCTAATGTGAGGTGGAAGCAATCATCACATGCTAAGGGATCTCTAATCATATAACATTGTTTAGAGCAAAGAAAACACAATTCATTATGTTGTCTTCCTTGTCCAACATCTACTTCTAGGCATGTAATAGTTTAGTGAGTGTTCACAATCATAGATGGTGTCAGAGATGATATACTTATATGTGAACCTCTCCTTCTTTATGACTTCCTATTAATTGAAACCATGACCAAGGTCTATTTTTGCCTACCCTCAACAAGTTTCAATCCTCATTCTTTTTATATGTGAAGCCATCACTTCCCATAAGATCATTACATGATCTTTCATGCTTTTGTTCTGTTCTCACTCTTTTGATCATGGTAAGAGGCAAAGCCCTTTAACTAAGACACTCTTTATTATATGGCTCACGAGCAAGAATACATCGGGGGAGACACAAAGCAAAACTCAAGACTAAAACACTAAGACTTTTGAACTACTAGAGAATAAGAAAACTGAAAAGGAAAACTAAAACAAAGGTAAAGGCAAAAGATGTGATGGTGATACGATACCGGGACAAGTCCCCCAAGCTTGGCACAAACCAAGGGGATTACCCATACCAATGCTCAGTTGTCTTCCTTTGGCGGTGATGGTGATGAAGTTGTTGCAACCTTTGATTCCAAGAGGGCCATCAGTCTTCGATTTATAGTTTGGAGATCTGTGATATGTTTCTCCAGCAAAACAACTTCACGAATGTTGGGGATATTACCTGTTAATAACCCGCCCTAGTTGGGCCGGGTCACCAATCAGGCGATTCACCTAAACAGTGATTTGGGCCTTGGGCTGGCCGGATCAAGATCGTATGGCGGTTTATGATTTCTGGAAGGTCTCCAAGCTTTGAAACACGGCCACCTAGAGACCACAGGGGTCACGATTTATAGGAAGGAAAGTTTCCTTGTAAACCCTAAGGGTTCGACCTATATATAAAGGCGAGTCCCAGGGAAGGAGAGGACATGTTAGAATTCATCGAGTGCTAGGTCTGGCGATTTACGCCCTCCTTGTAATCGAAACCACATCTATACAAACCAAAGCATGACGTAGGCCTTTACCTCTTCTCGAGGGGCTGAACCTGGGTAAATCGCCGTGTCTCTCCCGCTTAACCCCTTTGAGTCGCCACCAAGGTGCGATGGCTCCAGTACTAAGTCCTTTCACGAGGACATCTGCCGTGACAAAACCACGACAGTTGGCGCCCACCGTGGGGCCTGCGCACGGTGGAGTTGAGTTCTCAAAGGGAGCCCTACCAGGGTTTGGGAGTTACGCGATGGGGCTCATGACCCAGAGCCGCCGCGGAAAAAACTACATCGACAACCAACGATGGGGGCCCGAAGCAGATTCGATTGAATCTGGTTACAGGGTCCCCTTCGGCAAGATCAACGTCTTCATCGGCATAATCAGATCATCCGTGCCTGAGCCGGACATCTCCACCGACATTGTTGAGCCGGCCAGGTACGTCCGCCCAGTAATAACACCAAATCTGACTCGCCCGGTCTTTGTGGGGTTCACGCAGGGATCGGAGGAGCCAGAGCGCTCGGCGACTCAGGAAACTACACCGGTCAACTCTGATGACGAATCATCCATGGGCGATTCAGATTCAATACAATCTCTACATGGGGATTGTCTTGGGGGCTTGTCGATGGCCATGGACCCCGAAGTCTTTGACCGAGCCCGCCGTCAGATCGCCATTTATATGGCGGGGGCGACTCAACCCACACAAAACCCCACCGGAGGAGATGGAGCCGCCGAGACGTCCAGAAGCCCGGCCGCAGTCCTGGTGGATTTAGCGGCAGAAATCACAAGGCTGATGGCGACTCCCCTTACACCAGAAAACCAGGAGGAGATAAACGCGGAGCTGGCGAAACTTAGAGAGGCAATGGCAAAGGCTCATCGGGATGCTGAGGTGGAGTCCGCTAGGATCGGGACTCGGCAAGCTCAAATTGTGGCCGAAAGGATGCGTTTAAACACTGACAACTGGCGGCTCGAAAGACAACAACGCGCATCTGATGCCGTCCATCAATGGAGACACCAGGGTCGCCTGCCCCATGATCTCAACCCGACCCGCCCGTTCGACTCCGCCCCGGGGGGAGGGCCGGGTCGCCCGCCTAACCCGCCGGGTCAGCCGGCTGAGGATCACATTCCCCGATTCCGGACGCCTCAAGGCCACTTTTCCAAGCCGGTGGACAACGTCCTTGCCGCAACTCGCCATCTGGAATCCCTTCCGATTCACGGCAACACTCCTGCCGAGATAGAAGCAAGGAATGCCATCGAGATGTTAAAGACGGCGGTGGTTCAAAATTCCCAGTTCACACACAGCCTCGAGAGGTTGCATTCCACTCCCTAGGCAAGCTACACCAGGAGCCGGCCAGAGGACCAGCCCGCCGTAAACAGCGGGCCGCGACACGTCCCACAGGACAACTCTCCTGAACAGAACCCGCCGGGCCGGGATCTCCCGAACACCCAAGACGCCCCGGCCCCCCTCGTCGGGGGCGGAGGGCGAGTAGGGGTATCATGCCTGTCCACCTTTGGGTAACTGCTCCCGAAAATCCAGCAGTACCTCCGCAGATTTAACGAGGAGCGGCGCAAGGCGATTGGGGAAGAGGTTGCCCGTCTTTTAGCCGCCGGATTCATCGTGGAAGTTTTTCACCCCAAATGGCTGACCCGGTTTTGGTACTCAAGAAGAATGGTACTTTTCGTATGTGCATTGACTAGACAGACCTCAATAGAGCTTGTCCAAAAGATCCCTTCGTTCTTCCCCGCATCGACCAGATCATTGACTCGGTGGCGGGATGCGAACGATTGTGCTTTTTGGATGCCTACTCAGGATATCACCAAATCAAGATTGCCATGGAGGATCAAGAGAAAACAGCCTTTATAACCCCCTTCGGGGCTTTTTGTTATGTGTCCATGCCCTTTGGACTCAAGAGTGCGGGGGCGACTTATCAACGCTGCATCCAGAATTGCCTCCGCAACCAAATAGGTCGCAATGTCCATGCCTATGTCGACGATATTGTGATCAAAACCCGCCAGGGGGAGACACTGTTGGAAGATCTCAAGGAAACGTTCGATAATTTACGGGTATATCAGATGAAGCTAAATCCTACCAAGTGTGTTTTTGGTGTGCCTGCAAGGAAATTGCTGGGTTTCCTGGTATCGGAGCGCGTCATTGAAGCTAACCCAGACAAGATCGAAGCAGTTACATCCCTTGGAAAGCCGGCGAACGTTAATCAAGTTCAACGACTCGCGGGTCGCATTGCGGCCCTAAGTCGTTTTGTGAGTCGCCTGGGTGAGAAGGAGATCCCTCTTTATCAGTTATTAAGGAAATCTGATCGGTTTGTTTGGACGAATGAGGCAGACGAGGCGCTCGAAGCCCTGAAACGCCAATTGGTTAACCCGCCGGTCCTGGCCGCCCCGACTGAAAAAGAGCCCATGCTTCTGTATATCGCGGCAAATTCCAAAGAAGTAAGTGTGGCAGTGGTCGTGGAGAGAAACGAGGAAGGGAAGGAATACCCAGTGCAATGCCCGGTATATTTTATCAGCGAGGTGTTAACTCTTTCCAAATAGCGGTACCCACACTGGCAGAAGTTGGTATATGGGGTGTTTATGGCGAGTCGAAAACTTAAGCATTATTTCCAAGAACACCCTATCACAGTGGTTAGCTCTGCCCCCCTTGGGGACATCATCCAGAATCGGGGGCAACAGGGCAGATCGCCAAGTGGGCAATAGAACTTGGGCCGCATCACATACAGTATACCCGCCGCACAACCATCAAGTCTCGGGCTTTAGTTGATTTCGTCAACGACTGGACGGAGTTACAGGCTCCGGAAGACCGCCCTGATCTCACTTACTGGACTATTTACTTTGATGGATCTAGGCAGCTGGAAGGCTCGGGGGCTGGTGTGGTGTTGGTATCCCCTCAAGGAGATAAATTCTGTTACGTTCTCCGACTCATGTTTCCGTGCACTAACAATGCGGCGGAATACGAAGCTTTGCTTCACGGCTTGCGACTCGCCAAGGAGATGAATCTAACACGAGTTAGATGCTTTGGCGACTCTGATTTGGTGGCACAACAAGTTTCAGGTACCTGGGATTCTCGGGACCCCATGATGGCGGCTTACAGAAGAGCTGTGTCTCATGTGGCGGGTCATTTTCATGGTTATCAGGTGGACCACATTGATCGGCGCCTCAACGAGGCAGCTGACGCCCTCTCATGACTTGGCTCCCAGAGAAAGCCAGTTCCTCCCAATGTTTTTCTGGATATCTTGCATAAACCATCCGTGTTTCTACCATCGGAGGAGCAATTGGCAATACCAGATCCTGAGTCTCAGCTCGTGGCGGCTCTCCATGTCACGCCGGATTGGGTTCTTCCTTATCTGGCTTATCTCGCTCGGGGCGAGTTACCAGCAGACGAAGTTTCGGCTCGTTAAATCGTTCAGCGCAGCAAATCCATGGTCATCATCAATGGCGAGTTATATAAGCGGAGCGCCTCTAGAGTGTTTCAGCGATGCGTTTGCTCCGAAGAAGGATGCATAATCTTAAATGACATTCATTCCGGAGACTGTGGGCATCATGCCCGGTCACGCTCTTTGGTGTCAAAGGCTTTCCGTCATGGTTTCTTTTGGCTGACGGCTCATGCCGATGCAGAGGATATAGTTCGTCGGTGCGAAGGATGCCAGCGTTATGGGCGGCAGGCTCATGTGCCGGCTCAAGAATTAAGAATGATTCCCATCACTTGGCCTTTTGCAGTCTGGGGGCTGGACATGGTCGGCCCCTTTAAAATGTCCTCTAACAACAAGACCCATCTGCTGGTGGCGGTTGATAAGTTCACCAAGTGGGTTGAGGCGGAACCTATTGGAGCTTGCGATGCGGAAACAACGGTCAAATTCTTGAAAAAGTTGATTGTCCGGTTTGGGTATCCGCAAAGTATCATTACTGATAATGGTACTAACTTGTCCCAAGGAGCGATGCAGGAGTTTTGTCGTCGAGAACATATCCGGCTTGATGTTTCTGCAGTCGCTCACCCACAATCTAACGGGCAGGCAGAGTGAGCGAATCAGGAGGTTTTGCGAGGAATTAAGCCCCGACTCATGGTTCCCCTGGAAAAATCCCCAGGGTGTTGGGTTGAAGAATTACCTTCAGTACTGTGGAGTATTCGGACCACCCCAAACCGGTCCACGGGTTTCACCCCTTTCTTTCTGGTCTACGGAGCAGAGGCTGTCCTTCCTACTGATATAAGGCATGACTCACCTAGAGTCGCCGCATATGTGGAACAAGACAATGAGCTGGCGTGTCAAGACTCTTTGGACGCCTTAGAGGAGGCACGTGACCTGGCTGCGGCCCGTTCAGCTATCTACCAGCAGGATCTAAGGCGTTATCACAACCGCCGGGTTAAGAGTCGGACCTTTCAGGAAGGCGACTTGGTTCTTTCGTTGATACAAGATCGTGCAGGCATGCGTAAGTTGTCACCACCTTGGGAGGGACCGTTCGTCGTCAGCTAGAATCTCCGCAATGGCTCTTATTATTTGGTGGATCTCCGGCCTAACCGGCCAACCACGGAGGCTGAGTCAACTCGCCGCTGGAATATTGCCCACCTGCGGCCTTATATCACTTAAGCTCTTAAGCTCTACATTTTGTAAGTTTTTCAGTTTCATTATGAAGTAATAAAGTTAAAAAAACTCCCTCACTTGGGGGCTTCTTCATTAAAGAACAATTTTGTCATCCTGTTGCGACCTTATGAGCCGACAGAGTTATCATCTTAGGGTGGCGCTTGAGCTTTCTGACTCGCTCCATCCTGTCGCGACCTTATGAGCCGACGAAAACATCATCATTTAGGGTGGCGCTTGAGCTTTCTGACTCGCCCCATCCTATCGCGACTTTATGAGCCGACGAAAACATCATCATTTAGGGTGCCGCTTGAGCTTTTTGCCTTGCCCCATCCTGTCGCGACCTTATGAGCCGACGAAAACATCATCATCTTTGGGTGGCGCTTGAGCTTTCTGACTCGCCCCATCCTGTCGCGACCTTCTGAGCCGACGAAAACATCATCATTTAGGGTGGCGCTTGAGCTTTTTGACTCGCCCCATCCTGTCGCGACCTTATGAGCCGACGAAAACATCATCATCTTAGGGTGGCGCTTGAGCTTTCTGACTCGCCCCATCCTGTCGCGACCTTATGAGCCGACGAAAACATCAGCATTTTAGGGTGTGTGCTCGAGCTTTCTGACTCGCCTCATCCTGTCGCGACCTTATGAGCCGACGAAACCAGCATTTTAAGGTGTGTGCTCGAGCTTTCTGACTCGCCTCATCCTGTCGCGACCTTATGAGCCGACAACACCAGCATTTTAGGGTGTGTGCTCGAGCTTTCTGACTCGCCCCATCCTATCGCGACCTTATGAGCCGACAAAACCAGCATTTTAGGGTGTGTGCTCGAGCTTTCTGACTCGCCTCATCCTGTCGCGACCTTATGAGCCGACGAAACCAGCATTTTAGGGTGTGTGCTCGAGTTTTCTGACTCGCCCCATCCTGTCGCGACCTTATGAGCCGACGAAACCATCATTTTGGGTGTGTGCTCGAGCTTTCTGACTCGCCCCATCCTGTCGCGATCTTATGAGCCGACGAAATTGCTGTTTTTATTTTCTTTCGTGGCATAGCCTCGAGGGTTTCAAAACCTTCTTTCTGATTCCTTTTGAAAATATTTGTTATCATTTATTTGGTTTCAGATATGTTGTTTTCAAAGCCTAAATCAGGTTGATGATCAGAATCACTTCATACATGGCGGATTAAGCATCATAAAGGATTCTCAAATAGCGGGTCAAATATTTCAAATCGCCTTAAGGGCGATATAAAGATTCTTTCGAGAGTATCACAAAAACAGTGTCGACTTATGAAAAAGACCTATTACATGGCTCTTAGGCCAAATCAATGAGGTTTATTCTGTTGGCGCCTTAGGATCATTTTGCTGCGAGCTTTGGCCGACCTCAATTTGCAAGTCGCCTAGTACCCAGTTACACTTGGCCAGAGCTGCGAAGTCATCTTCATCAGTCAGGATTGATGCCAGGTCTGCCTCCAAGTAAAAAGGGTTCTTGGGTCGCCGAGGAGTTAAACTGGTCATCACAAAGGTTGGCAGGTTGACCTTCTTGTTTTTGCTGTCATAAGCAACCTGATATTTTGATAAATCCAGACTTGCTGCGAGTTGGGTTGCTGCCAGCCGGGAGTCCTTGACAACACGTTGATAGTCCTCTTCAACGAATTCTGACCCATCGTCTTTGAGTTGAGGAAAGCCTGCCGCTACCTCTTCGGGGTTGATCTCTGGAGCATATGCCAAGCAGCGACTCAAGGCAGTCAGAACCCCCTTTCGGGCGGCTGATCGAGTTAGCTCGCCAATCTAAGGGGGAAGCGTGGATAGGCAGCCAAGCACCTTCTTTATGGAAGTTATAGGATCTTTGGCACCCATCACAGCTTTAACAGTTAAGACACTACCGGTGTACAGTTGCTCTGTCAACGTGTAAATCGCCTTTAGCATCAGCACGCAATCTTCCTGAAGGTTGGCGGCTCTCGGTCCAGAGTAAGGGGTCATGATAATCAGCGACTTACAATAAGAGTTATTTATAAATAAAAAAGGGAGAAAAGACCAAAAGTTTGAGTAAGTTTACCAAAGACGGCTTGCGTCATGTTTGAGATATGACGCTTCAAGCCGGACAATTCTTGTTGCACAGTAGCCAGCCTGGCTTCAGCCTTCTCTGCTCTTTTTGTGGCAGCATCTTGGTCAGCTTGAGCTCTTTTCAAATCGGCGTTTTTCCAGCTCAGCCAGGACCAATTGATACTTCTCCTCCGACTTAGCTCGGGCATCTTGCTGACCAGATAAGTTTTTCTTTAAATCGCCAAGCGCCGATTCAGTCTGAGCAAGAGTTTCCTGTTGAAAGTACAAAAAAGGGGCAAGTCTCAGAACTATTGCAAGCAATATCCCTGACACTTGGGGGCTAATGTATAATTTTTTCTTTTCAGATGAAATTATACAATATCAAGACACGTCTCATCTTTTTACTGATGACCCGGCCCTTGGGGGTTACTGGTCGCAAGTTTTTTCTAAATATATCAAGACCCGACTCATCTTTTTACTGATGACCCGGCCGTTGGGGGTTACTGGTCGCAAGTTTTTTCTAAATTTATCAAGACCCGACAAATCTTTTTACTAATGACCCGGCCCTTGGGGGTTACTGGTCGAAAGTTTTTTCTAAATTTATCAAGACCCGGCTCATATTTTTACTGATGACCCGACCCTTGGGGGTTAATGGGAGTAATACAATATAACAAAGCTTACCTCATGTTTTTTAGCATCCGCAGCAGGCTTTTCTCCATCTCATGACTCGCCTCTAGGCGACTTGTGAAACCAGAGCAAAGTTCCTTGAACTCCAGATTTTCATATTCAGAAAGCCTGGCCTTGGGGAATCCAGAGTCAGGAATGGTTTGAGAGGAAGATGCCACATGCTTTGACAAAACCGTTGCCGCCGGTGTGGAGAAGCCGGTACCAGTAATAACTACAGCATCCGGGTCTTCTGCTGTCATCAATGGATTTGGCGGCTTAGGGGCATCCATTGTTTCCTTGGGCGAGTTTGGAAGATCCATTTGATTTTTGGGCTCGCCTTGATCCGGGTTATCTTGGATCTGCACTGACTCTTTCATGGGCTCTGAAATTATGACAGGAGTTGGTCCGCTGGTTTTCCTTTTCTTGGCTTGTGCCCTAAAAGAGGGGAGAAGCGCATTAAAGAACTACAAGTTTATTACCTTCAGATTCAAAGTAAGATTATCAAAATACTTACCGAGGGACTCGAATCATTGGCGGAAGTGTCGACATCACTGAGTCGCCAGATGTAGGAGGAGAGTTCTGCAAGAATTATACGTCAAAAATATAGGCGGGTTACAGACATGATCCAAAGAAACATGAAGAATTGTTATTCGTAAGTACCTCATTTGTTTTCCTCTTGTTTGTGGCTGGTAAGCCGGACATCAGATCACCGGAATGACTTCGGATCTTCCTATTTGAAGTATGTTGTGCTTTCTTCAGTAGGAAATTTGGGTCCAAACAAGCATTTGGGTGTGACAAGGGAACTTTCCCACAAATTCGCTTGGCCGGCTTAGGTGGAGAAGGAGATGAATCGGAGGAAACAGAAATTACCTCAACAGAGTCCTCCTGGCTTTCGTTGTCTTCATTCTATTCAAGAGAAGCAGAGATATAAATACAAAAGTTAATAGTAGTGGATGGCGAGTGAAAGGAGGATAGGTTTTTACCTCCGAAAGTGCATCGCCGACTTGAGACTCATCGACTTCGGATGGCTCAGCCGCAGCAGCTTTGCCCTTGCCCTTGGTTTTCTTTGGGGGCGGCCTAGCTCGCTTCATGGGTGGCCTTTTGGTTTTCTTGGACCAAAATTTATCACCTTTCTAAAATAGCATATGTTACAAAGGCCACGATACAAGTGAAACATAAGAAGTAAAGACAAAAGGCGGGTTAGTTTTGCTCACCTTGGGCGCCGGATTAATTTTGCAGAAAGGCTTAAGGCCGATTTGGCCGCATTTTCCCGCAGGCTCGCCCGTCAACTTGTTGATGATGGTGACAATATCCTTTTCTGTTAAAGCCGTATGGAAATAACACTGAGGGTGATCTAAAGTGCCATCAAATTCGCACATTAGCCTGTCCCGGCGACTCAGATGGAGGATGCGCTATTCGACCCAGCAGCGGATCAAGTCAACCCCAGTAAGGCCGTTGTTTGTCAAAGATGTTAACTCGGACAATACTGGGATGAAGTCTGATTCCTCCTCCTCGGTGAGCTTGTCTGGAAGCTTGAAATTTGTTGGAAGGCGATCTTTCCTGTAGCCCAGAAGCTTGTTTTCGCCTACAGGTGAGGTCTCTTGACAATAGAACCAAGACTCGCCCCAACCTTTGGGATGGCTTGGCATGGCGAGTGAGGGAAACGGGCTATCCCTGCGGCACTGGACATTGACACCTCCGAGTTCCAGGCTGGGGCCATTGTGAAATTCCGTTTGGCGATTAAGATGGAAAAAGTGCCAGAATAAGGGGACTGAGGGTTCAATCGGCAGATAAGCCTCACAGAACACTTGGAATTGGCATAGGTTACTTATCGAATTAGGTCCCAAATCCTGGAGGCGGACGTTCATAAAAGACATGGCGTCTCTAAGAAACTTCGATCCGGGCGGCTTAAAACCTCACTCCAGGTGTTCAACGAAAACGACTATCTCCCCTTCTTTGGGGTTGGGGAGATCCTCTCCGAATCCGGTACGCCAGCCGGTAACATTTTGAGGGTCCAAGTTGCCCGTTTTCACATAGTCTGCTAGTATGGTGTCATCGACTTTGGTAGGAAGCCAGTCACTTTCGAAGACGGTGCCCATGCTACAAAGAAGTAAAGTACGGATGAATTTACACGCTTCGAACATCTGCTGTAAGGGGTGAAATGAGTTCATTTGACTCGCCAAATAATTTGTTCATGGACTGAGGGAAAAAGCTTGACCCGCCATATTAAGAGCCGAGTTGGGTTGCTATGGCGACTTACGAAGTTTGGCTATTCACGAGAGCTGTGTTCTAAAGGTGTCGGAGACGTTCGTCCAAAACAGCGAAGTGGGAAGACTACAAACAGCTTTTTGCGAACAGTAGGTAAATTATGGATCTACTGGATAGGTGAAAAAACATGAGAAAAGTGGCTGGATGTAGCAGTTTATTACCAGGACAAGGTGATGTCCTTCGCTTGATGAAGCATTACTCTAGATTCGCAAGTAAGAGCGGATAAATGAAGGTATTCAAAGCATTGGCTATCTCGTCGACATTTGTGTTGATTAGTCAAGGACAGGCAACAAATGCTCACGAAGAACATCAAGAACATGGCGGTGCTGGAGCTTCGAACGAAGAGATGGCCTAACCTGATGCTTTCAGTCGGAAGTGGTCGACAGCGACGGAGATTGTTGGAGAAGCACGGAGGTCCCGTCGAGCGAAGAGATCTTCGACGGCGGCGGAGTTCTTGGCGAGCAACGAGACGGTCGACGATGATGCGGTGGTCAATGGCGGCAGACGGATCGGCCGCGGTGCGAAGCTTGACGACGGCGAAGATCTATGGGCGGCGCCGAAGCCTCTCGGACGAAGACGGGAAGTGCGGTCACCGGCGGAGCCCTCGGGAGGCGATGAGACTTCCTCGCTGTGATAATGGGGAGGAGATTGACGATACTGGTAGGTGGGAAGCACCAGTCCTGTTCCCCCCATCTATTTAACAGGGAAGGCGCTGGAATCGAGGCACCGTGAGCGGGAACCGCCGGGGAATAAAAAGATTCGCCATAATAGCGTTCCGAAGATTTTGGGATAACGATGCACCCGGATCCGTTGGGATTATGTCAGCCTTCCCGGAAATCGAGGGATAAGAAGATGCCAACAAGAAATGGTTTGGCGACTTAAAGATTTTCCAGTGCCAGATGGCGGGTTACAATTTCTGACGTATGGAGAAAAATGAGGAGTGAATCGCCTTCAACTGAGTAGAAGTATTGGCGTGAAAAGAGTTCAAGTCAATCTGGGGCCTAATGTTGGGGATATTACCTGTTAATAACCCGCCCTAGTTGGGCCGGGTCACCAATCAGGCGATTCACCTAAACAGTGATTTGGGCCTTGGGCTGGCCGGATCAAGATCGTATGGTGGTTTATGATTTCTGGAAGGTCTCCAAGCTTTGAAAGACGGCCACCTAGAGACCACATGGGTCACGATTTATAGGAAGGAAATTATGCTTGTAAACCCTAAGGGTTCGACCTGTATATAAAGGCGAGTCCCAGGGAAGGAGAGGACATGTTAGAATTCATCAAGTGCTAGGTCTAGCGATTTACGCCCTCCTTGTAATCGAAACCACGTCTATACAAACCAAAGCAGGACGTAGGCCTTTACCTCTTCACGAGGGGCTGAACCTGGGTAAATCGCCGTGTCTCTCCCGCTTAACCCCTTTGAGTCGCCACCAAGGTGCGATGGCTCCAGTACTATGTCCTTTCACGAGGACATCTGCCGTGACAAAACCACGACAACGAGTGAGACAAGTATTGCGAGCACGAGTTGTTTCACAAAACCTCAAGAGTTCAATCAAAGATGGAGATTGTAGGTGGAGGTAGGGTTGGAGGAAATCCACTTCTTCAACTTCTTCCTTGTTGAGCACAGATTGCACTTCGTCCCACGCCTGATCCTTCTCCTTAGGTTTGCCCTTGGTTTCTTTAGGTACCCTTTCCTTAGCCTCCATGACCTCCATACTTTTTAGATCAGCATGAACTTCTCCATAGATTGGACGGAGGTTGTTCTCCCCCATAGATTCTTGGGATGACATCTTGTCCTAGATGTGCGGCAGAAAACAGGCTCAAAACGAAAAATAGGGGAAATCTGCATGATGCACGGGTCATACCAAATGGAAGTGTATATAATGATTTTTTCCAGACCAGAAGGAGTCCCTTGCATGAAAACGGAGTCCGAAAGGTGCACGAGGTGTCCACAAGCCCTCACGGCGAGGCCAGGGGGTGGGCCCGCGCCGTGCAGGCTTGTCGCCTCCTCGCGCACTTTCCGGACTACTTCCAATGTTTGTATTTTTTTCAAATATTACAAAACGGAGAAAATTTCCTACTGGAAAAGTTTTGGACTCTGTTTTCTTACCGAATCACATACCTCTTCGTTTTCGGAGTCTGAAATAGGGTGATAAATGTCCCTTAGGTATTCTTCAGGAGTTATGGTATTGATGATATTGCTTTCAACATTTATGGGACTACCTGAGATATAATGCTTGATTCTCTGCCCATTTACCACTCTCGGACAATTACCTTTCGTGTTGTTGATCTTGATAGCACCGGAACGATATACTTCCTCAACAACATAGGGACCTTCCCATTTAGAGAGAAGCTTGACTACAAAGAATCTTAAACGAGAGTTATATAGCAAGACATAATCACCTACATTGAACTCACGCTTTTGTATCCTCTTATCATGCCACCTCTTAACCTTCTCTTTGAAAAGCTTGGCATTCTCATATGCCTGAGTTCTCCACTCATCAAGCGAGCTAATATCAAATAACCTCTTCTCACTGGCAAGTTTGAAATCAAAGTTGAGCTCTTTGATTGGCCAATAAGCTTTATGCTCTAGCTCAAGAGGTAACTGACATGCTTTCCCATACACCATTTTGTACGGAGACATGCCCATGGGATTCTTATAGGCAGTTCTATAAGCCCACAGTGCATCATCGAGCTTCTTAGAACAATTGTTTCTAGACCTGTTGACAGTCTTTTGCAGAATCAGTTTAATCTCTCTATTGCTTAGCTCTACTTGAGCACTGGATTGAGGGTGATAGGGAGACACAATTCTATGGTTGACATTGTACTTAGCGAGCGTTTTACGGAAAGCACCATGAATGAAGTGTGAACCACCGTCGGTCATTAGATATCTAGGGACTCCAAATCTAGGGAAGATAACTTCTTTCAGCATCTTGATAGAGGTGTTGTGATCAGCACTACTAGTGGGGATAGCTTCTACCCACTTAGTGACGTAATCAACAACAACTAGGATGTGAGTATACCCATTGGATTTTGGAAAAGGTCCCATATAATCAAAGCCCCAGACATCAAATGGTTCAATGACAAGTGAATAGTTCATAGGCATTTCCTGATGTTTGCTAATATTACCTATTCTTTGACATTCATCACAAGAAAAGACAAACTTACGGGCATCCTTGAAGAGAGTGGGCCAATAGATACCTGATTGCAATACCTTGTGTGCAGTTCTATCTCCCGCATGGTGTCCTCCGTAGGCCTCGGAGTGACACTTCTGTAGGATATGTCCCTGTTCATGTTCAGGTACACAACGTCTAATAACACCATCCACTTCTTCCTTATAAAGGTGAGGATCATTCCAAAAGTAATGTCTCATGTCAAAGAAGAATTTCTTCTTTTGCTGGTACGTGAAACTAGGCGGTATGTATTTGGCAATGATATAGTTCGCATAATTAGCATACCATGGTGCACTACGTGACACATTGATGACATTCAATTTCTCATCGGAAAGCTATCATCAATAGGTTGTGGGTCATCAAGAACGTTTTCTAACCTAGAAAAGTTATCTGCTACTGGGTTATCAGCACCCTTTCTGTCGACAACGTGCAAATCAAATTCTTGTAGCAAGAGAACCCATCTGATAAGTCTAGGTTTAGCGTCCTTCTTCTCCATGAGGTACTTAATAACAGCATGGTCAGTGTCGTGGGTATAAGTCTGACAGTAGATGTGTAGGGTACGAAAGGATGGGCAGAGCCTTAGCTACGGCGAGGTTGTATGAGTTCAGGCCCCTCTACGGTGGAGGTAAAAGCCCTACGTCTCAGTGCTCTTGGAGCTTGTTATCGAGTGGAATATGGATTACAGTGAATTGCTAACCCCTGCACCAGTGGGGAAGGGCGGCTTATATAGAGTGCGCTACCCTTCATAACGGTTTGGTGCACAGGGGTGGAGTACTGGCGAATAACTGCATACGTTACAGGTAACGTATGTCTTAAATGCTAATAAAGGTACATGGAAACGTATGACCGTTGCCCTCCAGGGGGGTTACGATGTACAGAGTGGAATCCAGTCGGTAAGTTTGATACGCTCCGAATGCTCATCTCCGACCGGATGATGTAGGAATCGTCACCGACTGGATGACGGGAAGTCCTTAATTCAGTCGGAACTGACTAAGGGCCTTATCCCTTATGAAGGGTAGTCCTTGGGCAGGACCCATTGGGTAGGCCTATGACCCTACCCTAGGACTATAACCCCATCATTAGTCCCCGAATGGATAGGGGTTGGAACGACGAAGCGATGCTTGGAGTACGGATCCGACTGGTATGGATGCGACTTTGGCGTTGTTTGCCTCGATCCATTTTATCCTCTTGACCAGTGATCCGAGTGGATTTATTTGTGAAACGAACCGTCAGGGACCGAGTGTTTCCGTGGAATCTTTTGACGTGACCAGTCAACTGACAGCGGCGGATTTTCTGGGATCCTCAAATTTCGGTTGCCGCGCGCTCAGCGGGGATGACGACATCGTAATCGAGTAGTATTTGCCGCCTCGATTTCCGGGCCTTCATCTCCTCCACTAATATCACAGCGACCGGTCGGGGGATAAGATTTCAGGGCCACCTGCTAGTGACCCAGTCGGAACCTTATTTAAACCTCTTCAGCGAGGTTTTTTTGTTGCACTCGCGTGATAACTCGCACTTGCCCCGCTTCTCTCGTGACCTCCTGCGCATCCCAAGCTCCTTCCTTCCCCTCCTCCCCCGCGGATCTGCAGCCTCCACCATGACGAAGGGGCAGACGAGCAAGCTCGAGGCGCGGAAGAAGAAGAAAGCGGCGTCTCCTGCTCAGCGGCGGCAGCGAGCACTGCCGGCGGGTTGGATCTAGGGGGATTTCCTCCCCTCCACGGTGACGGTGGCGGACATGCTAGAGCTGGTGGAGCAAGGCATGATCGAGCAGAAGACGTGGAGGCTGCCGGCGGAGGGCGAGACTGAGCCGGCGCCCCAGGAGGGGTAGCGCGTCCTGCTGCTCAGTCACGTGTACCGAGGCTTCTCTCTGCCTCCTCATCCCTTCTTCAGAGGTATAATGAACCACTTCGGGGCGCAGCTCCACCATTTTCCTCCCAACGCAATAGCTCATCTCCCTGCCTTCGTCGTGCTGTGCGAGTGTTTTATCGGCTGTCCTCCCCACTGGGGGCTCTTCAAGCACATCTTCTCTACTAGATCTCAAACCATCAAAAGACTTAGCCAGTCGGATGACAAAACTCACCTCCTGCAGCCCTGCGGAGGCTTAGGCTTCCAAAATAAAAGTAAAAGTAGCTATCCCGCTCTTCAGTTGTCTGAAACCGTTAGGAACTGGCAGTCGACTTGGTTCTACTGCCAGGAGGTTGCGTGTCCGAATGCCGCAACTGGACTGCCACCTTTTAGCCTAGACCGTCCGGCTCCGCCTAGGTAGCTTGCGCTCACGAAGATGGAGAAGATCCAGATCCAGCCTCTGGTCGATGCACTGGAAGAGGTCGTCCGAAAGGGAGTCACTGGCATAGATTTGTTGGAGATTTTTCTGGGTCGGCCTATCCTGCCTTTGCAAGCTCGACACCATGCCATGTGGCACTACACGGGGCTTGAGGACTCCACTCGGACTAACCCCGAGTGCGTGACCGGGGACCTTGTGACGTCGTGGGTCCGCAACATCACAGGCGCTTGCGATAACCCCAGAGGAGCCCGACGAGTGAAGCCCTTCCGCGCAGACAACCCTCCTCCGAATGAGGTGAGTATAACTTGTCGAGGGCACACAATTGTCTTAGATTTATCGCTTTTTCTTGTATCACTGTCTGACGTCTGATGTTGTCGACTGTATCTCGTGCAGGCATGGACCAACTGGTTTTCTCCCGTCTCGAACGGGAATCCGGCTGAGGAAGAGGAAGGCAGCCAGGAGGGCAGTGTGGAGAGCGTCGAGTACGTCTCCGACAGTGGGGAGACGGAGGAAGAGTCCGAAGAAGAAGAAGGGGAAGATGAGGAACAGAACTCACCACCCCCACCACCAGAGCCTCGAACTAAACGCCGCCACGAACTCGCGGCTCCGTCGGCTCCTCCAGCGGCCTCGAGTGCCCCGCCAGCTCCTCCTGTGGTTCCGACTGCCTTGCCAGCTTCTCCCGTGGTTCCGAGTGCTTGGAGCACAAAGAGGACCAGGGACTCTGCTGCTGAGCCCGTGGGCCAGCCCTCTAAGGTGGCCAAACCGAGTGGATCCAAGCCTCGGAAGGCTTTGCCGCGGATGAGGATCGCCGTTCCCGTCGCCTCAGCGTAAGTGTATTGTTCTTATATCTTCTTCCAGTATTTGACTGAACTCATGCTTATTGGTCGAGTGAACTTTACTCGACAGAGCTGCCACCTCCGCCACTTCTGTGCCACGCCAGGAAGACGATCCCATGGATACGGACAACGTTGTCTCATCCCAACAAGGTATGTCGTGGCGACTCCGAGAGCTTACATAATTGTTTCACGAATTCTGTCTTTGGTCTTGCCTTTTTTCCTGTGGTCTCACGTCATTCGGTCGGGCTTCCTTCAGAGGTGATTCACGTGGAGGAGGACGACCAGAAGAGGTTTGAGCCAGCTGCGGTGCTTGTCCTTGAGGCTGTTCCATCTGCTACTACTCCCGCCACGGACGTGCCGCCAGCCGAGACGGTGCCGTCGACTAAGACGGCGCTCATTGCTGCTGAACCGACTGGAGCGGGGCTTGGGATGCCCAAGGAGCCTCTTGTGGTGTCAGGTCCGTCGACCGTCCAGTACGACGCCCAACGCCTCCCGGAAGATCAGCTGGGAGCTGCCAAGGGAGCCATGGTGCAGGCGGAGTTGAAGGCGGGCGATGCCAAAAGAGCGTACGACTCCATCGCGTCTGTGTACAAGCGAAGCTTGGAACTCCGGGACAATATCCGAGTAAGTGGGCTAGTAAGTGTTTTCTTTCCCCTTGTAACCCACTGGGTGTTTAAGCAATATACTCGGATGCAGGATGATTATTGTGCAGTGGGTTCACTCTTAGTGAACCCAGTGGGTGTAGTCCCCGAGAGTTCTGTCGAGTGCTTGTACCGGCAGTTTTCTTCATATACATTTTCTTTAAGTTGATCAGATCAAAACTAATCTGTTCGAATGTTACCGGTGGGGGTACTCCGAGTGCACCTACTAGATTAGTCCCTGAGACTAATTTTACTCAGTTCGGGTAGTAGTAGCCTCATAGGCTTGTTTTTGTTATGTATCTCAATAGGGCGGACCTGTTTGAGGTTCATGCCAGTGGAGTCACTCTTAGTGAACCCACTGGGTGTAGTCCTCGAGACCGCTGTCGACTGCTTGCGTCGGCAGGGGTCTGAAGAACTTCGAGTTTTTATTGTTTTCCTTGCTGAATTTGTCTGATCGTCTCTTCGCGCTGACTTGCAGAAGACTTGCGAGATGGGATCGGCGTACAACACTGTGAAGGCTGAAAAGATTCAGTTTGCTGCGGAACTGGATGCAGCAATGCTTGCCTTGGCTGGTTTGAAGGGTGTTCTGGCTGAACGAGAGAAGTCCTTGGAGGATTCCCGTGAGGCAAACAAGGCATTGGTGGCCGAAATGGAGAAAATGGGGAAACAAAGAACCGAGCTGATGGGGCAGATGAAGGTGATGAACAGGCGGTGCATATCACAGGAGAAGTACGTCAGTGACTGGGCAAGGAAGATGATTGCGCTTCTCGGTGGTAAGTTATGTTTTTCCGAGTGCTTCTTGACTGTGTATTTCATTCTGCACTTACTTTCTGCTCGTCTTGTCTTTGCAGATTTTTATATGGACGCTGAGGCTGAAGCAGCTGACGTTGAGCGGTCGGTTATTCCGAACGTTCCACTCGGCGAGGACGCCCATCGAGACATGCTCCGAGCGCACATTCGCCTGGGCAAAGTGGGACCTTTCATCGGTCGACTGAGAGAAGTCGTCGGCCGAATCGACAAGCAGCTGTGGCCCGAAGACGAGTCCCGGCAGGAAATGGAAGGGTTGATGACTCGGCTGGAGGACGTCCCAAACCGAGTGCAGACGTGGAAGAAGTCTGCTGCTCGCTGTGGTGCGGACGTGGCGCTATCGCTGGTCCGAGTGCACTGCAAAGAGGCTCGCGAAGAGAAGCTGAAGGCGATGCAGGTCACAAACACCAAGAAGCTTCGATTCGAAGATTTCATGGAGACCTTCCTTGAGAGCGCCACTCGTATCGCGGACGGGATCGACCTCGACACTTTCGTGGAGCCTGCCAGTCCCAGTGCCAGTCCTGATGACGCTTGATAAAACTGTTACCTCGGTATGCCGAGTGTTACTTGTATCAAACTTTGGCCACTTCTGTTGGCCGTCACATTCGTGGTTGGGTGTGGACAAGCTTGATCTACACCGAACCGACTATCTTTAAACCAACTTTGAATTTGAATCGGGTCTTTTGCTCTTCCTTTGCCAAAGAGTTGTTGACCCGATTTTGGCTCGTGGTATTTGTTTGGCGTTTCTTGGTGAAGCCAATGGAAAACATGCGGAGCATGTAATTGTCAGTTGTCTTGACATCTGCATGAGCCTCACTGAGGGTCTGCTGAGTCTCCCAGTGGATCTATAGGATACACTCGAAGGCAATTGTGTACTTAGGCGATTCGTGATCGCGGCTAAGTCTTCGAGTGCGACTGTAAGGCCGTACTCGGAGCGAGTTGTTACTCATGTAATTGTCAGTTGTCTTGACATCTACATGAGCCTCAATGAGGTTCTGGTACTCATGTAATTGTCAGTTGTCTTGACATCTACATGAGCCTCAATGAGGTTTGTGCTACTCATGTAATTGTTAGTTGTCTCGACATCTACATGAGCCTCAATGAGGGTCTGCTAAGCCTCCGAGTGGTTCTGTAAGATACACTCGAAGGAAGCTTTCTACTTAGGCGATTCTCGGTCGCAGACAAGTCCCCGAGTGCGACGTTTAGTGCACACTCGGAGAAAGTTAATACTTAGGCAATTCTGGATCGCGGCTAAATCCTCGAGTGTGACGTTTAGTGCACACTCGGAGAAAGTTTGTACTTAGGCGATTCTTGATTGCAGCTAAGTCTCCGAGTGTGACGTTTAGTGCACACTCAGATAAAGTTATTACTTAGGCGATTCTGGATCGCAGCTAAGTCCCCGATTGCGACGTTTAGTGCACACTCGGAGAAAGTTATTACTTAGGCGATTCTGGATCGCAGCTAAGTCCCCGAGTGCGACGTTTAGCGCACACTCGAAGAAAGTTTGTACTTAGGCGATTCTTGATCGCAACTAAGTCCTCGAGTGCGACGTTTAGCGCACACTCGGAGAAAGTTTGTACTTAGGCGATTCTTGATCGCAGCTAAGTTCCCGAGTGCAACGTTTAGCGCACACTCGGAGAAAGTTTGTACTTAGGCGATTCTTGATCGCAGCTAAGTCCCCGAGTGCGACGTTTAGTGCACACTCGGAGAAAGTTATTACTTAGGAGATTCTGGATCGCAGCTAAGTCCCCGTGTGCGACGTTTTAGTGCACACTCGGAGAGAGTTATTACTTAGGCGATTCTGGATCGCAGCTAAGTCCGCTTGAGTGACGTTTAGTGCACACTTAGAGAAAGTTAGTACTTAGGCAATTCTGGATCGTAGCTAAGTCCCCGAGTGCGACGTTTAGTGCACACTCGGAGAAAGTTAGTACTTAGGCGATTCTGGATCGCAGCTAAGTCCCCGAGTGCGACGTTTAGCGCACACTCGGAGAAAGTTTGTACTTAGGCGATTCTTGATCACAGCTAACTCCCCGAGTGCGACGTTTTAGTGCACACTCGGAGAAAGTTATTACTTAGGCGATTCTGGATCGCAGCTAAGTCCCCGAGAGCGACGTTTAGTGCACACTCGGAGAAAGTTTGTACTTAGGAGATTCTTGATCGCAGCTAAGTCCCCGAGTGCGACGTTTTAGTGCACACTCGGTGAAAGTTATTACTTAGGCGATTCTGGATCGCACCTAAGTCCCCGAGAGCGACGTTTAGTGCACACTCGGAGAAACTTAGTACTTAGGCCATTCTTGATCGCAGCTAAGTCCCCGAGTGCGACGTTTAGTGCACACTCGGAGAAAGTTAGTACTTAGGCGATTCTGGATCGCAGCTAAGTCCCCGAGTGTGATGTTTAGTGCACACTCGGAGAAAGTTAGTATTTAGGCGATTCTGGATCGCAGCTAAGTCCCCGAGAGCGACGTTTAGTGCACACTCGGAGAAAGTTTGTACTTAGGCGATTCTGGATCGCAGCTAAGTCCCCGAGTGCGACGTTTTAGTGCACACTCGGAGAAAGTTATTACTTAGGCGATTCTGGATCGCAGCTAAGTCCCCGAGAGCGACGTTTAGTGCACACTCGGAGAAAGTTAGTACTTAGGCGATTCTGGATCGCAGCTAAGTCCCCGAGTGCGACGTTTAGTGCACACTCGGAGAAAGTTAGTATTTAGGCGATTCTGGATCGCAGCTAAGTCCCCGAGAGCGACGTTTAGTGCACACTCGGAGAAAGTTTGTACTTAGGCGATTCTTGATCGCAGCTAAGTCCCCGAGTGCGACGTTTTAGTGCACACTCGGAGAAAGTTATTACTTAGGCGATTCTAGATCGCAGCTAAGTCCCCGAGAGCGACGTTTAGTGCACACTCGGAGAAAGTTAGTACTTAGGCGATTCTGGATCGCTGCTAAGTCCCCGAGTGCGACGTTTAGTGCACACTCGGAGAAAGTTAGTACTTAGGCGATTCTGGATCGCAGCTAAGTCCCCGAGTGCGACGTTTAGTGCACACTCGGAGAAAGTTAGTACTTTGGCGATTCTGGATCGCAGCTAAGTCCCCGAGTGCGACGTTTAGTGCACACTCGGAGAAAGTTTATACTTAGGCGATTCTGGTTCGCAGCTAAGTTTTTTTTAAGACCGGATTCTGCGAGCGCGGAAGGATTTTGAATCTGCAAAAAACTCAATCTGCTTTGTATTACTTCAACGATACTTGTTCTTTACATTGCTTCAGTCGGCGGTCACGTGTAGAAACGCTTCAGGAGATCTCCGTTCCACGCTCGCTGCTCGTCCGTTTCCCTATCGAGGTTATGGAGTCGAAATGCTCCGTTGTTCAGCACGTTGGAGATGATGAAGGGTCCTTCCCAGGCGGGAGCCAACTTGTGAGGTCTCTGCTGATCCACTCGGAGCACCAGGTCGCCTGCTTGGAATGTATGACTCTAGACCTGTCGCACGTGAAAGCGCCGCAGATCTTGTTGATAAATGGTTGAGCGAGTTAGTGCCATCTCCCGCTCCTCCTCTAGAAGATCCACTCCGTCTTGCCTTGCTTGCTTTGCTTCAGCTTCGGAGAAGAGTTCAACTCATGGAGCGTTGTGAAGCAAGTCACTCGGAAGGACTGCCTCTGCTCCGTAAACGAGGAAGAACGGGGATCGCCCTGTAGATCTATTTGGGGTTGTGCGGAGACCCCAAAGTATCGAAGGCAGCTCGGTGACCCATGCGCCGGCGGCATGTCCCACTTCTCGCAGGAGTCGAGGCTTCAAACCTTGCAGAATATGTCCATTCGCCCGCTCTGCCTGCGCGTTTGTTTGGGGATGCGCCACAGATGCAAAATCCACTCGGATATCTTGGCCTGTACTGAAACCTTTGAATCTGTCTGAGTCAAAGTTTGTTCCATTGTCAGTGATTATGCTGTGAGGTACCCCGAATCTGGAGATGATGTCCGTGACAAACTTGATGGCCGTAAGGGCGTCGAGCTTTTTGATGGGCTTGGCTTCAATCCACTTTGTGAACTTGTCGACTGCCACCAACAGATGTGTGAATCCCCCTTGGCCTATCCTGAATGGACCGACTGTATCTAATCCCCATACTGCAAACGGCCAAACAAGAGGGCTTGTCTTCAGCGCAGATGTTGGTTTGTGGGACTTGTTCGAGTAGAACCGACAGCCTTCACATCGGTCGACCATATCTTTCGCCATTTCATTCACCTGTAGCCAGAAGAAGCCAGCTCTGAATGCTTTGGCGACGATTGCCCTTGAGGAGGCGTGATGACCGCAGGTTCCCGAGTGAATTTCTTCCAAGATTAACTTTCCCTCCTCAGGGGAGATGCATCGTTGAAGGATGCCTGAAACGCTTTCTTTGTACAACTGGCCATCAATAACAGTGAACGACTTTGACCTGCGGACGATCTGTCTGGCTTGGACTTCGTCTTCTGGTAATTCTTGCCTCAGGATGTATGCAATAAACGACACAGTCCAATCAGGGATGATAGCAAGAATTTCCATGATCAAATCAACCACATCAGGGACTTCGACTTCAGTCGCATCTGTCGAGCTCTTTGGTTGTACTGGTTCCTCTGTGAAAGGATCATCTTTAACTGAAGGAAGGTGGAGGTGCTCGAGGACTGGTCTCTGAGTGGATCCGAGTTTTGCCAACTCATCAGCTGCTTGGATTTTCAGTCGCGGAACATGGTGGAGTTCCAAACCTTCAAACTTTTTCTCGAGCTTCCTCACTGCATTGCAGTATGTGGTCATGGCGGGGTTCCTGACGTCCCACTCCTTCATCACTTGACTAACCACCAAATCCTAATCGCCGTAGACCATCTGGCGACGGACGCCGAGTGCGATGGCCATGCGCAGTCCATAAAGGAGAGCTTCATACTCTGCCTCGTTGTTGGAGGAATCAAAGTGTATCTACAACACATACTTGAGTTTGTCACCCTTTGGCGATATGATCACAACGCCAGCGCAGGAGCCATTCAACATATTGGACCCATCGAAGAACATTGTCCAATGAGCCGAGTAGATGTGGGTCGGTTGCTGTTGTTCTACCCATTCTGCTATGAAGTCAGCCAGAGCTTGAGACTTTATGGATTTCTTGGCCTCGAACTTGATGTCGAAGTATAACATCTCCATTTTCTACTTTGCCACTCGGCCCGATGCGTCCCGATAGTGTAGGATTTCCGACAACGGAGCATCAGAAACGACAAACACCAAGTGGTCTTGAAAATAATGAGCCACCTTCTTCGCAGTCATGTAAATCCCGTAGATAAGTTTTTGATAATGGGGATACCTCTGCTTGGAAGGAGTCAGGACTTCAGAGACATAATACACTGGCCGGTGAACCTTGTATGCTTTGCCTTCTTCTTCCCGTTCGACTGTGAGAACAGTGTTGATGACTTGATTTGTAGCCGCGATGTAAAGAAGAAGGGGTCCTTTACTGAGCGGAGCAGTAAGAACCGGCTGGGTGGAAAGTAGGACTTTGAGGTCGTCGAATGCGATTTGGGCTTCGTCTGTCCACTCGAAAGTATATGATTTCTTCATGAGTCGGTACAGAGGAAGTGCCTTCTCGTCGAGTCAGCTGATAAACCTGCTCAAAGCCGCTAGGCAACCTGTGAGTCTTTGAACATCGTGTATTCTGACCGGCCGCTCCATTCGGACGATGGTCCCGATCTTTTCGGGGTTGACATCGATCCCTCGTTCGAAAACGAAGAAACCGAGTAACTTTCCACTAGGAACGCCGAATGAACACTTGGCTGGGTTGAGCTTGATATCGTACCTACGAAGGTTGGCGAATGTTTCTGCCAAGTCAGTCAGCAGGTCGGAACCTTTGCGTGACTTGACTACGATATCATCCATATACGCCTCCACATTCCGACCGATCTGGTCGAGAAGGCATTTTTGGATCATGCGCATAAAGGTTGCTCCTGCATTCTTCAAACCAAATGGCATAGTGATGTAGCAGAAGCACCCGAATGGGGTGATGAAGGCTGTTTTTAATTCATCGGGGCCATACAGACGGATCTGATGATAGCCCGAGTAGGCATCAAGGAATGACAAACACTCGCAACCCGCAGTCGAACCGACAATTTGATCGATGCGGGGGAGCGGAAAATGGTCTTTCGGGCAGACCTTATTGAGATGCTTGAAGTCGATGCACATTCGGAGCGACTTGTCTTTCTTGGGCACCATGACAACATTGGCGAGCCACTCGGAGTGGTGTACCTCGCGAATGAAGTTGGCTGCCAAAAGCTTAGCCAACTCTTCTTCGATTGCCTTCCTCTTGTGCGCGGCGGACCGATGCAGGCGTTCTCGGACAGGCCGAGCGGCGGGATCTACATGCAGTCGGTGCTCAGCCAACTCCCTGGGTACACCTGGCATGTCAGCGGGCTTCCATGCG
Organism: Hordeum vulgare subsp. vulgare; assembly: GCF_904849725.1. Classification (NCBI taxonomy): domain Eukaryota; kingdom Viridiplantae; phylum Streptophyta; class Magnoliopsida; order Poales; family Poaceae; genus Hordeum; species Hordeum vulgare. The sequence goes on along the minus strand of NC_058519.1, from coordinate 460,360,600 downwards.
AAGATGTCCCAGTTCTCACGGAGGAATTGGATGAGCTCGGCTTCCTATTTAGGATCGAGGGTGGTGGAGATGTTTGTCGGGGCAGCGGTGTCGTCCGTCGGGTGGATGCTGACCTTCTTCGTCTCTCCCGCCGACTGGAATGCGGACTCCGAAGCTGGCTTCTTCGAACGCATCAAGTCAGCGGGGTCGACTGTTTTCTTGTACTCGTCAAGCTCGAGGACAGCCATCTGCTGATCGGCAATCCTCGATCCCTGCTTCAGACACTCCTCGGCCCACTGCCGATTGCCGGTGATAGTGATCACACCTTTTGGGCCTGGCATCTTTAGCTTCAGGTACACGTAACATGGACGGGCCATGAAACGCGCATACGCCGGGTGGCCCAGAATTGCGTGGTACGCAGTCTGGAAGTCCACCACCTTGAACGTTAGCTTTTCCTTGCGGAAGTTCTTGTCGGAGTCGAAGACGACGTCCAACGCGATCTGGACGAGTGACTTGGCCTTTCGTCCAGGGACGACTCCATGGAACTGCATGCTGCTCTCGCTAAGTTTGGACATCGGAATGCCCATCCCCTTGAGAGTGTCAGCGTACATGATGTTCAAGCCACTGCCGCCGTCCATGAGGACTTTGCGCAGTCGGACTCCTTCCACCACCGGGTCGACGACCAGGGCCTGTCTCCCTGGGGTAGGTACGTGCGCTGGATGATCCGACTGGTCAAAGGTGATCGCAGTCTGAGACCATTTGAGGAACGTGGGGTTGGTCGGCGTGGCCATGTTCACCTCCGTGTTCACCAGCTTCAGTCAACTCTTGCTCTCAACGTCAGCAAAAACCATCAGTGTTGCATGGACTTGGGGAAACGGATCCTCCTTGTCCTCCTCATCCTGTTCATTGTCCTTTTCACTCGGCTGCCCTTCGCCGAACCCCTGGATCAGGAGGCGACATTGCCGAGTGGTATGCTTCGGAAATATGGCGTTGCCCTCTTCATCCATCTTCGTGTGAATTGGACATGGCTGGTCCAGGATGTGGTTTCCGAACTGCTTCTTCTTGGGGGTGAACTGAGCCTGCCCCTTGCCCTTGAATTTGGCATTGGTAACGGCTGCGGCCTTTGCCTGAGGAGTGGACGGAGCTTTCTGCTTCTGCTTCCGAGTGTTGTTCCCATCTCCATCGGCGACTTCTTTGTGCCTGCCGCTACGAATGCGGTCCTCTTCTTCGCCATTTGCATAGTGTGCCGCTATCTCCATCATCTTACTCATGGATATGTCGCCTGTTCGACCGAACTTCAAGTATAGATCTCTGTACCGCACGCCTGCCTTGAAGGCGCAGACTGGTTGGTGCTCTGTGACGTTCTCCACCATGAGGTAGAGGGTCGTGCAACGCTGAATGAAATCGCGCAGGGGCTCATTCTACTTCTGGACACAGTGCTGGAGCTCCACGAGACCAGCAGGGCATTTGCACGTCCCTTCGAAGGTCCTGATGAAGACTCGGGCCAGATCTGCCCAGCTGTAGACGCTTGAGGGAGCCAACTGGTTCAGCCACGCTCGTGCCGAGCCGTCGAGCATTAGAGGGAGGTGTTTCATGGCGACGTGGTCGTCCCCTCCTCCGATCTGGACTGCCACTCGGTAGTCGTCCAGCCACGTTTCTGGCTTGGATTCTCCTGTAAACTTGCTGATCCCTGTCGCCAATCAGAAGTTGGATGTCAGCCGAACGGATGGCTCGACTGAAACACTCGGGACTAGAGACGATGGTCCTTCTTCCACTCGGACGGTCCACATCGTGGCCATCGCGGTGGGCCCGACCCTTGTCGACCCTCCTCTGGGCGATATGCCCCCTCGCGTCAGGTCTTGGATCATAAGTGTCACCGACCGAACGCAGATCATCATGATGTCGGGGCCCGTAGGGCCCACCCCACGGAGGGGTGCGTGAACGGCGACGATCTTCGGGATTCATGGAACGGCTGACTCCCCTGTGTCGCTGATGAGAACCGGGCTGTGAACTAACCGATGTGTGTTCGCGCGAACAGAACTATTGTGGATCCTGTTGTGCGACTGGGAGACCGCCGAATTTTGCTGCTGCGCCGTGTGCAGCACGGCACGGATCTGCTCGATCCCTCTGCAAGCCTCTGAATCATTCGGCTGGAGGGAATCGGCTATCTTGGCGGCGGCAGCCAGGTTGAGGACGGGTGCGCGGAACACCTCCACGTTGCTCTGACGAGTGCGCCGACTGGCAGAACGGCGAGGCTGACGGCGAGTGCCGGAGGTTTCGCCGACCTCGTGCTCGTTCTGGCCGGTTTGGCGGGGACTTTCATGGGAGTTGGCCATGTGCACTTCGGCTGCAAGCCCGCGACCCACGTACTTAGAAGGAAACTCAGTCGGAACTGAGTCTGAGCGCTGGGACGGCGGCGCTACTACAACCGACTCGAGGACCGCCACTTGTGAAGACGCGCTCTAGCGCGCCTGGGCATGTTGCACCCAACACTGGAGCTACGGACGACGAGACCGCTTGTTGCGGCGCGCGACAGGGGCGAAGGTCGACACCAGAGCCGACTGCTGGAGAAGAAGGACGCCGCGGGCTCCGGCACGAAAGTGCGTAGCCCCGCGACTCGGGAGCGCCTCGAGGTCGAGAGGAGCATCCCGAAGCCATGCCGAATCGTCGACGATGAAGGAGAGAGCGCCAAAGAGGATCTCGCGACACATGCTCAAATCACCACCGGACGACATGACGAAAAGATGTAGTCGCAAACTCGCCGAAAAGTCGCTTAGACGCCTGCCCCACGATGGGCGCCAACTGTCGTGGGTATAAGTCTGACAGTAGATGTGTAGGGTACGAAAGGATGGGCAGAGCCTTAGCTACGGCGAGGTTGTATGAGTTCAGGCCCCTCTACGGTGGAGGTAAAAGCCCTACGTCTCAGTGCTCTTGGAGCTTGTTGTCGAGTGGAATATGGATTACAGTGAATAGCTAACCCCTGCACCACTGGGGAAGGGCGGCTTATATAGAGTGTGCTACCCTTCATAACGGTTCGGTGCACAGGGGTGGAGTAGTGGCGAATAACTGCATACGTTACAGGTAACGTATGTCTTAAATGCTAATAAAGGTACATCGAAACGTATGACCGTTGCCCTCCAGGGGGGTTTCGATGTACAGAGTGGAATCCAATCGGTAAGTTTGATACGCTCCGAAGGCTCATCTCCGACTGGATGATGTAGGAATCGTCACCGATTAGATGATGGGAAGTCCTTAATTCAGTCAGAACTGACTAAGGGCCTTATCCCTTATGAAGGGTAGTCCTTGGGTAGGACCCATTGGGCAGGCCTATGACCCTACCCTAGGACTATAACCGCATCAGTCAGTGTGAATAGTGACTTTGGAATCAACTATGTAAGACGTGAACTTTTCACATGCAAACACGACTGCTAAAATTTCCTTCTCCGTAGTAGCATAGTTTGTTTGGGCACTGTCTGTAGTTTTACTAGCATAGTGAATAACATTCAACTTCTTATCGACTCTTTGCCCTAGAACAGCACCAATAGCATAATCACTAGCATCACACATGATCTCAAAAGGTAAGTTCCAATCAGGTGGTTGAACAATAGGTGCAGTTATCAAAGCCCTCTTAAGTATTTCGGAGGCTTCCTCACAATCATCGTCAAAGACAAAAGGAATATCCTTTTTCAAGAGATTGGTAAGAGGCCTAGAAATCTTAGAGAAGTCTTTAATGAACCATCTATAGAAACCAGCATGACCAAGGAAACTTCTTATACCCTTGATATCTGTGGGGTATGGCATTTTCTCGATTGCATCAACCTTAGCCTTATCGACTTCAATACCTCTTTCAGAAATTTTATGTCCTAGGACGATGCCTTCATTTACCATAAAGTGGCACTTCTCCCAATTCAAGACAAGATTGGTGTATTTACATCTCTGCAAGACTCGATCAAGGTTGCTGAGGCAATCATCAAAGGAAGACCCTTAAACGGAGAAGTCATCCATAAAAACCTCAACAATCTTTTCACAAAAGTCAGAGAATATAGCCATCATACATCTTTGAAAGGTGGTAGGTGCATTACACAAGCCAAAAGGCATACGTCTATAAGCAAAGGTACCGAAAGGGCAGGTGAAAGTGGTTTTCTCCTGATGAGATTGTGTAACTGGTATTTGGGAGAAACCAGAATAACCGTCTAGAAAGCAGAAGTGTGTGTGTTTGGACAGCCTTTCTAGCATTTGGTCGATAAAAGGCAGAGGGTAATGATCTTTCCTAGTGGCCTTATTCAACTTCCTAAAATCAATCACCATCCTATAGCCAATAATAATCCTCTGTGGGATCAATTCATCCTTATCATTAGGGACAACGGTAATGCCTCCCTTCTTAGGGACGCAATGCACCAGACTCACCCAATCTTTATGAGCAACAGGATAGATAATACCCGCTTCTAGGAGCTTTAGTATTTATTTTCTTACTACTTCTTTCATCTTAGGATTTAATCTCCTTTGATGATCAACAACTGGTTTGAATTCGGGACCAGATTTGATCTTGTGCTGGCATAGAGTGGGACTAATGCCCTTAAGATCATCAAGAGTATATCCTATAGCAGCACGGTGCTTCCTCGGAGTTTTTAGCAACTTCTTTTCTTCAGGCTCTGAGAGGCTAGCACTAATTATGACAGGATATATCTCCTTTTCATCAAGATAGGCATACTTAAGAGTATCAGGCAACTGTTTAAGCTCGAACACAGGATCACCCTTTGGTGGGGGTGGATCCCCAAGCAGTTCAACAGGCAAGTTATTCTTAAGAATAGGATATTGTTCTAAGACAACTCTATCTATCTCATCCCTTTCATCCATATGCATATCATTTTCATGATCAAGCAAGTATTGCTCAAAGGGATCAGTAGGAGGCACGACAATAGAGGCTAAGGCAATAGTTTCATCCCTACTAGGCAACTCTTTTTCATGAGGTTGTCTACTAAACTTAGAGAAATTGAACTCATGTGATACACCTTCAAAGCCAACAGTGACAGTTTGCTTCTCACAATCAATATGATGATTAACAGTATTGAGAAAAGGTCTACCAAATATGATGGGACAAAATCTATCTTGTGCGGTAGCAAGAACGAGGAAATCAGCAGGATACTTCGTTTTACCACACAAGAATTCAACATACCTAACAATTCCCACAGGGCAGATAGTATCTCTATTGGCAAGCTGAATAGTGACATCTATAGGTTCTATCTCTACAGGTGCAATCTCATCTTTGATTTCATCATATAAGGATTGAGGTATTGCACTAACACTAGCACCCACTTCACATAAACCATGTTAACAATGATCTCCTATCTTAACAGAAACCACAGGCATGCCAACAACAGGCCTATGTTTGTCTCTAACGTGAGGTTTAGCAATTCTAGCAACATCTTCACAGAAGTGAATATTATGCCCCTCAACTTCTTCAGAAAGAAGATATTCGATAATAGAAATGCTAGGTTCAACTCTAATTTCCTCAGGGGGTGTAGGTGTTCTAATGTAGCCTCTACGTATGACAGTTGAAGCTTTAGAATGATCCTTTATCCTAAGAGGGAAAGGTGGTTTCTCAATGTAAGCACTTGGAACCATAGGATCATTATAGGCAATGACTTTCTCTTCAACTAGAGTAGGTTTAACTATATTTACTTCTAAAAGAGGATGATATTTAAACCACTTCTCTTTAGGGAGATCAATATGAGCAGCAAAGGATTCACACAATGAATCTACTATCTCAGAGTCAAGTCCATACTTAGCGCTTAAGTCACAAAAAGTATTTGTCTCAACAAAGGATTTAACGCAATCAAAAGTGAAATTCATACCTGACTCCTTACCTTCTTCAAACTCCCAATCTTCAGAGTTGCGTTTAATTCTCTCCATTAAATTCCATTTGAAGTCAATATCTCTCCTCATAAAAGCACCGGTACAAGAAGTGTCAAGCATGGTGCGATCATCATGAGAAAGCCGAGCATAGAAGTTCTGAATGATAATTTCTCTCGAGAGCTCATGATTGGGGCATGAATATATCATTGATTTAAGCCTCCCCCAAGCTTGAGCGATGCTTTCTCTGTCACGAGGCCAAAAATTATAAATATAATTCCCATCACAATGTACTAAATGCATAGGATAAAACTTTTGATGAAATTCCAATTTCAACCGATTGTAGTCCCATGATCGAGTATCATCACATAGCCAATACCATGTCAACGCCTTATCCTTGAAAGATAAAGGAAAGACCTTCTTCTTGACCTCATCCTCGGGCACACCTGCAAGCTTAAATAAACCACAAACTTCATCTACATAGATCATATGCAAGTCTGGATGTGATGTTCCATCTCCTGTAAAAGGATTAGCTAGCAGTTTCTCAAGCATACCCGAAGGAAATTCAAAGCAAATATTTTCAGCAGGTGCAGCAGGTTGAGGAGAAACAATTTTTGCTTCTGTTCGAGGTGAAGATACCCCGAACAAGCCCGTCAAAGGATTAGTATCCATAGTGACAAGTGACAATAAATTTCAGCACACTATATGAATGTTTCCTTACCAAGTTCCACTTACCAAAGGCGCTTCACTCCCCGGAAACGACGCCAGAAAAGAGTCTTGATGACCCACAAGTATAGGGGATCAATCGTAGTCCTTTTGATAAGTAAGAGTGTCGAACCCAACGAGGAGCAGAATGGTCTGACAAGTGGTTTTCAGCAAGGAAAAATCTGCAAGCACTAAAATTGTCGGTAACAAGTGATTGTGTGGTGAGATGATTTGTAGCAAGCAACAAGTAACAAAAGTAGCAACCATGCAGCAAAGTGGCCCAATCCCTTTTGTAGCAAGGGACAAGCCTAGACAAAGTCTTATAGGAGGAAAAACGCTACCGAGGACACACGGGAATTTCTGTCATGCTAGTTTCATCATGTTCATATGATTCACGTTCGTTACTTTGATAGTTTGATATGTGGGTGGACCAGCGCTTGGGTACTGTCCTTACTTGGAGAAGCATCCCACTTATGATTAACCCCTCTCGCAAGCATCCGCAACTGCGAAATAAGAATTAATACAAAGTCTAACCATAGCATTAAACTAGTGGATCCAAATCAGCCCCTTACGAAGTAACGCATAAACTAGGGTTTAAGCTTCTGTCACTCTAGCAACCCATCATCTACTTACTACTTCCCAATGCCTTCATCTAGGCCCAAATAATGGTGAAGTGTTATGTAGTCGACGTTCACATAACACCACTAGAGGAAAAACAACATACAACAAATCAAAATACCGAACGAATACAAAATTCACATGACTATTATTAGCATGACTTAACCCATGTCCTCAGGAACAAAAGTAACTACTCACTAAGCATCATCATAATCATGATCAGAGAGGTAATGAGTAGAACCAAGGATCTGAACATAAATTCTTCCACCAAGTAATCCAACTAGCATCAACTACAAAGAGTAATCAACACCACTAGCAACCTTACAAGTACCAATCGGAGTCGTGAGACGGAGATTGGTTACAAGTGATGAACTAGGGTTTGGAGATGAGATGGTGCTGATGAAGATGTTGATGGAGATGAGTCCCCTCCGATGAGAGGAGTGTTGGTGATGACGATGGCGACGATTTCCCCCACTGGGAGGGAAGTTTCCCCGACAGGATCGTCCTGCCGGAGCTCTAGATTGGTTCTGCTCAAGTTCCGCCTCGTGGCGGCGGCAAAACCATGAAAAAGCTCCTCCTTGATTTTTTCCTGGACGAAACCCGCCTTATAGCAAAAGAGGGGGGCCAGTGGGCCAGTGGGCTGCCCACAATCCCCATGGCGCGACCTGGGGAGGTGGCCTCGTCGTGCAGGCTTGTGGGCACCCCCTGGTGCCCCTGTGGCATTTCTTTGGCCCTGTATTTTTGATAAATTGGGGAAAAACTCCGCGTTGATTTTCACGACGTTTGGAGTTGCGCAGAATAGGTATCTCAACTTTGCTCCACTTTCAGGCCAGGATTCCAGTTGTCGGTATTCTCCTTCTTCATGTAAACCTTGCAAAATAAGAGAGAAAAGGCATAAGAATTGTACCGTGAAGTGAAATAACAACCAAAGAAGCGATAAATATGAACATGAAAACATGATGCAAAATGGACGTACCACCCACAAAGCTACAGCGCCTGCAAAATCCAGCTCTATTTAGTCCCTTTCGTCCGGAAAAAAATCAAGGAGAAGAGTTCATCGAATTTTACGATACGGAGGCGCCGCCACCTCCTGTTCTTCCTATGGAGGGCAGATCTGGAGTCCGTTCTGGGCTTCGGGGAGGGGAGATCATCGCCATCGTCATCACCAACCTTCCTTCATCGCCAATTCCATGATGCTCTTCACCGTTCGTGAGTAATCTCATCGTAGGCTTGCTAGACGGTGATGGGTTGGATGAGATCTATCATGTAATAGAGTTAGTTTTGACGGGTATTGATCCCTAGTATCCACTATGTGTGTTCTTGATCCTATCTTGCCAGTTGTAGTCACCTACTATGTGTTATGACCCGACAACCCCGAAGTGACAATAGCCGGAACCACTCCCGGAGATAACCATAGTATGAGGAGTTCATGTATTCACCAAGTGTTTATGCGTTGGTCCGGTTCTTTATTAAAAGGAGAACCTTAATATCCCGTAGTTTCCATTAGGACCCCGCTGCCACGTGAGGGATGGACAATAGATGTCATGCAAGTTATTTTCCCTAAGCACGTATGACTACATACGGAATACATGCCTACATTAGATTGACGAACTGGAGCTAGTTACTTATTTCTCCGTGTTATAACTGTTGCATAATGAATAGCATCCGGCATAATCATCGATCACCGATCCAATGCCTACGAGTTTTTCCTACTGGTCCTTGCTACGTTACTTTGCCGCTACTACTGTCACTGCTGCTACTATTACTCTGTTGCTACTGCTGTTACTTTGTTGCTACTGCTGTCACTTTGTTGCTACTGGTTACCGTTTCTACTACTGCTATCATACTACTTTGCTACTGATACTTTGCTGTAGATACAAAATCTTTCAAGTGTGGTTGAATTGACAACTCAACTACTAATACTTGAGAATATTCTTTGGCTTCCCCTTGAGTCCAATCAATAAATTTGGGTTGAATACTCTACCCTCGAAAACTGTTGCGATCCCCTATACTTGTGGGTAATCAATCGCCGACGTCATCAACCTCGACACCTTCGTGGAACCGGCCAGTCCAGGTGAGCCGTGAGGAAGACAAACATTCGTCAAAAAGACTTTGTTTTGCCTCGGTATGCCGAGTGGTCCTGTAAACACTTTAAACTTCGTTCGGGTAGTGAAGCCGAGTGCTTTTGTCCTGCGCGGATAACCTTGATCTGCGTTGGGTATCGTAAATTTGCTCGTTTCGACTGAATTTGAGTTTATCTTTGTCGACTGGAATTTTCCTTTTCGGAATGCTCTGGAACTACGGAAAGTCTCCCACCTAAGCGAAACTTGATTCGCAGTAGGGTTGGGGCTAGCTAGGCAAAGTCTGATTAGCAGTTGGGCTGGGTTTCGTCACTTAGGCGAATCTGGTTCACGGCTAAGCCTCCGAGTGAGATGGTTATTCTTCACTCGGAGAAAATTTTAAGTTAGGTGAATCTGGTTCGCGACTAAGCCCCCGTGTGAGAGGGTAGCTCTTCACTCGGAGAAGTTTTTAACTTAGGAGAATCTGGTTCACGGCTAAGTCCCCAAGTGAGAGGGTAGCTCTCCACTCGGAGAAGTTTTTAACTCAGGCAAATCTGGTTCGCGGCTAAGCCCCTAGTGAGAGGGTAGCTCTTCACTAGGAGAAGTTTTTAACTTAGGTGAATCTGGTTCGCGACTAAGCCCCCGAGTGAGAGGGTAGCTCTTCACTTGGAGAAGTTTTTAACTTAGGCGAATTTGGTTCGCGGCTTAGTCCCCGAGTGAGAGGGTAGCTCTTCACTCGGAGAAGTTTTTAACCGAGGCAAATTTGGTTCCCGGCTAAGCCCCCGAGTGCAAGGGTAGCTCTTCACTCGGAGAAGTTTTTAACTCAAGCGAATCTGGTTCGCGGCTAAGCCCCCGAGTGAGACGGTAGCTCTTCACTCGAAGAAGTTTTTAACTTAGGCGAATCTGTTTCATGGCTAAGTCCCCAAGTGAGAGGGTAGCTCTTTGCGCGGAGAAGGTTTTTTAACTTAGGCGAATCTGGTTCGCGCCTCAGCTCTCGAGTGAGAGGGTAGCTCTTCACCCGGAGAAGATTCTTTAACTTATGCGAATCTGGTTCGCGGCTAAGCCCCCGAGTGAGAGGGTAGCTCTTCACTCGGAGAAGATTTTTTAACTTAGGAAAATCTGGTTTGCGGCTAAGCCCCCGAGTGAGAGGTTAGCTCTTCAATCGGAGAAGATTTTTTAACTTAGGCGAATCTGGTTCGCGGCTAAGCCCCCGTGTGAGAGGGTAGCTCTTCACTCGGAGAAGATTTTTTAAATTAGGCGAATCTGGTTCGCGGCTAAGACCCCGAGTGAGAGGGTAGCTCTTCACTCGGAGAAGATTTTTTTAACTTAGGCGAATATGGTTCGTGGCTAAGCCCCCGAGTGAGAGGGTAGGTCTTCAGTCGGAGAAGATTTTTTAACTTAGGCGAATCATTTTCGCGGCTAAGCCCCCGAGTGAGAGGGTAGCTCTTCACTCGGAGAAGATTTTTTAACTTAGGCGAATATGGTTCGCGGCTAAACCCACGAGTGAGAGGGTAGCTCTTCACTCGGAGAAGATTTTTTAACTTTGGCGAATCTGGTTCGCGGCTAAGCCCCTGAGTGAGAGGGTAGCTCTTCACTCGGAGAAGATTTTTTAACTTAGGCGAATCTGGTTCGCGGCTAAACCCTCGAGTGAGAGGGTAGCTCTTCACTCAGAGAAGAATTTTTAACTTAGGAGAATCTGGTTCGCAGCTAATCCCCCGATTGAGAGGGTAGCTCTTCACTCGGAGAAGTTTTTTAGACCGGAGTCTACGAATATATTACAGTAATCATAACTTCTCGCAAGTTTATTGCTCTAGGGAATCTTGTTTGTTACATGAAAATAGTCGCTCATCAAGCATAAAAACGCTTAAGTAAATCTCCGTTCCACGCCCGCGGCTCGTCGATCCTTTACTCGAGATTGTAGAGTCTGTAGGCTCCGTTATTCAGCACCTTGGAGACGATGAAGGGCCCTTCCCAGGTGGGATCTAACTTGTGTGGCCTGTGCTGATGTACTCAGAGCACCAAATCACCTGCTTGGAACGTCCGACTCCTGACGTGTCTTGAATGGAACCATCGTAAGTCCTCTTGGTAGATCATCGACCGAATCAGGGCCATCCCATGCTCCTTCTCCAAAAGATCTACTCCGTCTTGTCAGGCTTGTTCAGCTTTAGTTTCTGAGAAGAGTTTGACTCGGGGAGAATTGTGGAGCAAATCACTCGGAAGGACAACTTTTGCTCCGTATACGAGAAATAATGGAGACCGCCCAGTCGACAGGTTCGGGTCGTTCTAAGACCCCGTAGCACAGAAGGCAACTCGGTGACCCAAGCGCGTGCAGCATGTCCAATTTCTTGCATGAGACGAGGCTTTAGTCCTTGAAGTATGAGTCCATTCGCCCGTTCGGCCTGTCCGTTGGTTTGGGGATGAGCAACGGATGTGTAATCCACTCGGGTTTCTTGGTTGGAGCAAAACCTCTTGAATTCATCCGAGTCGAAGTTCGATCCATTATGCGTGATGATGTTGTGCAGGACTCCAAATCTGAAAGTGATTTCTCTCATGAACTTGATTGCAGTATGTGCATCTAGCCTTTTGATTCGCTTGGCCTCTATCCACTTGGTGAATTTGTCGACTGCAACAGGAAAATGAGTGAATCTACCCTGCCCTGTTCGGAAGGGTCCGACCATGCCTAAGCCCCAGAAAGCGAATGGCCATATGAGGGGGTGGTCTTCAAAGCAGACGATGGCTTGTGCGATTTTTTGGAGTAAAACTGGTAGCCTTCGCAATGATCCACGATTTCTTTGCCATTTCACTCGCTCGTGGCCATAAGAATCCAGCTTAGAATGCTTTGGCGACGATGGCTCTAGAGGACACATGACGACCATAGGTTCCCGAGTGGATTTCCTCCAAAATCAGCCGGCCTTCCTCTGGGGAAATGCACCGCTGAGCTACACTAGTCACATTTTCCTTATAAAGATGATCTCCCATGACCGTGAAGACCTTCGACCTGCGGACGATCTGTCTAGCTTCGACTTGATCCTCTCGTAGCTCTCACCTCAGGGTATATGTGATATATGGTACTGTCCACTGGGGCGTGACCACCCGAATCTCCATGATCAGATCGACAATTGCTGGGATTTGAACTTCAGTCGTATCCGAAGTACTTGTAGGCTGAGGAGGTTCTTCAGTGAATGGATCTTCCAGGACCGCAGGAGCATGTATGTGTTCTAAAAAACATCACTGGGCACAGGTTTTCGAGTGGACCCGATTTTCGCCAACTCGTCAGGAGCTTGATTCTTCAATCAAGGAACATGATGAAGTTCTAAATCTTCACATCTTTTCTCAAGATTTGTTACTGCGTTGCAGTACCGAGTCATGGCAGGGTTTCTCACATCCCACTCTTTCGTCACTTGATTAACCACTAGATCCGAGTCACCATATACCATTAAGCGTTGGACGCCCAGTGAGATGGCCATACGCAACCCGTAGAGGAGCGCTTCATACTCCGCCTCGTTTTAGAAGAATCAAAGTGAATCTGCAATACATAACTGAGCTTATCGCCCTTTGGAGATATGAGAACTACGCGTGCACCGGAATCATTCAACATCTTTGAGCCGTCAAAGAACATAATCTAGTGTGCCGAGTGGATTGGAGTTGGTTGTTGTTGTTTTACCCATTCAGCTATGAAATCCGCCATAGCTTGAAATTTGATGGCTTTCTTGGCTTCGAACTTTATGTCACAATATAGCAGCTCCATTGCCCATTTCGCCACTCGGCCCGATGCATCCTGATTGTGAAGGATTTCTGAAAATGGGGTATCGCTGACAAAGGACACCGAGTGATCTTGAAAATAATGAGCTACCTTCTTTGTAGTCATGTAAATCCCATAGAGAAGCTTCTGATACTGGGGATATCTTTGCTTGGAAGGAGTTAATACCTCAGAAACATAATACACTAGGTGCTGAATCTTATAAGCCTTGCCTTCCTCCTCTTGCTCGACTGTTAGGATTGTGCTGACGACTTGGTTTGTAGCCGCAATGTATAAGAGGAGAGGCTATTTACTGTACGGAGCAGCAAGAACAGGCTGGGTGGATAGCAGAGTCTTTAACTCGACGAATGCAGCTTCTGCTTCGGGAGTTCACTCGAAGGTATCTGACTTTTTGATGAGTCGGTATAGTGGTATAGTGGTATAGTGGAAGTTCTTGTGAGAGCCGAAAACGACGTCTAACGCGATCTGGCCGAGTGACTTGGCCTTCTTCCCAGGGATCACTCCGTGGAACTGCATATTGCTCTCGCTGAGCTTGGACATCGGAATGCCCATCCCTTTGAGAGTTTCGGCGTACAGGATGTTCAAGCCACTCCCTCTATCCATCAGCACCTTTCGGAGCCGAACACCTTCAACCATTGGATCGACAACGAGAGCCTGACGTCCCGGGGTGGGTACATGGGGTGGGTGATCCGACTGGTCGAAGGTGATGGCAGTCTGAGACCACTTGAGATATGTTGGGGCGGAAGGAGCTGCCATGTTGACTTCTCGGTTGACCACCTTCAGTCGACTCTTTCTTTCGACGTCAGCGAAGATCGTCAGAGTGGCATGGACTTCTAGGAAAGGGTCTTCTTGCTCGTCATCCTCTTTCTCCGGGTCTTTCTCACTCGACTGATCTGGTCCCAATTTCTGGATCAACAGGCTGCACCGTCGAGTGGTATGCTTTGGCACTATAGTGTTGCCTTCTTCATCTATTTTCGTGTGGATTGCACCCGGCAGATCAAGGACATCTGGTCCTGAGTGCTTTTTGAACTTCTTGGGAGGAAATTGACCCTTGGCCTTTCCCTTGAAGTTTCCTACCTCCAGAGCAGCTGCTTCTACCGGCGATGTGCGCTCCACCTTCTGCTTTTGCTTTCAGTTGGAATTGGCATCTCCATCGACTGCTTTTCCTTTGCTGCTGCGGAGGCGGTCTTCTTCTTCTCCATTGGCATAGCGGGTTCCTATCTCCATCATCTTGGTCATGGGCATGTCTCCCGTCTGACCGAACTTCAAGTACAACTCTTGATACCTGACGCCTGCTTTGAAAGTTGTCGGCGATGCTAGGTCGACACCTATGGGGATCGATGTGATACCCTTGTGATCGCAGGGCGGGGAAAAACAATGTCAAGAGCAGACCTACCGATCAACACCCGACAAGACTTTTTACCTAGGTTTGGGCCGCTTACGCGTAAAACCCTACGTCTTGCTCGTCTGGTCGTATTAAGCGTTCTTTGTTGTTCATTACGGTAATGATAACCGTCTTCTTGGCCAATATCCAAAAAGTTTAACCCCTTGTGAATCAGCTAACGGCCTCCTTTTATTGGCAAAGGCGTCACCTACAGTGCTCGATGGTAGGTTCACGAGATGTCATGGTGAACCTAGTGCGGCGCTTATCCACCTACCGGTGTCAGGTGCATTAAATGCACGTCTTGTCCATGTCAGCTATGTGCTGGTGAAGACATGTGTCCAGGTGTTTCGACACCTGGACGCTCCGCTCGTGCATGCGGAATGCGTTGGAACTCGGGGGGGGGGTGGCACTGTGGCAAGGGCGGTCTCCCTCTAGCGTCTTGCCACGTCATCCCGCCAAGGGTGCTTGTCGGGGCCTTGGCGCTTCGTCCCGGCAAGGGAGCTTGCCAGGGGCTTCGGCTCTCTCCCCGGCGAGGGAGGATCGCCGGGGTCTTGTGCTAGGTGCGTTCATCATGTCCATTAAACGGACTTGGCCTTGGGTGTCTTCTCGGCAAGGCAGGCTTTCCCGGGCCTTGGATACCTTGGGGGTGCGTCTCATCTAGACTCTGCCACGCCCTGCATTAGGGGTTCTTCGCGCCCGTGCACAAGTCTGGGGCACTAGAGACCCCAATCTTTAGTGCACCGACAGGAGCCCCCGGGCATGGGCCACACACACGCGCGGAGTGTTGTTGGGCCAGGCCCAAAGAGGTGTACGCGCCTTTGTGGCTGGATCTGCTGGCGGTTGCCTTTCCCCACGCCGCGCATCGGATGCACGAAGTGGGAGGTCGTGCGCTGAGTGGCCTCTCTGCTTCCTGAAACGCCTCTGCCACGCGCGTGGCAAGCGCAATCATCGATAAACAGGTGGTAGACGAGGCCTTGAAAGGCATAGTACTGGCTGGGCCCGCCAGTGCATGCATTGGCGCATCAGGGCGGTTCTCTGTTCGCCTGCGAGCTCGAGCAATTGGTCGTAGAGGGTGGTGTCTTCTGGAGTAAGGGAGGCTAGCCCCTGCGCCCCGTCCTATAAATTGGGAGGGGTTTGCGAGGGGTTTTGCTCACCCAAATCCCTTTGAATCCACCAACTACTCAATCTTGGCCTTCTGAATCTTCTTCTGTCTGCTGGTGGCGCTTGCCCCCAACCATGGTTAGGGGACGGGGTCGGCCACCATTGTCCATGAGGGCGGAAAGGGGATCCCGTTCGGATCATGCCACAGCTTCTGAGGGTGCCGCGGTAGAAGGCGGCCCGAACGCCCGGGGTGGAGGAAGGGCGAGGGGCCGAGGTCGCCACGGAGGTCGAGGCCGGGGGATGCGAAGCGCTACTCCAATGCCTCCGCCTTCCCCGGGGCTTGCTCCTGTGGCGGCCCTCCATGTTGCTATAGGGGGCCCCACGTGTGCTTCTTGACTGCTGCGAAGGGAGCCCGAGCGATGCCGACTGTCCTGCCTCAAGCGATAGCGACGAGGACAGTGGTGGTGGCAAGGTCTGTGTTGGGTTAGGGCCACGGGGTGTCAAACTGGGTGTTGACTCCCCGGGCCCCAATCGGACATAGACCGCACCGCCGTGGCTAGCTCGCGTCTTGCCCCCGCCCGGCGAGAGAACCTTGCTGGAGCTGGCGCTGGTGCCTCGTGTTTGAGGAGGAGGCACCTCCACCAACTCTGAATTCTCCAAGTCCTCTGCTTGGGCTACCTCACCGGAGCAGGAATAGTTCCCCGGCTCCAGGAGGAGGCGCGCCCGCCAGCTCCGGATCCTTCGCCCCTTCCTGTGCCCTGCCGTCCGCACCTCGGTCGAAGGGGGGCCAGGCGACACTCGTCGGGGGCACTCTCATTCTCGCAGGCTCAGTACCGACCGTGGGGGGTCGGCCCTGACCATTCCATGGGCTCCATCTTTTTGTCCTTTTGAACTTCACTCCTCCGCGCGGGTCGGCCCTTGTCTAAAGACAGAGTTTTTAGGTTAGGGCCACCACGCATTGTAAGTGAAGCCAAATGTATCTATTCATATGAATGAAAAAGACTGTTTTCCCTTTTTTGATTTTGTTCTTTGTATGATTCATTTTTGCGTAACCTGGGAGCTTGCCGTTGACTACTGGCAAGGCTCCTTGTCGCGTTCGGTGCAACCATGGAAGTCGCCAAGCGCAGCCTGAGACGAAATCGGGTGCTACGTAGCCGCTTGCTCTGTTGATGAGGTTCGCAACTGTTTGAAAGCGCTCTGTGGGCATTCAGGTCATTTGAACGAGTTCGAAACAAAGACAAGGTGCACCGAGCTTTGGGAAGGTCCCAGTACATGCAAACTCCTCACACAAAGATTTGAAACTTTCGAAGGGAAAAAGCAAAGGATCTATCTACTTCAAATCTGAATCTCAAACATAAAAACTTATCTGTTTGCGCTGTGGTTGTGAGGCGCCTGAATATTTTGCCAGGGCGTAGGAGCCCTCGGCTAGAAGGAAATCACCGCTCCTCGCGGCCCTTTCTCCGGCAAGGACTTCTTGCCGACGGTCTGTGATTGTCGCTTGGAGAAAGAGCCAGCCAGGGTGTAACCCCTTTGCTTTTCTCTTGCTAGGCCGTGTTTGCGGAGCCCCCGAGCGCGTCTTTGGGTGAGGATGCGACGCTCTCAGGGGGAACAACATTCGCACTGGAGTGCGTGCTTGGGCTTCGGGACCGTGTTGCGCATCATCAACGACTCTGCATCACTCTGCGGAGGTGCGTCCGCTGGAGTATGCGCCGGGGCCTTTGTGAAGCGCCCAAGCATGCCCTCGATAGTTGTGCGTTGGCCCACAAGAGAAGCATTGTCGGGCACAACATTCGCACTGGAGTGCGT
Organism: Hordeum vulgare subsp. vulgare; assembly: GCF_904849725.1. Lineage (NCBI taxonomy): Eukaryota > Viridiplantae > Streptophyta > Magnoliopsida > Poales > Poaceae > Hordeum > Hordeum vulgare. Next base: position 460,343,334 of record NC_058519.1, on the reverse strand, counting down.
GCTGGGGCTTCGGGACCGTGTGGTGCATCCTCAACGACTATGCATCGCTCCGCGGAGGTGCATCCGCCGAAGTATGCGCCGGGGCCTCTGTGAAGCCCCATGCACGCCCTCAATAGCTGCGTGTTGGCCCCCGAGCGACACATCGGCCTGACGATGCTTCTCTTAGGGCCTCCGCCTCCCTGCCCCCGCTTGTTGGGGAACGTTGCATGGGAAACAAAATTTTTCCTATGCACACGAAGACCTATCATGGAGATGTCCATCTACGAGTGGAGATTTGGATCTACGTACCCTTGTAGATCGCACAACAGGAAGCGTTAAGAAATGCGGTTGATGTAGTGGAACATCTTCACGTCCCTCGAACCATACCATGAACCGTCCCGCGATTCGTCCCACGATCCGTTACGATCTAGTGCCGAACGGACGACACCTCTGCTTTCATCACACGTATAGCTCGACGATGATCTCGGCCTTCTTGATCCAGCAAGCAAGATGGAGAAGTAGATGAGTTCTCCGGCAGCGTGACGACGCTCTGGTGGTGGTGATGATCTACTCCTGCAGAGCTCCGCCCGAACTCCGCAGAAATCCGATCTAGAGGTGAAACTGTGTGGTTTAGGCTAGAGTTGCACGTGGCAAAGTTGTGTCTCAAAAATCCCTAAACCTCCACTATATATAGGAGGGAGGGGGAGGGGCTAGCCTTGAGGCACAAGGCCTCAAGGGTGCGCTGGCGCTAGGGAGGAGGAGGACTCCTCCTCCAATTCGGTTTGGGAAGGAGGAGTCCTCCTCTTCCTTCCTACCTCCCTCTTTCCCTTTTCCTTTTCTTTTCTTTTTGGTATTTTCTTATGTGGCGCCATGGGCTCCTTGGGTTGACTCCACCATCCCACTAAGGACTTGTGGCGCCAACCTAGGGCCTTGGGCTCACAACCGGGTGGGTGGGCCCCTCCCGGTGAACTCCCGGAACTCATTCATCACTCCTCGTACACTACCAGAATTGCCCGAAACTTTCCGGTAACCAAGTGAAACCATCCTATATATCAATCTTCATTTCCAGACCATTCCGGAAACCCTCATCATGTGTGTGATCTAATCCGGGACTCCGAACAACATTCGGTAACCACACATATAACTCAACTATACTAAAACATCATCGAACCTTAAGTGTGCAGACCCTGCGGGTTCGAGAACTATGTAGACATGCCCCGAGGCACTGCTCGGTCAATATCCAATAGCGGGACCTGGATGCCCATATTGGATCCTACATATTCTCCGAAGATCTTATCGGTTGAACCTAAGTGTCAAGGATTCATATAATCCCATATGTCATTCCCTTTGTCCTTCGGTATGTTACTTGCCCGAGATTCGATCATCGGTATCCGCATACCTATTTCAATCTCGTTACCAGAAAGTCTCTTTACTCGTTCCGTAATACAAGATCCCTTGACTTAAACTTAGTCACATTGCTTGCAAGGCTTGTGTGTGATGTTGTATTACCGAGTGGGCCCCGAGATACCTCTCCATCACACGGAGTGACAAATCCCAGTCTTGATCCATACTAACTCAACGGACACCTTCGGAGATACCCGTAGAGCACCTTAATAGTCACCCAGTTATGTTGCGACGTTTGACGCACAAAAAGTATTCCTCCGGTGCTAGTGAGTTATATGATCTCATGGTCATAGGAACAAATACTTGACACTTAGAAAACAATAGCAATAAAGCGACACGATCAATATTCTATGTTCATAGTTTGGGTCTAGTCCATCACATGATTCTCCTAATGATGTGATCCAGTTATCAAGTGACAACACTTGCATATAGCCAGAAAACCTTGACTATCATTGATCAACTAGCTAGCCAACTAGAGGCTTGCTAGGGACATTGTTTTGTCTATATATCCACACATGTATCTATGTTTTCATTCAATACAATTATAGCACGGATAATAAAGGATTATTTGTAAACAGGAAATATAATAATAACTATTTATCATTGCCTCTAGGTCATATTTCCAACAGTCTCCCACTTGCACTAGAGTCAATAATCTAGTCCTCACATCGCCATGCGATTTACATTGTAATAAACCTAACACCCATACAGTTCTTGTGTTGATCATGTTTTGCCCGTGGAAGAGGTTTAGTCAGCGGGTCTGCTACATTCAGATCCTTGTGCACTTTGCAAATATTCACGTCCTCTCCTTCGACGTAGTCGCGGATGAGGTTGAAGCGTCGTTTGATGTGTCTGGTATTCTTGGGGAACTTTGGTTCCTTTGCTAAGGCAATAGCACCAGTGTTGTCACATAATAGAGTTATTAGATTTAGTGCGCTTGGCACAACTCCAAGATCCGTCCTGAACTGCTTCATCCAGACACCCTCCTTTGCGGCCTCCGAAGCAGCCATGTACTCCGCTTCACATGTAGAATCTGTTACGACGCTTTGTTTGGAACTGCACCATCTTACCGCACCCCCATTAAGAATAAATACGTATCCGGTCTGCGACTTAGAGTCATCCGGATCGGTGTCAAAGCTTGTGTCATCGTAACCTTTTACGATGAGCTCTTCGTCACCTCCACAAACGAGAAACATTTCCTTAGTCCTTTTCACGTACTTCAAAATATTCTCGACCGCCGTCCAGTGATCCACTCCTGGATTACTCTGAAACATGTCTGCCATACTTATGGCCAAGCTGACGATTGGTCTAGTGCAGAGCATTGCATATATGATAGAACCTACGGCTGAAGCATAGGGGACGGAACTCATTTATTCTCTATCTTCCGCAGTTGCTGGGCACTGAGTCTTACTCAATTTTATACCTTCTAACATTGGCAAGAACCCTTTCTTGGACTGATCCATTTTGAATTTCTTCAAAACTTTATCAAGGTATGTGCTTTGTGAAAGTCATATCAGGCGTCTCGATCTATCCCTATAGATCTTAATGCCTAGAATGTAAGCAGCTTCTCCTAGGTCCTTCATAGAGAAACTTTTATTCAAGTAATCCTTTATGCTCTCCAAAAACTCCACGTTGTTTCCAATCAGCAATATGTCATCCACATATAATATTAGAAATGCCACAGAGCTCCCACTCACTTTCTTGTAAATACAAGATTCTCCAACCACTTGTATAAACCCAAATGCTTTGATTACCTCATTAAAGCATTTATTCCAACTCCGAGATGCTTGCACCAGTCCATAAATGGATCGCTGAGCTTGCACACTTTGTTAGCATTCTTTGGATCGACAAAACCTTCGGGTTGAATCATATACAACTCTTCCTTAAGAAAACCGTTAAGGAACGCCGTTTTGACATCCATCTGCCAGATTTCATAATCGAAAAATGCAGCTATTGCTGACATGATTCGGATGGACTTAAGCATCGCTATCGGTGAGAACGTCTCACCGTAGTCAATTCCTTGAACTTGTGAAAAACCCTTTGCCACAAGTTGAGCTTTATAAAGGGTCACATTGTCGTGTGCGTCCGTCTTCTTCTGAAAGATCCATTTGTTCTGAATAGCCTGGCGACCTTTAGGTAGTACTTCCAAAGTCCACACTTTGTTCTCGTGCTTGGATCCTATCTCGGAATTCATGGCCTCAAGCCATTTGTTGGAATTCAGGCCCACCATTGTTTCTTCATAATTTGCAGGTTCATTGTTGTCTAACAACATAATTGATAAGACAGGATTACCGTACCACTCAGGAGGAGTATGTGATCTTGTCGACCTGCGAGGTTTGATAGGAACTTGATCCGAAGTTTCGTGATCATCATCATGAACTTTCTCCTCCACCGGCGTCGCAATGACACGGGTTTCCCCTTGCCATGCGCCACCATCCACAGGGATTAGAGGTTTGACAACCTCATCAAGTTCTATCTTCCTCCCACTCAATTCTTTCGATATAAACTACTTCTCAAGAAAAGCTCCATTTTTAGCAACAAACACTTTGCCCTTAGATTTGAGATAGAAGGTATACCCAACTATCTCTTTTGGGTAACCTATGAAGACGCACTTGTCCTCTTTGGGTTCGAGCTTTTTAGGCTGAAGCTTTTTGACATAAGCATCACATCCCCCAACTTTAAGAAACGAAAATTTTCATCTTTTGCCATACCACAGTTCATATGGTGTCGTCTCAACGGATTTTGATGGTGCCCTATTTAAAGTGAATTAGTTGTCTCTAATGCATAACCCGAAAACGATAATGGAAAATCGGTAAGAGACATCATAGATCGCACCATTCCTGACAAAGTATGATTACGACGTTCGGACACACCATTATGCTGTGGTGTTCCACGCGGTGTCAATTGTGAAACAATTCCACATTGTCTTAAGTGAGCACCAAACTCGAAACTCAGATATTCAACACCACGATCATACCGTAGGAACTTGATCTTCTTATTACGATGATTTCCAACTTCACTCTGAAATTGCTTGAACTTCTCAAACGTTTCAGACTTGTGCTTCATCAAGTAGACATAACCATATCTACTCAAATCGTCAATGAAGGTGGGAAAATAACGATATCCTCCGCACGCCTCCACACCCATCGGACCACACACATCACTATTTATGATTGATACGTCTCAAACGTAACTCTAATTTTTGATGGTTTCACGCTGTTATCTTGTCATCTTTGGATTTTTTATGTACCTTTTATATCATTTTTGGGACTAACTTATTAATTCAGTGCCAAGTGCCAGTTCCTGTTTTTTCTGTGTTTTTGACTCTTTTCAGATCTGATTTTGGAACGGAGTCCAAACGGAATAAAAACCCCAAAATGATTTTTTCCCGAACGAGAGAAGATCAGGGGGGCCTCTGGGCCAAGCCAGGTGGGCTCCAGGGAGCCCACAAACTCCCACTCCGCCGCCAGGGGGAGGCGGCGTTGCCAGGGCTTGTGGTCTCCCTGGCCGCCCCCTGACCTAGATCTTTGGCCTATAAATTCCCAAAAATATAGAAAAAAATCAAGGGAGCCTCGAAAATACTTTTCTGCCACCACAAGCTTCCGTTTCCGCGAGATCTCATCTGGAGACCCTTCCCGGCGCCCTGCCGGAGGGGACTTTGGAGTTGGAGGGCTTCTTCATCATCATCATCGCCCCTCCAATGATTTGTGAATAGTTCACTTCAGACCTACGGGTCCGTATTTAGTAGCTAGATGGCTTCTTCTCTCTCTTGGATCTTCAATACAAAGTTCTCTATGATATTCATGGAGATCTATCCGATGTAATCTTCTTTGGTGGTGTGTTTGTCGAGATCCGATGAATTGTGGATTTGTGATCAGATTATCTATGATATATATTTGAGTCTGGTGATTTCTTATATGCATGATTTGATATCCTTGTAAGTCTCTCCGAGTCTTGGGTTTTGTTTGGCCAACTAGATCTATGATTCTTGCAATGGGAGAAGTGCTTGTTTTTGGGTTCTACCATGTGGTGACCTTTCCCAGTGACAGTAGGGGCAGCAAGGCACACATTAAGTAGTTGCCATCAAGGGTAAAAAGATGGGGTTTTCGTCATTGGTTTGAGATTATCCCTCTACATCATGTCATCTTGCTTAAGGCGTTACTCTGTTCTTATGGACATAATGCACTAGATGCATGCTGGATAGCGGTCGACGTGTGGAGTAATAGTAGTAGATGCAGAAAGTATCGGTCTACTTGTTTTGGACGTGATGCCTATAGATATAATCATTTCCATAGACATCGTCACGACTTTGCGCGGTTATATCAATTGCTCGACAGTAATTTGTTCACCCACCGTCTACTTGCTTTCATGAGAGAAGCCAATAGTAAACACTACGGCCCCCGGGTCTATTCACATCCATCGTTTACACCTCCGCTTTTACTTTGCTTTGTTACTTTGTTGCTTTCAGTTCTCACTTGGCAAACAATCTATAAGGGATTGACAACCCCTTCATAGCGTTGGAAGCAAGCTTTTTGTGTTTGTGCAGGCTCTTGTGATACTCCTCCACTGGATCGATACCTTGGTTCTCAAACTGAGGGAAATACTTACCACCGCTACGCTACATCACCCTTTCCGCTTCGAGGGAACACAAATGCAAGGCTCCAAGGCCACGGGGGAAGTCCTTTGCATGCTTGCCTAGGAAGCCCCTTAAGGCGTAGCCGCAGCAGAAGGATCAAGTCAAGTATTCTCCCGTCAACGTGCCTATTTCTGGCGCCATTGGAAGGTCTTTTGTTGCAGTAGAAATGATTTCCATCAAGTCACTTGCACGCTCCATTGTTCCGGAGAACGGAGTCTTAGTCATCTTGCCCATGAGGCATGGTTCGCACGTGTCAAGTGAATCATAGTCAAGTGACTCCAAAAGTCCATCGGAATGGAGTTTCTTCATGTGCTTTACGCCAATATGACCTAAGCGGCAATGCCACAAAAACATGGCTCTATCATTGTTAACTCTAACTCTTTTGGTCTCAATGTTATGTATATGCGTATCATCACTATCAAGATTCAATATGAACAATCCTCTCACATTGGGTGCATGACCATAAAAGATATTACTCACAGAAATAGAACAACCATTATTCTCTGACTTAAACGAGTAACCGTCTCGCAATAAACAAGATCCAGATATAATCTTCATGCTTAACGCATGCACTAAATAACAATTATTTAAGTTCATAACTAATCCCGATGGTAACTGAAGTGAAACTGTGCCGACAGCGATTACATCAACCTTGGAACCATTTCCCACGTGCATAGTCACTTCATCTTTCGCCAGCCTTCGTTTATTCCGCAGTTCCTGTTTCGAGTTGCAAATATGAGCAACAGAACCGGTATCGAATACCCAGGCACTACTACGAGAGTTGTTTAAGTACACATCAATAACATGTATATCGAATATACCTGTTTTTTCCTTGGCCTCCTTTTATCAGCGAGATACTTGGGGCAGTTGCGCTTCCAGTGACCCAATCCTTTGCAATAATAACACTCTGTTTCAGGCTTAGGTCCAGCCTTGGGTTTCTTCATCCGATTGGCAACAGGTTTGCCACTCTTCTTGGAGTTACCCTTCCTGCCTTTGCCGTTTCACTTGAAACTAGTGGTCTTATTGACCATCAACACTTGATGCTCTTTCTGGAGTTTTGACTCTGCGACTTTCAGTATCGCGAATAAATCGCCGGGTGACTTGTTCATCCCTTGCATGTCATAGTTCAACACAAAGCTCATGTAGCTTGGTTGCAGTGATTGAAGAATTCTGTCAGTGATAGCCTCTTGCGGGATTTCAATCCCCAGCTCAGCTAGACGGTTTGAGTACCCAAACATTTTGAGCACATGTTCACTGACACACGAATTCTCCTCCATCTTGCAAGCATAGAATTTATCGGAGGTCTCATACCTCTCGATCCTGGGGTTTTTCTGAAAGATAAACTTCAACTCCTGGAACATCTCAAATGCTCCATGACGCTCGAAGCAACGTTGAAGTCCTGGCTTTAAGCCATACAAGACTGCACATTGAACTACTGAGTAGTCCTCCTTACGTGTTAACCAAGCGTTCTTAACATCTTGGTCAGCCGTAGCGGGTGGTTCATCTCCTAGCGCAGCATTAAGGACATAATCCCAGCTTGCAGGAGCAACTTAAGATTATGAGCCCAGTCTACAAAGTTGCTTCCATCATCTTTCAACTTAGCTTTCTCTAGGAACATATTAAAATTCAGGGTGACTGTCGCGTGAGACATTGATCTACAACACGAATATTTCAAAGTGGACTTAGACTATGGTCAAGATAATTATAGTTTAACTAATCAAATTACTTGCTAAACTCCCACTCAAAAAGTACATGTCTCTAGTCATTTGAGTGGTACATGATCCAAATTCACTAACTCAATTCCGATAAGCACGTGAGTTGAGAATAGTTTTAGTGGTAAGCATCTCTATGCTAATCATATCAATTATACGATTCATGCTTGACCTTTCGGTCTCATGTGTTCCGAGGCCACGTCTGCACATGGTAGGCTCGTCAAGTTTAACCCGAGTGTTCCGTGTGTGCAACTATTTTGCACCCTTTGTATGTGAACGTTGAGTCTATCACACCAGATCATCACGTGGTGTCTCGAAACGACGAACTGTAGCAATGGTGCACAGTCGGGGAGAACACAATTTCGTCTTGAAATTTTAGTGAGAGATCACCTTGTAATGCTATCGTCGTTCTAAGAAAAATAAGGTACATAAAAGGATTAACATCACATGCAATTCATAAGTGACATGATATGGCCATCATCTTGTGCTTCTTGATCTCCATCACCAAAGCACCGGCATGATCTTCTTGTCATCGGCGCCACACCATGATCTCCATCAACGTGTCGCCATGGAGGTTGTCGTGTTATCTATGCTATTACTACTAAAGCTACGACCTAGCAATATACTAAACGCATCTGCAAACACAAACATTAGTTTAAAGACAACCCTATGGCTACTGCCGTTGCCGTAGCATCGACATGCAAGTCGATATTAACTATTACAACATGATCATCTCATACATCCAATATATCACATCACGTCATTGGCCATATCATATCACAAGCATACCCTCAAAAAACAAGCTAGACGTCCTCTAATTTGTTGTTGCATGTTTTACGTGGCTGCTATGGGTATCTAGTATGATCGCATCTTACTTAAACAAAAACCATAATGGAGATGTGAAAATTGCTATTTAACCTCTCCAAGGACCGCGTCGGTCAAAACCAATTCAACTAAAGTTGAAGAAACCAACACCCGCCAGTCATCTTTATGCAACGAGGTTGCATGTCAATTGATGAAACCAGTCTCTCGTAAGCGTACGAGTTATGTCGGTCCGGACCGCTTCAATCCAACAATACCACCGAATCGAGAAAGTCTACGGAGGGCAGCAAATTGAACATAACCGTCCACAAAACCTTTTGTGTTCTATTCGAGATAACATCTACGCATGAACCTAGCTCATGATACCACCATTGGGGAACGTTGCATGGGAAACAAAAAATTTCCTACGCACACGAAGACCTATCATGGTGATGTCCATCTACGAGTGGAGATTTGGATCTACGTACCCTTTTAGATCGCACAACAGGAAGCGTTAAGAAACGTTATTGATGTCGTGGAACGTTTTCACGTCCGTAGAACCGTCCCACGAACCGTCCCGCGATCCGTCCCACGATCCGTTCCGATCTAGTGCCAAACGGACGGCACCTCCGCGTTCAGCACACGTACAGCTCGACGATGATCTCGGCCTTCTTGATCCAGCAAGGAAGACGGAGAAGTAGATGAGTTCTCTGGCAGCGTGACGGTGCTTCAGTGGTGGTGATGATCTACTCCTATAGGGCTCCGCCCGAGCTCTGCAGAAATCCGATCTAGAGGTGAAACTGTGTGGTTTAGGCTAGAGTTGCACGTGGCAAAGTTGTGTCTCAAAAAACCCTAAACCTCCACTATATATAGGAGGGAGGGGGAGGGGCTCGCCTTGAGGCACAAGGCCTCAAGGGTGCGCCGATGCTAGCGAGGAGGATGACTCCTCCTCCAATTCGGTTTGGGAAGGAGGAGTCCTCCTCTTCCTTCCCACCTCCCTCTTTCCCTTTTCCTTTTCTTTTCTTTTTGGTATTTTCTTATGTGGCGCCATGGACTCCTTGGGTTGACTCCACCAGCCCACTAAGGATTTGTGGCGCCACCATAGGGCCTTGGGCTCACTCCCGGGTGGGTGGGCCCTTCCCGGTGAACTCCCGAAACCCATTCGTCACTCCCGGTACACTGTCGGAATTGTCCGAAACTTTCCGATAACCAAATGAAACCATCCTATATATCAATCTTCGTTTCCGGACCATTCTGGAAACCCTCGTGACGTCCATGATCTAATACGGGACTCCGAACAACATTCGATAACCACACATATAACTCAACTATACTAAAACATCATCGAACCTTAAGCGTGCACACCCTGCGGGATCGAGAACTATGTAGACATGCCCCGAGGCACTCCTCGGTCAATATACAATAGCGGGACCTGGATGCCCATATTGGATCCTACATATTCTCCGAAGATATTATCGGTTGAACCTTAGTGTGAAGGATTCATATAATCCCGTATGTCATTCCCTTTGTCCTTCGGTATGTTACTTGCCCGAGATTCGATCGTCAGTATCCGCATACCTATTTCAATCTTGTTACCAGCAAGTCTCTTTACTCATTCCGTAATACAAGATCCCGTGACTTACACTTAGTCACACTGCTTGCAAGGCTTGTGTGTGATGTTGTATTACCGAGTTGGCCCCTAGATACCTCTCCGTCACACGGAGTGACAAATCCCAGTCTTGATCCATAGTAACTCAACAGTCACCTCCGGAGATACCTGTAGAGCACCTTTATAGTCACCCAGTTACGTTGCAACGTTTGATGCACACAAGGTATTCCTCCGGTGCCAGTGAGTTATATGATCTCATGGTTATAGGAACAAATACTTGACATGCAGCAATAAAACGACACGGTCAATATGCTACGTTTATAGTTTGGGTCTAGTCCATCACATGATTCTCCTAATGATGTGATCCAGTTATCAAGTGACAACACTTGCATATAGTCAGAAAACCTTGACTATCATTGATCAACTGTCTAGCCAACTAGAGGCTTGCTAGGGACATTGTTTTGTCTATGTATCCACACATGTATCTATGTTTTTATTCAATACAATTATAGCATGGATAATAAACGATTATCTGTAAACATGAAATATAATAATAACTATTTATCATTGCCTCTAGGGCATATTTCCAACACCGCTCACGCGTGTAGAAACGCACTCGCGCAGGCCTTGGGAAGCCGTAGCAGAACACGGCGCCTACCGCGGTACTCCGTTTCTGGAGGAACGCGGCATAAAGCCCAAACATTCGATGGAGCCAACGTTGAGCTTGCTCTGATTCACGCGTCTCTCCCCCGCCCCCTACCTGGCGCGCCAAAGATGTCGGTGATGCTAGGTCGACACCTATGGGGATCGACGTGATACCCTTGTGATCGTTTGGCGGGGAAAACAACGTCAAGAGCAGACCTAACGATCAACACCCGGCAAGCCTTTGTACCTAGGTTCGGGCCGCTTACGCGTAAAACCCTACGTCTTGCTCGTCTGGTCGTATTAAGCGTTCTTTGTTGTTTGTTACAGTGATGATAACCGTCTTCTTGGCCAATCTCCATAAAGTCAAACCCCTTGTGAATGAGCTAAGGGCCTCCTTTTATAGGCAAAGGGGTCACCTACAGTGCTCGATGGTAGGTTCAGGAGATGTCACGGTGAACCTAGAGCGGCGCTTATCCATCTACCACTGTGAGGTGCATTAAATGCACTTCTTTTCCATGTCAGCTAAGTGCTGGTGAAGACATATGTCCAGGTGTTTCGACACCTGGACGACCCGCTGGCGCATGCGGAATTCGTTGGAACTCGGGGGGGGGGGGTGGCACTATGGCAAGGGCGGTCGCCCTCTAGCGTCTTGCAACGTCATCCCAGCAAGGGTGCATACCGGGGCCTTGGTGCTTCGTCCCGGCAAGGGAGCTTGCCGGGGGCTTCGGCTGTCTTCCCGGCGAGGGAGGCTCGCTGAGGTCTTGTGCTAGGTGCGTTCATCACGTCCATTAAACGGACATGGCCTTGGGTGTCTTCCCGGCAAGGTAGGCTTGCCGGGTACTTGGATACCTTGGGGGTGCGTCTCGTCTGTACTCTGCCATGCCCTGCCATCTGGGGTTCTTCGCGCTTGTGCACAAGTCTGGGGCACTAGAGACCCAGTCTTTAGTGCACCGACAAAAGTGCAGACTGCCTGATGCTTGGTGACGTTTTCCACCGTGTGGTGGAGAGTGGTCTAGAACTGGATAAAATCGCGCAAAGACACACTCGGCTTCTGGATACAATGTTGTAGCTCGATGAGACCAGCGGGCCGCTTGCAGGTGCCCTCGAAGGTCTTGATGAACACTCAGGCCAAGTCTGCCCAGCAGTATATGCTTGAAGGAGCAAGTTGATTCAGCCAAGCACGGGCAGAACCATCTAGCATCATGAGCAAGTGCTTCATTGCAACTCTGTCGTTGCCGTCGCCGATCTGAACTGCCACTCGGTAATCATCCAGCCATGTTTCCGGCTTGGATTCTCCGGTGAACTTGCTTATTCCGGCTGCCAACCTAAATTTGGGGGGAATATCAGCGGAGCGGATTAAACGGCTGAAACACTCGGGGCCGGAGCTGACAGAGCCACTTCCACTCAGACGATCTCCGTTATAACCGTCACGGTGGGCTCGGCCTCTATAAACTCTGTTCTGAGCGAGATAGTCCCTTATATCATGCCTTTGGTCGCGTTCATCGCCCACAGATCGCCTTTCGTCGTAGTGTCGGGGCACGTACGAACCACTCCACGGACGAGAGAGTGAGAGATGACGATCATCGCAATTGAACCAAGGGGGAGTTGGATTCCGCCCTGGTCTCTGTATCGATCTTCTCGGTGATGTCCTCCTCTACGATGCTGAGGAGAACCCGGGCTGTAAACCAACCGAACCGTATCTGCTCAGACAGAATTGTTGTGCAGTTTGTTGTGAGACTGAGAAACAACAAAATTCTCCTGCTGCGCCGCCTGCAACAATGCACGGATCTGCTCCAAACCTCTGCCTGCTTCTGAATTCGTCGGTTGGATGGAGTCTGCTATCCTTGCGGCCGCAGCCAAGTTATGGACGGGCGTGCGGAATACCTCAACATTGTTCTGACGAGAACGCCGACCGGACGTTGGAGGCCGCTGATGAGGAAGCGCGCCCGAAGTCTCTCCGACTCCCCGCTTGCCCCGACTGGTCCTTGGCGGGCTCTTGTGTGAGCTGGCCATGAAGATCAGATCGCTTGCTGCGAAGCGTGATGGGGAGCGCAGTCGACGACGGAGTCGACGGCTGGCGGAGAAGAACCCCGCAGGAACTAGCATGAAAGAATGTCGCTCCGGAAACTGGAAGTGCCTCGACGTCGAGAGGCGCCTCCCGAAGCCATGCCGAATCGTAGGTGACGAAAACGAGTGTGCCGAAGACGATCTCGTGGCCCAAGCACAAATCGCCACCGGAAGACATGGTGAAGGAGAAAAAAACGCAAACTTGCCGGAAGTCACCTAGACGCATGCCCCATTGTGGGCACCAACTGTCGTGGGAATAAGCTTTGTAGTAGATGAGTAGGTTACGAAAGTAGAGGGTAGAGTCCTAGGTACGGCAAGGTTGTATGAGTTTAGGCCCCTCTGCGGTGTAGGTAATAGCCCTACGTCTCAGTGCTCTGGAGCTTAGTGTCGTGTGGAATATAGGTGTCACAGAATGCGAACCCTTGTGATAGAGGGGAGGGGTGGCTTATATAGAGTGTGCTACCCCTCATAAGTGTCCAGCCTTCAAGGGTGCAATAAGTGAGAATAAATGCATACTTTACACGTAACATATGCTATTAATGACAATAACTACAGTAGTCTAACGTATGCCCGTTGGCCTCCCTGGGATGGCTTCTGGCCTACGATGTCGACTGGCTTCTGGTCTTCACCGAGTGGAATCCAGTCGTCGAGTGTATGATAATCCTCCGAGTGGTTCCCTATCGAGTGGACAAGAGGTTGTCTTAATCCAGTCAGTAGATATCTTGTGATCTTCAAGCTAATAATGAGGTGCCCTTGGGTCGGACTTACAGGTCAGGCCTATGACCCTACCCTAGGGCTATAACCTCATCAGTAACTAACGAAAATGCTGCCAGATATCTCACAGTGATATAATAAAACACCCATGCGGTAATAAACATTTCTCCTCATTTTTGTAGACATAAGGATACAAAGTAGCTATGGTGTAGATAAATAACCTCTAAACCATAATGTGTGTTTGTTCCTGGTTGCTATATTTAAGTTTTTTATCAATTGATTAACTGAAGGAGTAGCACAAGGTTATCAACTTAAACTAGAAAATGTAAGATGATGGTTGTGGAAAAATAGTAAACTTGCAACCAGATTTAAAGAAAATGGAACAACAAGGTCATGGCATGGACAAATCCTAACAAGAATGCATTTAATAAAATGGATTGCTTCTGGCTGTTGTAGTAATATATATACACATGCTAACGACATGAAGGTTCCATCAGGCCATGATCAACTACACCAAACAATTGCATGCTTTGCCAAAAAAAAATACTAGATGAATCTCACTAACAGGAGCACTGGGTGACTAATGGAAGAAGTAATCCGCAGATTACACAGTGAACAAGTGAAGGCTTTATATCTCTCCTTATGGAAGAACTAAGGTGATGAAGACATGGAGTAGTAGTAGCAGCAGAAGAAGCCTTGCATCATTAGTTTGGTCGGGTCGACGCCGAAAGAGAGTCGCTGTACATGATCAGCACCTGAGCGGCTCAAACTTCCTATCCCCTACCTCAACTCGCCCGTGCGGTTGCTGCAGTTCGATACAAGTGTGTAAGTAGAACATACTTTGTATCATATATCTAGACTATCGAATCTTATTCTGGCCAGCATTTGTGCATCATAATCGCTACTGAAAATAAACAGGAGGCATGTGATATGTCCAAAATGCATCACTATTTTGTATCATAATTTATCTCTATTCATTGATATATTTCACTTTATGATGATGTACTTACGATGTTTTGGTTTATTTTACACAATTTCCAACTTCCCGGTGCCGAAACAGCACACGCAGGATTCAGCTGAGAAAATAGCACGAAGAGTTGCAATATCAGAACATCTCCAATTGAGCTAAAATTTTGAGGGAAGAAGTTTCTGAACGGGTCCGAAGACACGCCAAAGAAGGCCCAGAGAGGGGCCACAGGTCACCCAGGCGACCTGCTGGCGCGGCCCCCCTAGGCCGCGCCAGGAGGCCACCTGAGTGACGGGCCCCACCCCGGCACTCTCCTTTGGCCTATATGTCCCTCTTGACCTAAAAATTCCGGGAATAGAAGATTTTTTGCGATTCCGCCGCCTCTCCGCGGCGGAAACCTACACAGAAGAAAAGACCTTTCCGGCGAGCAGATTCCGCCCAGGAGAACTCCTCCCGGAAGGGGAGATCATCCTCATCATCATCACCATCGTCACAAGCATCATAGAGATCATCATGACCATCATGACCAACAGCAGCACCATCTCCACCTTCATTCCATCTACTTCACCATTGCAATCGGAGTTGTACCTTGCACTATTCATCCCCTCTACTCTATCGGTGTTGATTACTCTTTAGTAGTGAATGCTATTGAGTTTTGTTGGAGGATTATTGTTATCACCAGATTGTTAATCATATTTTCATCACCTCTAATCATGATCTCTTTTATGTCTTGTGAGTAGTTCCATTAGTTCTTGAGGACATGGGAAAAGTCGAGATGCTAGTAGTCATAAGATGTTGAAGTAATATGTGTTGATTGATATTTAGGTTACGATGTTATTCTTCTAGTGGTGTTATGTGAATGCCGACTACATAACACTTCACCTTTTTAAGGACCTCGGGGAATGCATCATGTATAAAGAATTCTTATGGTGGGTTGCCGGAGTGACAGAAACCTGAACCCCAGTTTGCATACTTTTGAATGAGGGAGTATTGGATCCTAAAGCTTATTGCTATGGTTAGGCTTTGCCTTAATTTCTCTCTTGTATTTGTGGATTCTTGCAAGAGGGATTAATCATAAGAGTGTACTTGTTTTAGCCTAGATGGTGAACTATCTCTCCCGTTTGTCCTCAGGAACGCCTTAGTCTTTATAAGTTTAGTCCCTCAGTTTATCCTTTGTTTTCAAAAGGATTGGGCCACTTGCTGAACCTCAGCACCATTTATTTTACTTGCATTTATTTCCTTGTTTCTTATACTGAAAAACCCATAAAAAGCTACCTTTCAGTACTTGCAGTTATTCCTTGCTCAAGATCACTTGTCAATACCTTCTGCTCCTCGTTGGGTTCGACACTCTTACTTATCAAAAAGGCTACGATTGATCCACTACACATTTGGGTCATCAAGACCATTCTTTGGCGCCGTTGCCGGGGAGTGTAGCGCTATTGGTATGTGAAATTGGTAAGGAAAGCTTTACACTGTACGTGCTATTTTTGTTTTACTGTTTCCACTTTTTGTCCCTATGGACAACTCTGCTTCAGGTTTGTTGCTTGTGGGGAAATAACCAACGCTATTGTGGTGGAGAGGCCTCCCCCACCTACTGAAATTGTGCCTTTTAAAATACCAACTAGTATTATAGATTGTGTTTTTCCTAATCGATATGCAAGAGATAGACATCCAGGTGAACACTTGCTATATCTTTCACAACTATGCTCCTTATTTAAGCTTGCAGGTATATCGACGGATTTTGTTATGATAAGTTATTCTCTCTATCATTAAAAGATAAGGCTTTGGATTGGTATAGGCTTCTTGATGACTCTCATTTACTAAATTGGCAAGATATTATGCCTCTCTTTTATGCAAAGTTTTATCCTCATCATAAAATACATCGAGACAGGAATTATATTTATAACTTTTGGTCTCGTGATGGAGGTAGCATCGCTCATGTTTGGGGGAGATTGAAATCCTTAATGCTCAAATGTCCCAATCATGAGCTCTCCAAATAAATTATTCTTACAATTTTTTATGCAAGGCTTTCTCATCAAGATAAAGAGATGCTTGATGCTTCCTCTAGTGCGGCATTCTCCAACAAAAGCACTGAAGCTAAATGGGATCTTATTGAAAGGATCCAGAAGAACACTGAAGACTAGGAGATTGATAAAGGTATTGAACCCATTATAAATTATGAACGTGATTACATTGAGAGCTATGTGAAAACTGATTACTTCAATACCTTTTGTGCTAAGATTGGTCTTGATTCCGAGTTTCTAATTGATTTTTGCAAAGACTTTGCCTCTCATATTGACTGTTCTGAGAAGAAGGAGGATCAACATCATAAACCTTTTAAGGAATTACCTGTTGATATTAATGTTGTTGACCCTATCTTGCCTATAGTTGAATATGAAAAGCCCCCTTTTCCCGCAAGGATGAGGGAGCATTCTTTTGTCACAGGCATCCTGAATAAAAGTGAAAGAACGACCGATGAGCATGAGGACCTGATTAAAGTCGATCCTCAAGTTGCATTAGTCAAGAATCTTGTTACTAGTAATATTGAGGATTCCAATATAAATTTTTGTGTTGTTTCCACTAACCTTGTTACAGCCAAGAATAAAGGCCCAATTTTAGGTACTCCAGTTGTATCTATTAAAATAGTAGATCATAATTATTATGGGTTATGTGATTTGGGATCGAGTGCTAGTGCTATTCCTTTTTCAATTTATTAAGAGATCATGAATGAGATTCTACCATGTGAAATTGAACAAGTTGATGTTACGATTCATCTTGCAAATAAAGAAACTATCTCTCCAATTGGAATTGTGTGAGATGTGTAAGTTCTATGTGGAAAGGTAAAATATCCTACCGACTTTCTAGTACTTGGTTCAGTACAAGATTGTTTTTGCCCTATTATCTTTGGTAGGACTTTTCTCAAAACTTGTGGAGCTATCATAGATTGCAGGAAAGGAAAATTATCTGTTGAACTTAATGGTGAGCCATATGAATTTATCTTTTCTAAATTCTCGAAGCAAACTCGTGGTACTGATCTACCTAGTAATGATAAAATTATTGAAGAGATTGCTTCTATAGCTATTCCTCCTAACGATCCTTTGCAACAATTTATGGAAAACCACGAGAATGATATGCATATGTAGGAAAGGAATGAACTAGATGATATATTCTTGAGACAACGTGCTATCCTGAAGCACAACCTTCCGGTTGAACCTTTGGGAATTTTATCGAAACCCAAAGAAGACCCGGTGTTTCATCTTAACCTCTCCCCAGTACGCTTAAGTATGCTTATTTAGATGAAAAGAAAATCTATCCTGTTATTATCAATTCTAACCTTTCAGGATATGAAGAAGAGTGATTATTGGAAGTCCTTCGTAAACACCGATGCGCTATTGGTTATACAGTTGATGATCTTAAGGGGATTAGTCCATCTATTTGTCAGCATACTATCAATCTTGAGCGTGATGCTAAAACAGTTGTTGATCATCAACGACGGTTAAACCCAAAGATGAAGGATGTTGTGAGGACCGAAATCCTCAAACTTCTAGATGCAGGTATTATCTACCCTATAGCTGATAGTAAGTGGGTAAGTCGAGTACATTGTTTTCCCAAGAAAGGAGGTACGACTATGGTTCCTAATGATAAGAATGAACTAATACCTAAAATAATTATTATTGGATATAGAGTGTGTATTCATTACAGGAAGCTGAACAAGGCAACCAGGAACGACCACTACCCGTTGTCGTTCATCGACCAAATGCTTGAAAGGTTATCCAAAAACATTCACTTTTGCAATCTTGATGGGTACTCTGGCAGCTCTCAAATTCATGTTAATACTACCGATCAAGAGAAGACCACTTTTACTTGTCCCTTTGGTACTTATGCTTATAGACGTATGCCTTTTGGTTTATGCAATGCTCCAGCTAATTTTCAAAGGTGTATGTCCGCTATCTTTCATGGTTTTTGTGAGGAAATTGTGGAGGTCTTCATGGATGATTTCTCCGTCTACGGAACCTCTTTTAACCATTGTCTCAAAAACCTTAATAAAGTTTTGCTGAGATGTGAGGAGACGAACTTGGTACTCAACTGGAAGAAGTGCCACTTCATGGTTAATGAGGGAATTGTTCTTGGCCACAGGATTTCTGAAAAAGGAATCGAGGTGGACAGGGCAAAGATTGAAGCAATTGAGAGAATGCCTTATCCAAAAGACATCGAGGTATTCGTAGTTTCCTCGGTCATGCTGGTTTCTATAGGAGATTTATTAAAGACTTTTCTAAAACTTAAAAACCCCTAACTAATCTTCTCCAGAAGGATATTCCTTTTGTGTTTCATGAAGATTGTGTGGAAGCCTTCTAACTTCTTAAGAAGGCCTTGATAACCGCCCCTATAGTCCAACCACCTCATTGGAATTTGACTTTTGAAATCATGTGTGATGCTAGTGATTTCGCTGTTGGAGCTATGTTAGGACAAAGGGTTGATAAAAAATTGAATGTTATCCATTATGCTAGCAAAACCCTTAACATTGCTCAAAAGAATTATGCTACTACTGAGAAAGAATTTTTAGTGGTAGTGTTTGCTTGTGATAAGTTTAGGCCTTACATTGTTGATTCCAAAGTCATTATTCATACTTATCATGTTGTTATTAAGTATCTTATGGAAAAGAAGGATGTCAAACCAAGGCTTATTAGATGGGTCCTTCTTCAAGAATTTGATTTGCAGATTGTTAATAGGAAAGGAGCAGACAACCCTGTAGCAGACAACCTTTCCAGGATGGAGGATATACCACATGATCCTATTCCATTCAATGATAGTTTTCCTGACGAATAGTTAGCAGTTTTACAGGTGAAATCTAATTCAGATCCATGGTATGCAGATTATGCTAACTTTATTGCTGCAAAGTTTTTGCCTCCAGGTTTAACGTTCTAGCTGCGGAAGAAGTACTTCCACGACTTGAGGTATTACTTTTGGGATGACCCACATCTTTTTAGAGAAGGTGAGGATGGAATTTTGAGGAGATGTATACCGGAGCATGAGCAGAAGGATATCTTGAGATAATGTCATAGCAGTCCTTATGGAGGACATCATGCCGGTGAGAGGACCGCACACAAGGTTCTCCAATCAGGTTTTTATTGGCCCACTATATTTAAAGATGCTAGAAATTATGTTTTATCCTGTGATAAGTGCCAGAGAGTTGGTAATATTAGTAGGAGGAATGATATGCCCATGATTTATTCGCTAGTCATTGAGCCTTTTGATTGGTGGGGTTTTGATTTTATGGGTCCTTTCCCTCCTTCACACAAGTACACTCACATCTTAGGAGCTGTGGATTATGTGACCAAGTGGGTTGAAGCGATCCCCACTGAAAGTGCCGATCATAGGACATCTTTGAAGATGCTCAAGGATGTAATCTTCCCTAGGTTTGGTGTACCTAGGTACCTCATGACCGACGGAGGATCACATTTTACACACGGTGCTTTTAGAAAACCTCTAGCCAAATATGATGTTAATCATAGAATTGCTTCACCTTACCACCCTCAAACAAGTGGGCAAGTTGAGCTTACAAATAGAGAGATCTAGATGATCTTGGAAAAGACAGCGAACAGTTCTAGAAAGGACTGGTCCAATAACTTAGGAGATGTCTTGTGGGCGTATAGAACTGCTTACAAAAATCCCATGGGGATGTCTCCGTATAAGATGGTTTATGGCAAGGCATGCCATCTACCTCTAGAGTTAGAGCACAAATCTTTCTAGGCTGTTAGTGAGCTTAATGTTGATCCAAAGGTTGCTGGTGAAAAGCGTCTAATGAACTTGACTTCTCTAGATGAGTGGAGAAGTGAAGCTTACGAAAGTGCTAAAATGTTCAAAGAAAAGGTAAAGAAGTGGCATGAAAAAAGAATTTTGAAAGTGAATTTAATATTGGTGACAAAGTTTTGTTGTATAGATCTCGTTTCAGGTTTTCTCCAGGTGAATTACTGTCCAAGTGGGAAGGACCGTACCATATCGAAGAAGTCTACTGCTCCGGTGCAATCAAGATTAATAATTTTGATGGCACAAAACCACATGTTGTGAATGGGCAAAGAATCAAGCATTACATGGCTGGGTACCCCATCAATGTAGAGGCGGATGTGATACAGGTAGCCACTCACGAGAACATATTGCAACATTGTATCCGACACCGGCAGAAGCAGAATAAGAAAAGGTACAAAATATGGTAAGGAAACTTCGCGAACATCAATAAAAGTTCCATTTTGTATGTTTTTGCAAAATTAGGAAAATTCTGAGCCGAAGCGGAGCCGTAGAAGATCTCCATGTCGCCCAGGCGACCTGCTGGCGTGGGCTAGGCCCTGGCCGCGCCAGGAGGCCGCCTGGACAACCCGGAGCCCGTCTCCGACTCCACTTTGGCTTGTTACCTTCCTTTTGGTGGAGAACTTTTTCCGATATATTTTCCCGGATCGTCCCGGCTTTGTATCTTGCGATTCCATGCGTTTTATTTTTGATCTGTTTCTGCCAGGAGAACTTTGAGCAAACTAAGGTGCAATGGCCTCCCCAGAGTCTTCCTAGGACAAGTTCCTTGTCAACGTCATCAACCCTTATCTCACAGAGGAAAAAAGACACCCTCAAACCCTTTGGGTGGAGGATGGTGTCCTCCACAAAGAGGATTTGAAGGGGCCTGTCAAGGAGGGGAGCACCAGGGCCAGGATGGAAGAGGTGGAGCAAGAAGTCTTCAAGTACAAGTTGATGATCGACCATGGTGTTGAGGCCAACTATGATATCATCGCTGAGCTGAGGAGGGAACATGAGGAGGACATGAAGGAAGTGCGATCAATCATATCCGCACTAGAAACCAAAGTGTTCGAGCTTCAAGGGCACATCTATGACCTTCAAAACCAGAACTGTGAGTATGAACTTAAGTTTTTGCGCATGGGCTTAGCTGCCGGAAGCAGGATCCTGGAGACTGAAGAATGCTGTGTGGAAGGACGACCTCTGCCATTGAAGATTTTCGCTAAGGATTACCTAAGGAACAAGAACAAGGATGAAAAGTGAAATCTTCATGGGTAATGGCATTCCCTTAGCTTGTTCCAAGCTTGGGGAGTGCCCGGTATCTTTATTTTTTATCCTTTACTTATTTTTGGTCAAGTATAGTGTCGTATCATGTATAGGGAAGTTATCTTATGAAATAGGTTTTTGCATTGAGGTGTATCACTCCTTTGTGGAGAGTTTGTATCCGTGAGCGTGCAGTGTCTATGATGGAATATTAATGAGAAGTCTATTGGTTTCTTTGTTGCGCTTGGTATTCTCTTCATGCAATCGATCTTGTTGATTCTTATGGGAGTATTGATCTTACACATCAGGTATGGCTTTGAAAAATTTATTTAATATTGGCAAACATAGCATTTTTCATAACAACAAGCATGAGTTTTTCTAGTAGCAACATAGCCAAAACCTTTATGTTCTTATGCTTGAAGTGTTATGGTGACAAGGAAGACAACTTGATGTTTTATGCCAATTCTTTATGTTATGTTTTTTATTGTTTTGCATCAAAGTAAATATTATTTGTCTGCTCTTAAAAGACTTTGCTAGCCCACCCATTGCACTAAGCAGGAATACTGGTTGTGCATCCATACCGTGAAACCTCAACCTTCCCAAGAGTCCACCATACGTTCCCTTTACGTGGTATTTCACCACCACTCCTAAAGTATATTACTAATGTGTTATCTTTAAAGCTTCAAATATTACTCCCCATTTTGTGCCTCTCCTTTAGATCATGAGGAAGTAGTATCATGGGTTTCATCATGGTCTTATCATACCGGACAAGTTTTATCATGGGTTTGCATGTGATCTACGAACCTCTAATACGAGGAGGGACTAGCATGAGCGCGCCCAGCTCGCAAAAAGAGAATAAGAACAAACGAAATCTCCTTCATCCTTTGTTGATCAGAAATCAGAAAACTTTGGCAGTGATAAACAAAGGAGACTAAGGAGGATGTGATCGTCCCCACTTTGGGAGTCGTTCCTCAAAACTTGTCCAGCATGAGAAGTATTGGGCTATCTACTAGCATTCCTTGACAAATTATGCACCTCTCAAAAGATTGTTTTACAATATTATTGATTTCAAACTCCCTAAAAGATCTAGCACATGAGTTTTCCCTACTTCCCTCTCCGAAGGGCCAATCTTTTACTTTTATGTTGAGTCAGTAAACCTACTTCTTTCTATCCTGAAAAGAGCAGACACTTTATGTTGACAAAGATGCATGCATTTATATTGTTTCATTGAGAATTGCCATATCACACCTTTGTTGACATTATCATTAAGAGAAGTGAGTTATTTGTTAAGCCTATCTAAAGCAAACATCTTCCTTTGTGTTAGCATTTTCACTTCTTGACTAATAACATGTTCTTTCAAAAAGCTTCGATTGATCTCATCAAAATATAAGAGGAAGAGCAAAAGTTAAAGTTATTAGTTGTTCTTTGACCAAGGACATGTTTGCCATGGTTCGATGAGTTTTCTTAGCTCTACTTTTGATTTTAATTGATATTACTCTTTCATAAGGGCCTTATGAGTTGAGATTGTTGAGTTTAGTAGATAAATTATGATGCTTCTTGTTTGTATTCTTATTTATCGATACTTCACTCTCTAAACTTGTGGACAGATTTACGGAGCTCAACATTCGCTTGGGGACAAGCGAGGTCTAAGCTTGGGGGAGTTGATACATCCAAAATGCATCACTAATTTGTACCATAATTTATCTCTATTCATTGATATATTTCAATTTATGATGATGTACTTATGATGTTTTGGCTTATTTTACATAGTTTCCAACTTCCCGGTGCCTAAACAACAGACGAAGGATTCAACGGAGAAAATAGCACGAAGAGTTGAAACATTAGAACATCTCCAATTGAGCTGAAATTTTGAGGGAAGAAGTTTCCGAACGGGTCCCGAAGACAGACCAAAGAAGGGTCGGAGGGGGGCCACATGTCACCCAGGCGACCTGCTCACGCCTCCCTAGGCCACGCCAGGAGGCTGCCTGAGTGACGCGCCCCACCCCCGACACTCTCCTTTGGCCTATATGTCCCTCTTGACCTAAAAATTCTAGGAATAGAAGAGCTTTCGTGATTCCGCCGCCACTCCGTGGCGGAAACCTACACAGAAGGAAAGACCTTTCCGGCGGGAAGATTCCGCCAGGGAGAACACCTCCCGGAAGGGGAGATCATCCTTAGCGTCATCACCATCGTCACGGGCATCATCGGGATCATCATCACCATCATCACCAACACCAGCACCATCTCCACCTTCATCCCATCTACTTCACCATTGCAATCGGATTGTACCTTGCAATATTCATCCCCTCTACTCTACCGATTTTGATTACTCTTTTGTGGTGAATGCTATTGTGTAACATCCCAAATTTTGGAATGTTAATAAAATTATTAGATTGATTGTTCGTTTGTTTGAGTGATAGAAACTTGAGTGAAGTTTGAAACTTTTTAAAACTTTTGAATGAGAGGGAATAAAATGACTTTCCCCTTCTCCGATGAATTCAAATTCAATCATTTAAAAGAAAAGAGAGAAGATGACATGACTTCTTCAACTATAAAGAATTTGAACAGAGTTTGCATTTGAATCCTTTCAAATATTTGCCCTTGCTTCTATATTTTTCTTCCCCGAGAAATACCTCGAAAATAATTCTTGCCAAGCAAAAAAAAGGAGGAACATGACCCTCCAAACCAGGGATATTCCTTTGAAATATTTGGACCATAAAACCCAAGGTTTATTTGAAAAATATTTGCAAAAAGAAAATAAACCAATTTAGGGATTTTCTAAAAAACATTTTTTTGAAGTATTTATTTTGGTAGTGGAAAAATGCCATCTTTTTGGATTTATTTTTCTGAAGATTTCAATATATTATACCCCTATATTCCGAGGATATTCTATTTCCTTTTAATCGTATTAATTCTTGTTTTAATAAAAAGGGAAAGAGATCTCTTATTTTAGGAATGTACTTGGGCCATGTTAGGAAACGCATCAGGCCCAGATACCCCTTCTTCTTCCTCCTCTCGTTCCCTTCCTTCCGAGGTAATGGCAGAAGCTTCCTACAAGCTTCCCTCCCCCAATTCGTGAGATATGTTGCCTCTCCTCGCCTCCCACCACATCTATAAGAGAGCCCCGACTCTCCTCGTTCCATTTTCCCCATCACCTCGCCTTCTCCCTGCTCGTAGCCACGGCGCCACCATCCTCATCTTCCTGTCAAGAACGGAGTACAGTAGGTCTCGTGGCGCTTCCCCATGACCCCCGACGAGCCTCTCCAGTGCCCCACCCCCTGCCGTGCTACTCCTCCGCCGATCCCCCCCCCCCGCCGGTGACCTCCCCACCTCGCCGGAGCAGCCACCTCGCCGGAGTTCTTCCTTTGTGTCAGCCACGGTGAGCTTCATAGAAATCCCGTCACAGTTTTTTTCAAAAAAAGAGCAAACTTATAAAATTCATATCTATTAGTCTATAACTCCAAATTAGGTGATTTTTTTTTGCGTTAGATCACAATTTTGTTGTAGTTTCCGAAAACAAATTATTGGCCTATGTTTGAAATTTTCAAATTTGAATTAGACCAGATTTAGTTTAAACCTTGTTTTTCTTATTCTGGGAGTTAAAAAATAGATTTTAATTTAATTCTTTTTGCTGCTGTTTCCTAGTGATCATATATTTCAGTAGTTTAAGTTTCAATTTTTTTTAAATAATTTTACTTGAGGTTTTTACCAAAACAGATTCTGTTTTAGTTCTTTTAGGATTATGGCTATTTCTTTTTCTATAATTGTTTTTAAATTATTTTCTTTTATATCTCAGAAAGTTTATATTTTGTTTCTGTTAGTTAACAGTAGGTTTTCAACAAATTTTTATTTTTATTTATATTTGTAATAATGAAATCAATTCTAGTTCTCTATTAACTTGCAATTGATTTCTCTAGTGTTTCAACTCCCATTTGAAAATACTTTCAAAATAGTTTTATGTAAAATACTTTATTTTATCTTGGTTAAATTTATATCTTAGTTCTCTGTTATTTAATGTTTTATTTTAAGTTAGAACAACAAAAAAACTATTTAGTGTTTGATGTAGTAGAAGACTCCTAGTTTTAGTTGAAGTTTCTTTCGGATTCTTATTCGCTCTCTCTTTTGTTTTGATTGCTAGAATGATTGCTATTATGAGTGCTTACATGAATGATATGGTTGTTATATAGATTTCATCGGAGAGTGACGCGTAGTCTATCAAGTTATTCCTCGAGAACGAAAATTCTTCTTCGTCAACATCACAAGGCAAGTCATTTGATCATGTATCACCTATGTTTTATGCATCGTAGTTCTACCATCCTATGCCCAATTGCATGATGAGTGGGTACTTGGAAATTATGGTTACATATTGTAGTATCATGTGGTAGGCACCCGACAACCCCGTTACTTGGCCCGGGACGACAAATTTCATATTGCTATCCTTGAGTAGACGGGATTCTGGTTGAGAGTTTATCACGAGTGATGCGAGAATAATTTAATAACCAAGACCGGTTAAGTCAAGAAATTTCAAGACCTCGTGATGCAATGCAAGTATGGGTGAAGGACGGTTGATTGGCTCCCTGGAGAAACCAGTGGATGACCCGGGATGCTCGAGATGTGCCATGACATCTTGCGGAAAGCTTCACCCAGGCTCAAAGAGACGGACGAATATTTTCAAGACCCAAGGCTTACCTGCACAGCCACAAGTCATTATGGGATCTGGCTTGGTTGGACAACGCGGCGACTCTGGACAGGCGGTGCTAGCAGATGTAGAAGAACGGTAGGATTGGATGGGCACCGACAGGGATTCAGAGGGACCTGTTGAAAGACCATGTTTTGATCATCCGGTCTTCAAACACCCTGAAGTGCGAGGACATACTCGGAGGCGATCAAATCTTGTGGGGAACGTGTGCAAAACTCTGTAGAGTACTCAAACCTAATCGATTAGCCGTGTCCACGGTCATGGACAACTTGAGCCGAAGGCATTGAAATTTTCCTGAACTCTCAACACAGATTAATAATGATGTGGGTAATATTGACAACTTGGGTATGAGAACTGGTTGGCGGAACCTTCTCATTAACAACCAAGAATGTAGTAAATTTTGCTTTTAGCCCTCTCTTGTTGTAGGAGAAAACTTGCTTTTCGCTAAAACTTACAACCCCACCTGCCATATATGCATATAGTATAGATGATATTTTTTACCCCCTCTCATATGTGACTTGCTGGCATATTCAATATGCTGACCTACACGGCTGCAACGTCTTATGTTGCAGATACTTTCTTCGACGAGTAAGAGTACGATTCAGGGTTACGGTCTACACTCAACTTGCCGTTGGTTTTTATTGGGACTCCACTCCCTTGACTGTTTCCGCTGAGATTTTGAGGTATATATCAATTTAACGTTATTTACATGTGATTGCACTTTGATATATACATTGATGTACTGTGTGTGCCAGCATACTGATCCAGGGAAGGCACAGACACACAGAGGCTTGACTCGTTTTGAGTCGGGTCGCTACATATTGAGTTTTGTTGGAAGATTATTGTTATGACCAGATTGTTAATCATATTTTCAGCACCTCTGATCATGATCTCTTTTATGTCTTGTAAGTAGTTCCATTAGTTCTTGAGGATATGGGAAACTCTAGATGCTAGTAGTCATAAGATGATGAAGTAATATGTGTTTATTGATATTTAAGTTATGGTGTTATTCTTCGAGTGGTGTTATGTGAACATCGACTACATAACACTTTGCCTTTTTAAGGACCTAGGGGAATGCATCGTGTATAAAGAATGCTTATGGTGGGTTGCCGGAGTGACAGAAACCTGAACACCAGTTTGCATACTTTTGCATGAGGGAGTATTAGATCCTAAAGCTTATTGCTATGGTTAGGCTTTGCCTTAATTTCTCTCTTGTATTTGCGGATGCATGCAAGAGGGATTAATCATAAGAGTGTACTTGTCTTAGCCTAGATGGTGCACTAGTTAAGATCCACCCACATAAAACTTATCAATACAAAACATAGTACTAGATGGAATATGACGAAAGTACTTGGCTATCTCTCCCGTGTGTCCTCAGTTACGCCTTGCGTTAGTCTTTATAAGTTTAGTCGCTCGGCTTATCCTTTGTGTTCAAAAGTATTGGGCCACTTGCTGCACCTCTGCAACATTTATTTTACTTGCATTTATTTCCTTGTTGGTTATACTAGAAAACCCATAAAAAGCTACTCCCTCGTTTCCGATTTATAGGGCTCATCTAAAAAAATTCAGATTTCCATTATATTAGGCTCATTTTGAGTCTATTAGAGTTAAAGTGCTTTGATTCCCATGCCATATTTAATGCATAGAGTTTAGAGAAAGGAAATGAGTGGCTATGCATGCATCGTTTTCTACGTCCACCATGCAAGTCAAATGAGAAGGAGGATGCTACATTTATTACCTCGGAAATTGAATATGTGAGAAATATTTGATTGGCTAGTTAAAATTAGTGTTATCCACTCACAATTCACCTTGGTTGATGAGATTTCAGATTTAAGCCCTATAAACCGGAAAGGAGGGAGTACCTTTCAGTACTTGCAGTTATTCCTTGCTCAAGATCACTTGTCAATACCTTCTGCTCCTTGTTGGTTTCGACACTCTTACTTATCGAAAAGGCTACGATAGATCCTCTACACTCGTGGGTCATCAACATGTAGTAATAGTAACTGGCTGCCGCAATAGTATATATTTATGGTAGAACAATGGTAGAGCATGAAAGTTCCATCAGGTTGCATGCAGTACTACTTCAAAGGTACAAATTGTCAAGCTAGTTGTTACAAATCTATAACCACATATGCTCATTGTTACAAATCTATTCATCATCACAGACTATGTTGCCCAGCCTAATTCTTGTTCTTAGATTTACGTTTGAGCATAGGTTAAGATACATAACGCCGTATATCACCATATGGAACAAGAGATGTCATAGAGATCATTAATTCTACTGACATAAATGTAAACAGAAATCGAATAATTGGATTGTCCTGCCATGCACATAACTAAAGCATTCCCAAGCCAAATATTTAGTTTTAGCCATGGAGAAAACATGCGGTGCAGGTGTTGCAAGGGATTTCCTACATGCGCGTTAGGTACTGCTACAATGGAGAGTATAAGCATCTCAAGCGTGCCATATGCTGGTACCACCAAACTACTAGCATCATACCATGAAATCCAACCCCAAATCGAAGCAATTTACCACGCGAGCGAGCTAGAACATGGCGCATCGATCGAATCAGAAGAGGAGGGGAACGGGGAGGGGGAGCTCGGACATAGCCTCCCTCCATCGGCATGAGTCGTTGGTCGAAGGAGGCGGCGGTGGTGGAGCGGGAGGAGGAGGAAGAGGAGGAGCTGGCAGCGTCCTGCGCCGCCACCTATAGCCTCCCCACCACCGATGAAGCAGAAGGAATCTCCTTGGATCCTGACTTCTCTGTGGCCTCGATGGGGACTCAAAGGTGGTGGCCATGGGTGGGTTGGGAATCTAGATCTCGAGGGGGCGGTGGTTATTGGTCATGTCGGGTGGGGAAGGGGAATGGGAAGTGTAATCGAGGGCGGAGATGCCGGATTCGTGCGGTGGTGGCACGATTCGCCGGAGAACGCCGGAATCGGAAAGCATCTGTGGTGGTGAAGATGTGTCCTGAGATATATATGTGTATATATAGAGAGAGATGGGTTGCAGGAGAGGAGAGATGGATGTGTTCGACGATCCATCTTGGATGGGGGGAAGCTAATGGGAGAGGAGAGGTCGTTGGTGGCAAGCTGCGGGAGGGATGAGGCGGTGGATGGGTGGTGGCATGCGGAGGGAAGGAGGCACGGCTCGGGTGCGACACGGGGGAAGCTAGGGTTTGGACGAGGGAGGGTGAGAGGGACGAGGGGTGAGAGTGCGAGGGGGATCCGTGTGAGATGCCCATGGACCAATCAAAATGCAGTAAACACTTTGAAAACCTTATGACCATTTAAATTGGTCATAATTGATTAAAAACAAGATGTTTCACAAGAAAAACATTTTCTATCTTTTCACAGTAAAAGCATTGAAGGACCTACCAAATATTTGTTGCAAAATGGCACCATACCATTTTTAGAAATCATTAAACCACATTTTATGTCCAATTGACCAAAAAATTTGTTATCAAAATCTTTCCATCTGCCTCTCATCAGAAAGACAAATTTCCTCCGATTTAGTTGGAAGCGGGCCGAATTTGAACTTCAGCATCTTGATAGATTCCTCTTTAATTTTTCCAAAATTATTTCTAGGTACGTAAGTATCTATTTAATCAGAGAGACAACAAAAGTTTTCCAAGATTAAATCACTAGCTAGAAATGGTCATGCCCGCCATTTTGATCGCATTTTAAAATGGACATGAAATTTCAAAAACAAAATTGAAAAACCTTCACATTGTGTCATTATATGTGACCAATTTACCAAGAAAAATAATAAATTTGTAATAAAGTAATTATTTAAAAAACAATTCTCAGAAATGGCCATCATATGTGAAGATTCATGACATTCAAGCCAAATGATCAATCTTATGGCCACATTCATGGCATAGTTTGTTCTCATGATCTCATATTGTGCACAAGGGTGAATCTTGGAATTGCAGACAATGGTAGAAGCTTAAACCCAAGTCTATGCTTTGCTTCATGAGGGGCTGATTTGGATCCACACGTTTAATGCTATGGTTAGATTGATCTTAATTCTTCTTTCGTAGTTGCGGATGCTTGTGAGAGAGGGTAATCATGAGTCGGTTGTTTGTTCAAGTAAAAATATCACCTTAGCACCCGTCCACCCACATATCAAATTATCAAAGTAGCGATCGTGAATCAACTCAACATGATGAACATGACTTGACAGAAATTCTCATGTGTCCTCGGGAGCGCTTATTTAATATAAGAGTACTTTCAGGCATGTCCTTCTCTACAAAAAGGATTGGGATACCTTGCTGAACCTTTTATAACATTGTTACTTGTCACTTGTTACGAATTATCTTGCTACAAAACTATCTATTAGTTATTTACAACACTTGCACAGAATACCTTGCTGAAAACCGCTTGCCATTTCCTTCTCCTCCTCATTGGGTTAAACACTCTTATTTATGGTCCCAATTCCAGGGAGTGGAGTGCCTTTGGTAAGTGGAAAATTGTAAGGAAACATTTTCGGTACATGGTGAAATTTACTGTTGCTTGTCACTTTGAACGGTCATTCTTTGAGTGGCTTGTTCGGGGCATCTTCATCTCGAACGGAAGTTGAGAAAGTTGTTCCTCAACCTACTGAACCTACTAAAAATATTTATTATGAGATTCCTTCCGATATGGTAGAGAAATTGTTGGCTAATCCTTATAATGGTTCAATTCATCCTTATTACCATTTGATATATGTTGATGAGATTTGTGTATTGTCTAAGCTTTCAGGTCACCCGAAGAAAAAGATAAGGAGAAAATTTTCCCTTTATCTTTAGAGAGAAAAACATTAATGTGGTTCTGGCTATTGGACGATATTGGATCATGGGACTGGAACCGCTTGAAGCTTGGATTTCATTAGAAGTTTTATCCTATGCACCTAGTCCATCGTGATTGGAACTTTATTTATAATTGTTGGCCCCGTGAAGGAGAAAGTATCGCTCAAGCTTGGGGAGGCTTAAATCTATGATGCACACTTACACCAACCATGAGATCTCGAGAGAAATAATTATACAAAAAAATTAGGCTCGGCTTTCTCATGATGATCAAGCATTACTCGATTCTTGTTCTACTGGTTCTTATATGAAGGAGACTACGAAATTCATATGGGATCTTCTGTCAAGGGTTAAATGCAACTCTAAAGATTGGGAACTCGGCAAAGGTAAATAGACAAGTATAAAGTTCAATTTTGATTGCGTGAAATATTTTATGGAAACTAATGTTTTTCATCAGTTTAGCAATAAATATGGTCTTGGCTCTAAGATAGTAGCTGCTTTTTGTGAATCTTTTGCTACCCATGTTAATCTTCCGAGGGAGAAGTGGTTTAAATATCATCGTCCCATTGAAAAATTATCTGAGGAAACTTTTAAAATTAAGAAGGGAGAAATAATTGTCAGCCATGTTGATCCAATTGTTCCTACTGCTTACATGGAGAACCTCCTTTACCGTTAGGATTAGGGAACATGCTAAGGTTACAACTATGGTTAATATAAGTCATGTTAGGGCACCGAAACCTTCTGAACAACTAAATGGTGAGCCTAGTGTTGCTATAGTTCAAGATCTCCTGGTTAATAATATTGATGGACACATTAGTTACTTGTGTGATGAAGCTGCTAGAATTGCAAAACCTATTAGAAATGAGCGGGGTGAGCTCGATAAAAATAAACTAGTTGTAGGCATGCGTGTCATTTTAGTTAAAACTGGAGATCATGCCTACCATGGCTTATGTGATATTGGTGCTAGTGTTAGTGCTATACCTTTTAAATTATATCAAGAAATTATGCATGATATAGCACCGTGTGAGATTGAACATAATCATGTCACTATCAAACTTGCAAACCATGATACTATTTCACCACTTGGGATTGTTAGAGATGTTGAAGTCTTGTGTGGAAGAGTCAAGTACCCCACTAATTTCCTAGTACTTGGTTCAGAACAAGATAACGTTTGTCCCATTATATTTGGTAGACCTTTTTTGAATACTATTAATGCATAGATTAATTATGATACTCAGAAGGTCAAATTAAGCTTTGGTGATATGTCTCATAAATTAAATTTCTCCAAGTTTAGTAGACAACCACATGAAAATAATTTCCTAATAAGGATGACATTATTGGTCTTGCTTCTATTGTCATACCTCCTATTGATCCGTTAGAATTTTTTTTTCTATATCATGAAAATGATATACATATGACAGAAAGAAATGAAATAGATGATATATTTCTTAGACAAACAAAACTTACTAGTTGATATTTTAGGGGATCCTCCTCCACCCAAGGGAGATCCCGTATTTGAGCTAAAGACATTACCTGATACTTTGAAATATGCTTACCTTCATGAAAAGAAGATATATATTGTTATTATCAGTGCTAACCTTTCAAAGCATGAAGAAAAGAGATTGCTTAAAACTCTAAAGAAGCACATGGCTGCTATTGGATATACTCTTGATGATCTTAAGGGCATAAGCCCCACTCTGTGTCACCACATGCTTAATATGGAACCGGATGCTAAACCTGTCGTTGATCAGGAAAGCCATCTCAATCCTAAGATCAAGGAAGTAATAAGGACTGAAACACTAAAAATTCTAGAGGCGGGTATAATTTATACTATTTCTGATAGTAGATGGGCAAGTCAAGTTCATTTTGTTCCTCATAAAGGAGGTATAACTGTTGTTCCTAATGATAAAAAGGAACTTGTTCCACAAAGAATAGTAATTGGTTATAGGATGGTAATTGATTTTAGGAAATTAAATAAATCTACTAGAAAAGATCATTACCCCTTGCATTTTATTAATCAAATTTTACAAAAATTATCCAAGCACACACACTTTTGCTTTCTTGATGGATATTCTGGATTCTCTCAAATACCTATGTCAAAAGATGACCAAGATAAAACTACCTTTACTTGCCCTTTTGGAACTTATGCTTATAGGGGTATGCGTTTTGGTCTATGCAATGCACCTTCTACCTTTGAAAGATGTATGACTACTATATTTTATAATTTTTGTGAAAAGATTGTTGAGGTTTTCATGGATGACGTTTTCATTTACGAGACTTCTTTTGATGATTACTTGAGCAACTTTGATCGAGTTTGGAGAGATGTGAAGAAACTAATCTTGTCTTAAACTAGGAGAAGTGCCAATTTATGGTGAATGAAGCTATAGTACTTGGGCATAAAAGTGATTCATTAAGGTGGACAAAGCCGAAGTTTATGCAATAGAGAAAGTGCCATGCCTGAAAGAATGAAAGGA
This sequence comes from Hordeum vulgare subsp. vulgare, assembly GCF_904849725.1. Lineage (NCBI taxonomy): Eukaryota > Viridiplantae > Streptophyta > Magnoliopsida > Poales > Poaceae > Hordeum > Hordeum vulgare. Next base: position 460,309,796 of record NC_058519.1, on the reverse strand, counting down.
TAAGAAGTTTCCTCGGTCATGTTGGTATCTATAGGCGTTTCATTAAAGTTTTCACAAATATTTCTAGGCCATTAACTAATCTCCTTCAAAAAGATATTCCTTTTGTTTTTGATGATGATTGTGTATAAGCCTTTGAAATACTTAAGAAAGACATAATTTCTGCACCTATTGTTCAAGCACCTGATTGAAACTTACCATTTGAAATCATGTGTGATGCTAGTGATTATGTCGTTGGTGCAGTTCTAGGGCAAATAGTAGACAAGAAATTTAATGTTATTCATTATGCTAGTAAGACCCGTAGATAGTGCCCGAAGAAATTATGCTACAAGTAAAATAGAATTTTAGCAGTTGTGTTTGTATATGATAAGTTTAGACCTTACATCGTTGATTATAAGGTATCTTATGAAAAAGAAAGATGCTAAACCTAGACTTATCAGGTGGGTGCTTTTACTTCAAGAAGTTTACTTGCATATCGTTGATAGGAAGGGAGCAGAAAACCCTGTAGCAGATAAGCTGTCTAGGATGAAAAATGTTCTTGATGACACATTACCTATTAATGATAATTTTCTTGATGAGCAACTTCCTGTTATAAATACTTCCCGTAGTGCTCCTTGGTATGCGGATTATGATAATTACATTGTTGCTAAATATATTGTGCCTAGCTTCACCTATCAACAAAAGAAAAAAAATCTTTTATTATTTACGACATTAATTTTGGGATAACCCACATGTTTATAAAGAAGGAATAGATGGGATTATTAGGCATTGTGTACGTGAGCATGAAAAGGGACAGACTTGCGAAAGAGTCACTCTCAGGCCTATGGAGGATACCATGCTGGTGACAGAACTGTACACAAGGTATTACAATCCGGTTTCTATCGGTATACTCTTTTTAAAGATTCTCATAAGTATGTCCTTTCATGTGATGGATGTCAAAGAATTGGTAACATTGGTAGACGTCAGGAAATGCCTATGAATTATTCACTTGCTATTGAACCATTTGTTGTTTGGGGATTTGATTATATAGGAACTTTTCCTTCCTCTAATGGGTATACTCATATTTTAGTTGTTGTTGCTTACGTTACTAAGTGGATGGAAGCTATTCCAGCTAGTAGTGTTGATCGCAACACCTCCATTAAAGTGTTAAAGACATCATTTTCCTGAGGTTTGGAGTCCCTAGATATTTAACGACCGATGATGGTTCACAATTTATTCATGGTGCTTTCCATAGACTTATAGCTAAATGTGATGTTAACCATAGAATCACATCACCTTATCATCCTCAGTCTAGTGGCCAAGTTGAATTGAGCAATCGAGAAATAAAATTAATTTTGCAAAGGACTATCAATAGGTCTAGAAAGAATTGGTCTAAGAAACAAGCCATATAAATTGGTCTATGGAGAAGCTTGTTATTTACCTCTTGAGTTAGAACATAAAGCTGATTGGGCAATTAAAGAACTTAATTTTGACATTAAACTTGCCGGTGAAAAGAGGGTATTTTATATTAACTCATTAGATGAATGGAGGGCACAAGCCTATGAAAATGATAACTTGTTTAAACAAAAGGTTAAAAGATGGCATGACAAGCAGATCCAAAAACGAGAATTCAATGTAGGTGACCTAGTGCTTTTGTACAATTATCATTTCATAATTTTTCGGTAAACTCCTTTCCAAATGGGAATGCCCATATGTTCTCACGGAGGTCCATCGCTCTGGTGCTATAAATATCAATAACTTCGAAGGAAAACATTCGAGAGTGGTAGATGGGCAAAGTATTAAGCATTACATCTCAGGTACATCCATTAATGTTGAAAATAATATTATTCAAGTGATAACACCGGAGAAGAACATTAGAGAAACCTCCCGAAACACTATAGAAACCTGAAAAGGGAGTAGGTACGTGATACGGTAAGTAAACCGACTCAAAAAATTCCAAAAAAATATCAATTGTTGGTTTTGGTATTTTAGAAAAAAAATCAAATATCAAAAAGGAGTCAGGGGGACCCACGAGGGAGGCACAAACCAACAGGGCGTGCCCACCCTCCTCGGCGTGCCCTCATGGCTTGTGGGGCCCTCGTGTGCCTTCGGGACTCCTTTTTATTCCCGAGCATGTAGTTTGACTTGGAAAAATCATTATATATACTCCCGTATGTTTTGACCACCGCATCATGAGTTTCTCCTTTGTTCTTGTTTTGGGTTGTTTTTCTGACAGATCTAGATTGCCATGACAACATTAAGATCCCCCAAGGACAATTTCTTCGAGAAGGTCATCAACCCTTACCTCCTAGAGGTGATGAAACACTCTCAGACCATTGAGATGCATGAGGGGCTGCGTCACATCTGTGACGTGCAAGGACCAAAGAAGGAGGGAAGCGAGAAGTCCAGGCTCACCGCGGTGGAGCAAGAGATCTTCAAGTGCAAAGGGATGTTGGAGCATGGACTCATCACCAACCACTCCATGATTACAAATTCTATGTGTAAGAACAAGAAGGACAAATATGAAATTGCTGACATAACCTTCAATCTCCATGACACGCTCCAAGATCTTTAGGCTCAAATCTTTGATCTACAAAACAAAAACTAGGAGTATGAACCTCATTTCAAGAGGATAAGTATAGCTGCAGATTTTAGTATTCGAGAGACGAGCTATTCCTTCTTCAATGGGGAACTTATGCCATGGAAGACAAAGGACAAGACCGCCGCATCATCACCACCATCTCCCAAGAAGGACACTTGAGTAAATGGGTATAGGCACCACCTTTAGCTTGCTCCAAGCTTGGGAGAGGTGCCCCTTTATCGTATCACCATCACTTCTACCATTACCATCTATCTTAGTTAGATCCTTAGCTATTTCGTGATTTAGAGAAATAAAATTTCAGATTTGTGATACGTCTCCAAGGTATCTATAATTTTTGATTGTTACATGCTATTATATTATCATTCTTGGATGTTTTACAATAATTTTATAGCAACTTTATATCATTTTTTGGGACTAACATATTGACATAGTGCTTAGTGCCACTTGTTGTTTTTTGCTTGCTTTTTTACTTCATAGAAAATCAATATCAAATGGAGTCCAAATGTCACGAAACTTTTTGGAGATTTTTTTCTACCCACAAGACATCCAGAGAGTCAAAGAAGAACACGAGGGGAGGCCTTGTGGGCCCACTAGGCACCAGGGCATGCCTACCCCCATTGGAGTGCCCTGGTGGGTAGTGGGCACCTCGTGGCTCATCTGGACGTGAGACCGACGCTAAAAAATCCTATAAATATAGAAACCCCCATAAATAACCCTAGATCAGAAGTTCCGCCACCGCAAGCCTCTTTAGCCATGAAAAATGTAACATCCCAAATTTTTGGAATGTTAAAATAATTATTAGAATGATTGTTTGTTTGATTGAGTGATTGAAGCTTGAGTGAATTTTGAAACTTTTCAAAACTTTTGAATGAGAGGGAATAAAATGACTTTCCCCTTCTCTGGTAAATTCAAATTCATCCAATTAAAAGCAATGAGAGAAGATGACATGACTTCTTCAACTATAAAGAATTTGAACGGAGTTTTGCATTTGAATTCTTTCAAATATTTGCCCTTGCTTCTCTATTTTTCTTCCCTGAGAAATACCCCGAAAAATAAATTCTTTCAAGCAAGAAAGAGCGGAGGAAAATGACCCTCCCAAAATCAGGGGCATTTTGGAAATATTTTTGAGCCAAGAAAACCAGATCTTTATTGAGAAAATAATTACAAATGAAAATAAAACCTTTATGGGTTTTTCTGAAAAAACATTTTTAAAAAGTATTTATTTTGGTCTTGGAAAAATGATAAATAATTAGGAAATATTTTTCTGATTATTTTGGTATATAATACCCTATATTTATTATTTTATTTTGTTTCCTTTTAATTCTTTTTAGTTTCTGTTTTTGAAAAAGATCAAAAACGGAAACAATTTTTTTTAAAAGGAAACCCGCCCCGGGTGCTTTATAGCCTACCCAAATCCCCTTAGCCCGGGATCTCCTCTCCCCTTCCATTTCGGCCACCAACAAGACCTCTCCCCTCTCTCTCCCTCTGCCAGGCGGACCCCACCCGACCGAAGCCCCCACCCCTCGGTCACCCCCTCCCCTGCGCTCCCTCTCCTTCCTCCCCGCGCCCGACAGCCTCGCCTCGCCGGAATCCCCGCCGGATCTCCCTCCCTTTCCCCTCGGTGCCCCCCTTTCCCTATAAAGCTCCGCCCCGACCCTCTTCCCCCTCCCGTAACCGCCCTCCTCGCCGCCCCTGCCCTGCTCCGCCACCCCTGCCTCGAGCTCGCCGGAGCCGAAACCCCGGCGCCCTGCTCCGCCCCCCTAGCCACCGAAACCCCCCGATGCCACCCAGAACTCCGCCGCCACCCCCGCACTCCATTCCCCTCGCCACCCCTCTGCCTCGCCGCCTCTAGCCACCCCTGCCCAAGCTCGCCGGAACTCCGACCACCACTGCAGCCCCCCGAGCCTCCCCTTCACTCCCCGGTCCCCGAGCCACCTTGCCGTCGCCGCCATCCGAAGGAGGAGCATCGCCGCCGCCTCCTGGACCCTCCAGACGCCGCCACTTCACTGTTCGCCGGAGAAGAACGAGCACCGGCAGCCACCTTCGTGAGCAACCCCACCCCCTCTGTTAGCCATTCGATCAAAATCCCACGCATAAGATTAGATCTGAAGGTACCCCTTCGGTTTTGTTAAGAAAACCGTTCGGTTTTCTATTAGAATTAGTTAGCCGAAACAATTTCTTCTACTTAGCGGCCATCCGCTCGCTTAGCTAACGAACACACACCCTTAGGCCAATCAGAGCACCCCACGTGGACCCCCGCTCACTAATTAGCTATTCAGTTTTTGTTGTTTTTATTCAAAAACAGAGAGAGTTCCAATCTTGTTTCCTCCTAACTTTTGATCCAGAACTCCAATGGAGTTGAATTGTTTTCCAGTAGATCACAATTTTCCTGTAGTTTTCAAAAACATATTATCTGCCTATGTTTGAAATTTTCAAATTTGAATTAGATCAGAGTTAGTTTAAACCTTGTTTTGCTTATTCTGAGAGTCTAAAAATAGATTATTTATTAATTCTTTTTGCTTCTGATCACTAGTGATCTTATTTATCAGTGATAGAAATTTCGGAATTGTTTGAGTACTTTACCTCATTATTTCTGGTGAAACACTTTCTGTTTCACTTCTTTTAGGATTATGACTATATTTCTTTCTTTAGTTGTTTTTAATTTATTTTTCTTTTATATTTCAGAAAGGTTACGTCTTGTTTCTGTTAGTTAACAGTAGGTTTGCAACAAGTTTTGATTTTATTTTATGTTATCATGAAAGAAATTCTAGTTCTCTAATAACTTGCAATTGGTTTCTCTACTGTTTCAAATCCTGTTTGGAAATACTTTCAAATAGTTTTGTGAAAAATAATTTATTTTATCTTAGTTAAATTTATATCTTAGTTCCCTGTTATTTAAGTATTTTATTTTCTGTTAGACAAAAACTATTTAGTGTTTGATGTAGTAGAAGACTCCCTAGTCTTATTTGAAGTTTCCTTCGGATTCTTATTCACTCTCTCCTTTGTTTTGATTGCTAGAATGATTGCTAGTATGAGTGCTTACGCGAATGATATGGTTGTTATATAGATTTCATCAGAGAGTGACGAGTAGTCTATCAAGTTATTCCTCGAGAACGAAAATTCTTCTTCGTCAACATCACCAGGCAAGTCACTTTGATCATACTATCACCTATGTTTTTTCTATTCATGGTAATTCCACCTTCCTATACCCAATTGCATGCTGAGTAGGTACTTGGAAATTTTGGTTACATATTGTAGTATCATGTGGTAGGCACCCAACAACCCCGTTATTTGGACCGGGACGACAAATTTCATATTGCTATGCTTGAGTAGACGGGATTCTGGTTGAGAGTTTATCACGAGTTATGCGAGAATAATTTAATAACCAAGACCGGTTAAGTCAAGACTTTTCAAGACCTCGTGATGCAATGCAACTCTGGGTGAATGACGGTTGATCGGCTCCCTTGAGAAACCAGTGGATGACCCGGGATGCTGGAGACGTGCCATGACATCATGCGGAAAGCTTCACCCAGGCTCAAAGAGACGGACGGATATTTTCAAGACACAAGGCTTACCTGCACAGCCACAAGTCATTATGGGCTCTGGCTTGGTTGGACAACGTGGCGACTCTGGACAGGCGGTGCCAGCAGATGTAGAAGAACAGTAGGATTTGGATGGGCACCGACAGGGATTCAGAGGGACCTGTTGAAAGACCATGTTTTGATCATCCGGTCTTCAAACACCCTGAAGTGCGAGGACATACACGGAGGCAATGAAATCTTGTGGGGAACATGTGCAAAACTCTGCAGAGTACTCAAACCTAATTGATTAGCTGTGTCCACGGTCATGGACAACTTCAGCCAAAGGAACTGAAGTTATCTGGAATTCTCAACACCATTTATATATATTTGATGTGGGTAATATTGATAACTTGGGTATGAGAACTGGTTGGCGGAACCATCTCATTAACGACCAACATCGTAGTAATATTTTGCTTTTAGCCCCTCTTCTTGTAGGAGAAAATTTGCTTTACGCTAAAACTTACAATACCACCTGCCATATATGCATATAGTATAGGTGATATTTTACCCCCTCTCATATGTGACTTGCCGGCATATTCAATATGCTCACCTACACGGCTGCAACGTCTTATGTTGCAGATATTTTTCTTCGACGAGTAAGAGTACGATTCAGGGTTATGGTCTACACTCAACTTGCCGTTGGTGTTTATTGGGACTCCACTCCCTTGACTACTTCCGCTGAGATATTTAAGGTATATATCAGTTTTATGCTATTTACAGGTGATTGCACTTTGATATATACATTGATGTCCTGTGTGTGCCAGCATACTGATCCAGGGAGGGCACAGATACACAGAGGCTTGACTCGTTTTGAGTCGGGTCGCTACAAAAAACCAATCGGGAGCCCATTCCGGCACCCTTCCGAAGGGGGGAGATCATCACTGGAGGCCATCTGCATCATCCCTATGGCCACCACGATGAGGAGGGAGTAGTCCACCCTCGGCGCCGAGGGTTTGTACCAGTAGCTATGCGTTTAATCTCACACTCTCTCTCTCTTGTTCTTGAGATGGCATGATCTTAATGTATCGCGGGCTTTGTTAATATAGTTAGATTATACGGTGTTTCTCCCTCTCTATCTTGTTGTGATGAATTGAGCTTTCCCTTTGAGATTTCATTTTGTCGGATTGAATACTTTTATAGATTTGAGAGCACTTGATCTATGTCTTGCTATGAGTACCCATGGTGACAATGGGCAATCATTTTTATTCACTTGATATATGCTTCGGCACAGAACTCGCAGATTCCCGAGGTGACATTAGGGTAATCTATGCATAGGGGTTGATGCACGTTCTCGTCTTTGTTTCTCCGGTAGAAATATTGGGGCACACTTTGAGGTTCTTTGTGCTCGATTGAGTATTATGAATCTAAATTTCTTATGGTGTTATTTTAGTACAAACTCTTGGATAGATCAATCGAAAATGATAACTTGTAATTTTAGTATGAACTCTTGGAAAGATTCATCGAAAAGAATAACTTTGAGCTGGTTTCGTACCATACAAACAATTTATTCCTATTATTCTCCGCTAGATAGGAACTTCTGAGTGATTTTTTATCGCACATTGAGGGACTGTTATGTGATCCAATTATATTAGCATTGTTGAGAGATTGCACTAGCGAAAGTACGGACCCTAGGCCTCATTTTCAAGCATTGCAATACTGTTTGTGCTCACTTTAGTTACTCGCTACCTTGCTATTTTTATTTGTATAGATTATAGAAATATATTTATACTATCCATATTACACTTGTATCACCGTCTCTTCGCCGAACTAGTGCGCATATACAATTTACCATCGTATTGGGTGTGTTGGGGACACAAGAGACTTTTTATTATTTGGTTTCAGGGTTGTTTGAGAGAGACCATCTTCATCCTACGCCTCCCACGGATAAATAACCCTTAGGTCATCCACTTGAGGGAAAATTACTACTGTCCTACAGGACTCTGCGCTTGGAGGCCCAACACGAGTCTACAAGAATAAAGTTGTGTAGTAGACATAAATTCTTTTCTGGCACCGTTGCCGGGAAGGTGAGTGCTTGAAGGTATATCTTTAGGTCTTGCAGTTGAATCTTTTAGTATCCTATTTTATCACTTTTTTGGTTTATAAAAATAAATTTACAAAACAATGGAATTGAGGTGGTCTCATATTGTTCATCTTTATAATGTCTTTCTTGAAAATGATGGAAAGGAAAATTGTGCTCAATTGCTAGAGAGATAATTTATGAAAATGCTTAATGTGAATTCCTTGAATGATGAGCATGATAATAATATTGTTATTATGAATTCTCTGAATATCGATTATTCTAATGATATGCAAAGCCACAAGCTTAGGGATGCTATGTTTGATGAAGATGATATTTTTAGTCCCCCAAGTTTCGATGAGAAAAAATATTATGATGATAGCATGCCTCCTATTTATGATGATTATATTGATGAAAGTGGGTGTTGAAGAGTGTCAACTCTAGGTACTAATGATCCCACTATTTTGGAGGGTGTTGAATCTTTTCATATTGATAAAAGTGGATTTGTAGAGGTCATGACTTTATTTAGTGATGGGTCCACTATTTTGGAAGAGGTTTCAATTGACCATGACAACAAATTTGCTATCTATGATGGTTATTGTGATGACATGTATGCTATAAATAGTAATAATAACCATGAAACTTGTCATCATGATTTTAATTTTCATTTGGATTATATCAATCAATTATCTCACGATAGTTATTTTGTTGAGTTTGCTCCTACTACTTTGAATAAGAAGAATTTTTCTTGTGTGGGTAGTAATAAAAATTCTATGCTTGTGCATCATGAAAAGTATGCTTCATGTGATAGTTATATTGTGGAATTCCTTCATGATGCCATTGAAAATTATTATGAGGGAGGACCATATGCTTGTAAGAATTGCGATAATATCATGTTTCCTCACTTTGTGTTCAAAGTTTTGAAGTCATGCTTGTTTAGCCTTCCGATGAAATATGATTCTTGCTACAATAAATTGTTTTCTCACAAAATCCCTATGCATAGGAAGTCGGTTAGACTTAAATGTTCTTGTCATGTGATTGAGGATGCTCTCTTGCATGCCTCAGTTACTACTTTTTATACGAGCATCATTGAAATCATCATGCCTAGCCTGAAGGCATTAAAGAAAAGCGCTTGTTCGGAGATAACCCAATAATTATACTTATTGTTTTTGAGTGTTCACATGATTCACATATTGTATTAATCATGTTTAATAGCTTTATTTCAATAATGTGCCAACTAAAGCCTTTAGGATAGTGTAGATACTTGCTTGTTTGATTCTGTGCAAAAACAGAAACTTTTACGTCGATTGCAGAATTTATAAGATTTTACTCGAGCATAAATAAATTCTGAAATTTTTACACAGTTTTTTATGCAAATTCTCTGTGTTGAACTGATTTTTCAGAATTTTTAGAGTCATGGAAGTACAGTTTTCATTCTGATCTTCACAAACTATTCTGTTTTTGACACATCTTGTTTTGCGTTCATAGTTTGCTTGTTTTAGTGTTTCCATAGGTTATATTTAGTGATATGAATTATGGGAATGTTATAATGCAGTAGGAATCATGTGAGAACAAATATGAATCTTGTCTTGACAGTACCTAAGAGAATGATCTATATTTATCATACTAACCAATCTTACAAAGTTCCGTTAGGTTCTGTGTGATTGAAGTTTTCAAATTTTGGGTGAGATACCAATATGAGGAGACTAAGGAGAAGCAAGAACCTATGCTTGGGGATGCCCAAGGCACCCCCAAGCTAATATCCAAGGAAGACTCAAGCGTCAAAGCTTGGGGATGCCCCGTAAGGCATCCCCTCTTTCATCTCCAACCTTATCGGCATATTTTTGTTGGAGCCATATTTTTATTCATCACATGATATGTGTTTTGCTTGGAGCGCCATTTTATTTTGTTTTTCTCTGTTATATGTTATTTATAATCTTGTTTTTCAATAAAAAGTTCTAATAATTGCCTTTAGAATGCTTGAATTGCATGTGCGATATGTGTTGTATAAAAACATAAAGTTATGATGTAGTATTTGAATTACTATATATTACTAGAACGTGGAAAGTTTCTGAAATTTTTACATAGTAGTTTCGTACAAATTATTTGTCATGTCCTATGTTTTCGGACTTGTTTGATATACATAAGTACAAGTTTTTAGTAGATTACTAGAGATTGTCCTGTTTAGACAGATTGTCGTCATAGTTTTGTTATCTACTTATCCTATAGTTACCATAGCTTATATTGGTAGATATAAATTATGGAAATGATAGTATACAGTTCCTAATGTTTGAAAAAAATTATGCAACTTGTCTTTGCAGTACATAAAGATTTTACTTATGCTTATGTGCACTAACCTATCTCATGAGTTCTTTTCAAGTATTGTGTGGATGAAGTTCTTGAGACTTAGGTGAAACCGGGATATGAGAGAATTGAACGAGATACACAATCTCAATCTTTGGGATCCCAAGGAACCCCAAGTAAATATTTCAAGAAGTCTCAAGCATATAAGCTTGGGGATTCTACGCATCCCACCTTTCTTCATTAATTACAATCGGTTAGCCTATGTTGAGCCTAAATTTTTATTTGTCCACATGATATGTGCTATTCTTGGAGTGTTTTTTGTTTTATTTCTATTTGAAATAAAATATCAGATCTGAAAATCTTTATTGATAGATAGTCCTCACATAGATAATTAATTGTTTGACTACTCATTGATCAATACTTATTTCTTTTGAGAGTAGTTTGATTGAATTGTTCTAGTACTTCACTTATATCTTTTTTAGCACGGTGGTGCTATTATTTTGAAGAAATATGTTGTCATGCTTCACTTAGGTTATTTCTAGAGTTAGTATAAACATTGAAGAAATCCTCTCTTGCTTCACTTATATTATTTTGAGAGTTGAAAATTTTAAAGAAACTTGTGCTCTCATTCTTCAGATATACTTGTTTGAGAGTTTGTTTTTAGCAATGGCAGTTTGCTTTAAATGAAATTGGTACCAAAGTGATAGATATCCAGGGGAGATATAATAGAAACTTTCATGAAGATCATTTGACGATAAACTTGTTTCTCTGCAATAATTTTGCCATATGAACCTAGTGATATATGAGTCATGTTGGTGAGTAATTGTGATTTAGTAAGAATATTGCTGTTAAGGTTTGTTATTCCCAATGCATGCACGTTATGTCGATAGTTATGCTATGAAGTTACATCCTACGTGTGTTACATTATTCCGTGTTAGTTATGTTTAATGTTCGTTTATGATGGTTTTCGTTCCTTGGTTGGGCGCTTCTCAATCTATTTGCTAGCCTTTACTTATACTAAGCGGGAATGTTGCTTGTGCATCCAAATCCTAAACCCGGATTTGTGCCAAATGAGTCCACCATACCTACCTATATGCGGTATTTCATTGCCATTCTAAGTAAATTTGTATGTGACAATTCTAATGTTCCAAATATACTTATGTTTTGTGTGCATGTACCGTTCATGAAGCGGCGAGGGGTGGCTGATATCTTCCATGTTAAATAGGTTATTCTCAAGATGAGTGTTTATTCATTTGACATTGCACAAGAGTATGGTGCTAATAGGGATGCCCATTTCCAAAATGCAAAGAAATTTATTTTATGTTGTCAATTTATAAGTTCCTTGGAAAGTGTTTGTATGGAAGGTACCCGTGGATGTGGCTAGCCTGGAGTGTCAAAGAATGGTGGAAAAAGGAATAAACTTTATTTCCAGTTTGGGAATTGCATATGATAGTTTAGCATGGAAGATAATTGGGAACTCTTAGTTGTTTTTGTTGACAGGAAAAGCGTACTACCCAAAATATTTTATCTCTCATACCTTAGCATCGGATGTAGTTAATATTTGGGTGTGTTCCATGAATGGTTCAATGATTGAGCATGATGGGCTAGGGGTAGCATTCTTTAGCGTTGATATTTTGAAAGACTTGATTGCGTGTTGATATGCTTGAGTATTAAAGTTTTCATGTCAAATTATAGACTATTGCTTTGAATCATCTACAAGTCCGTATGTCCATGATATGAAGAAAAGAATATGATGAACATGTTAGGCAACATTCCACATCAAAAATTCTGTTTTTGTCAGTTACCTACTCGAGGAAGAGCAGGAATTAAGCTTGGGATTGTTGATACGTCTCTAACGTATCTATAATTTTTGATTGTTCCATGTTGTTATATTATCATTCTTCGATGTTATACAATCAATTTATAGCAACTTTATATCGTTTTTTGGAACTAACCTATTGACATAGTTCCTAGTGCGAGTTGCTATTTTTTATTTGTGTTTTTACTTCACAGAAAAGCAATATCAAACGGAGTCCAAATGTCACAAAAAAATTGGAGTTTTTTCTGCCCAGAAGACATCCATAGAGTCAGTGAAGCACACGAGGGGAGGCCCGTGGGGCCGACTAGGAACCAAGGCGCGCCTACCCCCCCACCCCCTGACGCACCCTGGTGGGTAGTCGGCACCTCATGGCCCATCTCTAGGGAGATCGACGCCAAAAAATCCTATGAGGACACAAACCCCCACAAATAACCCTTGATCAGAAGTTCTGCCACCGGAAGCCTCTCTAGACATGAAAAACTAATCGGGAGCCCATTCTGGCACCCTGCCAGAGGGTGAGATCATCACCGGAGGACATCTTCGTCATCCGTATGATGAGGAGGCAGTAATCCACCCTCGGGGATGAGGGTTTGTACTAGTATCTATGTGTTTGATCTCTGTCTCTCTCTCTCTCTCTCCCTCGTGTTCTTGAGATGGCACGATCTATGTATCGCGAGCTTTGTTAATATAGTTGGATCATATGGTGTTTCTCCCTCTCTATTTTGTTGTGATGAATTGAGTTTTCTGTTTGAGATTTTGTTTTATTGGATTGAATATTTTTATGGATTTGAGAGCACTTGATTTATGTTTTGCTATGAATACGCGTGGTGACACTGGGCTATCATATTGATTCACTTGATATATGTTTCGGCACTCAACTCGCGGATTCCCAAGGTGACATTGGGGTAATCTATGCATAGGGTTTGATGCACGTTCTCGTCTTTGTTTCTCTGGTAGAAATCTTGAGGCACTCTTTGAGGTTCTTGGTGTTGGATTAAGTATTATGAACCTGAATTTGTTATGGTGTTATTTCAGTAAGAGCTCTTGGATAGATCGATCGGAAAGGATAACTTGTTATTTTAGTACGAACTCTTGGAAAGATTGGTCAAAAATAATAACTTTGAGGTGGTTTCGTACCCTACAAACAATTTCTTATTATTTTATCCGCTACATAGGAACTTTTGAGTGATTCTTTATCGCACGTCGAGGGATTGTTATGTGATCCAATTATATTAGCTTTGTTGAGAGATTGCACTAGCGAAACATTGGACCGTAGGCCTCGTTTTCGAGCATTGCAATACTGTTTGTTCTCACTTTTGTTACTCGCTACCTTGTTTTTCTATTTATTTGTATTATAAAAATATTTTCTACCATCCATATTTAACTTGTTGAGAGAGACCATCTTCATCCTACGCCTCCCATAGACTGATAAACCTTAGGTCATCCACTTGAGGGAAAATTGCTATTGTCCTACAAAACTCTGCGCTTGGAGGCCCAACACGAGTCTACAAGAGTAAATTTGCGTAGTAGACATCAGTTTCCTTTGCTTAGAATTTTTTCTTTGAGTTCTATATACCCTTGTAATAGAGTATCATAGTTGTTCTTTACTTGTGTGCACCCATCATCATAGCATGGCAATAAAAGAAACATAAAAGATCATATGTGTTAGAGCATATTTCTCCATATGTGGTTTTGGTAATTGATGACAATCCCTATGGACTAATGGTTGCCTTCAGTTATAATCTAAGGATTTGTCCATAGGCACTTCTTGAAGTCCATCTGTTGGTTGCAAGGAGTTTATAGGATGACCAAGGTGGTATTCAAGGCTTTATCCAAAGATTGGTCGTAAAGACACAAGGTTGATCAAGACTAAGTAAAACAGTGAATCAAGTTGATGAACACAAGAAGCATACAAGATGTACTAGAGGAATCAAGTGATCCCATGGGATTGTAAGCACTGTCCATTATGCTTTGTGTACTAATCCATGGTCTTCGTGAAAGTTCTATTTGGGGTTAGGTGTGTTTTCATGGGCTTGCTTCAAGAGAAAGATCTCATTAAACCCATGGACGATGACATCAAGTGGTGATTGTCATCAAGATTGCGGTGTGCAAGTTCAAGTGGAGCATCACGAAGATATCATGATTGAAGCTTGCCATCCATTGTGGTGGCAATGGACTTGTGAAGATGTGCTCAAGAGTGCGTCTCCCATAGTGAGTATGGGGGAGAAATCGACAAGTCTTCATCAAGCCAACGCAATCAAGAAAGGTGGTCCATCTTGAGGAAGTCAAGATCGTCATAATTTAGCTCAAGTGGATAATGTGGAAGGTATAGGTTTGCCCTTGATAGGTTTTTCTATTTTAGGATAGATAGTGGTACTGTCAAGGGGGGCTCTCAAGTGAGTAGCTTGATCGTATCATTTGTTGAGAGCTCAAACCATTTGCAACCTTGCATTAGATATCTTGGTTCTTGTTTGGTGGTTCTCTTAGTGAGTATTAGAGCTTATTGTCATCTTTATGACATGCTCGAGTTCATCGAAAACGGAGTTCATATACATCTTCTATGACGTTTTTGATGGTGGAGTTTTTGCCGGTTCTTCATTCATAGAGGTCTCACATCTCTATATCATTGGCATTTTCATAACTGCATGTTCTTAAGAGCTCTGATCGTCCTGAATCCAACAAGCTTGTGTTTTCTCAATTCGGAGTTCATTTGCGAAAGTTATGGCAGTTCTGGGCAGGTTCTATGTTCCAAGCGATAGTATCGCTCCCTTGAGTGGTACTACCTCTTATCATCGGTAGTACCGCCCGGGCCGGCGGTAGTACCGCTCAGATTAGTAGTGTTGTGCTGGTACCGCTGGCATGTACCGCTGCTCTGAAGTGCAAACACTTTTGTGGTCCGACTTTGTGGTAGTACTTACAGGGCGATACTACCGCTTGTTACTACCGCTCCGGGCGGTACTAGCGACCCTGCCTCGTCTCTGGCTCGGCCTCCCTCTGCCTGAGCGGTAGTAGCATGATGACCCACAAGTATAGGGGATCTATTATAGTCCTTTCGATAAGTAAGAGTGTCGAACCCAACAAGGAGCAGAAGGATCTGACAAGTGGTTTTCAGCAAGGTAATATCTGCAAGCACTGAAATTATCGGAAACAAGTAATTGTGTGGTGAGATGATTCCTAGCAAGTAGCAAGCAACAAAAGTAACAACGGTGCAGCAAAGTGGCACAATCCCTTTTGTAGCAAGGGACAAGCCTGGACAAAGTCTTATAGGAGGAAAAACGCTACCGAGGACACACGGGAATTTCTGTCATGCTAGTTTTCAGCATGTTCATATGATTCGCGTTCGTTACTTTGATAGTTTGATATGTGGGTGGACCGGCGCTTGGGTACTGCCCTTACTTGGACAAGCATCCCACTTATGATTAACCCCTCTCGCAAGCATCCACAACTACGAAACAAGAATTAAGACAAAGTCTAACCATAGCATTAAACTAGTGGATCCAAATCAGCCCCTTACGAAGCAACACATAAACTAGGGTTTAAGCTTCTGACACTATAGCAACCCATCATCTACTTACTACTTCCCAATGCCTTTCTCTAGGCCCAAATAATGGTGGAGTGTTAAGTAGTCGACATTCACATAACACCACTAGAGGAAAAATAACATACAACACATCAAAATATCGAACGAATACCAAATTCACATGACTACTATTAGCATGACTTATCCCATGTCCTCGGGATAAAAAGTAACTACTCACAAAGCAAAATCATATTCATGACTAGAGAGGTAATGAGTAGCATCAAAGATCTGAACATAAACTCTTCCACTAAGTAATCCAACTAGCATCAACTACAAGGAGTAATTAACACTAGTAGCAACCTTACAAGTACCAATCGGAGTCGCGAGACGGAGATTGGTTACAAGTGATGAAGTAGGGTTTGGATATGAGATGGTGCTGATGAAGATGTTGATGATGATGAGTCCCCTCCGATGAGAGGAGTGTTGGTCATGACGATGGCGACGATTTCCCCCTCCGGGAGGGAAGTTTCCCCGGCAGGATCGTCCTACCGGAGCTCTAGATTGGTTCTGCTCAAATTGCGCCTCGTGGCTGCGGCGAATCCTCCAAAAACCCTCCTCCTCATTTTTTCCAGACCGAAACCCTTCTTGTAGCAAAAGGGGGGAGCCAGTGGGCCAGCAGGGAGCCCACAAGCCCCCTAGGCACGGCCAGGGGGGGTGGCCACGCCTAGCACGCTTGTGGCCACCTGTTGGCGCCCCTCTGGCACTTCTTCGTCCCAGTATTTTTTATAAATCCCAAAAAAAATCCACGTTGATTTTCACGGCTTTTGGAGTTGTGCAGAATAGGCATCTCAAACTTGCTCCCTTTTCAGGCCAAAATTCCAGGTGCCGGCATTCTCCCTCTTCATGTAAA
The DNA here is from genome assembly GCF_904849725.1 of Hordeum vulgare subsp. vulgare. Classification (NCBI taxonomy): domain Eukaryota; kingdom Viridiplantae; phylum Streptophyta; class Magnoliopsida; order Poales; family Poaceae; genus Hordeum; species Hordeum vulgare. The sequence continues at coordinate 460,293,067 of NC_058519.1, read as the reverse complement.
CCTTGCAAAATAAGAGAGAAAAGACATAAGTATTGTACCGTGAAGTGAAATAACAGCCCAAAAAGTGATAAATATCAACATGAAAGCATGATGCAAAATGAACGTATCAACTCCCCCAAGCTTAGAGCTCGCTTGTACTCAAGTGAAAGCCTAGATCAATAAACATGCCCACATGTTTAGGGAGAGAGGTTCGACAAAACAAGATACGAACATGCAGGCACCATGATCATGATCAGAACATCAATACCATCATATCATCTCTTAGGCTAAAGTGAAAATTCCTTCACAAAGTAAAGTATGGATCAAGAACCTTACCGAGAATTAACAACCGATAGCCTTTAGTCATTGAAGTAATTGCAATTTATCACAACATCACAACGAGTCAAATAAGAGGTTGTAAAGCAAATCCACATACTCAACCATCCTTTCATTCTCTACAATTGCTACAACTCACGTGGTACTCATGAGATCAAAGTTTCAGTTGGACACAGAGAAATATAGGGGCTTATAGTTTCGCCTCCCAACTGCTTACCTCAAGGGTAATGTCAACAATAATAGTTCATGAATACTTACTTCCAAGTTGACATATGAATACAGATCTTTCCCAAGCATATGATGTTAGCCAAGATAAAGGCGGAATAAGGAATTGGTGAAGATCACCATGACTCTTTCAAGGACAAAAAGTAAAGGTACAAGATAGGGCCTTTGCAGAGGGAAGCAGAGGTTGTCATGCGCTTTTGAGGTTTGGATGCGTGTCCTCTTAGTGCGGAGGTACGTCACTTATATTGCCTCCTGTGATAAAGAAATTTATTGTGTAGTCTGTCGCTTTTATGTCTTCTTCATCACAGGTTCGTACAAAGCTTATTTTCCACACACTAATAGATCATACATATTAGGGAGCAATTTTATTGCTTGCACCGATGACAACTTACTTGAGGGATCTTATTCAATCCATAGGTAGGCATGGTGGACTCTCATGGCAAAACTGGGTTGAAGGTTTATGGATGCACAAGTAGTATCTCTACTAGGTGCGGGAGTTTTGGCTAAGATGAGGTGGAAGCAATCGTCACATTCTAAGGGATCTCTAATCATATAACATTGTTCAGAACCAAGCAAACACAATTCATTATGTTGTCTTCCTTGTCCAACATCTACTTCTAAGCATGCAATAGTTTAGTGAGTGTTCACAATCATAGATGGTGTCAAAGATGATATATTTATATGTGAACCTCTCCTTCTTTATCACTTCCTATTAATTGCAACAATGACCAAGGTCTACGTTTGTCTACCCTCAACAAGTTTCAATCAACATTCTTTGTATATGTGAAGCCATCACTTCCCATAAGATCATTACATAACCTTTCATGCTTTTGTTGTTTTCTCATTCTCTTGATCATGGCAAGAGGCAAAGCCCTCAACTAGGACACTCTTTATTATATGGTTCACGAGCTCGAATACATCGGGGGTGACACAAAGCAAAACTCAAGCCTAAAACACTAAGACTTTTATTCTACTAGAGAAAGAGAAAACAGAAAAGGAACAAACTAAAACAAAGGTAAAAGAAAAATATGTGATGGTGATACGATACCGGGGCAACTCCCCCAAGCTTGGCACAAGCCAAGGGGATTGCCCATACCCATGCTTAGTTGTCTTCCTTTGGAGATGGTGGTGGAGTTGTTGCAACATGGGTTTCATCCTCCGTCTTCGAAGGCATAGGTGCTCCATCATGGAAAGATGAACGAGTCTCTGGAATCCTCAAATCTGCAGCCAACCGTATTGATTTAAATCTATACTCATACTCACAGTTTTGGTTCTACAGGTCATAGATCTGGGCCTGGAGGTGATCAATCATGTCATAGAGCCTGGAGAGGTGCTTCCCAATGTCATTGGCATCAATCCTATGCTTGCTGGTGAACTTCGTGATCATCATGTGGTTGGCATTGAGTCCACGCTCCACCATCCCTTGGAACTTGAAGACCTGTTGCTCCATTGCTTCGAGCCTCACCTCCATGCTTCCGGTCTTCTTGGGCCCCTCAACATCACGGATGTGAAACATCCCCTCACGCATATCGATAGATTGAGGGTGTTGCAGCACTCCCGAGAGGTAGGGATTGATGACCTTCTCGAAGATCTTGTCCTTCGGGGCTTTTGGGGACGTCATAGAGATCTAGAGTTGCAACAGAAACAGGCTCGAAACAAAAACAGAGGAAATCTACATGATACAAGGGGTAGACCTTTAGAGAGAATATATAATGATTTTTTTTAGACCAGAAGGAGTACTACGCACGAAAACGGAGTCCGGCAGGCACACGAGGTGGCCACAAGCCCCCCCCAGGCACGGCCAGGGGGTGGGCCGCACGTGGCAGGCTTGTCGCCTCCTCGCGCGCTTTCCGGACTACTTCCAATTTTTCTATTTTTTCAAATATTCCAAAACGGAGAAAAATTCCTACTGGAAAAGTTTTGGAGTCTATTTTCTTACCGGATCACGTACCTCTTCATTTTCGGAGTCTGAAACAGGTTGATAAATATCCCTTGGGTATTCTTCCGGAGTTATGGTATTGATAATATTGCTTTCAACATTTATGGGATTACCTAAGATATAATGCTTGGTTCTCTGCCCATTTACCACTCTCGGACAATTACCTTCCGTGTTGTTGATCTTGATAGCACTGGAACGATATACTTCCTCAACAATATAGGGACCTTCCCATTTAGAGAGAAGCTTGCCTACAAAAAATCATAAACGAGAATTATATAGCAAGACATAATCACCTACATTGAACTCACGTTTTTGTATCCTCTTATCATGCCACCTCTTAACCTTTTCTTTGAACAACTTGGCATTTTCATATGCCTGAGTTCTCCATTCATCAAGCGAGCTCATATCAAATAACCTCTTCCCACCAGCAAGTTTGAAATCAAAGTTGAGCTCTTTGATTGCCCAATAAGACTTATGTTCTAGCTCGAGCGGTAAATGACATGCTTTACCGTACACCATTTTGTACGGGGACATGCCCATGGGATACTTATAGGCAGTTCTATAAGCCCACAGTGCATCATCGAGCTTCTTAGACCAATTCTTCCTAGACCTATTGACAGTCTTTTGCAGAATCAGTTTAATCTCTATATTGCTTAGCTCTACTTGACCACTGGACTGACGGTGATAGGGAGACGCAATTCTATGGTTGACATCATACTTACAAAGCGTTTTACGGAAAGCGCCATGAATGAAATGTGAACCACCGTCAGTCATTAGATATCTAGGGACTCCAAATCTAGGGAAAATAACTTCTTTAAGCATCCTGATAGAGGTGTTGTGATCAACACTACTAGTGGGGATAGCTTCTACCCACTTAGTGCGTAATCAACAACAACTAGGATATGAGTCTACCCGTTGGATTTTGGAAAAGGTCCCATATAATAAAAGCCCCAAACATCAAATGGTTCAATGACAAGTGAATAATTCATAGGCATTTCCTGACGTTTACTAATATTACCTATTCTTTGACATTCGTCACAAGACAAGACAAACTTACGGGCATCCTTGAAGAGAGTGGGCCAATAGAAACCTGAGTGACACTTTGGTTCTGTTCAAGTTCCGCCTCGTGGCGGCGGCGAATCCTCCGAAAAAGATCCTCCTCATTTTTTCCAGACCGAAATCCTTCTTGTAGCAAAAGGGGGGAGCCAGTGGGCCAGCAGGGAGCCCACAAGCCCCCTAGGCGCGGCCAGGGGGTGGCCGCGCCTAGCAGGCTTGTGGCCACCTGCTGGCGCCCCTCTGGCACTTCTTCAGCCCAGTATTTTTTTATAAATCCCAAAAAAATCCATGTTGATTTTCACGGCTTTTGGAGTTGCGCAGAATAGGCATCTCAAACTTGCTCCCTTTTCAGGCCAGAATTCCAGCTGTCGGCATTCTCCCTCTTCATGTAAACCTTGCAAAATAAGAGAGAAAAGGCATAAGTATTGCACCGTGAAGTGAAATAACAACCCAAAAAGCGATAAATATCAACATGAAAGCATGATGCAAAATGGACGTATAATAGCACTCCCCTGAGTGGTACTACCTCTTATTATCGGTAGTAACACTCCTAGGGGAGGTAGTACCGCTCTTGCACGGGCAGATGTGGTGGGTAACGGGCAGATTCCTTCCCCCCTTATAAAAGCGGGTCTTCTTCCCCAATGTATTTCTATCCGTTGAGCTGGTGTTTTCCCACCATTGTTGACCTTATTAGACCTTGTTAACTCTCAGTCCGTCCAATCATTCTTGCTAGTTCTTGAGGGAAAAGAGAGAGGACATCTAGATCCACATCTCCACCGATCACGTTCTCCTCTATGTTAGGGGAACCCCTTAGATCTTGATCTTGAAGTTCTTTGTGATCTCCTAGTTTTTCCTCTCAAATTCCTCCATAGCTTTTGTTCTTTTGGAGCGATTTGAGTGTGAGGGACTTCAACATTTCTTGTGTTCTTGTCATTGCATTAGTTGCATCGATTTGAGTTTTCCACGGTGATACGTGGAAGTGAAAAGTTGATAAGCTTATTCCCCTTGGGTGCTTGGTACCCTAGATATTGTTCTTCGTGGATGCTTTGGCGTGCTAGAAGCTTGGTGGTGCCTTGGAGCTCAATCATTGTGGTGTAAAGCTCCGGGCAAGCGTCAGGGTCTCCCATTAGGTTGTGGAGATTGCCCCGAGCATTTGTGGTTACCTCGAAGCCATATTCCATTGTGGTGAAGCTTCGTGGTGTTGTTGGGAGCCTCCAATTAAGTTGTGGAGATTGCCCCAATCTTGTTTGTACGGGTTCGGTGACCGCCCTCAAGGGTCCCTTAGTGGAATCACAACATCTTGCATTGTGTGAAAGTGTGAGGAGATTACGGTCGCCTTAGTGGCATCTTGGGGAGCATTGTGCCTCTACACAACTCCAAACGGAGATTAGCATCCACAAGGGTGTGAACTTCGCGATACATCGTCATCTCTGCGTGCCTAAGTTATCTCTTACCCGAGCCCTTTGCTTATGCACTTTACTTTGTGATAGCCATATTATTTCTTGTTATATATCTTTCTATGTCTTAGTTGTTTATCTTGCTTAGCATAAGTTGTTGGTGCCCATAGGTGAGCCTAGTTCTTTCTCTTGCTTAGCATAAGTTGTTGGTGCACATAGGTGAGCCTAGTTGTTTTAGGTTTTCTGCTTGAGAAATTAAACGTTAGTTTTATTCCGCATTTGTTCAAGCCTAAACCGTAATTATTTTAAAGAGCCTATTCACCCCCCTCTAGGCGACATCCACGCCCTTTCAATATGCTTATCTCATGAGGAGTATTGACTTCACATGGAAAAGGGTATAGGTGATAAAAGTTGTTGAGTGTACACAAAAGTAGTATTAGTCATTCATACAATGTATGCAAGATTATGACGGAGGAGAGGATACTGACATATAAATACACTATCTTGGACATCTTTTATGATTATGAACCCTCACCAAATATTATATAATGATCAAGTGTTAATGTCTGACATGGAAGACAACATAATGATCATGGTAGTTTATATTCACATAGAAGTTATATGGTCTTGGATCCTTTAACATGTGGTGCTCGCTTTAAATCCTTTGCTATCCCAGATATTCACACTAAGTAGATATACTACTTGTGCATCCATAACCGCGAGACTCGGTTTCTTGCCATGAGAGTCCATCATACCTACCTATGGATTGAGTAAGATCCTTCAAGTAAGTTTTCATCGTTGCATCAAGCAATAAAAATTGATCTTAAATATCTATGATCTTTTATTGCAAGGGAAAATAAGCTTTGTATGATCTTGTGATGGCAAAGAAATGAAAGTGACGGAGTACATAATGAAGTTTGCTATAATAAGGGGATATATAAAGTGACGTTCCTTTGCAATAGGAGTTTTCACATCTAACCTACAAGCGCATGACAGCCTTTGTTTCCATGTGCGAAGGGTCTATCTTTTATCTTCATGAGTTTACTCCTGTGCAAGAGCCAATAAAGTTTATTCCTCATCCTACCTACTAACTCTATACTGGCAAGCATCATGTGTTGAGGATAGATTTCGACTTATATATCCAAGTGGACGTAGATGATCATGATTTATTATTTTTGACATTATCCTTGAGGTAAATGAGTTTGGTGGCAAATCATTGAAGCCCCTATCTTCCTATATGTCCTATGGAAACATGAGCTCCAAAAATATGTCTTGAGCATGAGAAATCATAGAAGATTAAATGATAGTTAAGTATGTGAACTTGCTAATAAGAAAGCTCTTACATAGACTCTCCTCTGAGATATGATAAATTATGATTGGCCCAATGACTACTAACATAGTTTGTTGATTGTCAATAAGGTTTATGATTCATACTCCAATAATTGTGAATGGATTGTTACTTGTTTATGAGGAGATATATGATAAAATATTGCTGCTATGCTAATACTCATGATGCTCTCATGTACATTTTTTTATCAGCTTCTCCCCCTCGAATCATGTGGCCATTATCCTCGAGCTCGACTTTCGCTTGAGGACAAGCGAGGTCTAAACTTGGGGGAGCTGATATGTCCATTTTGTATCATGATTCCTTATTGATATTTGTGTTATTATTGTCCAGTATTCCCTACTATCATAGAATTCTTATGCCCTTTCTCTTTGAATATGCAAGGTACATCACAAAGAGGGAAATATCTGGAAACTGGAATTCTCGACTAGGAAACCAAGAAGAAGACACAAAAATCACGAAACTCCAAATGACCTGAAACTTGCTGGACACAAGCCAACAGGGCCCTAATGGCTTGTGGGGCCCCTTCAGGTCTCCTGACACCCTCTTTTCCTATTTGGTGTCTTTTTCCTTAGAAAAAATGATATGCAACCCTTTAGAACGAAGCACCGCCGTCTCGAGGCGGAAAACTGGATAGAGGCCATTTTGCTCTCCGGCAGAGAGATTCTGCAGGGAAACTTCCCTCCGGGAGGGGCAAATTGAAGCCGTCGTCATCACCAATGCTTCCTCCTTCATGGAGGACCAATATTCATTGACATATTCACCAACAGCATTTCATCTCCAAACCTAGTGAATCTCTTGTATTCAATCTTTGTATCAACACCTTAAGTAGGTACATGTGGCTTACTAGTTGTGTTGATTACATCTTATAGTTGATGCTTGTTGGATTACTTGGTGGGGGTATTTTTTGTTCAAATCCTTAATCATTATTATTATACCTCTGATCTTGAACATGTTTATGAGGTGTGAGTAGTTATTATAGTTAGTGAGGACATGGGATAAGTCTTGTTAAAAGTAATCATGTAAAGTTGGTATTCTTTCGATATTTTTATGATATGTATATTGTTACTTCTCTTAGTGGTGTCATTTAAAAGTCGACTGCATGACACTTCACCAAGTTATGGGGCTAAGGGAAGTCACTATAATATAACAAGTAGATGATGGATTGCGAGAATGATGGAAGCTTAAACCCCAATTTATGTGTTGCTTCATGAGGGTTTGATTAGGATCCACACGTTTAATGATATGGTTAGATTTATCTTAATTCTTCTTTTGTAGTTGTGGATGTTTTAGAGAGATCGTAATCATAAGTTGGTTGTTTGTTGAAGTATGAACAACACCTTAGCACTGGTCCACCCACATATCAAATTATCAAAGTAGATAACGTGAATCAACTCAACATGATTAACATGACTAGACATAAATTACCATGTGTCCTCGGGAGTGCTTGCTTGATATAAGAGTCCTTTTAGGCCCGTCCTTTGCTACAAAAAGGATTGTGCTACCTTGATGCACCTTTTCTACCATTTTTACTTGTCACTTGTTATGAGTTATCTTCCTAAAAATTATCGGAGAATACCTTGCTGAAAACTGCTTTGCATTTCCTTGTCCTCCTCATTTGGTTCGACACTCTTACTTATAAAAAGGACTACGATTGATCCCATATACTTGTGGGTCATCAGACGCCCATCTCCATGCCTCCTCCGGCAACAAAACTAATTGTCCCCAAGTCATTCTTCATGAGTCTGCTCCCAAAGAGGCTCTGGAGGTCAGTCCTGAAGTTGAAGGCATTCCGGTTGTTGACACCACCACATCTGAAGATATTGCTCTTGATGAAGACAATCTTGAACAAGAACTGGTGCCTCAACATGATGCACCTTTAGTATCATCGCCACTATCTATTGTGAGTGAACAAGTGGTCATTGGTTCACCTCCAACGCCAATTGTTCCCGATGAGTTGTGGAAAGAAGTTCACCTCGACACCCCCATGCATGAAGTTATACCTCGCACTCCGCGTGCTCCTGTTTCAACTCTTGTGTTGTAGTCACCCAAGTCTCCATTTGAAGAAATGCGGGTTGAAACTCCTGATCATGCTTTGCCCCTCAAATGGATTCGAAGAGGACCAATTTCCATTATATCTTCAGTGACAAGCATACCTGAAGAGGAACTACATTCTAACCCGACTTCATCAGTCACCAAGAACCACATGGTTGAAGATTGTTCATGAACGACCAAAGATCGAAGCCAAAGAAGCCAAAGACATTGCTGCTGACACCACCAATGTCCCATGTGAACCACAACCCATCGCTAGTCATGAGGGCGAAGTTAATGCCCCATCTCCTGATGGTCCTCTTGTCCCTGCCACGCCATCAAGTGACGATAATTTTGAAAATATTGTTATGGCTCGCAATCATGAAGGAGATATGGTGCCAACAAAATGGCCCAAGCTAGTTCCTCCACCAAGGATGGGTCCTTAGTATGAATTCAACATTCATCATTGCCAAGAGTTATGAAGCCGATTCCAGGGATGCCAAGTCTTCGGCAACAAGACCAACGCGTCCCATTGTCTTCAGTGTCAAGAGCTTTAAACTTAATAGACCTTCGTTCACTCTCACAGAAATCCATACAAGCATGAGAAGATTCAATTTGCTAGCCTATGGAGTGCTCCACAACACAACTACTACACATGTGTGCTCTATGGCGAGAACATGATCTTTCCCCGCAATCATCCCAGGTTTTAAGCCATGAGTGGCCTTCCATGCTTTGATTAGGCCCTCAATTATCTTTAGGATGTTGTATTGTTGCCCTTCGTTGTCGACTATGATGACTTGAATGAAGAACTCATTCTTCTATTTTATGCAACTCTTCACATATGAGGCTTCATCACGGATGTGAAGACATGTGGGATGGACTTCATGATCCGAGATGAGCATGTCAAGGCTCCCACTATGTAACTCTTTGCTACCACTCCTCTTGCTCCATCTGGCAAAAACTTTCATCTGCAGTTTGTTGCTTATGTTGAAAGCACCAAGAGCATCTTCCAAGTGCGTGAGCCTAATATGACTGAAATGCTGGCACTCATGAATGCAATAGCACCTGATGCACCCTTGCCCACAACATTATTTTTTGATGATCTTCAGTATCCGCCAAATATTATCTACCATATTCTTCATCACACTATATGGCCAATCAAGGGGCATTCATCTTCAAGCAAGCTGGATGGCGCCCTGAAAACACTGGTCTACAACACTATCTATGGTATAAGATTCAACCTTCAGTACTTATTCTTGCACAACCTTGTTGCTTATGGTTTGAATCTCTTTGAACCAAAGATTTAAGTACCATGGATCATCAGCTTCACCAAGCGCAAAACAAACACAAGATATCTACCCTCTGCTCACAACCATTTTGTTTTGCTCCTGGAAGTGGAAGTCATTCATGAAGACATTTATCCTTTCAAGAGCAAGAACCCCATTGTGGAAGGCATAGGTCGCACAACTCATATTGAAGGAATTCTCATTCCAATCGATGCTCCTAGGGCTAGACTGATTGGATCCATTCGCTGTCTACAACCAAGTGCTACTACAACTGAAGCCACTGCTAGCACTCCGTATCCATAGACCCACCCATGTAGGGAACATGCTATGACAGATCGAGAGCTTCTAATCTATCTTCACGAGAAGCAGGATCGACACCATGAATGGACCAGGAGGCAAATTCAATCTCTTGTGTCTAACATCAATCATATTCACAACCTTTCCATAAAGAACACGTTTGTGGCCCATGAGACATGCATGCGTTCGTGGAAGACATTGACAATCTTGGCCCCTGAGGATTATCTTCATGAAGATGGCTTTGACAAGATCTTCACATTATGTGCTCCTCCTCCTCGAACGGACATGTGGTGTAGGATGCCATCTCTCGAATACAGTGTCTACTCTTCTTGAGCATCGTCCGTCAATGCAAATCCCACTGATGGTGAAACTGAAGATGTCACTTCTCCAACAGCCCCAACAGAACACAACAACACTACACAAGGCCCATCTGCACCGCCCAAATCAACCCTGCTACACCATCGTCTTCAACTCAAGCTGGGGACGTGTAATGCCCAATGTCTTCACCCTTTTTGGTTATTCGATGACAAAGGCAGAGAAGTATTCGATTGATAGTCTTCAAACATGTCAATAGGGCTATGGTTGCTATTTTGTGAAGTTTACAACTCTTGTCCAAAACCTTTGTTGCTTTTGGGTTGTAAACTTAGGTCTTGATGGACGTCTACACACTTGATGTTTACCTTACTTTCGATGTTTCTGTAAATCCTATCTTATGCGCCCGAAGTCATTCACCAGACGTCCTTTTTTCATTATGCATTTAATTATCTTCATAAACCCCTTTAAATGCATTGTGATTGGATTCCAAGATATAGGGGTAGATCTCCACAAATTAAACCCTGGCATTCAAAGAAAAATCTTCATAAGCACATCTTCAGGGGGAGCTCTATATATCTTTCAATCATAATCTCCAAGTCTTTATGTTCATATATTTTATCTCTGTTGAAAACTTCAACCAGTTTGAAATCTTCAGGGGGAGATTGTAAGTGCATCTAGTGACACCCTTGTTGGTTTTGGAGTATTGAAGACAAACACGGTTGAGGGAATAATGTGTTTGTGAGAGTTTATAGGTTAACACAGATAGAAGTCTGTGAAGATTTAGTTTAACGGTTGTAGTCGACCCCTAAAAATGCGTGAAGACATTGATGATGGCCAAATCCATTGGTGGTACATGAAGATAATCACGTGAAGATAATGAAATGCAGAGACAAAGTATTTTGGTTGTTGTGTTGCTCCTTTCTTGAGTCGTAGTAACAACCATACTATTAAGTGTCGTCGATGTGATCGAAGTGAGAAGCTGACGTGTTTCTCAACCCAAATACCTATGCCTTTCAGTGAAGACAATGAAAGGAAATCTCTTCTAGAGTTGGTTGACTCGGCGTTGCTTGTAGCCCTAGTAATTTTGCCACGTGACTCTCTGAAATCCAACCGTTGTGACACATGTCGGTTGGCCATTGACCCAAGGTCATTTCGGTCATATCATGTCGGGTTGCCTGTTATAAATAGCCCACCCCGTGTCGGTGTCAAAACGGGCACATCTTGGGTAGGGGGTCCCGAACTGTGGACCTTGGATCGATGGGTTGTAGGAGAAAGGGGGAGACAATGTTTACCCAGGTTCGGGCCCTCTTGAGAAGGCAAAACCCTACCTCTTGCTTGATTATATTGTTGTGGATGATGATTACAGATTCTACCTCGAGATCATGTATACTAAACCCTAGGTGAGATAATCTGCCTACATGGACGAGGACCCCTAGTATATATAGTCACTGGGAGAGCCTAGGGTTACATGCAACTGACCTAGTCTACTTTTGCTTGGTTGCCACACGAGTCTTCGAGGTTCTCCTCCTTGAATACGAGACAATTGCACAGCCTGGCCCATCATAGGCACAACCCATCAGGCCGACCTCTTGTAGTAAGCCGACTACGTGAGGACTCCTTAATTCCGTACACCCTCAGTAGCCCCCGAACTAGCCTTCAAATCTGACGGGTAGGGTCTTCGGATGATTACGCCCAAAGTGTTCGGTTTGCAAGGTGAGTTCCTTTGTCTGCTCCAACTAAGAAATGATGGTCTTGGTCTTCGGCTGGCTCACAATTACCGAAGCGTCGCGAGACCCACGACTTTTAATTTGCACAAATATTAACAATATTTCTTGATCCTCGCGTGCTTTTGTAAAGGATGACACCTCTGGCAGTCCTTGATAGAACCGCTCCTTATAACAAGCGGGGGTAGCACCCTTTATAAACAGATCAAAATCTATCTCGAGACGCCCATCGAATCTCTGCCTCGCCAAGAAACCCTAGAGCTCTTAGCACTCATGGAATCATGGCTAGTTCCTCTTCGCACGCCCTCGGTCCCCTTCCAGGAGACTGGGCCAGTTGCTCTGTCTCCCATCTCTGCCTGCTTGAGCTTGAAATGCAGGGATATCTCACCCAATCGGATCTCGCACCCACTTGCGCTGGTATGACCTCCATTGATGGGAAGGCCTTGTTGGAAATATGCCCTAGAGGCAATAATAAATTAGTTATTATTATATTTCTTTGTTCATGATAATCGTTTATTATCCATGCTATAATTGTATTGATTGGAAACACAGTGCATGTGTGGATACATAGACAAAACACTGTCCCTAGTAAGCCTCTAGTTGACTAGCTCGTTGATCAAAGATGGTCAAGGTTTCCTGACCATAGGCAAGTGTTGTCACTTGATAACGGGATCACATCATTAGGAGAATCATGTGATGGACTAGACCCAAACTAATAGACATAGCATGTTGATCGTGTCATTTTGTTGCTACTGTTTTCTGCGTGTCAAGTATTTATTCCTATGACCATGACATCATATAACTCACTGACACCGGAGGAATGCTTTGTGTGTATCAAACGTCGCAACGTAACTGGGTGACTATAAAGATGCTCTACAGGTATCTCCGAAGGTGTTCGTTGAGTTCGTATGGATCGAGACTGGGATTTGTCACTCCATGTGACGGAGAGGTATCTCGGGGCCCACTCGGTAATACAACATCACACACAAGCCTTGCAAGCAATGTGACTTAGTGTAAGTTGCGGGATCTTGTATTACGGAACGAGTAAAGAGACTTGCCGGTAAACGAGATTGAAATAGGTATGCGGATACTGACGATCGAATCTCGGGCAAGTAACATACCGAAGGACAAAGGGAATGACATACGGGATTATATGAATCCTTGGCACTGAGGTTCAAACGATAAGATCTTCGTAGAATATGTAGGATCCAATATGGGCATCCAGGTCCCGCTATTGGATATTGACCGAGGAGCCACTCGGGTCATGTTACTTGCCCGAAACCGTAGGGTGTGCACACTTAAGGTTCGACGTTGTTTTATGCGTATTTGAGTTATATGGTTGGTTACCGAATGTTGTTCGGAGTCCCGGATGAGATCACGGATGTCACGAGGGTTTCCGGAATGGTCCGGAAAGGAAGATTGATATATAGGATGACCTCATTTGATTACCGGAAGGTTTTCGGAGTTACCGGGAATGTACCGGGGGGGGGGGGGGGGGCAACCCACCCCGGGGAAGCCCATAGGCCTTGGGGGTGGCGCACCAGCCCTTAGTGGGCTAGTGGGACAGCCCAAGAAGGACCTATGCGCCATAGGAAGAAAATCAAAGAGAAAAGAAAAAAAAGAGGAGGTGGGAAAAAGGGGAAGGACTCCTCCTTCCAAACCTAGTTGGATTCGGTTTGGAAGGGGAGGACTTCCCCCACTTGGCTCGGCCGACCCCCTTGGGGCTCCTTGAGCCTCAAGGCAAGGCCCCCCCTCTCCCACCTATATATACGGAGGGTTTAGGGCTGATTTGGGACAACTTTGCCATGGCAGCTCGACCACATATCTCCACGGTTTTACCTCTAGATCGCGTTTCTGCGGAGCTCGGGCGGAGCCCTGCTGAGATTAGATCACCACCAACCTCTGGAGCGCCGTCACGCTGCCGGATAACTCATCTACCTCTCCGTCTCTCTTGCTGGATCAAGAAGGCTGAGATCATCGTCGAGCTGTACGTGTGTTGAACGCGGAGGTGCCGTCCGTTCGGCACTAGATCGTGGGACGGATCGCGGGACGGTTCGCGGGGCGGATCGAGGGACGTGAGTACGTTTCACTACATCAACCGTGTTCACTAACGCTTCTGCTGTGCGATCTACAAGGGTACGTAGATCGGAAATCCCCTCTCGTAGATGGACATCACCATGATAGGTCTTCGTGCGCGTAGAAATTTTTTTGTTTCCCATGCAACGTTCCCCAACAGGCCTTTGTAGAGAGATTCCCTTCCCCGCACGGGGGAGAACGGGTTTTCCTTGTTCCCTTCGTGCTGCGAGGGGTGGGATTCCCTATTCACCCCTTCTTAAGGGGTTTATTGGAAGAATACAGGTTGCAGGTCCACAGCCTCACTCCTGGTTCCATCCTCCACATATCAGGCTTTGTGGCCTTATGCAAGATGTTATTGGGTTCTGAACCCCACTGTGATCTCTGGAGAAGGTATTTCTGCGTCATTCCTCGAACCAGAGGGATAGCAATCTGTGAAGTGGGCGGAGACGAAGTGTGGCATATAGCCGCCACCGGATACCCAACTGGGACACCGAAGAAGGAAATCGACGAGTGGAACTTGGAGTGGTTTTATATTCAGGATGTTTCCCTATTCAAACCAATTCGGAGCGGCCTTCCTGAATACTCCATATAGCCTTTGAAAAAGTGTTATATTTGGAGGCCAAAGAGTCTCTCCCAAGAGGAGAGTTCCGAAGTAAAAAAAACTATCCGCTAAAGTCAAGGTGGTTTCTCATTGTGGGCTAACCATCGTTGATGTGATGGCCGTGGTGATTACCCAGTGCATTCAGCCGCTCCAACAATGCACACATTCCTTGCGGTGCCACAACGGCACAAGCGATCCACTCGACCGAGAAGGCTAGGACCGAAAGACTAGAAAGACTTAGCGGCCATCCTAGCCGATCTCTTCAAAGGGGAAAAAGAAGGTTTTAACCGCCCCTTCACCAAGAAAGGCTATTCGGCATACAACCCCGTCGAATATGTAAGTGTGCTGATGTTCAAATCTTCGGGCGTTCATGCCCTTTATTGTTTGATTTATAACTTCTACCCCTTCCTTGTAGCCTTGGAAGCGCTGGATCGAGATGGTGAAATGTCCCGCGCCTTAGCTCGAGGACTATGCCCGTGACGACGATCCCCTATTTCATGAAGACCCGGAGCTTTCGATCACTTTCATGGATGGGGTGTTTTACAAGGATGGAGTTGACGAACAGAGGGTAGCCCTTGTAACCGACAACCCTAGTCCCCTTCCATCTTCGAGGAGTAAGAGAAAAATGACGGCACAACGAAGGGCTGCGTCTAGGGGTCGTTGGAGCGCTTGCCGGACTACTCCTCGGACAAGATCGGGTGAGGTTCTATCGAACAAGGACATAATTCATGAACAAAGGGTGGCGGGAGAAAACCCATATGCTGATCCACCGGGAAAAAAGAATAGAGACTCACTTAGATTCTTTACGACGATATCTGTCCTTCCATACTTTCATTACCCTTGACCGACCAATGTAGGAGACGTGCGCAATCTTCCCTCCCCGAGGACGGTGTCGAGGTATTAGGTAGTCAACCAAACCCAAGTGCATCGGTGGGGGCCGGAGTACCATACATGGGTCCGATCCCCAAGTGTTCGGACGGACTGTCGGTAACGAACTTCGAATACGAGAGTGCCATGAATCATCGGCAGCAAAAGGAGGCTCTACGCCATCCTGTATTTTCCAAGCAAGAGTTTAATGCTCTTAATTCGGTCGATGCGTACCATGTTGCCACGCGAGCCGGCCTTAAAGAAGTGGTTGGGCAAGTGTCTGCCCACCTGCAGGTAAGTTATCGACTTCATAATATCCGAATAAAAGTTCGAACCCAGTAGCCCTCGAGTCTTAATTTGGTCGGGACGGCTTAATTAAGGGTCGCGAACAAGTACTTTTTCAATCTGCAGGATTTGAAGCAGGAGAATGAGAGTCCATCCAAAGATCTCCATCAAAGCCACGCCGATTTAATGGCTAGTAGGGCCGAGATGGAAGATGTGAAGAAATTTACTAGAGATTCCCATAGTAAGGGAGTTGATTTGTAGTATGCTGAATTTGCTTCAAAAATATATATTAATAGCCAAAAAATTTCTAGAGCAGGTGAATCAATAGGCCAAATGCAAAAAATATTTGAATGCCTCTTGAGAAGCTCAGCGGTATGTCGAATCACAGCTTGAAGCCGGTTAGCGCGTACTGAGGTGTTGCCGTGAAGAAAACAACAATCTCAAGGAAGAGAACAAAAAACTAGATGATAAAGTGGAGAGTTTGAAAACTCAATTGGCGCAAACTCGAGAAGACAACTAGAAATTGAAAGGCAGCATGTTTGGTAAGTAAAACTCTAACCTGGGAGTAATCCAATTTTTATTGTGTTGATCGTGAAAATTAGTTCCTCTTTTGGATTAGGTCTTTTGACAGGGCATCCAGAAGAGGAGTAAGTCCTTTGGTAGGGACATGTTGAAGGAACTGTCCATTGTGCATGAGCGTGCGCGGAAGGCTATGAGGAGTATGGTTCGAGCTTTATGGCCGAACCAAAACCCTCCACAAGGAATGGCCGATCTAGCCGAGCAATTTACAAGAGTCCGAAATCGCTTCGAATTGTGGAAGCCTTCAGCTTGTCGAGAAGTAGCTCGGGAGGCGTGGGCTATCGTGAAGGCCTGCTTTACCGGCCTAGATACCGAGCACATGGCCCGAGTTGGACCAGTGGGACCAGATGGAAGGAGATCCCTCCAAATATGGTGTACGATCAGGTGATGCCCGTCACGCGCTTGTCGCAGGAGGACTGCACATTAGATGCTATAATAGATCAACTGGATCAATCACCAAGCATGTTATCACTTGTAATGATATTTTGTGTGTTAAGGCACTTCCCTCCATATTTTGAAAATTTTGTCTTTAACCGGCCATCGGCTTCTACCTCCCCTGTTATAAACTGGGCAGTGTTTTGTACTTTTTATCCTGCAAAGGTAGCACTCAAATTTTCGATAACTAGGCAATCTAGCCATGTGGTACTAATAGAAAAATATTATATGGGTGGATTATGCTATATTACGACTGGGCGTAAGAAACATCTTCCGAAAAAAATAGTTCCTTAATGGGTTTCTTTTTCCGGGGTTGCTACATAGTTTTGTACTCAGTATGGTTGTTCATCCGCTAAACACTGCCAACGGTTTTATGATATGAAACTGCCGAATAGGTGGGCATCGTCCTAGACGATCAAGCGGTATCTCAAGAAGCGCTAGCTTTTGGCTTTACCCATCTGAGGTACGTGTTCGGGTGAACCGGTCATAACAATCGCAACAATGCTCCCTTTACCCGCTAGCCGAATACATCGGAAACATAGAGAGTAAGCAACGGAACGAGGCAACCCAGCATTACTAAAATCTTAAGTCCAATTGATGCATAAAATTGCAATAATCGATTTTTTATTTTGAGATCTATACATGAACAAGTAGGTATAACAAATACAATGAACAACTTCTTTCAGAAGCCTCGAGGTGCTACTTGATCATTCTGTTTAACACGGATAATTTGGTAAATGTCCAAGGGTGTTCGGTTAAGCCGAACATGCCTCGACAACACCTAATTATCCCTATAGGAAAAGATAAAAAGTGTGGGTGATACAGGAAAAATAAAGTGACGGAAAAAGAGGAGGATGATAGTGGTCTAACCGTAAAAACGTCGAAGGCGAGCTGCGTTCCACGGGTTCGGTTCGAGGCGGTTGTCTTCGGATCTGCGCACGCTATAAGCTCCTCCTATTAAGATTTCATCAATTATGAAAGGGCCCTCCCACTTAGGGTGAAGTTTATGCTTCTGCTTCTCGGGGAGGCGTAGGATGAGTTATCCCATGTTATATGCCTTTGCCCAGACTTCCCTGCTTTCATAGTCTCGAGCTTGTTGTTCATAGAAAGCTCATCGGGCCAGAGCTATGTCGCGCTCGCCTTCAAATGCATATAAGTCGTCTTGCCGATGTAATTCTTCTTCTTTTTCCCTGTACATGCACACCCGAGGTGCGTCGTGTATAATGTCACAGGTGAGGACTGCCTCAGCCCCGTACACCATGAAGAAGGGGGTGTGCCTTGTGGATCGATTCAGGGTGGTGCGCAAGGCCCATAGCACATAGTCGAGCTCCTCTACTCATTGGCAATAGGAGTGTTGAAGGCAACGGACCAACATGGGTTTAATACCACTCATAATGAGCCTAATGGCTCTTTCGACTTGTTCATTGGTCCGCAGGTGGTATACAGAGGCATAATCGAGCGTTATACCCAAGTTTGCACATCAATCTTTTACCTCCTAGGCGGTGAAATTGGATTCGTTGTTTGTTATTATGTTGTGCGGAACACCATAATGGTGTACATCACTAGAGATAAATTCGATTACTCGTTTAGCCTTGGCCGATGTGACCGGCTTTGCCTCGAGCCATTTGGTAAATTTGTCAACCATAACCAGGAGGTATTTCTTTTTGTTGGTCCCCCCTTTAAGTGGGCCGACCATATCCAGACCCAAGACCGCAAAAGGCCAAGTGATCAAAATAGTTCGAAGAGCTGTTGGGGCAGGTGGCTTTGGTTTGCAAAAGAGTTGACACATCGTACAACATTTAACGAGTGCGTGGGCGTCCTCTCGGTCCATTGGCTAGTAGAATCCGGCTCGAAAAGCCTTCCTGACGAGGGCCCGTGCTACTACATAGTGACCGCCCATACCGGCGTGTACCTCGCCCAAAAGTTGCCTTCCTTCTTCCCCGGATATGCACCGCTGGAGTACTCCTGTGGTTCTCTTTTTATATAGCTCGCCCTCGTGGACCTTATAAGTCTTTGATCGGTGGATGATACGTCGCACCTTGGTTTGGTCGTCGGGCAGCTCCTTGCGTAAAGATAAGCAAGGAAGAATTCGGTCCATGTCTTAATTATGGCCATGACCTCATGAGCCGAGGGAATTTCTTAGATTGAAGATCCACTGATGACTTGATCATCATGCTTGGTCGCTAGGGGTACCACCAGCTCTATGTCGTAAGCCCCTGTGTGGACCGTCTCATCTTGCCATACAACAGCTGGCTTGAACAACCGCTCCAGAAAGACACTGCTAGGGACGGGGTCATGCTTTGCACCTAAGTAGGCAAGAACGTCCACTTCTTGGTTCTTGTATCTTCAGACATGGTGGAACTCTAATCCTTCAAAGTGTGATGATATTTTGAGGACGTCATTCCTATAAGCCGCCATTTTTGGATTCTTTGCATCGAATTCACCTTTTGATTTGTGAAAAGGTGAGATTAGAGTCTCCTCGCACCTCAAGCCACTGAATGTCCATTGAGGCTACCATGCGAAGACCGTGTAACAAGGCTTCGTATTCAGCTGCATTGTTTGAATCGACGTACATGATCTGTAGCACGTACCGAACATTATCCCTGGTGGGGGATGTGAGAATTACTCCAGCCTCCAGTCCAGCAAGAGTTTTGGACCCATCGAAATACATGGTCCAATGACCATAAGTGTTGTATTTTTTGGGGAGTTCGGCCTCGGTGCATTCAGCCATGAAGTCGGTCAGGACCTGAGTTGATGGACTATCGAGGTTTGTAGGTGATCTTGAAAGGCGGGAGCTCGATGGCCCATTTTTCTCTCCGGCCAGTGGCATCTTTATTGTTTATAATATCGTTCAGCGAAACTTCCGAAGTCAAAGTGACCACACACTCCTGGAAATAGGGTTGAAGCTTCCGTGATGCCATGAACATTGTATAGGCGATCTTTTGGTAGTGTGGGTACCTGGTTTTGCATGGGGTGAGAACATCAAATATGTAGTAGACCGGCCTTTGAATCCATCGTTGTTTGCCCTCAGCTTCTCGTTCTACGAAGAGTAGCGCACTGATGACTTGATTGGTGGCCAAGATGTATAGCAACATTGGATCCCCTATGAAGGGTGCTGCTAGTATGGGGTTGCTGGCTAATATCGCCTTGATGTCCTCCAAAGCCGTTGTGGCCTCATCGGTCCACTTGAAATCTTTGGTTTTATTCAGCAACCAATATAGTGCCATGGCCTTCTCTCTTAGACGAGATATAAATCGGCTTAGGGCTGCCATGCAGCGTGCCAGCTTTCGGACATGTTGTAGCTTTGTTGGCAACACCTTGCGATCATGTTTCCCAAGCAATTCATCATGCGTTGATAAGTGGCAATCGTGTTTTTCAACCTTAATGGCATTGCGTTAAAACAGAATGGCCCGTAGGGTGCTATAAATGTGGTTGCTACTTGATCGGATTCCCTCATTTTGATCTGATGGTATCTGGAGTAGGTGTCAGGGAAGCATAGGGAATCATGACCGGTTGTGGAGTCAATAATATGATCTATTCGGGGCAACGAAAAGGGATTCTTGGGACAAGCTTTATTTTGGTCTTTAAAATCGACACATAGCCGCCAGGATTTACCCTTCTTTGGTACCATGACCAGGTTTGCCAACCTGTCGGGGTGTTTAATGTCCCTCATGAAACCGGCTTCCATCAGTTTGGCAAGCTCTTCGCCCATAGCTTGGCGTATAGGTTTTGAAAAATCGACACAAGGCCTATTTGACGTGTTTGAAACTGTCTAATATGTTTAAGCTATGCTCTGCCAGCCCCGAGGGATTCCTGGCATGTTTGATGGCTGCCAGGCAAATATGTCCCAATTTTCACGGAGGAAAGCGTGTAGTTCTTCGTCGATTTCAGGCTCTAGTTGTGCCCCATTTGACGCTATTTTATTTGGGTCCATCTGGTGTACCTCAAATTGGACAATTTCGTCGGCAAGTTTGAAAGATGTGGACTTGGCCGCTTCCGAGGATCACGTCCTTTTTGTCCACCACGACACTTAGTGTCGTGAGTTCTTCTGCGGCGAGGGTCTCTGCGAGTACTTCCAGGACGAGAGATGCCATTTTGTTTTCGGCCTAGAAGCCTCTACTTGGGTCACTATTTACCGTGGTCACTCCGTTCGGCCCTGCCATTTCGAGTTTCATGTACCTATAATGCGGTATGGCCTGGAACCGTGTGAAGGCTTCGCGCCCCAACAATGCACAATAACCAGTGTGGAAAGGGATGATATGAAAGAGTAGCCCCTCGGGTCTGTAATTATCGGGTGTGTCAAACACGACGTCGAGCGCTACTCGTCATGTACGATGGGCCTATCTTCTTGAGACAATACCCTGGAAGGTGGTTGTGCTCGGCTCGACTCTAGATCGGTCGAAATACATTTTTTCAATCGTTTCCTCGTAAATGAAGTTAAGTCCGCTGCCCCCGTCCATCAGTACCGTGTTGATTCTGAAGCCGTCGACTATGGGGTTTAGGACTAGGGAGGTAGGTGCCCATCTTGTGCTGGTCATCGTCTCGTTGTCCTGGTTGAATGTCATAGGTCTGTTCGACAATGGGTTTGCCGATGCTACACGATGGATTTGATGGAGCTCCCGAAAGGCTCCCTTACTCTGACCTTTAGATGTGAACGTCTCATAGATCGTTAAGATCTCTTTGGTTGTATCCGGCGGTGACATTGGCCGTTGCTCCATGGGTGTCACGATGAGGATAGTCTCAACCCTTTTTGCGACCTACTTGAGGACCCAACATGCTCTAAGGCTATGGGTGGAGCCTGATTCAGGCGTGGCGGAATGTATGTGGCATGGCTCGTCCAGTAGTATGTCGAGGACCGATTTAGCCTGCATCCGAGTTCTTTTTTGCCGAGTATCAGGTTGCGACCGGCCTCGTAACCGAGGGTGTGCATCTTGCACGGATTGGTCTAGCGAGGCTAGGTTCGTTGCACTTTTGTTGAATTTGCAAAGTAGTTTCCCTGGCGCAGTATTTGAGCACTATGCTCGATAGCTCGGTGAAGTATTGAATCTGGCGATGGGAGAGGGTGTTGAGGATACCCTCATCATGGAAATACTACTGGAAAGCATGAATAATATCCCGCTCATCGTGGCCTCCAGTCTTGTTGCCGAGGAGGAATCTGGTACAGAAGTGGTGTAATGATTCCCCTCGCTTCTGCATGACTTCGTACGTGCCAGGAGAACCGTATTCTTCCGTGTTATTCTTGGTATGGGTGGTGGGTGGGGAAAGATTATGGATTCACGTGATTTGCGGGTAGGAAACCTCGATAGACGCGTTCTCTACTAGGTTACGTGTTGAACCTGCCGCTGGCCCCGACTCGTTGTCAGGGCATGATAGATTTTCTGGACTGTTGGATAAGTCCGGAAGATCGCTAACCGGTATGTAGACCATTCTCAGCTCACGTGATTGATGCAGGGAGCCCGTGCCTGGGCACTCGACGATCTTTGTTAGGTGCGTAATGGGCGGGATATAGATATCTGTGTTGTTGGGTCTAAGTCCGATCTGGTCATAGACCGTAACATGTTCATTCGTCATCCCCTTAACTTGCATGTGATTGAGTATCTTGTGTAACATGGGGATTTCAGCGGTACTCGCACCGCTTAATTTTTTGGGTTCAGCCCATGTTCCTAATCCCCTTGTGGCATTTGAGGTTTCTTCCAGAGTGTTCTCGGTCAAGCTGTGCTCCGGTGTGTTCACTGCGCCGAGCTCTAGGGCCGAGGTGGGGACGAAGGTCGTCCTCGTAGTGAGGTATGCGGTTCTCGATGCCAAAGTGTTGGCGGCCGCGAGTTCCTCGAGAGGAGCTAAGATACTTGTTAATGCAAGATCTCCACGAGAGTCAGCGGTGAACTCTAGGTTCCCAAACCTGACTTCGTGACCGAGGGTAAAGTTCTCGACCAGGCCAAGGTGGCCATTCGGACTGGCATGGAGAACCACGCTTCCGAAGGCGAAGATTTGTCAAGAGACAAAGACGTTCCTGTTAATGATCTCTTTGGTGATGACTAGGCGCGCCATCGATCCTTCGATGTTTTAATAGTGGAACTCTCAAAGAAAGCACGAATGTCGGCGTCAAATCCGGCAGATCTCGGGTAGGGGGTCCCGAACTATGGACCTTGAATCGATGGGTTGCAGGAGAAAGGGGGAGACAATGTTTACCCAGGTTCTGGCCCTCTTGAGGAGGTAAAACCCTATGTCCTGCTTGATTATATTGATGTGGATGATTATTATAGAGTCTACCTCGAGATAGTGTATATGAAACTCTAGGTGAGATAATCCACCAACATGGACGAGGACCCCCTGTTTATACAGTCACCCGGAGGGCCTAGGGTTACATGCAACCGACCTAGTCTACTTTTACTTGGTTGCCACACGATTCTTCGAGGTTCTCCTCCTTGAATACGAGACGATCGCACAGCCTAGCCCATCATAGGCACAACCCATCAGGTCGAACTCTTCGTAGTAAGCCAGCTACCTAAGGACACCTTAATTCTGGACTCCCTCACCCCCACCACCATAAGTTGGTGGCTGCTCATTGTTAAGATAAGGTTGTTGTCGTTTTGGAGCAACCCAGCTTGAATCCCAAGCAAGTCTGAATCATGCGTTGATAAGTGGCGATCGTGTTTTTCAACCTGAACGGCATTGCGTTAAAACAGAATGGACTGTAGGGTGTTATAAATGTGGTTGCTACTTGATCAGGTTCCTTCATTTTGATCTGATGGTATCTGGAGTAGGCGTCAAGGAAGCATAGGGAATCATGACCTACTGTGGAGTCGATAATTTGATCTATTGGAGGCAACGAAAAGGGATTCTTGGCACAGGCTTTGTTTAGGTCTTTAAAAGCGACACATAGCCGCCAGGATTTACCCTTCTTTGGTACCATGACCAGGTTTGCCAACCAGTCGGGGTGTTTAATGTCCCTCATGAAACCGGCTTCCAGCAGTTCGGCAAGCTCTTCGCCCATAGCTTGGCATATAGGTGCGGAAAAATCGACGCAAGGCTTATTTGACGTGTTTGAAACCGTCTATTATGTTTAGGCTGTGCTTTGCCAGCCCCCGAGGGATTCCTGGCATTTCTGATGGGTGCCACGCAAATATGTCCCAATTTTCACGCAGGAAAGCGTGTAGTGCCTCGTCGATTTCGGGCTCTAGTTGTGCCCCAATTGACGCTATTTTATTGGGCCTATCAGGTATACCTGAAATTTGACAATTTCGTCGGCGAGTTTGAAGGATGTGGACTTGGGCCGCTTGCCGAGGATCACGTCCTTTTTGTCCACCACGACATGTAGTGTCGTGAGTTCTTCTGCGGCGAGGGTCTCTGCGAGTGCTTCTAGGGCGAGAGATGCCATTTTGTTTTCGGCATAGAGGGCTCCACTGGGGTCATTGTTTACTATGATCACTCCGTTCGGCCCTGACATTTTGAGTTTCATGTACCAATAATGCAGTATGGCCTGGAACCGTGTGAAGGCTTCGCGCCCCAACAATGCATGGTAACCAGTGTGGAAAGTGATGATATGAAAGAGTAGCCCCTCGGGTCTGCAATTATCGGGTGTGTCGAACACGACGTCGAGCGCTACTCGTCCTGTACAACGGCCTATCTTCCCGGACAATACACTGTAAGGTGGTTGTGCTCAGCTTGGCTCTAGATCGGTCGAACTACATTTTTTCAATCGTTTCCTCGTAAATGAAGTTAAGGCCGCTGCCCCCGTCCATCAGTACCATGTTGATTATGAAGCCGTCGACTATGGGGTTTAGGACTAGGGAGGTAGGTGCCCATCTTGTGCTGGTCATCGTCTCGTCGTCCTGGTTGAATGTCATAGGTCTGTTCAACAATGGGTTTGCCGATGCTACATGATGGATTTGATGGAGCTCCCGAAAGGCTCCCTTTCTCTGACCTTTAGATGTGAACGTCTCATAGATCGTTAATATCTCTTTGGTTGTATCTGGTGGTGACATTGGTCGTTGCTCCATGGGTGTCACGATGAGGATAGTCTCCCCACTTTTTGCGACCTGCTTGAGGACCCAACATGCTCTAAGGCTATGGGTGGAGCTTGATTCTGGTGGGGCGGAATGTATGTGGCATGGCTCGTCCAGTAGTATGCCGAGGACCGATTTAGCCCACGTCCGAGTTCCTTTTTGCCGAGTATCCGGTTGCTGTAGATGTTAATCATGTTGCTCATGTAGGATTAGGAAAGAAAGCCAAACCGAGTCCTAGTAGTATTAGGATTCCTAGTCCTAGTCTATTTCCATAGTCCCTTGTGGACGTGTATAAAAGACACCCTAGGGGTGTTGATTGTAACACCAGAAAAAAGAAAAGCAATACAAAGCAAAGGCTCGACACGGGCCTTTAGCCATCAAATCTATCGATCAGTTTTATTCGTGTCGCTAGTTACGCAAGTTCCGTCAAGTAGCCGGCCAAAGCAAGAATCGCGTAGGCACGCCTGTACAGCTGCATACGCACGTTCAAAAGCCAACAATTGGTATCTAGAGCCTCGACGATCTACGATCTACGATGACGGACAACGACGCTGAGTCGGTCAAGTCCGGCAGCGGCGGTGCCAAGGCGAACAAGAATGGCGACAAGGTGAAGAAGGGCGTCAAGTCAGCAACCAGTGGTGGAGGAACGAGCGGCGCTAACGTCCAGGCGCATCGCAACATCCCCATCCAGTACCCGATGCTCACCGACGCCAACTACGGCATGTGGGCGGTGAAGATGAAGATTATTCTCCGAACCCTTCGAGTGTGGCAGGCAATCACGGACGGCGAGTCGATGACGAGTCTGACGAAGGTGCCATGGCCGCCATAGCCCAGTCTGTGCCGGATTCCGTGCTGATGACATTGGCGGAGTTCGAGACGGCAAGAGAGGCGTGGAACGCACTCAAGGAGATGAGGATCGGAGAAGATCGCGTCACCAAGGCAAGGGCACAAGTGCTGAAGCGCCAATTTCACAAGTTGCACATGGAGGAAACTGAATCGGTGAACGACTATGCCATGCGTCTTACTACTCTGGTGGGAGAGATCCGCGCGCTTGGTTCAAAGCTCGAGGAGACCGAGATCGTGGAGAAGTTTTTCAGTTCAGTGACTGATAAAT
The DNA here is from genome assembly GCF_904849725.1 of Hordeum vulgare subsp. vulgare. Taxonomy (NCBI): domain Eukaryota; kingdom Viridiplantae; phylum Streptophyta; class Magnoliopsida; order Poales; family Poaceae; genus Hordeum; species Hordeum vulgare. The sequence continues at coordinate 460,267,174 of NC_058519.1, read as the reverse complement.
TCACGTACATCATCGGCACGCTCGAGCAGCTTTACGACATCGACGACATGACCATAACGGAGGCGATCGGACGCCTGCGGACGTGGGAAGAGAATGCTCGTGGCTGTCGAAAAGGCAAAGGAGGAGGTAGTGACCAACTCATGTACTCGCGCGCAGATTGGGAGGCCCCAAGTAGCAAAGGAAGGCGTGACGGTGGCGAAGGCTCAAGCAACACGACGGGCGATGGACAAAATGGAAAAGGCAAAGGAAAAGGCAAACCACAAGGTCGTGGTAAGGTGGGCCAATCTAAAGAGCAGAAACCACGGAACTTGGACTTGTCCGAGGTCAAGTGCTATAACTGCAATAAGATGGGTCACTTTGCGAAGGATTGTCCAAAGCCTAACAAGCAGGAGATCAAGGCAAATTTGGCAAAGCAGGAAGACGAAGGTCCAGGTCTTCTGATGGCCGAAGGTTGTGATCTGGCTGAAACGGTGGTTGTGAAACCAAGCCGGAAGGTGCTACTTCATGAGGAAAAAGTGACACCAAAGTTATCCGGTGATCAGAACGTGTCGTGGTATCTCGACATAGGTGCCAGTAACCACATGACGGGGTGCAAGGAGAAATTCCTCGAGCTGGAATACGATGTTGAAGGCTCGGTCAAGTTCGGTGATGGTTCAGCTGTGGAGATTTGCGGGCAAGGATCTGTCCTCTTTGAGGGTCTCACAGGCGAGCATCGCATACTCACCGGAGTGTACTACATCCCACGGCTGCGCAACAACATCATCTCTATTGGGAAGCTTGACGAGAATGGATGCAAGGTGAATATAGAGAGCGGAGTGATGACGATCTTCGACAACCTCCGAAACGTGCTAGCTCGTGTTAATCGCACACGGAATAGGCTCTATATCCTCAACCTTGATCAATCTCAACCGGAGTGTTGGCTCGCCAAGAGTGATGATGATTCGTGGTTATGGCATGCTAGATTTGGACACGTTAACTTCTACGCCTTGAAGAAGATGTCAAAGATGGAGATGGTATCCGGGATGCCAGTTATCGACCATGTTGATCGAGTATGTGACGGGTGCTTGGTTGGAAAACAGCACCGCAGGCCATTCCCTGCTCAGTCTACCTATCGTGCAAGTGATGCACTCAAGCTGCTCCATGGTGATCTATGTGGCCCTATCACCCCGGCAACTCACGCTGGAAAGAAGTATTTCTTCCTTGTGGTAGACGACTACTCGAGATATATGTGGGTCGTTCTCCTACGGTCTAAAGATGAGGCGTTTGAAGCATTCAAGAAGCTGAAGGCTGCAACGGAGATGGAACACAAGCTGAAGGTTCGCGCTCTACGGACAGATCGCGGCGGAGAGTTTACGTCGAATGAGTTCAACGACTACTGCGAGAAGATTGGCATAAAGAGGTTCTTCACGGCACCTTACACGCCGCAGCAGAATGGGGTCGTTGAAAGGCGCAATCGAACCGTCGTTGACATGGCAAGGAGTTTACTCAAGAGCAAGAACCTGCCGGGGATTTTTTGGGGAGAAGCTGTCTCGACGGCGGTCTATCTTCTCAACCGGGCTCCAACGAAGGCGGTGATCGGCAAGACTCCGTATGAAGCAATTTACGGACGTAAGCCGAATGTGTCTCATCTACGGACGTTCGGGTGCGTGGCACATGTGAAGACGGCGGAGCCACATCTCTCAAAGCTTGCCGATCGTAGCACCAAGATGGTGTTCATCGGATACGAGAGCAGTTCTGGCACCAAGGCATACCGTTTCTACGATCCACAAACCAAGCGTCTACGGATTTCACGCGACGTCATGTTTGAAGAAAACCAAGCGTGGAATTGGAGCGCTGCAGCCGACGATGCTCCAAACAGTAACATATTTGCAGTTGAATTTCCAACTGATGATGATGCAGGGGAGGATGTCCAGGTGGTTGGCAAGACGCCCAACCAAGGTGACCACAATGGTAGTGATCATCATGGTGCCGACACCGACAACGACGCGCATAGGTCGCAAGGAGATAACGACAACGCCGCGCACGACACAGGCGGAGATCTCGACGACAACATCGACAACGAGGCGCATAGTGATGACGAGAATCAAGATGATGGTCACGGTCACGACGACTACGCCGACGACACGGATGTCGATGACACACCAGGGTCTCAGCCGTCTTCCTCAAGTGCATCAACACCAACACAATTTGTGTCGCCTCCTTCGCAAGCCACAACGGACTCCTCAAGGCCTCGTCGCTACAAGACCCTCAAGAAAGTCTACAAGTACACAAAGCCAGTTACGCTCGAGTACTCCGGACTATGTCTGTTCGGAGTTGAGGAGCCGGCGAACTTCGTAGAGGCGAGAAAAAGTCCTAGCTGGACGCACGCCATGGATGAGGAGATGAAGGCAATTGAGAGCAATGGCACGTGGACTTTGGTAACCCGACCTCCAAACCAAAAGACGATAGGTTTGAAGTGGGTTTACAAGTTAAAGAAGGACACGGAGGGTGCCATTGTGAAGTACAAGGCAAGACTCGTTGCAAAGGGCTACGTTCAACGTCAAGGAGTTGACTATGATGAGGTGTTTGCACCGGTTGCTCGAATCGAGACGGTGAGAGTGCTCCTAGCTTTGGCAGCACAAGAGGATTGGAAGGTTCATCATATGGATGTTAAATCCGCTTTCCTCAATGGCGATCTCACAGAAGAAGTGTACGTGGAACAACCCCTCGGCTACGAGAAGAAAGGCGAAGAAGGGAAAGTTTACAAGCTCAAGAAGGCACTTTACGGGTTAAAGCAAGCGCCAAGAGCTTGGAACTCAAAGTTAGACCGAAGTCTGGTCTTGCTCGGGTTCAAGAGATGTCCCCTCGAGCACGCAGTCTATACAAAGAACTCCAAAGGCTCAAACCTGCTAGTTGGAGTTTATGTCGACGATCTGATTATCACCGGAGATAGCGTACAAGAAATTGAACGTTTCAAGGCGCAAATGAAGAACAAGTTTAGCATGAGTGATCTGGGATTACTCAGCTATTACTTGGGCATCGAAGTGAAGCAAAGCTCCGGAGAGATTTCCCTATGTCAATCGGCTTACGCGGTCAAGTTATTGGACAAGTGTGGCATGTCAGATTGCTACGCGACACAAGTTCCAATGGACCAACGTCACAAGTTGAGCAAGCGTAGCTCAAATCCACCGGTGGACACCACAATGTATCGAAGCGTTGTGGGCAGCCTAAGATATTTGGTGCATACCCGACCTGACTTGGCTTACTCAGTCGGGATCGTGAGTCGTTTCATGGAGAATCCGACAACCGAGCACATGAGCGCGGTCAATCAAATCTTGCGCTATGTGAAAGGCACCATTAATCTTGGTTGCACGTACAGAAAGGGAAAGGAAGGATTGATCCTTCGTGGATATTCAGATAGCGACATGGCAGGTGATGTTGATGACCGAAAGAGCACAACGGGCATGGTTTTCTACCTTGGCCCGAATCCGATTAGCTGGAATTCTCAGAAGCAAAAGGTGGTGGCACTGTCTTCATGCGAGGCAGAATACATAGCGGCAAGCACGGCGGCTTGTCAAGCAGTGTGGCTGAGAAGACTCCTAGCTATTCTTGCAAAGCGGGAGGTGCAGAAGGTATCACTAAAGATCGATAACCAAGCTGCAATCTCGTTGTGCAAAAATCCGGTTCATCATGAAAGGAGCAAGCACATAGATACCCGGTTCCACCATATCCGGGAGTGCATTGAAGAAGGGTTGATCGAGGTTCAACATGTGAACACGAAAGACCAACTTGCCGATATTTTCACCAAGTCCCTCGGTCGACAGAAGTTCATCGAGATGAGGAGGAAAGTCGGAGTGCAAGAAGTGAAGTCAAGCAACAAGATTAAGGAGGTGAATGTACATGTTAATCATGTTGCTCATGTAGGATTAGGAAAGAAAGCCAAACCGAGTCCTAGTAGTATTAGGATTCCTAGTCCTAGTCTATTTCCATAGTCCCTTGTGGACGTGTATAAAAGACACCCTAGGGGTGTTGATTGTAACACCAGAAAAAAGAAAAGCAATACAAAGCAAAGGCTCGACACAGGCCTTTAGCCATCAAATCTATCGATCAGTTTTATTCGTGTCGCTAGTTACGCAAGTTCCGTCAAGTAGCCGGCCAAAGCAAGAATCGCGTAGGCACGCCTGTACAGCTGCATACGCACGTTCAAAAGCCAACAGTTGCGACCGGCCTCGTAACCGTGGGTGTGCATCTTGTACGGTTTGGTCTGGCGAGGCTCGGGTCGTTGCACTTTCGCTGAATTTGCAAAGTACTTTCCCTGGCGTAGTATTTGAGCACAATGCTCGACAGCTCAGTGAAGTATTTAAGCCGGCAATGGGAGAGGGTGTTGACGATACCCTCATCGGGGCAATGTTGCTGGAAAGCATGAATAAGCTCCCGCTCGTCGTGGCCTCCAGTCTTGTTGCCGAGGAGGAATCTGGTACAAAACTGGTGTAATGATTCCACTCGCTTCTGCATGGCTTCGTACGTGCCAGTAGAACCGTACTCTTCCGTGTTATTCTTGGTATGGGTGGTGGGTGGGGAAAGATTTTAGATTCACGTGATTTGCGGGTATGAAACCTTGATAGACGCGTTCCCGACTAGGTTACGTGTTCAAGCTGCCGCTTGCCCCGGCGCGTTGTCAGGGCGTGATAGATTTTCCAAACTGTTGGATAAGTCCGGAAGATCACTAACCAGGACGTAGACCATTCTCAGATCATGTGATTGATGCAGGGAGCCCATGCTCAGGCACTCGACGATCGTTGTTAGGTGCGTAATGGGCGGGATATAGATTTGTCTGTCGTCGGGTCTAAGTCCGATCTGGTCATAGACCGTAACTTGGTCATTCGTCATCCCCTTGACTTGCATGTGATCGAGTAGCTTGTGTAACAAGGGGATTTCAGCGGGGCTCGCACCACCTGATTTTTTAGGTTCAACCCATGTTGCTAATCCCCTAGTGGCGTTTGAGGTTGCTTCCAAAGTGTTCTCGGTCAAGCTGCGCTCCGGTGTGTTCACTACACCGAGCTCTAGGGCTCAGGTGGGGACGAACGTCATCCCGGTGGTGAGGTATGCGATTCTCGACGCCAAAGTGTTGGGGGTGCGAGTTCCTCGAGAGGAGCTAAGAGTCTTGTTAATGCAATATCTAACCGAGATTCAACGGTGAACTCTAGGTTCCCGAGCCTGACTTCCTGACCGAGGGTAAAGTTCTCGACCAGGCTCAGGTGGCCAGTCGAACTGGCATGGAGAACAACACTTCCGTAGGTGAAGACGTCCCAGTTAATGATCTCTTTGGTGATTAATAGGTGCGCCATCGATCCTTCGGCGGTTTAATCGGTGGAACTCTCAATGAAAGCACGAATGCCGGCATCAAATCCGGCAGATCTCGGGTAGGGGGTCGCGAACTATGGACCTTGGATCGATGGGTTGCAGGAGAAAGGGGGAGACAATGTTTACCCAGGTTCCGGCCCTCTTGAGGAGGTAAAACCCTATGTCCTGCTTGATTATATTGATGTGGATGATTATTATAGAGTATACCTCCAGATAGTGTATACTAAACCCTAGGTGAGATAATCCACCTACATGGATGAGGACCCCCTGTTTATACAGTCACCCGGAGGGCCTAGGGTTACATGCAACTGACCTAGTCTACTTTTACTTGGTTGCCACACGATTCTACGAGGTTCTCCTCCTTCAATACGAGATGATCGCACAGCTTGGCCCATCATAGGCATAATCCATCAGGTCGACCTCTTCGTAGTAAGCCGACTACCTGAGGACCCCTTAATTCTGGACTCGCTCACCCCCACCACCATAAGTTAGTGGCTGCGCATAGTTAAGATAAGGTTGTTGTCGTTTTGGAGCAACCCACCTTGAAGACATTGAGAGAGAGAGAGAGAGCTATCCTGCGAGGATAAACGCAAACACATAGAGCGAGAGTGTTTAAGCATCACCAAAGTCATCCAACTCTGAGTGAATCGAAGACTTGTTACACTTCAAGATTGTGATCTTCCACACAGTTAGGCTTCATGGTCTAGAGCATCCAAGATTCATTGTGGATTGTTGGGTGACTGAGTTTATATGAGGTTCAGACGTCTCCCCTGAAGACTTACGTGAGTGATTGAGCGAGGTCTTACTAGTAGAAAACATGGTTTTGGTTCTGGCTGGATCAGAGTACTAGCCACGGTCTTGTTACGAACCGGGACTAGTGTTAGCGTGTGTCCCGGTTCGAGCGGCTAGGACGTTGGACGGGCCTCGACACACATCAGTTTATTCCCGGTTCCATACACCAAATGTGACTAAAGGGCCTCGCTCCTAGCGCAACCCCTATGGTCCCGGTTGGTGTGTCCAACCGGGACTAAATGTCTCTCTTCAGTCCCGGTTTTAGACCCCAACCAGAATTAAAAAGATGTCTATATATACCCATGCACCCCTTTCCTTTGTTTTTTTGGTCGTAGAAGGTGGGAGGTGCGTGTGCTGCTTTGTTCTTCCTTCCTATGCACATGAGGTGTTCGATGAAATGACCGAGCCACATTTAAGCTTTCTCCTGTGTTTTTCCTCCAGGCTCGACCTCCAAGCTCCATTTTCCCAAAGATTTGTCTAGATTTGGAGGTGCACCAACTATCCAAGTGTTCTAAAAGGTTGGCAACTTCATCCTTTCATCTCTGACTACTAGTTTAACTCATTTCATAAGTTGTAGAAGTAGAGTGGTTTGTGGGTTTTAGTGGGGGAGTGTCTGTGGGAGTTTATGTGACTTAGATGCACAATATGAGCTCAAATTAACTTCTTAGTTCCCACATGTGTAGGGTGTCATCCCATCCCAGTCCCCATCCTCACCTCGTCGATCTCCCGCACCGATCTCGTCACCGAAACCACCACGGTGAGCCTATTGTTCTTATCTTTTTTTAAAAGAAAAATTCTTACTTGTATGATTTGGATAGCTACTTGTATAATTTTCTTACTTGTGTTATTATTAGTTATTATATAGTTCCATGGTTTTGGTATCCGCCCGTGTCAACTCTCATTAGATTATAAATATTAGAAAATATGCCATTGATAAAGAGGCTTGGTACCATTATGTTGTTTGGTCAATTGTTACCTTAGTTGTGATTTTGATCGCACTTGTTGTTGCATTTAAATGTTTCACATAGTTGTATGATTTTTTATGAGAACTATGTATGAACTTTATGTATTTATTTTTGTAGTAATAACTACTGTACTTTGGTTTTAATGTCATGATGAACTTGTATTAATTTGGTCATTTCTCTATTCATGATGTTCTATAATGATTTTTGATATACTTAATTACATAATGTAGATGAACCAGCAATGGATGTACGGTGATGTTGGATTTAGGGCTCCGCAAAACCCTAAGGATTCGAACTCACGGGCGTGTACAAAGATCTATCACGGCCTGACCTCGCCTAGCTCTCTGCTCGATGGGAACGTCGAAGAACTCACTCGATGGTGAGGGGAACACAGAACCAAACAGTTTACCCAGGTTCGAGCCACTGCGAAGCATAAAATCCTACTGCTACTTTGCTGGATTGCCTCTCATGGAGGTTGGTGGATGAGCTAGTACAGTGCTTGGGCACCTCCGAAGGCCACGTGACCTTGCGGGGTGCTAGTGGGTGAATGAATGGTTCGGAAATCGGATCTCCTTCTACGAAGCAACCTATCCTCTATTTATAGTGGTGGCACCGGTCCTCTTCCCTTATCGTTTCGGTGGGTGGGGATCCCACAGTGGCCAATTTTGAAGGGGAACAGGGGAACATGCTTCGCTGCCCAAAGGTGGACTTCGCCTACAAAGTGGTTGCGCGCGCTGCACGGACGGGCCCGGGGATGACGCCTGTCCGGCAGGTGGGCGGCGACGACCTTGTTGCACCAGAAGGGAAACCTTTGGAAGATGCCTTCGGGTCCCCGGTACGTCTTTGCCCCCTTTGCACTAATCGGGAAACTACACCGCCCTGTTGTCTGCTGCTCGCCTGTCCTTCCCTTGTGTCACCCTTGACTCCTTAGGTCGGGCCTCTCTTCGGAATATCGGCCGCTCCAGAGGGGTCCTGACGAGGCCCCCTACGGGTCTTGAAGCTCCTCCTCCTCGTGAGGCTTGGCCCCTCGCGAGGGCCTTGTCCGGAGTGATGCCGGACCCGTTCGTTTTAGGTTGGTGAAGTGGGGCAGCCTTGGGCCGCAGGCAGGTTGATCTGGGTACCCCTATTCCCAGAACGCTGATAGTAGCCCCGGGCCCAAGGCGCCTTGTGGTTGGCTTCTTGGCGAAGCCTGGAGGGCGGCCTGAAGCGCCGCAAGCCCTAAACGCATGCAGGCCAGGCCTTTAAATGGTGGACCCGTCTTGTCTGCGTGGGACTCCTGACCTACTCCTGCACGTCGCCCCCTCGTCTTGCCAATTTCGTCGCTGGTTCTTCCTCGCATCCCCTGCGCACCGCGTCGCCCTACCCTTATTCTTCTTGCCATGTCTACGAAAGGTGCACCTCGGCCCGAGTTGGGCTGGTCAACAATGGTGAACTTCGAGGGGTTGGAGAAGGACCAATTGGTGGTCGCGGTCGGCTCCAATGAGTGGGGGGCACCCGAATCTGGCCAGGTTCGTGGCCTTGGGGAGAGATGGTGTCCCTCGTAGTTCCTCTTCATATCCATGCCCTCCTGTCTGGTGTACAGCCGCCATTCTCGAGCTTCCTCGGTGCAATGCTTTCACATTACCAGATCCACGCGCTCCATCTTGACCCCGGCTCTCTGGTTCTCCTTTTGGCCTTCGCGTTCTTGTGTGAGGCCTTTGTACACGTCGCCCCTCCATGGCATTGCTCCGCCACTTCTTCTCCCTCGAGTCGATATCCGCGGAGCAGTGCTCTAGATGCATGTCCTTGAAAGCGGCTGACGCATCGGTCCGGGGGGGCTTTGGCGCCGAGCTCCTCCCCGAAGCACAGGGGTTCTGACGGCAATGGGTGCAGCTTGAGACTGTCGAGACCAGGGCCCTGTCCCAGCCCCCATCGGTCTCCGCAACGCCAAACTGATGGTGGATGCGCGAGGAGCTCGATGATCCCCGACTCTCGCCTGTCCTGACCCGGCTGGAGAGACAGAAGCAGGCGGGGGTGACGATGGCGATGGTGGCACAGGAATTTATCTGTCGGCGGATTGCTCCTCTCCAGCGCCACTCACGTTTGATGTGGTCCTATACAGGACCCCGTGACCCGATGAGGATCCAAATCATGCCTCTTTCCTCCGACGCCTTGTGCGTGCTGCTCCGTCGGCTGACTCGCGGCAACCCCGACGAGCTTCCTCGGAATGGCCTCCCGTTATATAACTTCAAGGCTCCGAAAGCTCTCGTCGTGGAGATGCCACTCTTTGATGAGTACGGGTTCCTCCCTAGGACGGAGGTGGCCCCGGGGTGGTTTTGGCCCTTGGGGCTCAGGCCAACGGGAACCCTGGTCCTGTCGCCCCTTTTGCAGTCGGAGCAGGCAATGCATCGCCGCGTGTACCTCCGGCCTTTGCTCCGGGTTGAACCGGGGTCGACGGTGGCGACCCGTCGATGGTGGAGATTGTCACCCCTCCACTCGGGCTTCGGTCGAGCGCCACCGAGCTCCCTTGCCAAGCCGCCCACACCGGTCGGAAAAGAAGGTCGCCCGGGGGCGGCCTCCCCCAAACTCGGCGGGCTCCGTTAAAGAAGAGGTGGATCGCCATAGATGAGTAAGTGTTTGTATCCTCATTCATACTTTCTTTCCGCGTCTTCCTTCTGAGCCTTTGTTCTGCAGGCTTCCCACCGGCGAAGGAGGGGGCGGATCTGTACTGCGTTGCCCTAAGATCACCGAGCATCCTACGGTCTCTTTCCTTTCATCCCGCAGGGTTGAATCTTCCGGGTCTCTCGCGTGTGGGCCTCCTGCTCTCTTCCTTGCTTGCGGCCTCCGGCTTTCCGAGGGAGTCACACTCCCCCCTCCTGTGGCCCCTCCTATGGTCGTGCTTCGCCTCCCCTTTGGCCCCCCTCTATTTGGAGATGCGGGGCCTCACGGGACGCTTACTTCCAGCGGAACGTCTGCGCGAGCCCCCAGCCCCCGAGCATGAATTCGGGCCGGGGGGCTCCCCGTGCGCCTCTCCCGTTAAACGCGCAGAAGGTGAGGACTCTTGTTGGCCGTTGGCGCCAGTCTTGGGTTCGCACGTCGTGTCGTGGTGCTTGCTCCGTACCGTGGCGGTGCGCTTCAGCTTTTGGGGGCAGGGCTTGCCTGTCATGAAGCTCGCCGGGAAAGTGAGCGCTGGCACCTTGAGGCAGGGGTGGCGCCAACTTCAAATGGCCGTGAACCTTGGCCGCCTGCAGCGGAAGCATGCTCGCGCAGAGACAGAGGCGTCCCTTGCTGCAGCGGTGGAAGCCCACGAGCGCGCTCCCTTCGAGACTCAGGAGGCGGATAGTCGACACAGGGCCTCCAAAGATCGCTACCGGGAGCTTTGCATCCTCTTCGCTGGTCTTGAAGAGCAAACCCCGCCAAGGGCCACCCGAGGGGGTCTGTGGGCGGAGTCCTTCCTTGCCGGCACAGGTTGTCGAGTGTACGTCGATTCGCTGGCGCTTGCAGAGGTGGAGGAGAGCCTGGAGCACGAGCGTCTGTAGATGAGGGAGCGCCAGGTGTCGCTTGCTAAGGAATCCCTCACCTCTCGTGAAGCGATGCTCCAGGAGGTGATAGACAGAAGGGTGGCGGAGGCTCAATGCTCCCTTCTCCTCGACTACCGTGCAAAGTTGAGGCTCCAGGAGTCCCGCTTCCTCGAGCACCACGGTCACCTGCAAAACGAGGTTAATGCCCTCCGAAGGAGGTTGGATCATGAGGTGAGTCGCGCTAGACACCCAGGCCTATGCCGAGGGTAAACTAGCTTAAGTTTGCAAATAGGTGAAAGGTGCGACTTCCAAGGTTGGAGAGGCTTCCGAGGAAATGGCATGTGCTCGCGGCCTCCAACTTGAATGCTCCCAGATGTTCCAGTCCCTCGAGAGGATAGCCTCTCGCGCCTTGAGCGACATCTGTGGCGAGAGTGCCTCGGGCCCCTTGGTCCCTGACGACGCTAGGTACCTGGGCTTCTTCCTCCGCGTCGTGGAGCGCCTTGAGGCAGGCTCCACGAAGGCCCTCGCGCTCGCGGAGGAAAAGAGTCGTGACAGTCCGTGACCTCCTGAGCGAAGCGGCCTCGGACGTCTTCAGCCACCTCCTTCACCTCGACCCAGACTTCGACTTTGTTGAAGTGCTAGATCCAGTGCCGGAGATGGTCCGCGCCACCCTGACCGAATGGGTCAAGGTTCACGTGGAAGACCTGGTGGCAAGGCTTGCTCCCGAAGGCCACAGCATGGACTCTGGCGATGATGAGTCCCCTTGATTCGCCACTTTGTTCTCCTGATTGGGTTATGTATTAAGTTTAACACCAACTTTGATGTATTTGGTGCGTACCTTCAAACGTGTTTCCTAAAGACGAGCTGCGCACAATACTTCCCTCTTGGCCGTAGCCGCTGCCTGCCCGTGTTGTTGCAATGCCGACAATCTAGCTCATGAGCGTTGCTTCATTTGTGGCGCCTACTCCCTGCTTGTGGGGTGGTTTGAGGACCCTTTCGACACTCTGTGTCTGCAGGTCCCGGTCTGGCACATTTCCCTGCCGCCGTGAGGCACCACCCGTTACCAAGGTTGTCCCTCACAGGGCAAAACCTCGGCACACTGGGTGCCAACATGGGTGGCACTTGGGTGGCCGGGTGGCCTTGCGACCGGTAAGTCTCTAGAGGCGTGTTGCTCAGGAGCCCCCCTTGACACTCAAACCACTCTGCATCGATAGGTCCCGGTCCCGCACATTTCCCCACTGTCACCAGGTTTGACGCACTTTGCGAGGCGGGGTCCCGCCGCTTCTGGAATCGACCTGAGCCCCAGGACGACATCAGGGGTGGCGGGTGGCCTTACAACTGGTAAGACTCCTGAGGCTCGATGCTCAGGAGCCCCCTTTGACGCTCGAGCGATTCCCCACTCAGCCCTTTTTTGCAGTCGCCTCGGGAGGGGGGGGTCTACCAAGGTGTCCGCGAAAAACCAATCAGAACAAAGGGGGAAAGAGAACAGAAGTTTGGTAAAACGAGAAAACATAGAGAATAAATTCCATCCCTTCTTTTCTTTTCAAAAAATTAAGCAAAAAAACCTTTGAGCCTTCGATAGCTCAAGATACAAAACGGGGAAGGCCTTGCTGGGCCACAACTTAAAACGCAAAGAAGGAACGAGAAAACGGCCGTGTCCGGCACCCTAGCTATTCACCGCCTCCGTCTCCCCCTAGCACTGAGCATAGGGCTTCCACTAGGCGTGGGGTGGACCCCTTCCGCGTCCTCGGGGGGGGGGGGGGGGCTCGGCGTATACAGCCTCGGCTCGTTAGTACCTTAGAGTGTCATGGTGGGGGTGTATCTGGGAGGTCGCGAGGACGCTTTGGCCTCGCAAGTGTCCCTACACCCGAGGCATTGGGGCCTGAGCATCGGAAGTCATTAGTGGACTCTATTGATGCAGGTCCCAGGGACGCTTCGCGAGCCCCATGCCTCAAAGGCGTGTTCCCTGCTCGTAGTCCCCGGGCTCGTAGCGGCATGGTGTCGTCCGTTCTGATTGAGCCCTTGAGCGTAGGATGGGTCTCCACCGCCTGTTGGCCGAAAGGCTCGCTCGGATGGTAGATCTTGAGTCTCAGGGGCGTTGCCCCAACGCGCCTTGCCGGGGCTCCCCAGGTTCCCATTCTGGTATCCTGGGCCATGCCCCCAGGCCGGGCTAGCCCAGCCTAAGGGCAAAGGCAGGTACCCGAACACCTGTTGGTAGCCGAACGAAGCCCACACTAGTGACATGGGCGTGTGTTCCACCCTCAGTCCCCAGGCAGCGGCGCGCGCCCTAGGGGCAGGGGTGGGTACACCACCCTCGGCCCCGATGTTGGGATCATCTGGCATGGGAACATGGGCGTATGTTCCACCCTTAGTCCCCAGGGTGGGGCCCCTAGACCTGGACACGAGGATGCATCCACCCTGTCCAAGGCGAGAGGTCCCCGGTGCCCAGACCCAGATGTCTGCCTGAAGCAGCTACCTTCCAGCAGGTGTGCCCCTTGGAAACACCGGGGCTGGGCGTCCCCGCGAAGCCACCCCTGTGGGCCGCCCTCGCGGTGCTGTTCGTACCTGTTCACGCGGGCGTTGCCTATGAGGTCGCGCGCGTGCCTCCTGCTGTAGTGACGGCCTACGTTGCTTCCTCCGTAGCCCGAAGGTGCGTCGATGCGGTTGTCGTCGGGTCGTGCGCGCATCCAGGGGTCGATGTAGTCGGGCCTCCACTACTGCCTCCTTGCTTCGTGAAGAACGTCGGGGAACGCTAGATGACGCCTCCCCAGCGAGGTCAAATCCCGTGCCTGTTGGAATTATGCCCTAGAGGCAATAATAAATATAGTTATAATTATAATTCCTGTATCAAGATAATTGTTTATTATCCATGCTATAATTGTATTGAATGAAGACTCATTTACATGTGTGGATGCATAGACAAAACACTGTCCCTAGCAAGCCTCTAGTTGGCTAGCCAGTTGATCAAAGATAGTCAGTGTCTTCTGATTATGAACAAGGTGTTGTTGCTTGATAACTGGATCACGTCATTAGGAGAATCACGTGATGGACTAGACCCAAACTAATAGACGTACCATGTTGATCGTGTCATTTTGTTGCTACTGTTTCCTGCGTGTCAAGTATTTGTTCCTATGACCATGAGATCATATAACTCACTAACACCGGAGGAATACTTTGTGTGTATCAAACGTCGCAACGTAACTGGGTGACTATAAAGATGCTCTACAGGTATCTCCGAAGGTGTTCGTTGAGTTAGTATGGATTGAGACTGGGATTTGTCACTCCGTGTGACGGAGAGGTATCTCGGGGCCCACTCAGTAATACAACATCACACACAAGCCTTGCAAGCAATGTGACTTAGTGTAAGTTGCGGGATCTTGTATTACGGAACGAGTAAAGAGACTTGCCGGTAAACGAGATTGAAATAGGTATGCGGATACTGACGATCGAATCTCGGGCAAGTAACATACCGAAGGACAAAGGGAATGACATACGGGATTATATGAATCCTTGGCACTGAGGTTCAAACGATAAGATCTTCGTAGAATATGTAGGATCCAATATGGGCATCCAGGTCCCGCTATTGAATATTGACCGAGGAGTCTCTCGGGTCATGTCTACATAGTTCTCGAACCCGCAGGGTCTGCACGCTTAAGGTTCGACGTTGTTTTATGCGTATTTGAGTTATATGGTTGGTTACCAAATGTTGTTTAGAGTCCCGGATGAGATCACGGACGTCACGAGGGTTTCCGGAATGGTCCGGAATCAAAGATTGATATATAGGATGACCTCATTTGATTACCGGAAGGTTTTCGAAGTTACCGGGAATGTACCGGGAATGACGAATGGGTTCCGGGAGTTCACCGGGGGGGCAACCCACCCCGGAGAAGCCCATAGGCCTTGGGGGTGGCACACCAGCCCTTAGTGGGCTGGTGGGACAGCCCAAGTAGGCCCTCTGTGCCATAGGAAGAAAATCAAAGAGCAAAGAAAAAAAAGGAGGAGGTGGGAAAGGGAAGAAGGACTCCACCTTCCAAACCAAGTTGGATTCGGTTTGGAAGGGGAGACCTTCCCCCCTTGGCTCGGCCGAAACCCTTAGGGGACCTTGGACCCCAAGGCAAGGCTCCCCCACTTCCCCCTATATATACGGAGGTTTTAGGGCTGATTTGAGACGACTTTTCCACGGCAGCCCGACCACATACCTCCACGGTTTTTCCTCTAGATCGCGTTTCTGCGGAGCTCGGGCGGAGCCCTGCTGAGACAAGATCATCACCAACCTCCGGAGCGCCGTCACGCTGCCGGAGAACTCTTCCACCTCTCCGTCTCTCTTGCTGGATCAAGAAGGCCGAGATCATCGTCGAGCTGTACGTGTGCTGAACGCGGAGGTGCCGTCCGTTCGGCACTAGATCGTTGGACTGATCGCGGGACGGTTCGCGGGGCGGATCGAGGGACGAGAGGACGTTCCACTACATCAACCGCGTTCACTAACGCTTCTGCTGTACGGTCTACAAGGGTACGTAGATCACACATCCCCTCTCGTAGATGGACATCACCATGATAGGTCTTCGTGCGCGTAGGAAAATTTTTGTTTCCCATGCGACGTTCCCCAACAGTGGTATCAGAGCTAGGTTCATGCGTAGATGTCTTCTCGAGTAGAACACAAAAGTTTTTGTGGGCAGTGATGTGCGTTTTGCTGCCCTCCTTAGTCTTTTCTTGATTCCGCGGTATTGTTGGATCGAAGCGGCTCGGAGCGACATTACTCGTACGCTTACGAGAGACTGGTTTCATCGCTACGAGTAACTCCGTTGCTCAAAGATGACTGGCGGGTGTCAGTTTCTCCAACTTTAGTTGAATCGGATTTGACCGAGGAGGTCCTTGGATGAGGTTAAATAGCAACTCATATATCTCCGTTGTGGTGTTTGCGTAAGTAAGATGCGATCCTACTAGATACCCATGGTCACCACGTAAAACATGCAACAACAAAATTAGAGGACGTCTAACTTGTTTTTGCAGGGTATGCTTGTGATGTGATATGGCCAACGATGTGATGTGATATATTGGATGTATGAGATGATCATGTTGTAATAGATAATATCGACTTGCACGTCGATGGTACGGCAACCGGCAGGAGCCATAGGGTTGTCTTTATACTAATGTTTGTGCTTGCAGATGCATTTACTATTTTGCTAGGATGTAGCTTTAGTAGTAATAGCATGAGTAGCACGACAACCCCGATGGCGACACGTTGATGGAGATCATGGTGTGGCGCCGGTAACAAGAAGATCGTGCCGGTGCTTTGGTGATGGAGATTAAGGACCACGTGATGATGGCCATATCATGTCACTTATGAATTGCATGTGATGTTAATCCTTTTATGCACCTTATTTTGCTTAGAACGACGGTAGCTTTATGAGGTGATCTCTCACTAAAATTTCAAGACGAAATTGTGTTCTCCCCGACTGTGCACCATTGCTACAGTTCGTCGTTTCGAGACACCACGTGATGATCGGGTGTGATAGACTCAACGTTCACATACAACGGGTGCAAAACAGTTGCGCACGCGGAACACTCGGGTTAAGCTTGACAAGCCTAGCATGTGCAGACATGGCCTCGGAACACATGAGACCGAAAGGTCGATCATGAATCATATAGATGATATGATTAGCATAGGGATGCTTACCACTGAAACTATAATCAACTCACGTGATGATCGGACTTGAGCTAGTGTAAGTGGATCATGAACCACTCAAATGACTAGAGAGATGTACTTTTTGAGTGGGAGTTTAGCGAGTAATTTGATTAAGTTAAACTCTAATTATCTTGAACATAGTCTAAGTCCACTTTGAATATATTTGTGTAGTAGACCATGGCTCACGCGACAGTCACCCTGAATTTTAATACGTTCCTAGAGAAAGCTAAGTTGAAAGATGATGGAAGCAACTTTGTAGACTCGGCTCGTAATCTTAAGCTAATCTTACAAGCTGGGAAAAAGGATTATGTCTATAATGCTGCGCTAGGAGATGAACCACCTGCTACGGCTGATCAGGATGTTAAGAACGCTTGGTTAGCACGTAAGGAGGACTACTCAGTAGTTCAATGTGCAGTCTTGTATGGCTTAGAACCGAGACTTCAACAACGCTTTGAGCGTCATGGAGCATTTGAGATGTTCCAGGAGTTGAAGTTTATCTTTCAGAAGAACGCCCGGATCGGGAGGTATGAGACCTCCGATAAATTCTATGCTTGCAAGATGGAGGAGAACTCGTCTGTCAGTGAACATGTGCTCAAAATGTCTGGGTACTCAAACCGTCTAGCTGAGCTGGGGATTGAACTCCCGCAAGAGGCTATCACTGATAGAATCCTTCAATCACTGCCACCAAGCTATAAAGGCTTTGTGTTGAACTACAACATGCAAGGGATGAACAAGTCACCCGGCGAGTTGTTTGCAATGCTGAAAGTCACAGAGTCTGAACTCCGTAAAGAACATCAAGTGTTGATGGTGAATAAGACCACTAGTTTCAAGAGAAACGGCAAAGGCAAGAAGGTTAAATCAAAGAAGAGCGGCAAGCCTGTTGCCAATCCAATGAAGAAACCCAAAGCTGGACCTAAGCCTGAAACAGAGTGTTACTATTGCAAGGGTATGGGTCACTGGAAGCGCAATTGCCCCAAGTATCTGGCTGATAAGAAGGCGGCCACAGAAAAATCAGGTATATTTGATATACATGTTATTGATGTGTACTTAACCGGCTCTCGTAGTAGTGCCTGGGTATTCGATACCGGTTTTGTTGCTCATATTTGCAACTCGAAACAGGAACTGCGGAATAGACGAAGGCTGGCGTAAGATGAAGTGACGATGCGCGTAGGAAATGGTTCCAAGGTTGATGCAATCGCCGTCGGCACAGTTTCACTTCAATTACCATCAGGATTAGTTATGAACTTGAATCATTGTTATTTAGTGCCTACGTTGAGCATGAACATTATATCTGGATCTTGTTTATTGCGAGACGGTTACTCTTTTAAGTCAGAGAATAATGGTTGTTCTATTTCTATGAGTAACATCTTTTATGGTCATGCACCCAATGTGAGAGGATTGTTCATATTGAATCTTGATACAGATACACACATACATAACATTGAGACCAAAATAGTTAGAGTTAACAATGATAGCGCCATATTTTTGTGGCACTGCCGCTTAGGTCATATTGGTGTAAAGCGCATGAAGAAACTCCATGCCGATGGACTTTTGGAGTCACTTCACTTTGATTCACTTGACACGTGCGAACCATGCCTCATGGGCAAGATGACTAAAACTCCGTTCTCCGGAACAATGGAGTGTGCAAGTGACTTGTTGGAAATCATACATACCGATGTGTGTGGTCCGATGAGCGTAGAGGCACGCGGCGGATATCGTTATTTTCGCACCTTCACTGACGATTTGAGTAGATATGGTTATGTCTACTTAATGAAGAACAAGTCTGAAACATTTGAAAAGTTCAAGCAATTTCAGAGTGAAGTTGAAAATCATCGTAACAAGAAGATCAAGTTCCTACGGTCTGATCGTGGGGGTGAATATCTGAGTTTCGAGTTTGGTGCTCACTTAAGACAATGTGGAATTGTTTCACAGTTGACACCGCCTGGAACACCACAGCGTAATGGTGTGTCTGAATGTTGTAATCGTACTTTATTAGAAATAATGCGATCTATGATGTCTCTTACCGATTTGCCGTTATCGTTTTGGGGTTATGCATTAGAAACAGATGCATTCACTTTAAATAGGGCACCATCAAAATCCATTGAGACGCCACCATACGAACTGTGGTATGGAAAAAGGCCAAATTCGTCGTTTCTTAAAGTTTGGGGATGTGATGCTTATGTCAAAAAGCTTAAGCCTGAAAAGCTGGAAGCCAAAGCGGAAAAGTGCATCTTCATAGGTTACCCAAAAGAGACAGTTGGGTACACCTTCTATCTCAAATCCGAGGGCAAAGTGTTTGTTGCTAAAAACGGAGCTTTTCTCGAGAAGGAGTTTCTCTCGAGAGAATTGAGTGGGAGGAAGATAGAACTTGACGAGGTTGTCGAACCTCTCATCCCTCTGGATGGTGGCGCGGGGCAAGGGGAAACCTCTGTCGTTGCGACACCGGTTGAGGAGGAAGTTAATGATAATGATCATGAAACTCCGGTTCAAGTTTCTGTCGAACCACGCAGGTCGACGAGACCACGTGCTGCTCTAGAGTGGTACGGTAATCCCGTCTTATCAATCATGTTGTTGGACAACAATGAACCTGCAAATTATGAAGAAGCAATGGTGGGCCCAGATTCCAACAAATGGCTAGAAGCCATGAAGTCCGAGATAGGATCCATGTATGAGAACAAAGTGTGGACTTTGGAAGTACTGCCTGAGGTCCGCAAGGCTATTCAGAACAAATGGATCTTTAAGAGGAAGACGGACGCTGAAAGCAATGTGACCGTTTATAAAGCTCGACTTGTGGCAAAGGGTTTTTCACAAGTTCAAGGAGTTGACTACGATGAGACATTCTCACCCGCAGCGATGCTTAAGTCCGCCAGAATCATGTTAGCAATAGCTGCATTTTTCGATTATGAAATCTGGCGGATGGATGTCAAAACGGCGTTCCTTAACGGTTTTCATAAGGAAGAATTGTATATGATGCAACCCGAAGGTTTTGTCGATCCTAAGAATGCTAACAAGGTGTGCAAGCTCCAGCGATCCATTTATGGACTGGTGCAAGCATCTCGGAGTTGGAACAAACGCTTTGATGAGGTGATCAAAGCATTTGGGTTTATACAAGTGGTTGGAGAATCTTGTATTTACAAGAAAGTGAGTGGGAGCTCTGTGGCGTTTCTAATATTATATGTGGATGACATATTGCTGATTGGAAACAACGTAGAGTTTTTGGAGAGCATAAAGGATTACTTGAATAAAAGTTTCTCTATGAAGGGCCTAGGAGAAGCTGCTTACATTCTAGGCATTAAGATCTATAGGGATAGATCAAAACGCCTGATAGGACTTTCACAAAGCACATACCTTGATAAAGTTTTGAAGAGGTTCAAAATGGAACATTCCAAGAAAGGGTTCTTGCCAGTTTTACAAGGTACGAGATTGAGTAAGACTCAGTGCCCAGCAACTGATGAGGATAGAGAGCATATGCGCACCGTCCCCTATGCTTGAGCCATAGGTTCTATCATGTATGCAATGTTGTGCACTAGACCGGACGTTAGCCTGGCCATAAGTATGGCAGGTAGGTTCCAGAGTAATCCAGGAGTGGATCACTGGACGGCGGTCAAGAATATCCTGAAGTACCTGAAAAGGACTAAGGAGATGTTTCTCGTGCATGGAGGTGACGAAGAGCTCGCCGTAAAAGGTTACATCGATGCAAGCTTTGACACAGATCCGGACGACTCTATGTCGCAAACCGGATACGTGTTTATTCTTAATGGGGGTGCGGTAAGCTGGTGCAGTTCCAAGCAAAGCGTCGTAGTAGATTCTACATGTGAAGCGGAGTACATGGCTGCCTCGGAGGCGGCTAAGGAGGGTGTCTGGATGAAGCAATTCATGACGGATCTTGGAGTGGTGCCAAGGGCACTGAATCCAATAACCTTGTTCTGTGACAACACGGGTGCCATTGCCTTAGCAAAGGAACCACGGTTTCACAAGAAGTCCAGACACATCAAACGACGCTTCAACCTCATCCGCGACTACGTCGAAGGGGAGGACATAAATATATGCAAAGTGCACACGGATCCGAATGTAGCAGACCCGCTGACTAAACCTCTTCCACGGGCAAAGCATGATCAACACCAGAACTGTATGGGTGTTAGATTTATTACAATGTAATTCGCATGATGATGTGAGGGCTAGATTATTGACTCTACTGCAAGTGGGAGACTTTTGGAATTATGCCCTAGAGGCAATAATAAATATAGTTATTATTATAATTCATGTATCAAGATAATCGTTTATTATCCGTGCTATAATTGTATTGAATGAAGACTCATTTACATGTGTGGATGCATAGACAAAACACTGTTCCTAGCAAGCCTCTAGTTGGCTAGCCAGTTGATCAAAGATAGTCAGTGTCTTTTGATTATGAACAAGGTGTTGTTGCTTGATAACTGGATCACGTCATTAGGAGAATCACGTGATGGACTAGACCCAAACTAATAGACGTAGCATGTTGATCATGTCATTTTGTTGCTACTGTTTTCTGCGTGTCAAGTATTTGTTCCTATGACCATGAGATCATATAACTCACTAACACCGGAGGAATAATTTGTGTGTATCAAATGTCGCAACGCAACTGGGTGACTATAAAGATGCTCTACAGGTATCTCCGAAGGTGTTTGTTGAGTTAGTATGGATCGAGACTGGGATTTGTCACTCCGTGTGACAGAGAGGTATCTCGGGGCCCACTCAGTAATACAACATCACACACAAGCCTTGCAAGCAATGTGACTTAGTGTAAGTTGCGGGATCTTGTATTACGGAACGACTAAAGAGACTTGCCGGTAAACGAGATTGAAATAGGTATGCGGATACTAACGATCGAATCTCAGGCAAGTAACATACCGAAGGACAAAGGGAATGACATACGGGATTATATGAATCCTTGGCACTGAGGTTCAAACGATAAGACCTTCGTAGAATATGTAGGATCCAATATGGGCACCCAGGTCCCGCTATTGGATATTGACTGAGGAGTCTCTCGGGTCATGTCTACATAGTTCTCGAACCCGCAGGGTCTGCACACTTAAGGTTCAACGTTGTTTTATGCGTATTTGAGTTATATGGTTGGTTACCGAATGTTGTTCGGAGTCCCGGATGAGATCATGGACGTCACGAGGGTTTCCATAATGGTCCGGAAACGAAGATTGATATATAGGATGACCTCATTTGATTACCGGAAGGTTTTCGGAGTTACCGGGAATGTATCGGGAATGACGAATGGGTTCCGGGAGTTCACCGGGGGGGCAACCCACCCCGGAGAAACCCATAGGCCTTGGGGGTGGCACACCAGCCCTTAGTGGGCTGGTGGGACAGCCCAAGAAGGCCCTATGCGCCATAGGAAGAAAATCAAAGAGAAAAGAAAAAAAAGGAGGTGGTGGGAAAGGGAAGAAGGACTCCACCTTCCAAACCAAGTTGGATTCGGTTTCGAAGGGGAGACCTTCCCCCCTTGGCTCGGCCGAAACCCTTAGGGGTCCTTGGACCCCAAGGCAAGGCTCCCCCTCTTCCCCCTATATATACGGAGGTTTTAGGGCTGATTTGAGACGACTTTTCCACGGCAGCCCGACCACATACCTCCATGGTTTTTCCTCTAGATCGCGTTTCTGCGGAGCTCTAGCGGAGCCCTACTGAGACAAGATCATCACCAACCTCCGGAGCGCCGTCACGCTGCCGGAGAACTCTTCTACCTCTCCGTCTCTCTTGCTGGATCAAGAAGGCCGAGATCATCATCGAGTTGTACGTGTGCTGAACGCGGAGGTGCGGTCCATTCGGCACTAGATCGTGGGACTGATCGCGGGACGGTTCGAGGGGCGGATTGAGGGACGTGAGGACGTTCCACTACATCAACCGCGTTCACTAACGCTTCTGCTGTACGGTCTACAAGGGTACGTAGATCACACATCCCCTCTCGTAGATGGACATCACCATGATAGGTCTTCGTGCGCGTAGGAAATTTTTTGTTTCCCATGCGACGTTCCCCAACAGTGCCTCCATTAGCTCCCGCAGAATCTCCGATAAGGGCGGGCCTGAGTGGGTGTTGAGGGCGCGCCCGTGTGGTCCTCCAGTTGCAACCCCTGGTGGTGCGGGCCTACGAGCGAGGCTCGCACGGGGGCGTGCTTGGGTCTCACCGACGGCGTCGCGCCCTAGATGGCGCTTGCGGCCTCCGACGCGGCGGCGGGGGGCGGTGCGTTCGCGCCTGAGCTCGTGCGCCACGAAGAGCGCGACATAACTGTGCATCGGGTGCTGAAAGACTCGGATGGGGAAAGGAGCTGCCTCGACGTATGGAGGGGCCGAGGCGACAGGGGGACGCCATGTGGTCGGTGAAAGCGGCAGCCCCCGGTGCATGCTGGAAGCCTGTCCATCGTGGACGCCGGTCATTGGGTGGCGGAGCATCGTTGGGCATCTTGGCTTGCCTGCGCCATCCGCGCCACGCGGGTGGCTCATCTTTCTGCGCAGATCTTTCGTTTCCCCGCCATGGGTGTGATCAGCTTCAGCGGGCCAAGCCCTGGGAGAGATCTCGACAGGCCCCTTACCTGGCGCGCCAAATGACGGATTTAGGGCTCCAAAAAACCTAAGGATTCGAACTCAGGGGCGTGTACGAAGATCTCTCACGGCCTGACCTCGCCTAGCTCTCTGTTTGATGGGAACGGCGAAGAACTCACTTGATGGTGAGGGAAACATAGAACACAATAGTTTACCCAGGTTCGGGCCGCTGCGAAGCGTAAAACCCTACTCCTGCTTTGGTGGATTGCCTATCGTGGAGGTTGGTAGATGAGCTAATACATTGCTTGGGCGCCTCCGGAGGCCGGGTGACCTTGCGGGGTGCTAGTGGATTATGCATGGTTCGTAAGTTGGATCCCCTTCTACGAAGCAACCTATCCTCTATTTATAGTGGTGGCCCCGGTCCTCTACCCTCATCGTTTCGGCGGGAAGGGATCCCACAGTCGCTAATTTTGAAGGGGAGCAGGGGAACATGCTCCCCTGCCCAAAGGTGGTCTTCGCGTGCAAAGTAGTTGCCCGCGCTGCAGGGACGGGCCCGGGGATGACGTCTGTCCGGCTGGCGGGCGGCGACGGCCTTGTTGCACCAGAAGGGAAACCTTTGGAAGATGCCTTCGGGGCCCCGGTACATCCTTGCCCCATTTGCACTAAAGGGGAAACTGCACCGCCCTGTTGTCTGCTTCTCCTCTGTCCTTCCCTTGCGTCACCCTTGACTCCTCAGGTCGGGCCTCGTTTCGGAATATCCGCCGCTCCAGAGGGGTCCTGAGGAGGCCCCCTGCAGGTCTTGACGCTGCTTCTCCTTGCGAGGCTTGGACCCTCGCGAGAGCCTTTGTCGTGAGTGATGGCGGGCTCGTTGGTTTTAGCTCGGTGAAGTGGGCCAGCCCTGGGCCGCAGGCAGGCAGCTCTGGGTACCCCATTCCCAGAACGCCGACAGTGACCGACGCACTTTCGAGTACATTACGAGCCTGCATAATTTTCTCGATGTGGCTGAGGGAAACAAATAGAATGGTTTTATGTCGTGTCCATGTGTCCTCTATGAGAATACGAAGGATTACTCTTCCTCGAAAACCCTTCATTTCCACCTACTTGAGAAGGGTTTCATGCCCAACTATAATTGTTGGACCAAGCATGGCGAAAGAGGGGTTATGATGGAAGACAATGAAGAAGAAGGGGATGATGAAAACTATCTGGATCCTATGTTCCCTGAATACGGTGATACTTACAACAGGGGAAGTTGAAGATCAAGAGGCACCATATGTGCCCACTGATGATTCTCTTCGTCGGGTCATTGTTGATGCACACGGAGAATGCGAAAGTGAAAGGGAGAAGTTGAAGTTCGATTGCATGTTAGAGGATCACAAAAACGGTTTGTACCCAAATTGCAAAGATGGCAACACAAAGCTCGGTACCACACTGGAATTACTGTAATGGAAGGCAGAGAACGATGTATGTGACAAGGGATTTGAAAAGCTACTGAAAATAATGAAGAACAAGCTTGCAAAGGATAACGAATTGCCTGACAGTACGTACGAAGCTAAGAAGGTTTTGTGCCCTCTAGGATTAGATGTGTAGAAGATACATGCATGCCCTAATGACTACATCCTCTACCGCGGTGAGGAGTATGAGAATTTGAATGCGTGCTACTATGTGGTGCATTGCGGTATAAGATCATACAAGATGACCCTAGTGATGTTGAGCGCCAGCGCCCCAAGAAGAGGGTACGTGCCAAGGTGATGTGGTATGCTCCTATAATACCACGGTTGAAACATTTGTTCAGAAACAAAGAGCATGCCAAGTTGTTGCGATGGCACAAAGAAGACCATAAGAAAGATGGGATGCTGAGAGTACCCACACATGAGTCGGAGTGGAGAAAAATTGAGAAGAAGTGGCCAGAGTTTGCACATGACGCAAGGAACTTATGTTTTGGTTTAAGTGCAGATGGCATTAATTCTTTTGGGGAGTAGAGCAGCAATCATAGCACCTGGACTATGACTCTATGTATCTATAACCTTCCTCCCTGGTTGTGCATGAAGTGGAAGCTCATTATGATCTCAGTGCTCATCCAAGGCCCTAAGCAACCTGGCAACGACATTGATGTGTACCTAAGGACATTAGTTGAAGAACTTATACAACTATGGGATATCAAAGGTGTACGTGTGTGGGATGAGAACAAAAAACGGGAATTTGACCTATGAGCGTTGTTGTTTGTAACCATCAATGATTGGCATGCTCTTAGTAACCTTTTAGGACACACGAACAAGGGATACAATGCATGCACGCACTGTTTAGATGAGACTTTTAGTATATATTTGGACAAATGTAAGAAGAATGTGTACATGGGACATTGTCTATTTCTTCCCAGCAGGCATCCCTTAAGAAAGAAAGGCAAGCATTTCAAAGGTGAGGCAGATCACTGGAAGAAGCCTATCCTCCGTACAGGTGATGCTATATTTGATATGGTCAAGGACTTAAAAGCAATCTTTGGGAAGGTTCCTGGCGGACAATCTATTCCGAATGATGCTGTCATACATGCGCCCATGTGGAAGAAGAAATCTATATTTTGGGACCTACCCTATTGGAAGGACCTAGACGTCCGCTCTGCAATCGACGTGATGCACATGAAGAAGAATCTTTGCATGAACCTGCTAGGCTTCTTGGGTGTGTATGGGAAGACAAAAGATACATCGGAGGCACGGGAGGACCAGCAACTTATGAACAAAAACAACAGAATGCATCCAAAGCAGTATCAAGATCCTGCCAACGATTTTCTTACCACAGAAGAAAAGTAAATCTTTTTTGAATGTGTGCTCAATATCAAGGTCCCATCTGGCTTCTCATTGAATATAAAGGGAATACTAAATGTAGGATATAAAAAATTCTAGAACCTAAAGTCTCATGACTGCCACGTGATTATGACGCCCAGCTACTTCCGGTTGCATTGAGGGGGCTTCTACGAGAAAATCTTCCATTAGCCATTGTGAAGCTATGTGCATTCCTCAATGCAATTTCTCACAAGGTAATCGATCCAGAAGTCCTACCAAGGTTACAAAATGATTTGGTCCAACGTCTTGTCAGTTTCAAGTTGCTGTTCCCACTATCCTTCTTCAATATTATGACGCACATCCTAGTTCACCTAGTTGACAAGATTGCCATTCTGGGTCCTGTATTTTGTACACAATATGTTCCCTTTGAGAGGTTAATGGGAGTCTTAAAGAAACATGTTTGCAACCTTGCTAGGCTAGAAGGAAGCATCTCCAAGGGCCATGAAACAGAGGAGGTCATTGAGTTTTTTGTTGACTTTATTCGTGACATTAAGCCGATTGGTGTTCCTCAATCACGGCATGAGGGGAGACTGGGTGGAAAAGGCATGCTAGGACCAAACTGAATAATATGTATGGACATGCATTATTGGGCGCAAGCACAGTACACAGTTCTACAAAATTCTACCTTGGTGGCCCCGTATATCAATGAAAACATGAAAATTCTACGCTCCAAACACGTGGAGCAGTCTGACGACTCAATTACACGTGAACACATGGGGACTTTTGGCGGTTGGTTGCAAACACATCTCATGAGTGCCAACACTGTTGGAGATGACATGTACTTGTTGGCTAGGACACCATCTTCGACTGTTTTGACTTTCCAAGGGTATGAGATAAATGGGAGTACATTTTACATGATCACCCAAGATAAAAACAACACCAACCAAAAGAATGGTGTCCGCTTTGATGCAACAAACACCAATAGGGAAAATGACACATATCATGGTTACATAGAGTAGATATGGGAACTTGACTATGGCATGATGATTTTAAGGTCCCTTTGTTTCGGTGCAAATGGGACGATCTGATAGGAGACGAGGTACAGGTAGACCCGCAGTACGAAATGACAATAGTGGATCTCAGCATTCTTGGGTACATAGACGAACCATTCGTCCTATCCAATGATCTGGCCCACGTTTTCTATGTGAAGGACATGTCTACCAAACCGAAAAAAGAAAAGATAAGGAAGCAAATACATCATACGATGAGCAAAAGCGCCACATAGTTCTTTCAGGGAAAAGAAACATCGTGGGAGTGGAGTACAAGACAGACATGTGACAAGATTATGAAAAGTTTCATGAAATTCCTCCCTTCACGGTGAAGACTCACCCAAGAATCTTGTTAAATGATGAAGATTATCCATGGTTACGGTGCAATAAGCAAGGGATACACGCGAAGAAATAGTTTTACACCCCAAGATCTCACTCTGGGATGTGACCGGTTTCACTGCCATCACTTTCTCTCTAGTGTGGGTTTCTAAACTTATAGATGGAAAGGGCCACTTTAGACAAACCAGAGGGAATTTTAGCTAGGGCATTTTGGCATTTGAAACATGATTCTAAAATAATAATTTATTAAGTTATGAATTTTTTTATTATTCATGTCCTTTTAGTATTTTAATTATACAAAGGACTTAATCAATGCAATTATGTCCAAACAAAATATGAATGTCTTCTGAGCATTCCAGATAAGTCGCTTGAGGTTGACATGCATAGGCCATACACCCTCACTAGTTGGAGATCTTTATAGATCAGGAGATTAGATGAGCTAGGGCGACACTAAGAGGAACACGGGTTTGCCTGCTTGGTTTCTCGAGTAAATTAGGCCCGAGAGAGAAGTTAAGCGTTGGAGGTGTTGTCATGTCAGTCAATTTGGTAGGCCACCTTAAAAGCATGCTCTCTTATCGCAAATTCAGGAAAGGATTAAAAGGCGAAGTTGATGATATGTTGAGGGTTGAGAAGTTAAATAATCCTATGAGAATAGTCTATTGTTTTGGCATATCTCATGAACATCCACGCACATTTATGTTAACTTACATCACGAGTACAAACCCACATCATGAGTATACTAGGTTATCCCAAAGGGCTTTAGATTCTGGAAGAAAGATTTTGACAACATTGATCGCCTTGTGTCATACTTTCAAAAACGTGTTGACAAACCACCACCTGATGTTGGACCGTCAATGTGAAATGTTGTGGCAATGGTACCTATGAAAAATAACTTGATAGAACTATTTGTCACTCTCTGATGAAAATATATATAATCAAACATTACCTGCATATAAGCATTCACTCTAGCAAGCATTCTAGCAATCAAAATACAATCAAGAATAAATCAATAAAGAAAACAATAAGGTTATTAGGTTAACAAAAGGTATTTTATAATATTCTTCAGTAGCAAAAAGAATCAACTAGAAAGCTTTTATAAAACTCTAGGCATGTATGCATCTTTTTAAAAGAAAACTAAAACTAAAATATCCTAAAAAGGCCTAAAACCAAAAAAACAAAAAGGGATGTAGTTCCGGTTGGTGGCTACAACCAAGACTAAAGGACAACCTTTAGTCCCGGTCGGAGCCACCAACAGAGACTAAAGCCCTTGGTTTCACGCCTTTGGGCTTCTGAAATTTAGCTTTAGTCCCAGTTGGTGGCTCCAACCGGGACTAAAGCCCTTGGTTTCACGCCTTTGGGCAGCTAAAATTTAGCTTTAGTCCCAGTTGGTGGCTCCAACCGGGACTAAAGGTAGGCCTTTAGTCTCGGTTGTAGCCACCAACCGAGACTAAAGACTGGGGTATTTAACCACGCCTTATCCCCTCCCCCAATCTCCACTACCACCCCCGATGCCAGACCGAACCCCCACACGACAACGCCGCTAGGCTGCTGGAGATCATCGTCGCCTCCGAGTCGTCCCCGTGCCCGCTGACCGTCGTCGTACCTCCTCGCCCTCCTCCACGATCATTGTCGCCCCCGCTCCTCCTTGTCATGAGTTCCTTCTCCCAACACCCTCTCCCTCGTTGGCCACCGCGGGCCGAAGCTCACCGGTGCCACTGTTCCCCTCTCCTCCTATCCCCCACCCCCTCCCGGCGGTCACCACCACCCGTGCTGAAACCGACGCCGCCCACGCTAGGGCGGCTAAGCCGCTATACAAAACAATACTTCTGCATTATCTTTTGTTCTTGTTTATGATATATATGATGCATTTATGTGAAGTTCGGTTCTTGAATTAGGATGCCTCTTGGTACTCACATTTTGATGTGCAAACACTTGTACATGTAAACTATATGCAATATATCATATGTGATGCGTGATTATATACTTATGTTTTGATTTTTCATGATTTAAGAGAAACACTAAATGAGGCTTAACTCTTCTATAGCCTTTCACAGCTTCTGGTCGAGTGATACATCTCCAATGTATCTATAATTTTTTTATTGTTCCATGCTATTATTTTATATGTTTTGGATGTTTTCTATGCATTAATATGTTGTTTTATACTATTTCTGGGACTAACCTATTAACCTAGAGCCTAGTACCAGTTTTTGTTTTTTCCACATTTTTTAATATTGTAAATAAGGAATATTAAACGGAGTTCAAACAGAATAAAATCTCTGGAACGATTTTTTTCTGGACCACAAGAAATGCAACAGACTTGGAGTAGGGGGGAAGGAAGTTGCCGGGAGGCCATAAGCCTACAGGACGTGCTGTGGGGGGTGGTCGCGCCACTTGGCTTGTGGGCCCCCTGCATGTCTCCTAACCGTAATTCTTGGCCTATAAATTCCCAAATATTCCAGAAACACCAAAAAGAGCAACGAGAATACTTTTACGCTGTCGGGAGCCTCTATTCTCGAGAGATCCAATTTGGGAGCCTTTTTCGTTAATATGTCAAAGAGGGAATTGATCATGGAGGGCATCTACATCAACTCCATTGCCCCTACGATGATGTGTGTGTAGTTCACCATAGACCTACGAGTCCATAGCTAGTAGGTAGATAGCTTCTTCTCTCTCTTTGATCTTCAATACCATGTTCTTCATGATCTCGATGGGGATCTATCTGACGTAATACTCTTTTGCGGTGTGTTTGTTGAGATCTGAGAAATTGTGAGGTCATGTTGAGATTATCCATGAATATTATTTGAGTCTCTTCTGAACTCTTATATGCATGATTTCGTATATTTGCAAGTCTCTTCCAATTATTTGTTTGGTTTGCCCAACTAGATTGGTAATTCTTGCAATTGGAGAAGTGCTTAGTTTAGGGTTCAATCTTGCGTTGTGCTCATCCAGTGATAGTAGGGGTAGCGCGACACATATTGTGTTGTTACCATCAAGGGTAAAAAGATGGGGTTTTCATCATATTGCTTGAGATTATCCCTATACATCATGTCATCTTACTTAATGTGTTACTCTGTTCTTCATGAACTTAATACTCTAGATGCAGGCAGGAGCTGGTCAATGTGTGGAGTAATAGTAGTAGATGCAGAATCGTTTCAGTCTACTTGATACGAACATGATGCCTTTATGCATAATCATTGCCTTGGATATCTTCATAATTATTTTCTTTTCTATCAATTGCTGAACACTAATTTGTTCACCAACCGTATTATTTTCCTTTATGAGAGAAACCTCTAGTGAAACCTATGGCCCCCGGGTCTATTTTCCGTATCATAGTTTTAGATCTATAAACCAAAAATACCAAAAAAATCTGCAATTTATTTACATTAGTTTTACTTTCAGATCTATCAATATTTTATATCTATCTCTATCAGATCTCATCATTGCAAATAACTCTAAAGGGATTGACAACCCCTTTATAGCGTTGGGTGCAAGTGTTTGATTATTTGTGTAGGTACTACTATTGGAGCCTCGCTTGTTCCTCCTACTGGATTCATACCTTCGTTCTCAACAAACTGAGCGAAATACTTATCTACTTTGCTGCATCACCCTTTCCTCTTCAAGGGAAAACCAACGTAGGCTCAAGAGGTAGCAAGAAGGATTTTTGGCGCCGTTGCTGGGGAGGATACATAGCAAGATCATGCCTACCAAGTACCCATCACAAACTCATCTCTTGCATTTACTTTATTTGCCATTTGCCTCTTGTTTTCCTCTCCCCTCACTTCACCAATTTGTCGTTTTATTCGCCTTTTTCTCGCTCGATCTCTTTTTGTCTACTTGTGTTACCATGTGCCTTATATTTTATTGTGGCTTTGCTTGCTAAACATCTATTGATATGGATCCTCATACACTTGCTAATCTATTCAATATATCGAATTATGATGAACCAATTGCTAGTGAGTTAAGTGCACTTGATTATCTCCATGAAGTTTTGCTTGAGATTCATGAATCTGAAAATTGTGATGAAGTGATTCATGATGTGTCCTTGAAAGAAAAGCATGATTGCAATGGTATTGTTATAAATTCTATTAATATCAATTGTGCTAATGATATGCAAACCCACAAGCTTGGGGATTCTATATTTTATAAGTTTGCCATGACCACTACTTATTGCAATGATCATGATTGGGGTGATAATGCTTCTTATAATCTTGATAATTTATTTAATACTCTTACTGAATATGATATCGAAAGTGGGTTTGGAACAGTGTCAACTTTAGGTAAAAAGAATCCCACTTATTTGGAGAGTGTTCAATCTTATGAATTTTTTGATAAAAGTGGGTTTGGAGAGATCATGACTTTAGTTAGTGTTAATCCCACTACCATGGAAGATTGTAAGACTTTTATGCATGTGGATAATAAAAATAATGCTTTATGTGACAGTTGTATTGTTGAATTTATTCATGATGCTACTGAAAATTACTATGAGAGAGGAACATATGCTTTTACATATTGCAATAATATCAAGCTTTTCTCTTTGTGTTGGAAAATTCGAAGTTACACTTCTTTTGCCTTCCTTTGCTAATTGATTGTTGTTCTCCTAATTTGTTTGCTCGCAAAATACCTATGCATAGGAAGTGGGTTATACTTAAATATTCTTTCCATGTGATTCATGATGGTCTATTTATGTTTCAATTCTTTACCATTATGAGAGCATCATTAAAATCATAATGCCTAGCTAGGGGCGCTAAACAATAGCGCTTGTTGGGAGGCAACCCAATTTTATTTTTCTTGTTTTGTTTTTGCTTATGTTTTTTGGTGCTGCACATATTATTACCTCAGTAATAATTGTGTTTTCTTATTTTAATTAGTGTTTGAGCCAAGTAAGACCTTTGGGATGGTCTACGGTGTTCGCAAGTTGATTTTGCTGAAAACATAAACTTTCGCTCTCAGTCCAGGAATTTTGTAAGTTCACTCGAACGTGATTTTGATTTGAATTTATTATACAAGATTGGTTTACAAATTTCCAAGTTCGTCCTAATTTTTCAGAATTTGTGGAGTTACATAAGTATTCGAAGTAAACAGATTACTACAGACTATTCTGTTTTTGACAGATTTTGTTTTCTTTGTGCTGTTTGCCTATTTAGATGAATCTATGGGTTGTATCGGAGGGTATGAACCATTTCTACCTCTTGAGCTTGCGTTGGTTTTTCCCTTGAAGAGGAAAGGGTGATGCAGCACAGTAGGAGTAAGTATTTCCCTTAGTTTGAGAACCAAGGTATCAATCCAGTAGGAGTATCAAGGCAAGTCTCCAAAGTACCTGCGCAAAAACAAGCAAACTCGCACCCAACACTACAAAGGGGTTGTCAATCCCTTCACGGTTAACTGCAAGGTGAGATCTGAAGGCGGAAAGTGCAACAAAGTAAAAGTGTAGAGCTGAAAATATGATGTGAAGTAACCCAGGGGCCATAGTGTTCACTAGAGGCTTCTCTCATGATAGCAAATATTACGGTGGGTGAACGAATTACTATCGAGCAATTGATAGAACCGCGCAAAGTCATGATGATATCTAAGGCAATGATCATACATATAGGCATCACGTCTGAGACAAGTAGATCGATACTTTCTGCATCTACTACTATTACTCCACACATCGACCGCTATCCAGCATGCATCTAGTGTATTGAGTTCATAACAAACAGAGTAATGCCTTAAGCAAGATGACATGATGTAGAGGGATAAATTCATGCAATAGATATAAACCCCATATTTCTACCCTTGATGGCAACAACACGATGCCTGCCTCGCTACCCCTTCTGTCACTGGGTGAGGACACCGCATGGTATGAACCCAAAACCAAGCACTTCTCCCATTGCAAGAATTGTAGATCAAGTTGGCCAAACGAAACCCACAACTCGAAGAGAATTACAAGGATATGAAATCATGCATATAAGAGATCCGAGAAGACTCAAATAATATTCATAGATAATCTGATCATAAATCCACAATTCATCGGATCTCGACAAACACACCGCGAAAGAAGACTACATCGGATAGATCTCCATCAAGACCATGGAGAACTTTGTATTGAAGATCCAAGAGAGAGAAGAAGCCATCTAGCTACTAGCTATGGACCCGAAGGTCTATGGTGAACTACTCACGCATCATCGGAGAGGAAATGGTGTTGATGAAGAAACCCTCCGTATCCGAATCCCCCTCTGGCAGGGCACCAGAACGTGCCCCAAATGGGATCTTGCGGAGACAGAAGCTTGCGGTGGCGGAAAACTATTTTCGTGGCTCTCTCCCGTGGTTTCAGATTTTTAGGGAATTTATAGGCGGAAGAAGTAGGGCAAAGGAGCCACGGGGGTCCACAAGCGTGCTAGGCGCCCTCCCCCCAGGCCGCGGCTAGGGGGCTTGGGGCCTCCCCCGGGACCCTTTGCCTTGGTTCTCAAGCTCCCTGCGTATCTTCTGTTCCGGAAAAAATCATTCCGAAGATTTTATTCCGTTTGGACTCCGTTTAATATTCTTCTCTGAAAAGGGTCAAAAACACGGAAAAAACAAGAACTGGCACTTGGCATTGAGTTAATAGGTTAGTCCCAGAAAAGATATAAAATGCATACAAAACATCCAAAGTTGACAAGATAATAGCATGGAACCATCAAAAATTATAGATACGTTGGAGACGTATCAAGCATCCCCAAGCTTAACTCTTGCTCGTCCTCGAGTAGGGAAGTGATAAAGACTGAATTTTTGATGTGGAATGCTACCTAGCATAGTTGTCCTTTGTAACTTCTTTCATGTGACATGAATGTTCAGATCCGTAAGATTCAAAACAATAGTTTGCTATTGACATGCAAACAATAATACTTCAAGAAAACTAGCAAGGTAATCATGAACTTTCAAAATAACACGACCAAAGAAAGTTATGCCTACAAAATCATATAGTCTGGCTATGCTCCATCATCCCCACACAATGAATTGAAATCATGCACAACCCCGGTATTGGCCAAGTAATTGTTTTCGCAATCTTACTTCCTCAAACTTTTTCAACTCTCACGCAATACATGAGCGTGAGCCATGGATATAGCACTATAGGTGAAATAGAGTGTGGTGGAGGTTGTGAGGCAAAAAGGAGGAGATGGTCACATCGACTCGGCGTATCAACGGGCTATGGAGATGCCTATCAATAGATATCAATGTGAATGAGTAGGGATTACCATGCAACGGATACACTTAGAGCTATAAGTGTGTGAAAGCTCAAAAGGAGAACTAGTGGGTGTGCACCCAACTTGCTTGCTCACGAAGACCTAGGGCAATTTTGAGGAAGCCCATCATTGGAATATACAAGCCAAGTTATATAATGAAAATTCCCACTAGTATATGGAAGTGTCAAAACAAGAGACTCTCTATCATGAAGAACATGGTGCTATTATGAAACACAAGTGTGGAAAAAGATAGTAGCATTGTCCCTTCTCTGTTTTTCTCTCATTTTTTTGTTTGGGCTCTTTGGCCTCTTTTCATTTTTTTGGGTGGGAAACTTTGGCCTCTTTCCATTTTTCCTCACATGTGACAATGCTCTAATAATTATGATCATCACACTTTTATTTACTCACAACTCAACACTCAGAGCAATGATGACTCTATAGGAAATGCCTCCGGTAGTGTACCGGGATGTGCAACGATCTAGCTTAGCGTATGGCGTTGAAACATCTTGCTAGC
Source organism: Hordeum vulgare subsp. vulgare (assembly GCF_904849725.1). Taxonomy (NCBI): domain Eukaryota; kingdom Viridiplantae; phylum Streptophyta; class Magnoliopsida; order Poales; family Poaceae; genus Hordeum; species Hordeum vulgare. The sequence continues at coordinate 460,232,479 of NC_058519.1, read as the reverse complement.
TATCTTACGATCATGCAATGGAAATATGAAAGTTATGGCACATGTCATGAGACGGAACGGTGGGAGTTGCATGGCAATTTATCTCGAAACGGCTATGAAAATGCCATAATAGGTAGGTATGGTGGCTATTTTGAGGAAGGTATATGGTGGGTTTGTGCACCGGCGAAAGTTCCGCGGCACTAGAGAAGCTGGCAATGGTGGAAGGTGAAAGTGCATCTATACCATGGACTCACACTAGTCATGAAGAACTCATATACTTATTGCGAAAGTTTTATTAGTAATCGAAACAAAGTGTTAAACCCATACTCCTAGGGGAAGGGTTGGTAGGTGTTAACCATCGCACGATCCCGACCGCCACACAAAGGATGACAATCAATAAATCAATTATGCTCTGACTTACTAACATAGCGGTTCACCATACGTGCATGCTACGAAAATCACTAACTTCAACACAACTATTTCTAGATTCACAACACCCTACTAACATGACTCTAATATTACCAAATCCATGTCTCAAAACTAATTGTGAGGAATCAAACTTCTCTTACTAATCAATGCACTTGAATATGGAAGTTTTTATTATACCCTCTTTGGATGCATATCATCTTTAGGACTGCTTTCATAGCACACGCCAATTACCAAGTTACATAGAGAGAGCACTCTCAAAAAGATATAAGTGAAGATCGAGAGTTCTTATTTCTCCAAAATATAACACCGCTGTGCTCTAAAAAGATCTAAGTGAAGCACTACAGCAAAGTTATCTAGCTCAAAATATATAAGTGAAGCACATGCGAGCTAAATTGCCTAACTCAAAAGATATAAGCAAATCTCAAAGAATATTCTAGCAAAATCACAATGAGTGCATGTCTCTCTCAAAACGTGTGCAGCGAGGATGATTGTGACACAACAAAAAGAAAATACTCCTATAATACACGACGCTCCAAGCAAAACACATATCATGGGGAGAATAAAAATATAGCTCCAAGTAACGTTACCGATGGATTGAAGACAAAAGAGGGGATGCCTTCCCGGGGCATCCCCAAGCTTAGGCTTTTCGGTGTCCTTGAATTTGGCTTGGGATGCCTTGGTCATCACCAAGCTTGAGCTCTTTCCACTCTTTATCCCATTGTCCATGAGAACATCACCCAAAACTTGAAAACTTCACAACACAAAACATAAACAGAAACTCGTGATATCATTAACATAAGAAAACAAACCACCACCTCTTTTGGTACTGTAGCAAACTTGATTTATATTTATATTGGTGTTATATTACTGTATTCTCACTTTTCCATGTCTAGTACCCCCCCCCCATACTATCCATAGTTTCATCAAAATAAGCAATTAGCACAACAAAAACAGAATCTGTCAAAAACAGACCAGTCTCTAGCAATCTGTATACTTCGTGTACTTCTGGTATCTCAAAAATTCTTAACAGTTATGACAATTAGGGCAATTGGCATATCAACCATCAGCAAAATGAATCAACTCAAAATCTCTTTATGGATAGGAATTAAAAATAATTTCGTGAGCGCAAAGTTTCTGTCTTTTCTAGCAAGATCAAACAACCATCACCAAAACTAGTCATAAAGGTTTTACTTGGCACAAACACAAAAAGAAACACAAAGAACACAATCATAACAGAATTATGATGGTGTGGACACAACAAAACAGAAAGCAAAAAGAAAAGATAAATTCATTGGGTTGCCTCCCAACAAGCGCTATTGCTTAACGCCCTTAGCTAGGCATAAGGCGATAGAATCAAGTATCGTCGTCTTTGGTGCTCAAACCATAAGTAGCCCTCATTATGGATTCATAACGCAATCTTATTTTCTTTCTAGCAAAATGTTCCATGCCCTTCTTTAATGGAAATTGAAATCTAATATTCCCTTCCTTCATATCGATGACAGCACCAATAGTCCTTAGGAAAGGTCTACCAAGAATGATAGGACATGTCGGATTGCAATCAATATCAAGCACAATGAAATCTACGGGTACATAGTTCCTATTTGCAATAATAAGAACATCATTGATCCTTCACATAGGTTTCTTAACAGTAGAATCCGTAAGATGCAAATTAAGAGAGCACTCATGAATCTCATTGAAGCCTAGAACATCACATAAAGACTTTGGAATAGCGGAAACAGTAGCACCCAAATCACACAAAGCATTGCATTCATAGTTTTTTATCTTGATTTTTATAGTAGGTTCCCACTCATAGTGAAGTTTTCTAGGAATAGAAACTTCCAAATCAAGTTTCTCTTCAAGAGATTTCATCATAGCATCGACGATATGATCGGTACAGGTCTTGTTTTGGCTATAAGCGTGTGGAGAGTTTAGCATGGATTGCATCAAGCAAATAAATTCAATCAAAGAGCAACTATAATTATTGAATTCCTTGAAATCCAAAGTAGTAATTTCATTACTACTCAAAGTTTTGATATCCTCTACTCCACTTTCAATGCTTTTAGCATCAAGATAGATAGACTCTGAATCATTGGTGCGTTTCTCAACCAAAGTGGATTCATATCCAGCCCCATCATCATTAGGTTTGACATTAGAAAACAAGAATTCCATGGGAGTCACACCAAGCACTTTAAGATCTTTGTGATTCTTATCACGAGAACACGCCTTTTTAAGCCATTCATGTCTAGCACGAATTTGGGCGGTTCTTTCTTTACTCTCATTCATGGAAACACGCATAGTTTTCAAAGTTTCATCCATATTGATCTTGGGAGGAGCACATCTCAATTTTAAAGCATCAATATAAAGAGACATTCTATCAACGGTCCTAGCCAAGTCATCAATTTTAAGCAGTTTTTCTTCTATGGACGCATTGAAAATCTTTTTTGAGTTGATAAACTCTTTAATATTACTCTCTAGATCAGAGGGTAATTTATTGTAATTTCCATGAGCATTGTTGTAGGAATTGCCAAAGTTATTAGAGGGATTACTAGGAAAAGACCTAGGAATATAGTTACCTCTAAAAGCATTGTTGTTGCCAAAATTATTCCTACCAACAAAATTAACATCCAAGCTCTCATTGCTACTCTCAATCAAGGAAGATAAGGGCATATCATTTGGATCTAAAGGAGCACCTTTACTAGCAAACAATTTCATTAACTCATCCATCTTAGCACTCAAAGAGTTAATTTCTTCTATAGCATGCACTTTTTTACTAGTAGGTGACCTTTCAGTGTGCCATTGAGAATAGTTTGTCATGATATTGTCTAGGAGTTTTGTGGCTTCTCCTAATGTGATTTCCATGAAATTTCCACCGGAAGCGGAATCCAAGATATTTCTAGAAGCAAAATTCAAACCAGCATAGAAGATTTGTATAATCATCCAAAGACTCAAGCCATGAGCGGGACAATTTCTAATCATCAATTTCATTCTCTCCCAAGATTGTGCAACATGTTCATGATCTAGTTGCTTAAAATTCATGATATCATTACGGAGAGAGATAATCTTAGCCGGTGGAAAATACTTGGATATATAAGCATCTTTGCACTTGTTCCAAGAATCAATGCTATTTTTGGGTAAAGATGAAAACCAAGTTTTTGCTCGAACTCGAAATGAGAACGGAAATAGCTTCAATTTAATCACATCATTATCCATATCTTTCTTCTTTTGCATATCGCATAACTCAATGAAGGTTTTAAGATGGGGTGCGGCATCTTCACTAGGAAGGCCGGAAAATTGCTCTTTCATAACAAGATTTAGCAAAGCAGCAATGATTTCATATGATTCTGCACTAGTGGCGGGAGCAATCGGAGTACTAATAAAATCATTATTATTAGTATTCGATAAGTCACAAAGCTTGGTGTTTTCAGTCATGGTGACTTCAGCAAGCAGACAAGCACACAGGCGAACAGAAAGCAAGCGAAAGAAAAGGGCGAACAAAAAAGGCAAATATTTTTCTAAATTTTTGTTTTTCAGAAGAGGGGAAGAGGAAAACGAGAGGCAAAAAAGTAAATGCAAGAGATGAGTTTGCGACAGTTACTTGGATAAGCTTCTCTTAGAATCATCCCCGGTGCCAGAAATTGACACATTGGAGGAAGACTATTCTTGAATTGATAAACCCCGACAATGGCGCCAGAAATTCTTCTTGCTACCTCTTGAGCTTGCGTTGATTTTTCCCTTGAAGAGGAAAGGGTGATACAGCACAGTAGCAGTAAGTATTTCCCTTAGTTTGAGAACCAAGGTATCAATCCAGTAGGAGTATCAAGGCAAGTCTCCAAAGTACCTGCGCAAAAAACAAGCAAACTTGCACCCAACGCTACAAAGGGGTTGTCAATCCCTTCACGGTTAACTGCAAGATGAGATCTGAAGGCGGAAATTGCAAAAAGTAAAAGTGTAGAGCTAAAAATATGATGTGAAGTAGACCCGGGGGCCATAGTGTTCACTAGAGGCTTCTCTCATGAGAGCAAATATTATGGTGGGTGAACGAATTACTGTCGAGCAATTGATAGAACCGCGCAAAGTCATGATGATATCTAAGGCAATGATCATACATATAGGCAACACGTCCGAGACAAGTAGACCGATACTTTCTGCATCTACTACTATTACTCCACACATCGACCGCTATCCAGCATGCATCTAGTGTATTGAGTTCATAACAAACAAAGTAACGCCTTAAGCAAGATGACATTATGTAGAGGGATAAATTCATGCAATAGATATAAACCCCATCTTTTGACCCTTGATGACAACAACACGATGCATGCCTCTCTACCCCTTCTGTCACTGGATGCGGACACGGCATGGTATGAACCCAAAACCAAGCGCTTCTCCCATTGCAAGAATTGTAGATCAAGTTGGCCAAAATAAACCCACAACTCAAAGAGAATTACAAGGATATGAAATCATGCATATAAGAGATCAGAGGAGACTCAAATAATATTCATAGATAATCTGATAATAAATCCACAATTCATCGGATCTCGACAAACACGATGCAAAAGAAGAATACATCGGATAGATGTCCATCAAGATCATGGAGAACTTTGTATTGAAGATCCAAGAGAGAGAAGAAGCCATCTAGCTACTAGCTATGGACTCGAAGGTCTGTGGTGAACTACTCATGGATCATCAGAGAGGCAATGGTGTTGATGAAGAATTCCTCCGTATCCGAATCCCCCCTCCGGCAGGGCACCCGAACATGCCCCAGATGGGATCTTGCGGAGACAGAAGCTAGCGGCGGCGGAAATGTATTTTCATGGCTCTCTCCCGTGGTTTCGGATTTTTAGGTAATTTATAGGCGGAAGAAGTAGGGCAAAGGAGCCACGTGGGGCCCACAAGCCTGCTAGGTGCCCTCCCCCCAGGCTGCTACTAGGGGGCTTGGGACCTCCCCCGGGACCCTTTGCCTTGGTTCTCAAGCTCCCTGCGTATCTTCTGTTCCGGAAAAAATCATTCGGAATTTTTATTCCGTTTAGACTCCGTTTAATATTCTTCTCTGAAAAGGGTCAAAAACACGGAAAAACAGGAACTGGCACTTGGCACTGAGTTAATAGGTTAGTCCCAAAAAAGATATAAAATGCATACAAAACATCCAAAGTTGACAAGATAATAGCATGGAACCATCAAAAATTATAGATACGTTGGAGACGTATCAACCATGTAGAAGTCAGAATACAATAACTATTACATCAATATAAATAAAGAATGAGTTAATAACACTATCTAAGTTGTGATTTATATTTCTTATACTAACGGATCTCACGAGTTTTCTGTTTAGTTTTGTGTTGTGAAGTTTTCAAGTTTTGGGTAAAGATTTGATGGACTACGGAATAAGGAGAGGCAAGAGCCTAAGCTTGGGGATGCCCAAGGCACCCCAAGACATATTCAAGGATTCCAAAGAGCCTAAGCTTGGGGATGCCCAAGGCACCCCAAGACAAATTCAAGGATTCGAGAGAGCCTAAGCTTGGGGATGCCCCGGAAGGCATCCCCTCATTCGTCTTCAATCTATCGGTAAATTTACTTGAGGTTATATTTTTATTCACCACATGATATGTGTTTTGCTTGGAGCGTCTTGTATGATATGAGTCTTTACTTTTTAGTTTGCCACAATTATCCTTTCTGCACACATCTTTTGGGAGAGATACACACTGAATCGTGAATTTATTAGAATACTCTTTATGCTTCACTTATATCTTTTGAGCTAGGCAATGCTGCTCTAGTATTTCACTTATATCTTTTGGAGCACGACGGTGTTGTGGAATAATTAAACTCTCGTACTTCACTTATATTATTATGAGAGTTCTTTAAACAAAATGGTAATTGGTTTAGGTTATGAATTTAGTCCTAATATAATTGGCATCCAAGAGGGATATAATAAAAACAGTCATATTAAGTGCATTGAATATGATGAGAAGTTTGATTCCTTGCATATAGTTTTAAGATGTTAGGATGGTGTTATGAGAGTCATGCTAGTAAGTAAATGTGAATTAGAAAAATATACTTGTGTTGAAGCTTGTGATTCCCGTAGCATGCATGTATGGTGAACCGTTGTGTTATGAAGTCGTGGCATGACTTGTTTAATGATTTTTAACATTTGTGTGGAGGTCGGGATCGCGCGATGGTTAACTCCTACCAACCCTTCTCCTAGGAGCATGCATCTAATAATTTGCTTGGATAACTACTAGGATTTTTCAATAAGTATGTGAGTTCTTTATGACTAATGTTGAGTTCGTGGATTATACGCACTCTCACCCTTCCACCTTTGCTAGCCTCTCTAGTACCACGGAACTTTCGCCAGTACATTAAACCCACCTTCCTCAAAACAGCCACCATATATTTCCTCAAAACAGCCACAATGCCTACCTATAATGGCATTTTCATAGTCATTCCGAGATATATTGCCATGCAACACCACTGTCCCGTTTTTATGGCACACACCATCACTTTCATATTGCTTGTAGAGTCATACTTTGTAATCTTTTGAGTTGTAAGTAAATAAAAGTGTGATGATTTTTGCATTATTAGAGCATTGTCCCATGTGCGAAAAAAAAGGATGATGGAAGCTATGATTCCCTCACAAGTTGGGATGAGTCTCCGGACTTTAAAAAAAATAAAAAATAAAAGAGGCCAGCGAAGCCCATAAAAAATAAAAGAGGCCATAGAAGCTCATTCAAAAAAAGAGAAAAAAAATTAAAAAAATTAAAAAATGAGAGAAAGAGAGAAGGGACAATGCTACTATCTTTTTCCACACTTGTGCTTCAAATAGCACCGAGTTCTTCATGTAGAGTCTCCTATGTTATCACTTTCATATAAGTAGTGGAATTACATATTTGCACAACCACTTAGATTTCTTTTTGAGCTTTCATACACTTATAGCTCTAATGCATTTGTTGCATGGAAATCCCTACTCACTCACATTAATATATATTGATGGGCATCTCCATAGCCCATTGATATGCCTAGTTGATGTGAGACTATCTTCTTCCTTTCTTTTTGCAACCCCCACCACATTCTATTCCACCTATAGTGCTATTCCAAGGATCACGCTCATGTAGTGCGTGAGAGCTGAAAAGGTTTGAGAACATAAAAAGTGTGAAACAATTGCTTAACTTTCATCGGGGTTGTGCATTATTTAGATACTTTGTGTGGTGAAGATGGACCATAGCCACAACATATGATTTTGTATGGATAACTTTCTAAGACCATGCTATTACGAAAGGAAGCAATTACCTTATTAGTATGCTCGAAATATTATTGTATTTATGTCAATATAGACTTTTGTTTTGAGACTTATGGATTTGAATATTCATGGCACATTAGACAATATTACATGGATAAATATGTTAGGTAGCATTCCACATCAAAAATTATGTTTTTATCATTTACCTACTCAAGGACGAGCAGGAATTAAGCTTGGTGATGCTGATACGTCTCCAACGTATCTATAACTTTTGTTTGTTCAATGCTATTATTTTATATGTTTTGGATATTTTATATGCATTAACATGTTGTTTTATATTATTTCTAGGACTAACCTATTAACCGAGAGCCTAGTGCAACTTTTTTTCCACGTTTTTTAATACAGATAAGGAATATTAAACGGAGTCCAAACGGAATAAAATCTCTGGAAAGATTTTTTCTGGACTAGAAGACACGCAACACACTTGGAGCAGGGGCAGGGAAGTTGCCGGAAGGCCACAAGCCTGCATGGCGTGCCTTGGGGGGTGGACACGCCCCTGGCTTGTGGTCCCCTACAGGTCTCCTAACCCTAATTCTTGGCCTATAAATTCCCAAATATTCCAGAAACGCCAAAAAGAGCAACGAGAATATTTTTACGCTGCTGGGAGCCTCTATTCTCGAGAGATCCAATCTGGGAGCCTTTTCTGGTAATCTCCCGGTGAGGGAATTGATCACGGAGGGCATCTACATCAACTCCATTGCCCCTCTGATGATGTCTGAGTAGTTCACCACAGACCTACGGGTCCATAGCTAGTATCTAGATGGCTACTTCTCTCTCTTTGATCTTCAATACCATGTTCTTCATGATCTTCATGCGGATCTATCCGATGTAATACTCTTTTGCGGTGTGTTTGTTGAGATCCGATGATTTGAGAGTTTATGTTCAGAATTCTTATATGCATGATTTCATATCTTTGCAAGTCTCTTCGAATTATTTGTTATGTTTGGCAAACTAGATTGGTAATTCTTGCAAAGGGAGAAGTGCTTAGTTTTGGGTTCAATCTTGCGGTGTCCACACCTAGTGACAGTACGGGTAGCTAGGAACGTATTGTATTTTTGCCATCGGGGGTAAAATGATGGGGTTTTCATCATATTGCTTGATTTTATCCCTCTACATCATGTCATGTTACTTAATGCATTACTTTGTTCTTCAGGAACTTAATACTCTAGATGCAGGCAGCAGTCGGTCGATGTGTGGAGTAATAGTAATAGATGCAGAATCCTTTCGGTCTACTTGATACAGACGTGATGCCTATATGCATAATCATTGCCTTGTCTATCTTCATATTTATTTTCTTTTCTATCAATTGCTCAACAGTAATTTGTTCACCCACTGTATTATTTTCCTTTATGAAAGAAGCCTCTAGTGAAACCTATGGCCCCCGGGTCTATTTTCCATTTCATATTTTTAGATCTATAAACCAAAAATACGAAAAATACTTTGCTGCCATTTATTTACTTTAGTTTTACTTTCAGATCTATCAATATTTTATATCTATCTCTATCAGATCTCATCCTTGCAAATAACTCTGAAGGGATTGACAACCCCTTTATAGTGTTGGGTGTAAGTGTATGATTATTTGTGTAGGTACTACTATTGGAGTCTCGCTTGTTCCTCCTACTCGATTGATACCTTGGTTCTCAACAAACTGAGGGAAATACATATCTACTTCGCTGCATCACCTTTTCCTCTTCAAGGGAAAACCAACGCAAGATCAAGAGGTAGCATCGAGCCGTCGCTAAATGGTATAGCCCGCTATTTAAAACATTGGTTTTGCTTGTTAAGACAACTAGAATTTAGTGGGATCACCTATTTAGTTATACTAGTTGGTAACCTGCACATTGTTTGGAATTGTTTTGCAATACATTTCAATGAGATTTGATTATTTATAGGTGTAAAATATCTAGCAAAATAAAATGGAAATTATCATGCATGTTTTAGTTGAAAGAAATCAAAATTCAAATTTTTTAGTTCAAAATAAAATAAAATAAAATTGCAAGTAACCAAGGATGTTTTTATCTAAAGGTGACGATGCTCGTCGCGTATCCTCGTCGTCCACTCGACGGCGACGGCCAGTTTGAGAGGCGACATATTTGGGACTTGGCTCCGCCGGGCTGGCACTCGGTGGTGCTACCTTCCGGAGCGCACGGCTTGGTGAAGAATCGGAGTCTTTTCATAGACCCGGAGCTTCTTTGGTGGCGGTCGCGTGGGCGACTAGCGGTGTGGAGGGAGCGGGCACCTGATGAGGTGGTACGTCGTCGTGTTAGTGAGGAGCACGAGCACGTCCTTTTCTACATGGTGGCATTGGATGTTAGGTTCTTCAATATCTGGCACAATCTTCATGGATCTCACCCGAGCTATGATCTTGTGATGGTTCCTTCTCTTTGGGTGTCTACCACCCACGGCTCAGGAACCGCGAGTCAACGGTATTATTCAATAATATTCGAGCTATATTAGTGATATTATATGATAATATTCAAGATGTATTAGTGATAATATTCGATGATGCCTTAACTGGATTATTCGAGATGTATTAGTGATATTATATAACAATATTATATGAAGAGTCCCCGACAATCGCCGGTGATACTATATGTATTAGTGATATTATATGATGATCTTACTAAAAAAATTAATCCTCCACGCCATCCCTCGCCCCTTAGATCAAACCTTGCACGCGGCTGACTAGTATGATTCAGTTTTTGCATTCAATACCAAAATTTTAATCTTAGAATCAATTAGCATTAAGAAACATTTTTACCATCGATTTTTTTATCTTAGAATCATGAACACAGGAAATGTAGTCGTCTCACGATGATAGGATCCATGAGTGTCATTTGTGTTGGGATGACACAGGTGTATGTGACCGTTATCTTCATCTAGACAATGGTACGTCCTTCACCGTCAAGCTACATGATGATTTTGAGATTATTATGGTATTTAAAGATGGCATGTATTTTTGTTAATGAATTATGACGCATGTTTTTTTGCTTTAATTAATCTTTATTTTTTTTGTACAATTTGACTAGTGTGTTCCCTCCCATGCAAGATTCGCTGTCTTGGACAAGTTTCATTTCAAAGAGAAGGATAGTACAGAACCTAAGACGGCTCACCTAAGAATGGAGCATTTCACTTTTGTTGTTAAGGTAAAAATTGAAGAAGATCACACATATTTTGGTTCTTCTAATTGGAGAGCATTTTGCAAGGCGTATGGGTTGGATGAGGATATCAACATTACCTTCGATATCTGTAATGATGATGTCCGTGATAATAATATAGAAATTTGGGTGTATGCACAGGATGACTTGATTCTAGTTCTACCTCGAGGTGTGTTTGTCAACAGATTTGTTAGTTAATTTATATTGATTATTGAAAAGTATCTGATACTCATCCCAACTAAATTTCTTTATTTTTAAGTATTAGCTTATTTCCGTGCTACAAGAACTACACGACAAATAATAGATCGGGCCTACTACAGTTATGGAACCGAGCTTACTTGGTTGGAGAAAAATCATCTCATCTCATTTATTCATGATGTTAAGTATCATGCTAAATATTACATGACTAGCAACATTTATCATGGATATGTGCCACTGGTGCACCTGTTGACCCCTTATAACATCACTTCAGTCAACTTTGTAAGATTTGTTTTACCATTGCGTCACTAGTCCATCTTTTTCATACATTGTTCTTAAGCAAAACTAGTTTACTAACTATGTTATTATTACTTATGTTCTTAAACATGTACTCCCGCGAGAGACCATGCCTAAATGAATGTTTACCACCGATGATTTGCATATAGTTAGCTTACGCCTAATGTGGATGAGTTACCCTAGTAAATACAGAATATCTCGAAGTGAAGAAACCCTGAAAATCAAAGGATGGAGCAAGGCAATAAAAGCATCCACGCAACCACTTGGACACGATATCTTGATTGCTGGAGATAGGTTGATCACACCACAAGTTGGAGATAGGTTGATCTGTATTCCTAAATATGGAGATGCAGGAGTTTACCTTTTCTATGCTATTTTACCTAGGAGAGAGGAGTAGTTTGTGTTTCTAACTTGTGATAACTTGATCACTTGCTAGTATGATAACAATGAGAATAATGAGGAGTTCACCTTTTTTATGCTATTTTACCTAGAATGATGAAGACTTGATTAAGATGATAATGAGTTGTTATATGACATATACCAGTACAAATAAGATGGATGCAACAGACCAAGTGGAACTAGAGGAAAATATGATGTTGCGACGCAACATCATCTTTTCCACTAATTCAACTTGGTTTGTTGCATCCATCTAATTTGTACTTATGTTGGATGTTGTTCTCCCATAATTTTTACTGATGTTGTATATCAATATGTGTAACGTGCTCGTCGACCCACGTGTCGTGGTTTTGTCATGGCAGATGTCCTCGTGAAAGGACTTAGTGATGGAGCCATCGCACCTGGGTGGCTGACATCAGCTGTGCTTCTCTGGCAATGGCTCCAGAAAAGTGTCGATCCTGCAATCTCTAGTGTTATCTAGACGAATGCTTATAACAACTAACCGTCTCCTCCAACAGCACCAGAAGAATGCTGATAGCACTCCCCGGCAATGAAACTGGAAGAATGTTGTTGATGGCCCACCAGCGCGTGGGTTCGCAGCAGTTTTCGAGGGTAGAGTATTCGACCCAATTTGTAGGTACGCCAGTCAGGAGGTGAGAGTATACTCTCAAGTATTAGCAGCTGAATTTGTCAGATTCAACCACACCTGAAAGATTGGTATCTGCAAGCACAATAGTAACAGCGAAGTAGTAACAGCGAAGTAGCGGGTATCGGTAGTGTAACGAGCAATAGCAGTGGCAAGGAACGGTAGTAGTGATAGCAGTAGCAAGTAGCAACAGTAGCAAGCGACAGTAGTACCAACAGTAGCAGCAGAGCAAAGCAAGTAACAGCAGTAGCAACAGTAGTAGCAACAGTAGAGCAAGACAAGTAACAGCTGTAGCAACAGTAGTAGCAGCAGCAGAGCAAGACAGGTAACGGCAGTAGAAACAGTAGTAGCAGCAGAGCAAGACAATTAACGGCAGTAGCAACAGTAGGACAAACTCGTAGGCATTGGGTCGGTGATTTGTTTGGATGATATTCATCGTGCAACAGCTATAACACGGAGAGATATGTGGCTAGCTCCCGTTCGTCAATGTGATGTAGGCATGCATTCCGTGTGTCGTCATACGTGCTTAGGGAAAAGAACTTGCATGACATCTATTGTCCATCCCTCCCGTGGCAGCGGGGTCCAAAAGGAAACTACGGGATATTAAGGTTCTCCTTTTAATAAAGAACTGGACCAACGCATTAGCACTTGGTGAACACATGAACTCCTCAAACTATGGTCATCACCGGGAGTGGTTCCAGTTATTGTCACTCCGGGGTTGCCGGATCATAACACATAGTAGGTAACTACAACTTGCAAGATCGGATCTAAAACACACATATGTTGGTGACAACATAATAATTTTAGATCTGAAATCATGGCACTCGGGCCCTAGTGACAAGCATTAAGCATGGCAAAGTAGTAGCAACATCAAATCTCAGAACATAGTAGATACTACGGATCAATCCCATCAAAACTAACTCGATTACATGATAGATCTCATCCTACTCATCACCGTACAGCGAGCCTACGAATAGATTACTCACGAACCATCAAAACTAACTTTGATTTCTGCACAAAAATAACACCAAGGCAATTCTGCTGAAAACAGCATCAGTCGAGGTTAGTTCCATTCAAATCATGCAAAATATAGTCCAAAACAAGGGCAAAAGAGTTTGGAAAAGTAGATACGTTGGAGACGTATCAACTCCCCCAAGCTTAAAACCTTGCTTGTCCTCAAGCAACTCAGTTGACAAACTGAGAAAGAAAGAAAAACTTCGACAAACTCTGTTTGATCTTGTTGTTGCAACTATGTCTAACTCATAACCAGAATTTTAGCAAGATCACAAGTTAACCACATAAGCAAATGACACGAAGGTCTCACGGTAAACTAATATCAATTGCATAATCAGCTAACGAAGGTCTCACGGTAAACTAATATCAATCAAAACAAGCATGAATCAATATGAATAGGTGGTATCTCGCTAGCTCTTTCTGAGACCGCAAAACATAAATGCAGAGCACTTTCAAAGATCAAGGGCTGACTAAACATTATAATTCATAGCAACGAAGATCCAGTCGTAGTCATACTCAATATCAATCAAAAGCAAAGCATAGAAATGACAGAGGGGCTCTCTAATTGGTGCTTATATAAGAGGAGGATGACTCGATAGGAAAATAAATAGACAGGCCCTTCGCAGAGGGAAGCATTGATTTGCAGAGGTGCCAGAGCTCAAGCTTTGAAAACAGAGATAATAATTTTGGGTGGCATGCTTTCATTGTCAACGCAATGACCAATAGTTGTCAATATCTTCCATGCTACTCATGCTATAGGCGGTTCCCAAACAGAAAAGTAAAGTTTTAACTCCCCCACCACCAATCAATCACACTCCACGGCTAACCGAATCCTCGGGTACCGTCCATACTGACATCAATCCGGGGGGAGTCTTGTTTTACAGTTATGTTTTTGATTTAAGCATGGAACTGGCCATCCCAAATACGTGCCCCTTTCTCGTGAATGACTGTGAATAAACACATGTCGAGGATAACACTCCTAGCATGGAAGATACCAATAGCCCTCTGTCACCACATGAGCGGTTCGGGCATGCAAAACAGATTTATTTCTTGAAGGTTTAGAGAATGGCACATGCAAATTTACTTGGAACGGCATGTAGATACCGCAAATAGGTAGGTATGGTGGACTCTCATGGAAAAACTTTTGGGTTTATGGAGGTGGATGCACAAGCAGTATTCCCGCTTAGTACAAGTGAAGGCTAGCAAAAGACTGGGAAGCGACCAACGAGAGAGCGACAACAGTCATCAAGATGCAATGAGTTTGACTAACATTGAATGCAAGCATGAACAGGATATAAATCATCATGAACACGAACATCATAGAGGCTATATTGATTATGTTTCAACTACATGCATGAACATGCGCCAAGTCATGCCACTCGAAAGATTCAAAGGAGAATACCATCCTATCATACTACATCATAGTCATCTCAAAATCTATGTTGGCAATCAAGACAAACCATTATAAGCTCTCGGCTAAATAAGCATGGCATCAGAAACTATGATCTCTAAGTTGTCATTGCAAATATGGTTCTCTCACAACAAAGCTAAATCTGGGTCAACAAGCTAGTCATATTTACAAAAACAAAATAGATAGAGTTCATACCAGCTTTTCAGTCTCAGTCACTTCATCATATATCATCATTGTTGCCTTTCATTTGCACGATCGAACGATGAAAACGATAATAAGCGCATTGGACTAAGCTGAATCTGCAGGCAAACACAAAGGAGAAGACAAAATAATATGGCTCTTTGAAAGCTAAACAGGTAAGCATGTAAGAACCACTAAGCATTGTAACCAATATCTTCTACCTTGACACAAAGAAAAAGAAAACCATTTACACGGGAAAGCTCCCAACAAGCAAAAGAAGAAAGAAAAATCTTTTTGGGTTTTCTCAAAAGGACACAAAACAAGAAAACAAGAAAACGAAAATAAACTAGCATGGATAATACAGTGCAAAGTGTAAACACCGGCTAACAAAGTGAAAGCATAAGGATGAACGTAAAGTTGGTGAGAACACGTACTCCCCCAAGCTTAGGCTTTTGGCCTAGCTTGGTCTACTCCCAAGGTGGGAAATAACCAGCTCCAGGATATTCCAGAGCAGACTGTGGATGTCACTGCTGTGTGAGCTCCTCTGGCTCCCACAGATAAACTGGCGTCTGGTACTCGACTGGCGGCTCGGGCGCGGGCGGCTGTGGTTGGGACAACCCCCAGTATGCGTAGATGTCTGCGGGCATAATAGTGTACCTACCTGCATGAAAATCGAACAAAGAAGGAGCAGGCAAAGTAATAGTCTCTCGAGTACCCTGACTAAATACCAGGTTATAAATCATCCGTCTACTAGCATCTCTATCCAGAAAATCATGGCGAACCATGCTGTCATAATCCAGATATCTCTCAGGGAGAAGCATCTCTCCTTCCTCTCCCAGTCTAATGGGTATCTCAAAGTGTCTGGCAAGACGGGTAGCATAGATACCTCCATAGACAACACCCTTGGAACGGTTCAGGTTCAACCGTTGAGCGACTATAGCGCCCAAGCTATAAGTCTTACCATTATAAAGGCCTTCGCGCAGAACAACAAGGTCTGGAGAACTAAGTGATCCAGCCTCCCCATGGCCAATCAAACAGTTTCCCACAAATAGTGAGAAGTACCGAAGCACAGGAAAATGTATGCTAGCAATTCTAGCGCGAGACACTCCTCTCTCCTCTCCAACAGCAATAGAACCAATGAAATCCTCCAAGTCTCGTGGACGAGGGTCACGGATATCCCCAACATAAGGTAATTTGCATACATTGCAAAAATCCTGCAGCGTCATGCATTGGGGGACATCGTATATCATGAACTCAACCGTGGGAGGATTCTTCCTCGGATAAAAGTTGAAGCTTTGAACGAAAATATTGGTGAAGAGGAGATATTGTGGGCACTTATCTTCAACGAACGCAGTAAGACCTGCGTTCTCCACCAAGTAATAAAAGTCTTCATAAAGTCCGGCGGCGCGCAAAAATTCATCACTTGGCCACTCGCACGCTCGAACTTCTGTGACTCGAGGGACTACATACTTGGGGTGGTTCTTCTCATCCTCCTTGGGGTTACGGCTTGAAGAGCCTCTCAAGAACCTCCTCATCTCCTGCTTTTTCTAGCTCTGAAAAATTCTGAAATTTTAAGAGACTTCAAAAGAAAAGTGAATAAGGATTAACCCAACTTGTATCAACTACTCCTACTAGTGCCTAGAGCCCGTATCACGTGCTAAAACTACTTGGGACCAGCTAAAATCAACTTTTATAGCTCAAGAACAGGTTCACCAAGGTAGCAAAAATTCGCGAAGGATAAAGCACTAGAGCAAAAACTAATTGGACCAATGGAGGAGTCACTTACCAAGGAGTAATTTCCCCAAAACAATTCGGAGAATGGTGCTTTGAGCAAGGAGATCGAAAATCACACCCAAATGAGCAAGAACACGGGTTTCAGCTGCGAAACAATTTTTTCTGGAGGTGGAAGAAGAGGCTGACAGCTGGAATGAGTGGAAGGGGTGCCTGTGGGCCCCACAAGCTTGCACCCTGCTCCTAGGGGGGTAGGTGGCGGTGGGGGGGCTTGTGGCCCACTGGTCAGGCACACTGACCACCTCTCAGGCTCAGAAATTTTCAAAAATTCCCGAAAAAATCATACTAAATTTTCAGGACCATCGGAGAACTTTTATTTTCAAGGTATTTTTCTTCGGGACGCTAAAACAGAAAACAGGAAAAGCTAAACTAATTCCATCATTTTTCTTCTAAGCAACAGAAAATGAAGACTCAAAACAGAGGTATGTGACTCTTTGATTCATCTGTTTCATGGTCATTGGAAGAAATTCGTCAATGGGGTTGATCAAGTCCTTATGACAAAACCTTCTCGAATCGCAAGGGAGAACGGAGAATTTTCGAATAGCCACTAAGTCACCTCAATGGGGATATGTATCTCCCCAACAAGCAAATCATACTTCATCTTGACACGAGGAATAGGGCATTCAAAGCTCCCAATAAGAATCGATGAAGTCTTTTCGATAGCATTGATGCAATGTACTGGATATCGTTTCTTCAGAAAGTGCACTGTGTGCTCATTACCGTTGACATGGAAAGTGACATTGCCTTTGTTGCAATCTATAACAGCCCCTGTGGTGTTTAAAAAGGGTCTTCCGAGGATGATAGCCATGGCATCGTCCTCGGGAATATCCAAGATAACAAAGTCTGTTAAGATAGTGGTATTAGCAAGCACAACAAGCACATCCTCGCAAACGCCGATAGGGAAAGCTGTTGATTTGTTGGCCATTTGCAGAGAAATTTCAGTGGGTGTCAACTTATCCAACTCAAGTCTACGATAAAGAGAGAGCGGCATAACACTAACACCGGCTCCAAGGTCACATAAGGCAGTTCTTACGTAGTTTCCTTTAATGGAGCAAGGTATAGTGGGCACTCCGAGATCACGAAGTTTCTTAGGAGTTCCACCTTTGAAAGTGTAATTGGCAAGCATGGTGGAGATCTCAAGATCTGGTATCTTCCGTTTATTAGTCCCGATATCTTTCATGTACTTGGCATACGGAGACATCTTGAGCATATCAGTTAACCGCATCTGCAGAAAGACAGGTCTTATCATCTCAACGAAGCGCTCAAAACCTCATCATCCTTTTTCTTGGATGGCTTAGGAGGAAAGGGCATAGGTCTCTCAACCCATGGCTCTCTTTCTTTACCATGATTCCTAGCAGTAAAGTCATTCTTGTCGTACGTCTTAGGTTGTGGATTATCAGGATTAACCGTAGGTTCAATCTTCACATCCTCATCATGGCTAGGTTGAGCATTATTATGAACATCACTGTCCACATTTTCACGAGGTTCATGTTCATCACCTGATTGTGTTTCTGCATCAGACGCAGAAATATCATTAGGTTCTTCAAGTGTGATAGTATTTGGTGAACTGGCGTGCAGGTTTCTATCATCCTTCTTCTTCTCCTTAGGATGACTAGGTGTATCAGCATTGATTCCTTGAGAATCTTGATCAGTTCTCTTAGGATGACCTTCAGGATACAAAGGTTCCTGAGTCATTTTGCCTCCTCTAGTAATGACTCCCACAGAGTTGTCATTTAATTCATTGAGCAGGTCATTCTGAGCTTTAAGTACTTGTTCTACCTGAGTAGTAATCATAGAGGCATGTTTACTCAGAAGCTTCAGATTATTAACATTTCTGTCTACACAAGCACTTAAATGGCTAAGCATACGAGCACTTTGTTCCAAATGTCTGCTAACATAATCATTGAAACTCTGTTGTTTGGCAACAAAGTTGTCAAATTCATCAAAGCATAGGCTAGCAGGTTTATCAAAAGGAATATCACTCTCATCAAACCTACGCAGAGAATTCACTTCTACTACCTGTACTGGGTTATCGAGACCATGGATCTCTTCGATAGGTGATATATTTTTGACATCTTCAGATCTAATGCCTTTCTCTTGCATAGATTTCTTGGCTTCTTGCATATCTTCGGGACTTAGGAATAGAATACCTCTTTTCTTAGGAGTTGGCTTAGGAGGTGGTTCGGGAATAGTCCAAGCATTATCGTTGATCAAGAGGTTATTCAGTAGGGTCTCAGTTTGTTCTACAGTTCATTCCCTAAAAACACAACCGGCACAACTATCTAGGTGGTCTCTAGAGGCATCGGTAAGTCCGTTATAGAGGATATCAAGTATCTCGTTCTTCTTGAGAGGGTGATCAGGCAAAGCATTCTGTAGCTGGACGAGCCTCCCCCAAGCTTGTGGAAGACTCTCTTCTTGGAATTGGGCAAAGTTGTATATTTCCTGCAAGGTAGCTTGCTTCTTATGGGCAGGGAAATATTTCTCACAGAAGTAATAGACCATCTCCTGGGGACTACGCACACATCCAGGAGCAAGAGAGGTGAACCAGGCTTTAGCATCATCCTTTAGAGAGAAAGGAAACAGCTTAAGGATATAGTAGTGGCGGATCTTCTCCTCATTCGTGAAAAGGTTGGCTATTTCAGATAGTTTGGCAAGATGGGCTATGACCGTCTCAGACTCATAACCGTGAAAGGATCAGATTCGACTAGAGAGATTATCTCAGGGTCAACACAGGATTCATAATCCTTACCGGTGACAAACATAGGCGAAGTGGAAAACTTCGGATCATTTTTCATCCTAACTTCCCGAGATTTTTCTTTCCACTTGAGAACTAATTTCTCAGCTTCATAGGCATCCTTACACGCAAGGAAATCCTCAGCTATCTCTCCCTCCATAATGTAACACTCAGGTACATCAGGCAATTCATATCTAGGAGAGCTAGATCTAGCAGGAGCAAAAGCAGGTTCTATCTCAATAGCATCGGCAGTATCGGAAGCATCACGAGCATCGGCAGTAACTCTAGCAATATGAGCATCAAGGAACGCTCCCAATGGAACATCAGGCAAAGGAGTATCTCTAGCAGTATCAAGCATAGCATCATCACGCATAGTAGCGTCTGTAGCATCATCAGGCAAAGCAGTATCAAGCATAGCATCTCTAGCAGTATCAAGCATAGTATCAAGCATAGGATCATCAGGCATAGTATCAAGCATAGTATCATCAGGCATAGTATCAAGCATAGCATCTCTACCAGTAGTATCACAAGCATCATCAAGCACAGGCGACATATCAAGATTTCTAGCAGGAGGTGATGTCGCAAACTTACTCATAACTAAAGGTGAATATAGTGCAGAGCTAGATGGCAATTCCTTACCTCCCCTCGTAGTTGAGGGCAAGACTTTGGTCTTCGGATCCTTCAGATTCTTCATAACGATCAGCAGATATAAATCCCATGTAACTCAGAGAATATAGCAATACCTCCCCGGCAACAGCGCGAGAAAAATGCTGACGTCAGCTGTGCTTCTCTAGCAATGGCTCCAGAAAAGTGTTGATCCTGCAATATCTAGTGTTAGCTAGACGAATGCTTATAACAACTAACCTTCTCCTACAACGGCACCAGAAGAATGCTGGTAGCACTCCCCGACAATGAAACTGGAAGAATGTTGTTGATGGCCCACCAGTGCGTGGGTTCGTAGCAGTTTTCGAGGGTAGAGTGTTCGACCCAATTTGTAGGTACGCCAGTGAGGAGGTGAGAGTATACTCTCAAGTATTAGCAGCTTAATTTGTCAGATTCAACCACACCTGAAAGATTAGTATCTGCAAGCACAATAGTAACAGCGAAGTAGCGGGTATCGGCAGTGTAACGAGCAATAGCAGTGGCAAGGAATAGCAGTAGTGACAGCAGTAGCAAGTAGCAACAGTAGCAGGCGACAGTAGTACCAATAGTAGCAGCAGAGCAAAGCAAGTAACAGCAGTAGCAACAGTAGTAGCAGTAGTAGAGCAAGACAAGTAACAGCAGTAGCAACAATAGTAGCAGCAGCAGAGCAAGACAAGTAACGGCAGTAGCAACAGTAGTAGCAGCAGAGCAAGACTCGTAGGCATTGGGTCTGTGCTTTGTTTGGATGATATTCATCATGCAACAGCTATAACATGGAGAGAGATGTGGCTAGCTCCCGTTCGTCAATGTGATGTAGGCATGCATTCCGTGTGTCGTTATACATGCTTAGGGAAAAGAACTTGCATGACATCTATTGTCCATCCCTCCCGTGGCAGCGGGGTCCAAAAGGAAACTACGGGATATTAAGGTTCTCCTTTTAATAAAGAACCGGACCAACGCATTAGCACTTGGTGAACACATTAACTCCTCAAACTATGGACATCATCGGGAGTGGTTCCGGTTATTGTCACTCCGGGGTTGCCGGATCATAACACATAGTAGGTAACTACAACTTCCAAGATCGGATCTAAAACACACATATATTGGTGACAACATAATAATTTCAGATCTGAAATCATGGCACTCGGGCCCTAGTGACAAGCATTAAGCATGGCAAAGTAGTAGCAACATCAAATCTCATAACATAGTGGATACTAGGGATCAATCCCCATCAAAACTAACTCGATTACATGACAGATCTCATCCTACTCATCACCGTCCAGCGAGCCTACGAATAGATTACTCACGAATGACGAAGAGCTTCATGGAATTGGAGAGGGAAGAAGGTTGATGATGACGATGGCGACGATTTCCCCTCTCCGGAGCCCAAGACGGACTCCAGATCTGCCCTCCAGATGAAGAACAGGTGGTGGCGGCGCCTCCGTATCCGTGACGAAAACTTCTCTTTTTATTTTTTCTGGGATGAAAGACAACTTATAGAGCTGGAATTGGGGGCGGCAGGTGCCTGTGGGCCCCACAAGCCTGCCCACCGCCACCAGCGGGGTGGTGGCAGAGTAGGGGCTTGTGGCCCACTGGCCCACCCCCTCAGGTGGATCCTAGTGCAGGTATTTTTGATATTTTCCAAAACTGCTCCCCGTAAATTTTCAGGACGTTTGGAGAACTTTGATTTCTGCACAAAAATAACACCAAGGCAATTCTGCTGAAAACAGCGTCAGTCCAGGTTAGTTCCATTCAAATCATGCAAAATATAGTCCAAAACAACGACAAAAGAGTTTGGAAAAGTAGATACGTTGGAGACATATCAGTGGCGACTCAAAGGGGTTGAGCGGAAGCGACACTCGGGTTTACCCAGGTTCAGCCCCTCCGATGGAGATAAAAGCATGCGTCCTTCTTTGTGTATATTGATGGAGGAATCGATTATAAGGAGGCCATAACTCGCCTGACCTAGCTCTCGATGGATTGTAACTTGACCCTATCTACCCTAGGGACTCGCCTTTATATACAGGTCGAGGTCTTAGGTTTTAAAAGAGTCCAAGCCACATTGCAAATCGTGGCCTGCCATATCTCTAAACCGCCGTGTGTCCCAAGCAAGGAAACGACCACGACGACTCATCTTCTCTGTGGGTCTTGAACCGCCATCAAGGCTCATGGACCCTGTTGGCGCTTTGTTGAAGATCTCCTTGAGCCTTCTGGATCCTGGGCCAAGGCCTATCTTGATCATGAATGTTGAATCGCCATGCACCTGACCCGACCCAATAGGGCGGGTCATACCGCGGGTAATATCCCCAACATTAGGCCCCAAATTGACTTGAATTTATTCACGCCAATAAACTTTCATGTCTGTCTACGGCAACTCACACATGATCTCTGATCTTTCTCCTTCAACAAGTGACAAGCCGCCAATCTTCATGATTCGCCTGAATCGCCAAGTCTTTTATTGGTGATGTCATCTTCCCCGCTATTCCAGGGATCTCGATGACGTCATTTCCAACGAATCTTTTGTCTTATCCTGTCATCTCTAAAATCTAGGCGCCATCATTTCTGATTTTTAATGCGCCTCCTTAACTCCCGCGCGTGCCGTCTCAATTTCTGCCCTATGCTTTTATATAGTCGCAGGGGGGAAGGGGTGTCCCCACCTACCTCTATTCCATTGCCCCAGTGCGTCTTCTTCCTCGAGCTCGTGCCACAAATGCCGCGCTGCACCGAACCTCCTTTTTGGACCGGCAGCCTCCCGGATTGATTTGGGCGTGGTCCTCAATGCAAACCTCTACGGCCTGCTTCCGCCTTCGTCCCCATTCAACAGGTAACTCTTCTTTCTTCCGGTAGATCCATATCTCGAACTCCCCCAGTTCTTAGGGCAGCATAGGCGCTCCTTGAGCATTTATATATTGCGCCGTCGACCCATATAGACATTGCTTGGATCTCGTAATTTAGCACAGAACTGCGGTAGACCCATCAATACTTCTTAGTAGATCTGTTGTTCCCCCCATTGCTTCACAAGATCACCACATAGCTCCACAGTGCACATGTGTTCTTAGCGCTTTTATTTTGGAAAATTATTTTTCTTAATAAAATCACCCGTAGATCTGTGATCTCTGGCATCGTATTGAAAACATGTTTATCCTCAACCAAAAAAACTTCTAAGGCAAATTTAGAAACGTAACCCTCCCTTAGTGTTGTGGCTAGTCACAATGTCCTTTTAGATATTTTCCCAATTGTTTGCTAGCGAGTCACCACTTTGTAGGTCCTTACGACCCGCCAATCATCCTTGTGCAGATCTATGTCCCTATCCTTTAAGCTCGCAGTCATGGGCACCATCTCCAAATGCAACTGGTTACCAACAGAGGTCAACACGCTACCTTGCAAATTTCGTAAAAGTGGGTAATCTCGCCGCAGGATATGATCGGCTGGCGAACCGCCTTAGGGGAGCAACGCCCGCAACCCGTCGAAGGAGAGGTAGTTGTCTTTACTGATCACCTCGAGCGAGGCTTCACACCGCGTGGCTCAAAGTTCTTCAGGGACGCCTTACATTTCTTCAACCTCCATCCCCAAGACTTAGCCCAAACTCCATCAGCTACCTTTTCCAGTTCCAAGTATTCTACAAAGCTTACTTGCAAATAGAGCCTACCGTCCTCTTGTTGAGGAAGTTCTTCTATTTGAACCGCCAAACAGAGTTTGCCAATGGGCCCTGCCTAGAGCTTGGAGGAGTCAATATCCAGAGGCGACGAGAATGCGGGTTCCCGGCTGCTGCACTGCCCAGTCACCCCAAAGGTTGGGCAAAGACTTGGTTTTACTGCCGTGACACCTCTCCACCCAATGAGAACCCCTTACCAGGTTTTAGGTAGGAACGTTTGCCCATGGATTTTTAGCTCCCTGAAAAGCTAACTGATGAAGAAGAAGCTTCATTCGCCCATGTCTTTGCAAAGCTCGGGGCTTTTGTTGGAATTATGCCCTAGAGGCAATGATAAATGTATAGTTATTATTATAATTCATTTATCAAGATAATAGTTTATTATCCATGCTATAATTGTATTGAATGAAGACTCATTTACATGTGTGGATACATAGACAAAACACCGTCCCTAGCATGCCTCTAGTTGGCTAGCCAGTTGATCGATGATAGTCAGTGTCTTCTGATTATGAACAAGGTGTTGTTGCTTGATAACTAGATCACGTAATTGGGAGAATCACGTGATGGACTAGACCCAAACTAATAGACGTAGCATGTTGATCGTGTCATTTTGTTGCTACTGTTTTCTGCGTGTCAAGTATTTATTCCTATGACCATGAGATCATATAACTCACTGACACCGGAGGAATGCTTTGTGTGCATCAAACGTCGCAACGTAATTGGGTGACTATAAAGATGCTCTACAGGTATCTCCGAAGGTGTTAGTTGAGTTAGTATGGATCAAGACTGGGATTTGTCACTCCGTGTGACGGAGAGGTATCTCGGGGCCCACTCGGTAATACAACATCACACACAAGCCTTGCAAGCAATGTAACTTAGTGTAAGTTGCGGGATCTTGTATTACGGAACGAGTAAAGAGACTTGCCGGTAAACGAGATTGAAATAGGTATGCGGATACTGACGATCGAATCTCGGGCAAGTAACATACCGAAGGACAAAGGGAATGACATACGGGATTATACGAATCCTTGGCACTGAGGTTCAAACGATAAGATCTTCATGGAATATGTAGGATCCAATATGGGCATCCAGGTCCCGCTATTGGATATTGACCGAGGAGTCTCTCGGGTCATGTCTACATAGTTCTCGAACCCGCAGGGTGTGCACACTTAAGGTTCGACGTTGTTTTATGCGTATTTGAGTTATATGGTTGGTTACCGAATGTTGTTCGGAGTCCTGGATGAGATCACGGACGTCACGAGGGTTTCTGGAATGGTCCGGAAATGAAGATTGATATATAGGATGACCTCATTTGATTACTGGAAGGTTTTCGGAGTTACCGGGAATGTACCGGGAATGACGAATGGGTTCCAGGAGTTCACCGGGGGGGCAACCCACCCCGGGGAAGCCCATAGGCTTTGGGGAGACACACCAGCCCTTAGTGGGCTGGTGGGACAGCCCCAAGGGGGCCTATGCGCCAAGAATAAAGAATCAAAGGAAAAGAAAAAAAAAGAGGGAGGAAGTGGGAAGGGAGGGGGACTCCTCCCACCAAACCAAGTCCAACTCGGTTTGGGGGGGGAGTCCTCCCCCCCTTGGCTCGGCCGACCCCTTGAGGGTCCCTTGGACCCCAAGTCAAGGCCCCCCTCCCTCCTCCTATATATATGGAGCAATTAGGGCTGATTTGAGATGACTTTCTCACGGCTGCCCGACCACATACCTCCATAGTTTTTCCTCTAGATCGTGTTTCTGCGGAGCTCGGGCGGAGCCCTGCTAAGACAAGATCATCACCAACCTCCGGAGCGCCGTCACGCTGCCGGACAACTCTTCTACCTCTCTGTCTCTCTTGCTGGATCAAGAAGGCCGAGATCATCGTCGAGCTGTACGTGTGCTGAACGCGGAGGTGCCGTCCGTTCGGTACTAGATCGTGGGACTGATCGCGGGATTGTTCGCGGGGCGGATCGAGGGACGTGAGGACGTTCCACTACATCAACCGCGTTCTCTAACGCTTCTGCTATACGATCTACAAGGGTACGTAGATCACTCATCCCCTCTCGTAGATGGACATCACCATGATAGGTCTTCGTGCGCGTAGGAAAATTTTTGTTTCCCATGCGTCGTTCCCCAACAGTGGCATCATGAGCTAGGTTCATGCGTAGATGTCTTCTCGAGTAGAACACAAAAGTTTTTGTGGGCGGTGATGTGCATTTTGCTGCCCTCCTTAGTCTTTTATTGATTCCGCGGTATTGTTGGATTGAAGCGGCTTGGACCGACATTACTCGTACGCTTACGAGAGACTGGTTTCATCGTTACGAGTAACCCCCTTTGCTCAAAGATGACTGGCAAGTGTCGGTTTCTCCAACTTTAGTTGAATCGGATTTGACCGAGGAGGTCCTTGGATGAGGTTAAATAGCAACTCATATATCTCCGTTGTGGTGTTTGCGTAAGTAAGATGCGATCCTACTAGATACCCTTGGTCACCACGTAAAACATGCAACAACAAAATTAGAGGACGTCTAACTTGTTTTTGCTGGGTATGATTGTGATGTGATATGGCCAACGATGTGATGTGATATATCGGATGTATGAGATGATCATGTTGTAATAGAAATATCGACTTGCATGTCGATGGTACGGCAACCGGCAGGAGCCATAGGGTTGTCTTTATACTAACGTTTGTGCTTGCAGATGCGTTTACTATTTTGCTAGGATGTAGCTTTAGTAGTAATAGCATAAGTAGCACGACAACCCCGATGGCAACATGTTGATGGATGATCATGGTGTGGCGCCGGTGACAAGAAGATCGTGCCGGTGCTTTGGTGATGGAGATCAAGAAGCACGTGATGATGGCCATATCATGTCACTTATGAATTGCATGTGATGTTAATCCTTTTATGCACCTTATTTTGCTTAGAACGACGGTAGCATTATGAGGTGATCTCTCACTAAAATTTCAAGACGAAATTGTGTTCTCCCCGACTGTGCACCGTTGCTACAGTTCGTCGTTTCGAGACACCACGTGATGATCGGGTGTGATAGACTCAACGTTCACATACAACGGGTGCAAAACAGTTGCGCACGCGGAACACTCGGGTTAAGCTTGACGAGCCTAGCATGTCCAGACATGGCCTCGGAACACATGAGACCGAAAGGTCAATCATGAATCATATAGTTAATATGATTAGCATAGGGATGCTTACCACTGAAACTATACTCAACTCACGTGATGATCGGACTTGGGATAGTGTAAGTGGATCATGAACCACTCAAATGACTAGAGAGATGTACTTTTTGAGTGGGAGTTTAGCATATAATTTGATTAAGTTGAACTCTAATTATCTTGAACATAGTCTAAGTCCACTTTGAATATATTTGTGTTGTAGATCATGGCTCACGCAAGTGTCATCCTGAATTTTAATACGTTCCTAGAGAAAGCTAAGTTGAAAGATGATGGAAGCAACTTTGTAGACTGGGCTCGTAATCTTAAGCTAATCTTACAAGCTGGGAAGAAGGATTATGTCCTTAATGCTGCGCTAGGAGATGAACCACCCGCTACGGCTGATCAGGATGTTAAGAACGCTTGGTTAGCGCGTAAGGAGGACTACTCAATAGTTCAACGTGCAGTCTTGTATGGCTTAGAACCGGGACTTCAACGTTTCTTTGAGCGTCATGGAGCATTTGAGATGTTCCAGGAGTTGAAGTTTATCTTTCAGAAGAACGCCCGGATCGAGAGGTATGAGACCTCCGATAAATTCTATGCTTGCAAGATGGAGGAAAACTCGTCTGTCAGTGAACATGTGCTCAAAATGTCTGGGTACTCAAACCGTCTGGCTGAGCTGGGGATTGAACTCCCTCAAGAGGCCATCACTGACAGAATCCTTCAATCACTGCCACCAAGCTATAAAGGCTTTGTGTTGAACTACAACATGCAAGGGATGAACAAGTCTCCCGGCGAGTTGTTTGCGATGCTGAAAGTCGCAGAGTCTGAACTCCGTAAAGAGCATCAAGTGTTGATGGTGAGCAAGACCACTAGTTTCAAGAGAAATGACAAAGGCAAGAAGGGCAATTCGAAGAAGAGCGGCAAGCCTGTTGCCAATCCGCCGAAGAAACCCAAGGCTGGACCTAAGCCTGAAACAGAGTGCTTCTATTGCAAGGGTATGGGTCACTGGAAGCGCAATTGCCCCAAGTATCTGGCAGATAAGAAGGCGGGCAAAGAAAAATCAGGTATATTTGATATACATGTTATTGATGTGTACTTAACCGGCTCTCGTAGTAGTGCCTAGGTATTCGATACCGGTTCTGTTGCTCACATTTGCAACTCGAAACAGGAACTGCGGAATAGACGAAGGCTGGCGAAAGACGAAGTGACGATGCGCGTAGGAAATGGTTCCAAGGTTGATGCAATCGCCGTCGGCACAGTGTCACTTCAGCTACCATCGGGATTAGTGATGAACTTAAATCATTGTTATTTAGTGCCTGCGTTGAGCATGAACATTATATCTGGATCTTGTTTATTGCGAGACGGTTACTCTTTTAAGTCTGAGAATAATGGTTGTTCGATTTCTATGAGTAACATCTTTTTTGGTCATGCACCGAATGTGAGAGGATTGTTCATATTGAATCTTGATAGCGATACGCATATACATAACATTGAGACCAAAAGAGTTAGAGTAAACAATGATAGCGCCATGTTTTTGTGGCACTGCCGCTTGGGTCATATTGGTGTAAAGCATATGAAGAAACTCCATGTTGATGGACTTTTGGAGTCACTTGACTTTGATTCACTTGACACGTGCGAACCATGCCTCATGGGCAAGATGACTAAGACTCCGTTCTCCGGAACAATGGAGCGTGCAAGTGACTTGTTGGCAATCATACATGCCGATGTGTGTGGTCCAATGAGCGTGGAGGCACGCGGCGGATATCGTTATTTCCTCACCTTCACTGACGATTTAAGTAGATATGGTTATGTCTACTTGATGAAGCACAAGTCTGAAACATTTGAAAAGTTCAAGCAATTTCAGAGTGAAGTGGAAAATCATCGTAACAAGAAGATCAAGTTCCTACGGTCTGATCGTGGGGGTGAATATCTGAGTTTCGAGTTTGGTACTCACTTAAGACAATGTGGAATTGTTTCGCAGTTAACACCGCCTGGAACACCACAGCGTAATGGTGTGTCCGAACGTCGTAATCGTACTTTGTTAGAGATGGTGCGATCTATGATGTCTCTTACTGATTTGCCGTTATCATTTTGGGGTTATGCATTGGAAACAGCTGCATTCACTTTAAATAGGGCACCATCAAAATCCGTTGAGACGACACCATACGAACTGTGGTATGGCAAAAGACCAAAGTTGTCGTTTCTTAAAGTTTGGGGATGTGATGCTTATGTCAAAAAGCTTCAGCCTGAAAAGCTGGAACCCAAAGCGGAAAAATGCGTCTTCATAGGTTACCCAAAAGAGACAGTTGGGTACACCTTCTATCTCAAATCCGAGGACAAAGTGTTTGTTGCTAAGAACGGAACTTTTCTCGAGAAGGAGTTTCTCTCGAGAGAATTGAGTGGGAGGAAGATAGAACTTGACGAGGTTGTCGAACCTCTCATCCCTCTGGATGGTGGCGCAGGGCAAGGGGAAATCTCTGTCATTGCGACGCCGGTTGAGGAGGAAGTTAATGATGATGATCATGAAACTCCAGTTCAAGTTTCTGTTGAACCACGCAGGTCGACGAGATCACGCGCTGCTCCAGAGTGGTACGGTAATCCCGTCTTATCAATCATGTTGTTAGACAACAATGAACCTGCAAATTATGAAGAAGCAATGGTGGGCCCAGATTCCAACAAATGGCTAGAAGCCATGAAATCCGAGATAGAATCCATGTATGAGAACAAAGTGTGGACTTTGGAGATACTACCTGAGGGCCGCAAGGCTTTCAGAACAAATGGATCTTTAAGAAGAAGACGGACGCTGACGGTAATGTGACCGTTTATAAAGCTCGACTTGTGGCAAAGGGTTTTTCACAAGTTCCAGGAGTTGACTACGATGAGACCTTCTCACCCGTAGCGATGCTTAAGTCCGTCAGAATCATGTTAGCAATAGCTGCATTTTTCGATTATGAAATCTGGCAGATGGATGTCAAAACGGCGTTCCTTAACGGTTTCCTTAAGGAAGAGTTGTATATGATGCAACCCGAAGGTTTTGTCGATCCTAAAAATGCTGACAAGGTGTGCAAGCTCCAGCGATCCATTTATGGACTGGTGCAAGCATCTCGGAGTTGGAACAAACGCTTTGATGAGGTGATCAAAGCATTTGGGTTTATACAAGTGGTTGGAGAATCTTGTATTTACAAGAAAGTGAGTGGGAGCTCTGTGGCGTTTCTAATATTATATGTGGATGACATATTACTGATTGGAAACAACGTAGAGCTTTTGGAGAGCATAAAAGTTTACTTGAATAAAAGTTTCTCTATGAAGGACCTAGGAGAAGCTGCTTACATTCTAGGCATTAAGATCTATAGGGATAGATCAAAACGCCTGATAGGACTTTCACAAAGCACATACCTTGATAAAGTTTTGAAGAGGTTGAAAATGGAACAGTCCAAGAAAGGGTTCTTGCCAGTGTTACAAGGTACGAGATTGAGTAAGACTCAGTGCCCAGCAACTGATGAAGATAGAGAGCATATGCGCTCCGTCCCCTATGCTTCAGCCATAGGTTCTATCATGTATGCGATGATGTGCACTAGACCGGATGTTAGCCTGGCCATAAGTATGGCAGGTAGGTTCCAGAGTAATCCAGGAGTGGATCACTGGACAGCGGTCAAGAATATCCTGAAGTACCTGAAAAGGACTAAGGAGATGTTTCTCATGTATGGAGGTGACGAAGAGCTCGCCGTAAAAGGTTACGTCGATGCAAGCTTTGACACAGATCCGGACGACTCTAAGTCGCAAACCGGATACGTATTTATTCTCAATGGGGGTGCAGTAAGCTGGTGCAGTTCCAAGCAAAGCGTCATAGCAGATTCTACATGTGAAGCGGAGTACATGGCTGCCTCGGAGGCGGCTAAGGAGGGTGTCTGGATGAAGCAGTTCATCACGGATCTTGGAGTGGTGCCAAGTGCACTGGATCCAATAACCTTGTTCTGTGACAACACTGGTGCCATTGCCTTAGCAAAGGAACCAAGGTTTCACAAGAAGACCAGACACATCAAACGACGCTTCAACCTCATCCGCGACTACGTCGAGGAGGAGGACGTAAATATATGCAAGGTGCACACGGATCTGAATGTAGCAGACCCGCTGACTAAACCTCTTCCACGGCCAAAACATGAACGACACCAGAACTGTATGGGTGTTAGATTTATTACAATGTAAATTCACATGGTGATGTGAAGGCCAGATTAGTGACTCTAGTGCAAGTGGGAGACTGTTGGAATTATGCCCTAGAGGCAATGATAAATGTATAGTTATTATTATAATTCCTGTATCAAGATAATAGTTTATTATCCATGCTATAATTGTATTGAATGAAGACTCATTTACATGTGTGGATACATAGACTAAACACCGTCCCTAGCATGCCTCTAGTTGGCTAGCCAGTTGATCGATGATAGTCAGTGTCTTCTGATTATGAACAAGGTGTTGTTGCTTGATAACTGGATCACGTCATTGGGAGAATCACGTGATGGACTAGACCCAAACTAATAGACGTAGCATGTTGATCGTGTCATTTTGTTGCTACTGTTTTCTGCGTGTCAAGTATTTATTCCTATGACCATGAGATCATATAACTCACTGACACCGGAGGAATGCTTTGTGTGTATCAAACGTCGCAACGTAACTGGGTGACTATAAAGATGCTCTACAGGTATCTCCGAAGGTGTTAGTTGAGTTAGTATGGATCAAGACTGGGATTTGTCACTCCGTGTGACGGAGAGGTATCTCGGGGCCCACTCGGTAATACAACATCACACACAAGCCTTGCAAGCAATGTAACTTAGTGTAAGTTGCGGGATCTTGTATTACGGAACGAGTAAAGAGACTTGCCGGTAAACGAGATTGAAATAGGTATGCGGATACTGACGATCGAATCTCGGGCAAGTAACATACCGAAGGACAAAGGGAATGACATACGGGATTATACGAATCCTTGGCACTGAGG
Source organism: Hordeum vulgare subsp. vulgare (assembly GCF_904849725.1). Lineage (NCBI taxonomy): Eukaryota > Viridiplantae > Streptophyta > Magnoliopsida > Poales > Poaceae > Hordeum > Hordeum vulgare. Next base: position 460,200,508 of record NC_058519.1, on the reverse strand, counting down.
TTCAAACGATAAGATCTTCGTGGAATATGTAGGATCCAATATGGGCATCCAGGTCCCGCTATTGGATATTGACCGAGGAGTCTCTCGGGTCATGTCTACATAGTTCTCGAACCCGCAAGGTCTGCACACTTAAGGTTCGACGTTGTTTTATGCGTATTTGAGTTATATGGTTGGTTACCGAATGTTGTTCGGAGTCCCGGATGAGATCACGGACGTCACGAGGGTTTCCGGAATGGTCCGGAAACGAAGATTGATATATAGGATGACCTCATTTGATTACCGGAAGGTTTTCCGAGTTACCGGGAATGTACCGGGAATGACGAATGGGTTCCGGGAGTTCACCGGGGGGGCAACCCACCCCGGGGAAGCCCATAGGCTTTGGGGAGACACACCAGCCCTTAGTGGGCTGGTGGGACAGCCCCAAGGGGGCCTATGCGCCAAGAATAAAGAATCAAAGGAAAAGAAAAAAAAAGAGGGAGGAAGTGGGAAGGGAGGGGGACTCCTCCCACCAAACCAAGTCCAACTCGGTTTGGGGGGGGGGAGTCCTCCCCCCCTTGGCTCGGCCGACCCCTTGAGGGTCCCTTGGACCCCAAGGCAAGGCCCCCCTCCCTCCTCCTATATATATGGAGCAATTAGGGCTGATTTGAGACGACTTTCTCACGGCTCCCCGACCACATACCTCCATAGTTTTTCCTCTAGATCGTGTTTCTGCGGAGCTTGGGCGGAGCCCTGCTAAGACAAGATCATCACTGTCCTCCGGAGCGCTGTCACGCTGCCGGAGAACTCTTCTACCTCTCCGTCTCTCTTGCTGGATCAAGAAGGCCGAGATCATCGTCGAGCTGTACGTGTGCTGAACGCGGAGGTGCCGTCCGTTCGGTACTAGATCGTGGGACTGATCGCGGGATTGTTCGCGGGGCGGATCGAGGGACGTGAGGACGTTCCACTACATCAACCGCGTTCTCTAACGCTTCTGCTATACGATCTACAAGGGTACGTAGATCACTCATCCCCTCTCGTAGATGGACATCACCATGATAGGTCTTCGTGCGCGTAGGAAAATTTTTGTTTCCCATGCGTCGTTCCCCAACAGCTTTAACCGCCAACGGCCTTAGCGGCATTGATCTGATCCGCTGTTGGGTGGGGTGGAGGATTATGCCATTGAGCCGCCAGAACGGCTTAATGTGTGAGTACAATGGCGACTTAAACCATCCACAATGCTTCTACAACGTTAGGCTTGAAGAAGGAGACATTGTTGAAATTATGAAGAAATTAAGTGGCGAGCCTGTTGAGAACTGCGACAAGATTGGGTTAAAACTATTCTGCGTTTCCATCCCGGCTCCAGAGGTAAAACATCCCAACTCGCCTATCTAGCTTTTAATATATTCAGGCTTTTCTTTGATCCGGGCTCTAATTATGTCAATCAGAAGGACTCGTCTTTCTGGAAACGAAGACCCAAAATTGTCGTCAAGAAGTACCCAAACTCGTCCGAAAGAAGAAGAAAACTAGGGGCAAGGCCGCCACAAAGGAGTCATCCGTTGTGGGCGAGTCTCGGATCGCCGAGGAACAGTCAGAGGTTAATGCTCTTGTCTTTATTATTCTAATCCGACTTGTACTCATGCATTGCCGCTTCTATTTATAGGATGATGACATTGAGAGCTAAGATGAAGACGTCGAGGTAATTTCCATTTCTTCGGACTCAAATTCTTCTCCCCCCAAGCCGGCAAGGCGAATCTGTAGGAAAGTTCCCATGTCTCACCCAGATGCTTATCTAGATCCTGATTTCCTTTTGAAGAAGGCGAGTTTTACGCTAAAACGCCATACTCGAAGCCACTCTAGGGACCTCCTGTCCGGCTTGCCCGATAAAACGGTTGGTCGTAAACGACAGATCGAGGTACATTTCTATATTAAATGTCCTTCCTTCCTGTGCAAATTATTCTCACGACTTACTCAATCTTTAAGTCTTACATCCAACAGGTTTCATCTCCTTCATCTGGCGACTCAGTTGCTTCAGCTCTTCCCCCATTGATCCACCTTCAGGGGTAAGTTCCTTCGTCAACATGCTCTTTTGGGTGCCAATGTTTCTATTTAAACATATTTACCATCTTTCTGTAGGGCTCAGGCGAAGAAGAGGAAGACCGGCGAGTCGTCATCCACTCCCAAGGCGGCTGAAATATTTGGAATGAGTACTTCCATCCCAGAAGCTCAAGATGAGCCGGCTGAGACTCACGCCGAAGCCTTTGATGATTTCCCCGATATCCGGGATGAGCTTCCAAGCCCTCAAAAGGAAAAAAACTGAAAACCTCAACCCGCCAAGTCCTCAAAAGGAGGCTGAAGACGTGATGCCTGACCCAGATCTAGTCATTGGTACATGTTTTTCCAAACCTGGATCCGCAGTATTGACTAAGCATGCACCCAAAGATGCCCCAGTCTTTGTTGAGAAGGACATGACCAAACTGAAGCTTCCAATTTTGAGAAGCTGGAGTTTGATTAACTATATTCTGGCTTTGTGAGTCGCCTGGAGACGAGCCATGAAATGGAAAAAAAGTTTGGTTAACATGATGAAAAGAAAACATGAGGTATGATACTTGTTAACCTCCTTGACATGTCCTCCCATTAGCCCTCCAAAGGGCGGGTCATCTATGACGAATCGAGCTTTATATAAACTTTCAACCTGTAGCCCCCAAGGGACGGGTCATCTTTTTAAAAGATGAGCTGGGTCTTTAGTTTACATTTTGAAGAAAGCTTTAACCTGTAGCTCCCAAGGGTCAGGTCATCTTTGTAAAGATGAGCCGGGTCTTTAGCATATATTTGAAGAAAGCTTCAACCTGTAGCCCCTAAGGGCCAGGCCATCTTTTTAAAGATGAGTCGGGTCTTTAGCACATATTTGAAGAAAACTTCAACCTGTAGCCCCCAAGGGTCGGATCATCTTTTTAAAGATGAGCCGGTTCTTTAGCATATATTTGAAGAAAGCTTCAACCTGTAGCCCCCAAGGGTCAAGTCATCTTTCTAAAGATGAGTCGGGTCTTTAGCATATATTTGAAGAAAACTTCAACCTGTACCCCCCAAGGGTCGGGTCATCTTTTTAAAGATGAGTCGGGTCTTTAGCATATATTTGAAGAAAGCTTCAACCTGTAGCCCCCAAGGGTCGGGTCATTTTTTTAAAGATGAGTCGGGTCTTGCTTTAAGGTATTACCTTAGAAAAAATGAATCGTACATTAGCCCCCAACTGTGAGGGATGTTGCTTGCAATGTGCATGAAACTTGTTTTGCCCTGGTGTTTCGCAGTAATCATTGACTCAGGCCGACTGAACCGTGTCCGGCCTAAAGCAAAGTCTGGCTGAGTAGCAAGACTCTCGAGCTAAATTTGAAGAGAAACTTTGCCTTGCACTGGCTGATATGGAGAAGATGAAGGCGGAACACAAAGAGCTTGAAAACAAGGCCAAAACTGAGCGAGCCGCCTTACTGAAAAGGGCGGAGTAGGCAGAGGAGCAGATGAAGGCCGCCATGGAGGAATTGTCCAGGTTAAAACTTCATATCTCAAAAATGGCCAATGATGTGTTTGGTAAGTGTCCACCACTACCTTTCCTTTCAAAGTCGTGTTGTAAGACCTTCCGGCGACTTATGATCATGTATCTTTACAGCAGGTCCTCGAGCCGCCACTCTTCATGATGATTGCGTTCTAAAATTGAAGGCAATATATACCTTGACAAAGCAATTGTACACTGGTGGTGTGATGACTATGAAGGTCGTTATGGGCAACAAAGAGCCCATAAAATCAATCAAGTATATGCTGGAATGCTTGTCCATGCTGCCACCCCAAATAGAAGGGCTAAAAAGGTCAGCCGTCCGGAAAGGAGTACGGACCACCCTAAGCCGGTGCTTGGCTTATGCTCCAGAGCTTAAGGTGGACGAAGTGATTGGGGGATTTCCAGAGTACAAAGACGACGGGTCAGAGTTTACTGAAGAAGATTACCATCGTTGTGTGAAGGAATCTCGCTTCGCGGCGACTCAACTAGCAAACGGTCTGGACTTAACCAAGTATGAGGTGGCTTATGATGAGCACAACAAGCGGGTTACTTCTCCCTTGTATGAACTCACCGTTTTGACTCCGTAGCGCCGTAAGCATCCTTTTGACTTTGATGCCGACCTGTCCACCATCTTGACTGATGAGGCTATGTTCTGTGCCTTGACCAATTGCGATTGGAAATTGGGCGACTTACAAATCCAACATGGCGAAAGAATTAGGCAAGATAATCCAGAGGCGGCTTGAACCAGGAATTACCTTGAAGATCACCCGTGGAGATCAGTTTAAAAATCCAAGGCCCAGTTATGTAACTTTGTATGGCCTTTCGAGCCATGTAATAGCCTAGAGATGAAAACAATATTGTGATACACCTGTACCTTTGCTGACTTTGAAGTCTCGCCCTTTAGTTAATACGAGTCGCCTTACTAGGTGTCTTTGCCATGTCTTTGACAGATAATTACTCCCCCTGTTGTCAGAGAAGAAATAATAAGCCGGCTCAGTGAGACGCGGTGGTTTAGAATGAGTTTTTAGAAAACTCTTAATATGCTACAAAGATACTTTGTAGTCGTAAAGGTTGCCGGCTCAATGAGTCATGACAGGGTAGGATGATAACCCACAAGTGTAGGGGATCGCAACAGTTTTCGAGGGTAGAGTATTCAACCCAAATTTATTGATTAGACACAAAGGGAAGCAAAAGAATATTCTCAAGTATTAGCAGCTGACTTTGTCAATTTCAACCTCACCTGAAAGATTAGTGCCTGCAAGCAAAGTATCAGTAGCAAAGTGGTATGATAGCAACGGTGTCAGAAAAAGATTTGTTGACGGCATACTATTCCTAACTTGTTGTATCAATGGCGCCAGTAAATAGCACGTGGACGGGGAACTATTCTTTGTCGGGAACGGCTCCAGAAAAGTCTTGCAACAAGTAACAGCAAAGTAACAGCAATAGTGACAGCAGTAGCAAGGAACAGCAGTAGTGACAGCAGTAGCGATGGCAGTAGTAACAGCAGACTAATAGCAGCAGCGACAACAGTAGCAGCAAAGTAACATAGCAAGGACCAGTAGTAAAAGACTCGTAGGCTACTATAGCGTTGAGCTACTATAGCGTCCAAGCTATAAGTTTTATCGTTATAAAGGGCTTCGCGCAAGACCGCAAGATCTGGGGAACTAAGTGACCCAGCTTTCCCACGGCCAATCAAACATTTTCCCACAAATAATGAGAAGTACTGAAGCACGAGAAAATGAATGCTAGTAGCTCTAGCGCAAGACACTCCTCTCTCTTCTCCTACAACAATTGTACCGATGAAAGCTTCCAAGTCCCCTGGACGAGGTTCATGAATATCCCCAATGTAAGGTAATTTGCAAACATTGCAAAAATCCTGGAGTGACATGCGCCGGGGGATATCATAAAGTTTGAACTCAACCATAGGAGGATTTTTCCTCGGATAGAAGTTAAAGCTTTGTATGAAGATATTAGTGAGGAGGAGGTATTGCGGACACTTATCTTCAACGAAGGCGGTGAGGCCTGCGTTTTCCACCAAGTGATAAAAGTCCTCATAAATTCCAGGGGCGCGTAAGAACACGTCGCTTGGCCACTCGCAAGCTCGAACTTCTGCGACTCGAGGGACGAGATACTTGGGCTTCTTCTCACTCCCATCATCCTTGGGGTCACGGCTTGAAGAGCCTCTTGAGAACCTCCTTATCTTTTTCCTTTTTCTATCTCTGAAAATTTCTGTAATTTTTAGTGATTCTAAGGAAAAGTGAACAAGGCTCAATGAAATGTGTAGCAACTACTCCCACAAGTGCCTAGAGACCATATTACGCATCAAAACTACTTGGGACCAGCTAAAATCAGCATGCAAAGCTCAAGAACATGGTCACCAAGGCAGCAAAAATACGCGGAGTATAAGGCACTAGAGAAAAAACTAATTGGACCAATGGAGGAGTCACTTACCAAGGAGTAATTTCCCCAAAATAGTTTGGAGAACGGTGATTTGAGCAAAGAGATCGAAAATCCCAGCAAGAGGAGCAAGAACACGGGTTTGAGCTGCGAAACATTTTTTTCTGGAGGTAGGAGAAGAAGATAAGAGCAAGAATGAGTGGAGGGGGTGCCTGTGGGCCCCACAAGCCTGGGTGGCACGGCCAGGGGGGTGCCCGCGCCGCAAGGGCTTGTGGCCCACTGGTGTGGCCCCTAGACAAGCTCTTTGTCTCAGAATTTTTCAAAAATTCCAGAAAAAATCATACTTGATTTTCTGGACGTTCGGAGAACTTTTATTTTCGGGGTACTTTTCTACCGGACGCTAAAATAGAAAATAGGGAAAACTAAACTAAACCTATCATTTTTCTTCTAAGCAACCGAAGGTGAAAGCTTGGAACAGAGGTTTGTGACTCCTCAATTCATCCATCTCATGGTCATCGAAAGAAATCCGTCAGTGAGGTTGATCAAGTCTCTTTGACAAACTTTTTCGAATCGCAAAAAGAGAACGGAGAATTTCCTAGTCACTAGGTTACCTCAATCGGGATGTGTATCTCCCCAACAAACAAATCATACTTCATCTTGACACGAGGAATAGGGCATTGAAAGCTCCCAAAAAGTATCGATGAAGTTTTTTCGATAGCATTGATAGAATGTACTTGATATTGCTTCTTCGGAAAGTGCACCGTATGCTCAATACCGTTGACATGGAAAGTGACATTGCCTTTGTTGCAATCTATAACAGCCCCTGAAGTGTTTAAAAAGGGTCTTTCAAGGATGACCGCCATGGCATCGTCCTCGGGAATATCCAAGATAACAAAGTTAGTTAAGATGGTGACGTTAGCAACCACAACAGGCACATCCTCGCAAATGCCGATATGGAAAGCAGTTAATTTTTCGGCCATTCGCAGAGAGATTTCAGTGGGTGTCAACTTATCCAGTTCAAGTCTACGATAAAGAGAGAGAGGCATAACACTAACACCGGCTCCAAGGTCGCATAAAGAATTTCTAACGTAGTTACCTTTAATGAAGCAAGGTATAGTGGGCACACCGGGATCACCTAGTTTCTTAGGAGTTCCACCCTTGAAGGTATAATTAGCAAGCATGGTGGAAATCTCAACCTCAGGTATCCTCCTCTTATTAGTCACAATATCCTTCATGTACTTAGCATACGGAGACATCTTGAGCATATCTGTCAAACGCATTTACAGAAAGACAGGTCTGATCATTTCAACGAAGCGCTCAAAATCCTCATCATCCTTTTTCTTGGATGGTTTGGGAGGAAAAGGCATGGGTTTCTGAACCCATGGTTCCCTTTCTTTACCATGCTTCCTAGCAGCAAAGTCATTCTTATTGTACCTTCTATTCTTAGGTTGTGGGTTATCAAGATCAATAGGTTCAATCTCCACATCATTACCATTGCTAGGTTGAGCATCTTCATGAACATCACTATTGATATTATCATTAGGCTCATGTTCATCACCAGATTGTGTCTCAGCATGAGAGACAGAGGCATCGTTTGGACTCCAAGGTGTAGCAGCATCTAGGTTGCTAGCGTGCAGGTTCCTATCATCTTTCTTCTTCTTTCTAGGACGACTAGGTGCATCAGTGCTAACTCCTTGAGAATCTTGTTCAATTCTCTTAGGATGACCCTCAGGATACAAAGGTTCCTGGGTCATTCTACCGCCTCTAGTGACGACTCTGACAGAATTGTCATTCAACTCATTGAGGAAGTCATTCTGAGCTTTAAGTACTTGTTCTACATCAGTAGTAACCATAGAGGCATGTTTACTCAGGAGCTTAAGATCATTGACATTTCTGTCCACACAAGCACTTAAATGACTAAGCATACGAGCATTTTGTTCCAATTGTCTGCTAACATAATCATTGAAACTCTATTGTTTGGCAACAAAGTTATCAAATTCATCCAGGCATAAGCTAGCAAGTTTATCTAAAGGAATATCACTCCAATCAAACCTACGCAGAGAATTTGCATCTACTACCTGTATCGGGTTATCGGGACCATGGATCTCTTCGATAGGTGGTAGATTTTTGACATCTTCAGATCTAATGCCTTTCTCTCACATAGATTTCTTGGCTTCTTGCATATCTTCAGGACTGAGGAATAGAATACCTCTTTTCTTCGGAGTTGGCTTAGGAGGTGGTTCGGGAATAGTCCAAGCATTCTCATTGCACAAGATGTTATTCGATAGAATCTCAGCTTGTTCTATGGTTCGTTCCCTGAAAACACAACCAACACAACTATCTAGGTGGTCTTTGGAAGCATCGGTAAGTCCATTATAGAAGATATCAAGTATTTCATTCTTCTCAAGAGGGTGATCAGGCAAAGCATTCAGTAGCTGGATGAGCCTCCCCCAAGCTTGTGGGAGACTCTCTTCTTTAGCTTGAGCAAAGTTGTATATTTCCTGCAAGGCAGCTTGCTTCTTATGGGCAGGGAAATATTTTTCAGAGAAGTAGTAGACCATATCCTGGGGGCTACGCACACTAGTGAATAGGGTGGATATATCTTGCAGTTTGGTAAGATGGGCTACAACCGTTTCAGACTCATAACCATGAAAAGGATCAGAGTCGACCAGAGTGATTAACTCAGGGTCGACAGAGAATTCATAATCCTTATCGGTCACAGAGATAGGCGAAGTAGCAAACTTCGGGTCGTATTTCATCCTAGCGTTCAGAGATTTTTGTTTCCACTTGCGCAGCAATTTCTCAACATCATAGCTATCCTTACACGCAAGAAAGTCCTCAGCTATCTCTCCCTCCATAACATAGCGTTCAGGCATAACAGGAAATTCAAGCATAGTAGCAGGTTCTACTTCAATAGTATCAGCAGTTTCAGAAGTATCATCACTTCTAGCAGCAACTCTAGCAATTTGTGCATCAAGGAATGCACCTAGTGGCAAAGCAGTATCAGGCATAGCACCAAGCATAGCATCATCAGGCATAGTATCAAGCATAGCATCATCAGGCATAGTATCAAGCATAGCATCATCGGGCATAGTATCAAGCATAGCATCATGGGCAGCAGAAGTAGCATCATCAAGCACAGGCGACATATCAAGATTTCTAGCAGGAGGTGATGTCGCAAACTTACTCAAAACTGAAGGTGAATCAAGTGCAGAGCTAGATGGCAGTTCCTTACCTGTCCTCGTAGTGGAAGGCAAGATATTAGTTCTTGGATCTTTCGGATTCCTCATAGTGACTAGCAGACGTCAATCCCAAGTGACTCAGAGAATATAGTCGTGCTTCCCGGCAACGGCGCCAGAAAATAGTCTTGATAACCCATAAGTGTAGGGGATCGCAACAGTTTTCGGGGGTAGAGTATTCAACCCAAATTTATTGATTCGACACAAAGGGAAGCGAAAGAATATTCTCAAGTATTAGCAGCTGACTTTGTCAATTTCAACCTCACCTGAAAGATTAGTGCCTGCAAGCAAAGTATCAGTAGCAAAGTGGTATGATAGCAACAGTGTCAGAAAAAGATTTGTTGACGGCATACTATTCCTAACTTGTTGTATCAATGGCGCCAGTAAATAGCACGTGGACGGGGAACTATTCTTTGTCGGGAACGGCTCCAGAAAAGTCTTGCAACAAGTAACAGCAAAGTAACAGCAATAGTGACAGCAGTAACAAGGAACAGCAGTAGTGACAGCAGTAGCGATGGCAGTAGTAACAGCAGACTAATAGCAGCAGCGTCAACAGTAGCAGCAAAGTAACATAGCAAGGACCAGTAGTAAAAGACTCGTAGGCAGTGGATCGGTGATGTATGAGTGTGCCGGATGTGATTCATCATGTAACAGCTATAACACGGAGAGATAAGTAACTAGCTCCCGTTCATCAATCTAATGTAGGCATGTATTCCGTATGTAGTCATACGTGCTTAGGGAAAAGAACTTGCATGACATCTATTGTCCATCCCTCGCGTGGCAGCGGGGTCCTAATGGAAACTACGGGATATTAAGGTTCTCCTTTTAATAAAGAACCGGACCAACGCATTAACACTTGGTGAATACATGAACTCCTCATACTATGGTCATCTCCGGGAGTGCTTCCGGCTATTGTCACTCCGGGGTTGCCGGGTCGTAACACATAGTAGGTGACTACAACTTGCAAGATAGGATCTAAAACACACATATATTGGCAACAACATAATAGGTTCAGATCTAAAATCATGGCAATCGGGCCCTAGTGACAAGCATTAAGCATAGCCAAGTAGTAGCAACATCAATCTAGAACATAGTGGATACTAGGGATCAATCCCCATCAAAACTAACTCGATTACATGATAGATCTCATCCAACTCATCACCGTCCAGCAAGCCTACGATGAGACTACTCATGAACGGTGAAGAGCATCATGGAATTGTCGATGGAGGAAGGTTGATGATGACGATGGCGACGATTTCCCCTCTCCGGAGCCCGGAACGGACTCCAGATCTGCCCTCCAGATGAAGAACAGGAGCTGGCGGCGCCTCCGTAACGTAAAACGTCATGAATCCTTCTCTTTGATTTTTTTCGGGTGAAACGGAATAAATAGAGCTGAGTTTGGGGGCGGTGGTGCCACGTGGGCCCCACAAGCCCTCACGGTGCGGCCAGGGGTGTGGCCGTAGCCTAGGGGCTTGTGGCCCACTGGCACACCTCCTCCGGTGGATCTTTGCGCAAGTATTTTTCTTTAATTCCAGAAAAATTCTCCATAAATTTTCAGGACATTCCGAGAACTTTTATTTCTGCACAAAAACAACACCATGGCAATTCTGCTGAAAATAGCGTTAGTCTGGGTTAGTTCCATTCAAATCATGCAAGTTAGAGTCCAAAACAAGGGCAAAAGAGTTCGGAAAAGTAGATACGACGGAGACGTATCATAGGACGAGCTTGCAAGGCTCTAGTGCTACCTAGGAAGGCTTTTGCAACAGCCTGAGTTATTTAGACCGGCTGACTAGACGCGAGTCAAGCTTTAGTGAAGCAGGTTGAGTGAACCCATGGTTTGTCTATTTTCCATATGTCGGCTCCCGCTAGCACCCTTCATGTTTTAACCAAGGCAAGTTCAGGGTCCAGAAGTGGATTGACTCACCAAGAGTACATGGGACCATAGGGCGAGTCGCCAAACACACAGTCGAGTATAACCATTGTAACACGTTAATTGTTTGCTAGCCAAGAGGGTATTCAGGCTAAACTCGGTGAGTAGAAGCCCCCAAGTGACCTATGATTAGGGAAAAGTTGGACATAGGATTGCAGAAGCGTTTACGTTCTTACTGCAAAACGACTTGGGAACTAGTAGCCCCCAAGTAAGTCGGCTTGATTCTCAAAACCATATAGGGTGCCTACGTTTGAACCGTGCAACGTGGCAACTTTGGTCCTCTTTGGCGTACCAGTATCTAGTTTTGAAATAAGTGCAGCATGGAAACTTATGCTCTTTGATACTAATAGCGTCCATGCTTGGACGGCTTATGAAATAATAAAGACTCATGCATTCAAGAAGCTGAAATGGTAGAGACCCCGAAGTTCGTGGGCTCCGGCTTTATTGCTAAACTATGTACAATGATAAGGAGCCAGTGGCTCTAAGTGTAATAAGGCCGCAAGTGGGCAATGTTCCAAGGCCGGGTCGTTTCAACCTCTGTTGTTGGCCTATCTGGACGAAGATCCACCAGGTAGTAGGAACCATTATGAAGACTCTTGCTGATGACAAATGGCCCCTCCCACGGGGGTGGGGGGAAACTTATGCATACCGGTATGATCCTGAATCAAACAGAGCACTAAGTCGCCCTCCTGAAAAACTCGGCTTTTGACTCGGCGGCTATGATAGCGTCGCAAGTCTTGTTGGTAAATCACCGACCGTGATGCTGCCAAGTCACGTTCTCCTCAAAAGCATCCAACGAATCTTGACACGCCAGGTCGTTGTCTTCCTCAACATAAGTGGCGACTCGTGGTGAGTCGTGCCTGATGTCACTTGGTAACACCGCCTCAGCTCCGTAAACCAAGAAGAAGGGCATGTAACCAGTGGATCGATTAGGGGTAGTCCCGATTCCCCACAGAACAGAAGGACACTCTTCAACCCAACATCCCGGTGTACGTTCTAGAGGAAACATAAGTCAGAGCTTGATCCCTCGCGGAATTTCTTGATTCGCCCCCTCCACCTATCTGTTGGATTGGGGGTGTGCAACCGCAGAGACATCAAGCCGGATGTGCTCTTTTTCACAAAATTATTGCATAGCGCCTTTGGATAGATTAGTACCAATATCAGTAATGATACTATGAGGATACCCGAAGAGAAAAATCAACTTCTTGAGGAACTTGACGGCCGAATCTGCAACGCAACTACTGACCGGCTCTGGTTCAACCCACTTGGTAAATTTGTCAACCGCCACTAGCAGGTGAGTCTTTTTCTTAGAAGTCATTTTGAAGGGACGAACCATGTCAAGCCCCCAGACCGCAAAAGGCCATGTAATTGGGATCATCCGCAATTCCTGAGCCGGCACATGCATGTGACGCCCAAATTTTTGACATCCGTCACATCTGCGCCATGTCCTCAGTGTGTGTATGAGCCGTTAACCAGTAGAATCCATGTCTAAAGGCTTTGGACACCAAAGAGCGCGACCCAGCGTGATGACCACAATCGCCAGCGTGGATCTCATTAAGGATCGCACATCCTTCTTCAGACGAGACGCACCTTCGAAAAATTCCATAAGTGCTTTGTTTGTGCAACTCGCATTTACGTATAATCATGGATTTGCATCGCCGGATAATTGGGCGGGCCAGCAACTCATCAGTAGGTGACTCGCCTCGTGCAAAATACGCCATGTAAGGGACCGCCCAATCCGCAGTGGCATGAAGAGCCGCCACAACTTGAGACTTGAATCAGGGAGTGCTATATCCTCCTCAGAAGGCAATTTCACCTTGTAATCTTGTCATCTTGTCATAAAGAAGTAAAAAATTTATCGACTCGTGAGTTTTGATAGGATAAGACGAGTTTGCAAAACTCTAGTATTACCCTTAGGAAGCTTTTACAAAAAAGCCTTGTTATTTTAGACCGGCTAATGAGGCGCGAGTCAAGCTTCCGTGAAGCAGGTTCAAAGAACCAATGGTTTCTCTATTTCCCATGTAGGGGTGGGCACTGTCAAACCGAAAACCGAAAAACCAAACCGAACCGAACCTATTTAACCAATTTGCATGTTTATTCGGTGTATGGTTTTTCGTTTCGGTGTGTACTTTTTTTATATTCGGTGTTCGGTGTATAATCGGTTTTCATCGGCCAGAAACCGTAATCACCGAATAAATTGTATTATTTATATTGGCCGTTCATTCGTACGTGACTCTGAGTCTCTGACTGCAATCTGCAACCCATTTGTCATTGGGCTCAATGCCTCCTTTGATTTATCTAATGTACATTAGTATATAACAATTGATACTATGTTCACATGTCTATAATACCTAGCCATCTCCCATCTCTCCGTCCCTTCATCTAACGACGCCGTCATCTTCCAACCCTAGGCGCACGAAACTCTAGGCGAGCCGGCTCAGGCGAGTTGGTGCTCCACACTCCGCACGGACGTAAGCCATCCGCTCACAAATCTTCGTTGGCTTCTCCAAGTTTTAATCTCTTAATCTGGCTAGCTCTACAAGCTCACATACGTGAGTATGAGTACATACCGACGCGATGCATTGCGGCTGGAAAATCCATCAAGCTGCCTGTGTGCTAGCTTGTTTAGGCTAGCTATAGACTAGTACGTGTATAACTATTGGGATGATTCGAAATAGCATGTAAAATACACGTATCAAATCCCCTAGAAATTTCACTTCGGTTTTCCGGTTAACCGAATAAACCGAACCGAAGTATTTTGGTTAATATGGTTCGGTTGCTAATTTCTATGTGAATATTTCGGTGGCCATTTCTCGAAAACCGAAATTATAAAAAACTGAATAAACCGAACCATATTAACCGAACGCCGAGCCCTATTCCCATGTGTGACTCTGGCCGGTACCTTTTATGTTTTAACCAAGGCGAGTTCAGGGTCCAAATAACGGATTGACTCACTTTGAGTACACAGGTCCATGGGGCGACTTTTTCAACACATAGTCCAGTATAACCATTTGTAGTGTGGTAATTTTTCGCTAGCCAAGAGGGTATTCAGGCTGAACTCAATGAGTGGAAGCCCCCAAGTGACATATGATTTAGGAAGAAACCAGGCATAGGATTACAGAAGCGTATACGCTCTTACTGCAAAATAACTTGGGGACTAGTAGCCCCCAAGTAAGCCGGCTTAATTCTCAAAACCATATAAGGCGCCTATGTTTGAACCGTGCGACGTGGCAACTTTGGTCCTCTTTGGCGTTTATCAAAGCCCAGTTTTGAAGCAAGTGCAGCATGGCGACTTACGCTCTTTGACTTTGATAGCGTCCATGTTTGGACGACTTATAGAACAATAAAGACTCATGCTTTCAAAAGCTGAAACGGCAAAGGACCCCTAAATTCGTGGGTGCCGGCTTTATTGCTTTCATAATTCATGGATTACAATTTTCTGAAAACTTGTAAAGAAAAAGGGGGAGCTCATGGCTCTAAGTGTAGTAAGGCCGCAGATGGGCTATGTTCCAGGGGCGGGTTGTCTCAACCTCTGTAGTTGGCCGATCTGGGCGAAGATCCACCGAATAGTATGAGCCATTCCGAAGATTCTTGCTGACGAAAAACGGTCCGTCCCATGGAGGCGATAGCTTGTGCATACCAGTATGATCTTGAATTAAACGGAGCACCAAGTCGCCTTCTTGGAAAGCTCGGCTCTTGACCCGGCGACGATGGTAACGTCGCAAGTCATGTTGGTAAATCGCCGATCGTGACGCGGCCAAGTCACGTTCCTCCTCCAAGGCGTCCAGCGAGTCTTGTCGTGCCAACTCATTGTCGTGCTCCACATAGGCGGCGACTTGTGGGGAATCATGTTTGATGTCACTTGGTAACACCGCTTCTGCCCCGTAGACCAGAAAGAAAGGAGTAAAACTCGTGGAGCGGTTTGGAGTTGTCCCCTTACTTCATAATATTGATGGCAACTCCTCGACCCTACATACTCGTGTGCGTTCCAAAGGTACCATGAGCCGAGGCTTAATCCCCCATAATATTTCCTGATTCGCCCTCTCTGCCTGTCCATTGGACTGGGATGTGCAACCGCGGAAACATCAAGCCGAATATGCTCTCGTGAACAGAACTCTTGCATTGCGCCTTTGGATAGGTTAGTACCATTATCAGTAATGATACTATGAGGATATCCGAACCTGAAAATCAGCTTCTTCAAGAATTTGACGGCCGTATCAGCGTCACAACTGCTAACAGGTTCCGCCTCCACCCACTTGGTAAATTTGTCAACCGCCACCAATAGATGAGTCTTTTTGGTGGAAGACATTTTGAAGGGACCGACCATATCAGGCCCCTAGACTGCAAATGGCCAAGTGATTGGTATCATTCGCAATTCTTGAGCCGGTACATGCATCTGGCGTCCAAACTTTTGGCAGCCATCACATCGGCGAACGATCTCCTGTGCGTCTGCGTGAGCCGTCAACCAATAAAACCCATGTCTGAAGGCTTTAGAAACCAAGGATCGGGACCCAGCATGATGACCACAGTCGCCCGTGTGAATCTGATTGAGAATCTGTGACATCCTCGACTTTTGCTACAGTGATGATTGTAATTAAGCGACAGTGATCCCGCACTAATGATGCCACGTCACCGTTAATTATATCAATGATCTCGTGTTAGTTGAAACCGAATCACAATTCGAAACTTAAAATTAAAGTCGGACGAGAAAGGTTTTATGTTGTTGAAAGAAAAAACATCGGGGAGTTATGAGAATTCTCTAACGGAATTATAAATGTGAATCGGGCACTTTTGGAATTATAGGTAATCCCAATATATTTAAAAGAGGAGCTTTAAATAAAATAAATAAAGGAAATGTAGTAAATGAAAATAAATAAATAAAAGAAAGTATTAAAAATATATATAATAAATTGTGAAAGAAAGTGAATAAAATTAAGTAATAAAAAGAAATAATAAAAAAAGGAAAAGAAAAAGACCCCCTGGCCTATCTGGGCGAAAACTGGCACAGCCAGGACACCGAGGGAGGGCTAACCCTAACCGAGCCGATCCCCTCCCTGTTCCTTCCCTGGCCGCCGCCAGACTCTCCCCCGCTCGCTCACCCTCCCCGCGAGAGCCTCCCTCCCCGCTCGGCAACTCCCTCCACCACCCCACCTGTCCCACCCACCACGAGACACCCACCCGCCCCACCTAACCCCACGATCGAGAGGACCTACCCCTCGGCCTCTCCTCTCAGTACACTCCCTCCCACCAAACATCCCACCTACCGCTCTCTCTCCCTCCCACAGAATGGCCACCAACCCCACGGGACCGAGCCCTCTCTCTCGGTCAAACCTCCCATCGACCGACACCCTCCCTCTCCCTTGCCCTAGACCCCATCTCCCGTTGGCCTCCCTCCCCCTGGAGACTGAGCCCCCATCTCCCGTCGGCCTCCCTCCCCCTGGAGACTGAGCCCCCATCCCCCCATCAAGATCGGCCCAAACGTCGGCCTCCCTCCCCATCGAGCCCCCCACCAGATCCCACCTCGCCTCCCCTACTCCCCATCTAGCCGGCTCTCCCCAGCCCCGCGCCGGCCGGAGCTCCCCCGGCGGCCCCATCCGGGCGCCAGCCCTCCTCCGGGCCGGATCCGGCGGCCCTGCCTCACCTCCGCCGCCCGTGAACCTTCGGCGACCCTTGCCGGCACCATCCTCACCGGAACCACGCCACTGTCACCGCCTCGTCCTCCTCCTCGTCGTCTCCTCCAACTGCCGAGAACTCCGGCTGCACCAGGCCCTCTCATCAACGTTGGTGAGCCCCTTTTAGGGCTCCTCCCAATGTCTCCTTCCTCGCGCCGTCCTGGTTCCATACCGGAAACGGCGCTCCGTTCCGACGCCGTTAGGATCGAGTAGGTGATAATGGAGATGTCTCTTTCTCTGTTGTTGTTGAGGTTCTTCTCTCAACAGAGAGAGTTAACACAGAGATGAGAAAGAGAAATAAAAATAAAATGATGTATTGTGTATGTATTTTGTATGTATGAGATGCACGTATGTATGTATTTATGTATGTAGGTATATGGAGGAATACGTTAATTGTATGAATATGTGTATGTAGGTAAAATGTGTATGTGGGCTAAGCCACTTACCGGCGGGGCCAACCCACCCTGCTCTCTATGACAGGGAGGCCCCACACCCTCTTTTAAGAAAAATGAAAATTATAATATAAAAATAAAAATATGTTTTATTAAATAAATAAATAGATATATTAATTAATTAATTAGATAATTAGAATAATTAGAGTATGACACGTGGGTCCCCCACTAAATTAATTTGATTAATTACTATTTAATCTTAATTAAAAACTAGTGTCTATGATGCTTGGGACCCACTGGTGAGTTTACCAGTCAACTGCTGATGTCAGCATGACATCATGTTGATGTCATTATTTCTTTTAATAAATTTAATTAAATATGTTTTTAATTCCTAAATAATTAATAAAACTTTAAAAATTAATATAAAATAATCCGTAAGTCAGATCAAAAAATTTCAACACGAAAGTTGATCTGCAGAACGAGACGTACCCGGATACACGGTACATTCGTGTGTCACGCGTCCCTATCATAGTAAACATGGAACATTTCCATCGTTTTCCGTCTGACCGGTAGTAGCCCAAGACCCGGAAAATATCGTCAGATATTCTTCCGACCCGTCTATGACGGATGTTGCTGCGTTAGCTCATGTCTACCCTGCATCTTGCCATGTCATGCTTTGTGTTGCACCGTTGCTATTATTTATTGTTTCTTCCCCCTCTTCTTACCGGTAGACCCCAAGACTGACGCTGCTGCCGGGTACATCTACGACCCTGCCGACCAGCCTTTTGCCGCAGAGCAGCAAGGCAAGCAAACCCCCTTTCATCATTCCTATATCGCCTATGTCTTTCTTCCTACTGCTTGCATTAGTATTTTGCTACTGTTGTAGTTAGCTCCTATATCTGATGCATAGCCTATTTTTGATGAATTGTTACTTTCAGTATTGTACCTTTAAAACTGTTTAGTATAGGTGGAGCAGTCATCTCCTCTGACCCCGTAGTCTAGTTGCCCCGCTTGTTTTCAATTCTCGGTCCTTGATCGACGAGCCAGACCCGACACAGCACATACACCCCCCCTTAGTTGTACGAGGCTACAAAGATACTATCGGGTACTGTCGGGGATATACCCCGCGGTGTAACCCGGCTTGGAGTATGACCTGCCAAGGACTTGGCGACTCACCGGCGACTCAGCAGTGACCTGGCGGGCGACTCATACTTGTCCCCACAGGCGACTAAGATAAATGACGAAGGCCCAAGGCCCGGCGTACACCCTGGCATAAGGCGACTCATAAGAGAGGCCAGGAGGGCCGACTTACATAGAAGGCCCAAGAAGAGGAGAGACTCCCTCACAAAGGAAACAAGACCCGGATTAGGATTCAAGAGAGACTAGTCCTTTTCCTACTTCTAGTAGGACTCTACATGTAAACCTACCCCTTCCACCTATATAAGGAGGGGTAAGGCGCCCCAAGAGGGGGAGGGGACACAACTTAGGTCTAGACAAGACATATCATGAGATAGACATATTAGACACCCACGAGATTAGAGGTGGCGAGTCTGCACCCTTGTAATCAAGATCATCATCTCCATCAATGGAACACAAGCAGGACGTAGGCTTTTACCTCCATCGGAGGGGTCGAACCTGGGTAAACTCGCGTCTCTCGATTCCGACCAACCCCTTCAAGCCGCCACATGGTTGCGATGGCCTCACACCTAAGTTCTCACGAGGACATCTGCCGTGACAAAACCACCACGGTTGGCGCCCACCGTGGGGCTGATTGCACGGTGGAATTGTGTTCTTGGAGGGAGATTCTCATAGATCAAGGAATCAGCGATTGTTCAGATGAAGAAAAGCGAGGACTTGTCAATTTGGCATTAGGGTTTGTTGTTCTGCCCGCTCGGATGCGACGCGATCTTCTGAAGCCTGAATAGAAGATCTATTTCTACTGTTGATATCGCGTGTCGCGGAGTTGGTTAGGATCTTCTGCTGAGCCGGCGTACGCTGCGCCGCTGCACCGTCGACCGGGATCGATTCTATGGTGCACCTGCCATGCAAAATTATCTACTGCATCCAAGGCATATCATCGATTGTGTTTCATGTGGAACCATACAATCGCAGGGTTACACAGAACTACAACATCACGAGAGGATTAGGCGACTGTTTCCTGAGATCAAATTAAAAGCAAAACAGCATCCAGTATCAACATCGCGTACTAGCAGCTATTGGAAGAAAGACCGCAGTCAGAGGCGGATTCGGTCGCGTCGCGCCTGCAGCTGGATTCGCCGCAAGCCAGCCGCAACCTGGACACGGGCTCAGCACTCCGCCGCCGTTTGCCTCGCCTCACGTGTCCGCGCCTTCCTGACTCCGCCACGCGCCCGCGCTCGCGTGTTGCTGTGCCACCCTGCCTGCGCTGCTCCGGCTCACCTCGCTCCGTCGCGCGAGCACCGCTCCACACCGTCGTGGCCTCGCCTCGAATCGCCTCGTTCTGAGCCAACCTCCTGTCCAAGTCAACCCAGCTTTGCTTTCCTCTATAGCTGGATGGATACCTGGGTGTGTACGCAACATGCTTAGCGGGTTAATGGATGGAAGTGTGGGTTATGGATACAATGGATGACTCATGTGTGATGGATCGATCTATGCCTGCCTTAGCGGAGGGATATTGTGAACGATAGATGGCAAGCTCTGACCTATGTTGTCGTGCCGCGCCCCGGCCGGCTCCGTCGTGGCTCACACGCCCGCACCGCTCCGACCGCTCTCGCGCGAGCCTGCATCCAAGCTGGTTTGGCCACGTCCGCGCCTGTTGCCGCCGTCGAGCCAAAGCCGGTCTCACCAGAACCTCTGCCACACCTGCAGTTGCTTCCGCGGATTCTCACCTCGCCCGCTCCCGCACCTCGCCTCTGTTGCGCCTGTGACCTGGTTGCCGTGGCCCGCTCCCGTCTTGCTCGCCCACCGAGCCAGCACTCCGCCGCGGCTAATGACACCAAGTCACAAGGACACGCCACGAGCAAGACCAAGCCTGAAATCAATTTGCCTCATGGGCGGGAATATATGATTACTACCGGTTTTCTCTCCACAAATATTCCAGTCGGCGTCTCCGGCGCCACTGTGTCCCTCACCTGCATCCCGGAGGATGAGCTTCGGACCTCCGGTCCGAGCGCGCAGACGCTGGGGAGCAGGGCCACCAACTGCGGATGCCTCTGGTGTGCATTGAGCTCCAACACCAGCTGCCAACACACTCAGCAAGCCTCACGTTCGAGTCGCGATCGAGTCATGGTTTCCTTTCCCATCAGCAAAGAAGAAAACAAGAAGAAGAGGGCACTACATGGAGAAACTTGGAAGCTGTACATGAGCTAGTTCTACAGTTCTACTCATGTATGAGGCGTACGGCCACTCCATGAATATGGACGCCGAGCTCTGAAAATACTGCATACCACTCGTCAGCTGTCAATTCCCAAGGCAATTACTGCTAGTTGGTACTGCAAGCGGTGACGTCAAAATCGACATTTGATGGATCACCCAGCCCATGACCACGTGATGCAATGTCCAAGCAAAATAGTATCAAGGACTGATCATATCATCAGGACATGTCCGAAAATTTGAAGCCAGAGGCAATACTTGCGTACAGAGGAAAAATCAACCGGCCGCTACTCCAATGCTCTCGCATGATTCTCTCCAGCATTATCAAACACCAGCGTCTGGGTTCACCCGACAAAAATCTCAGGTGATATTCATCCTATCTATTTTTTCACATACATATTAATTCATCCAAAGAACAATTACTCTGGCGTATAGTATTTTTTATGCAGGACAATTACTCATTACAAAAGCGGCGTCATCTTATGAGTACGAAGCTCGTGTCAATCAAAGCCACGGGCGACTCACTATCCTTGTCGGCCTACAATGCCGTGGGCGATTCACCGTCTGCGGCGGTCTACAACAACACGGGCAACTCACCGTCCAAGGCGGCTTACAATGACGCGGCCAACTCTTACATTCGCGCAACCAAGACGGCTTACAATGATGCGGCCAACTCTTACGCCCGCGCAACCAAAACTGACAGACGCAAGACGCCGCCCTTACGGCCCGGATTATGACAACACGCCGGTACAGAGCTCGCCTGTACGAGCCACCCAACAGATGGATGCAAGATGCCGCCGTCCAGATGACATCAACATATCGACGCAGTGCTCGCTGATATGACCCGCCCAACAGACATGTGCAAGCCATCGTCCCTACGGTTTGTTCTCCATCATCATATTGGTACAGTGCTCATATATACGAGCCGCCCAAGAAACGGACGCAAGTCGCCGCCCCAATGGTCCGGACAACATCAACTTGCCGGTGCAGTGGCTTTATATCTCGGAGATGGAGCAAGTACCAGTATCTTTTCTCTGCCGGTTTATATCACAATCAAGTATGGAGCCTCTCAAGCCGCCTCCTTGAGTCGACTTAAGACTCGAGGGCTACATGGACATGGCTTGGCAGACTCAACTGGGATCAATAATTCAAGAACCATAGGTCATGACAGAAAAATTATCATCTTAGGGTGGCGCTTGAGCTTTCTGACTCGCCCCATCCTGTCGCGACCTTATGAGCCGACGAAACCTGCATTTTAGGGTGTGTGCTTGAGCTTTCTGACTCGCCTCATCCTGTCGCGACCTTATGAGCCGACGAAACCTGCATTTTAGGGTGTGTGCTCGAGCTTTCTGACTCGCCTCATCCTGTCGTGACCTTATGAGCCGACGAAACTTTCATTTTAGGGTGTGTGCTCGAGCTTTCTGACTCGCCTAATCCTGTCGCGGCCTTATGAGCCGACGAAACCTGCATTTTAGGGTGTGCGCTCGAGCTTTTTGACTCGCCTCATCCTGTCGCGACCTTATGAGCCGACGAAACCTGCATTTTAGGGTGTGTGCTCGAGCTTTCTGACTCGCCTCATCCTGTCGTGACCTTATGAGCCGACGAAACCTGCATTTTAGGGTGTGTGCTCGAGCTTTCTGACTCGCCTCATCCTGTCGCGGCCTTATGAGCCGACGAAACCTGCATTTTAGGGTGTGTGCTTGAGCTTTCTGACTTGCCTCATCCTGTCGCGACCTTATGAGACGACGAAACCTGCATTTTAGGGTGTGTGCTTGAGCTTTCTGACTCGCCTCATCCTGTCGCGACCTTATGAGCCGACGAAACCGTCATCTTAGGGTGGTGCTTGAGCTTTCTGACTCGCCCCATCCTGTCACGACCTTATGAGCCGACGAAACCATCATCTTAGGGTGGCGCTTGAGCTTTCTGACTCGCCCTATCCTGTCGCGACCTTATGAGCCGACGAAATCATTATCTTGGGTGGTGCCACCGTGACTCACTGAGCCGGCTTATTTAAAATAGCTTGATTCCATACTTATCATATCATATACATGCATCATATTGCATTGCATCACACATCATACATACATATCATGCCGGTCTTCAAACCGGATCAAAGCATAAATTCTTGCGGGTGCAAATAAATCTTTGAATAGCCAATTTGGCTGGATTTTTATCATGGTTTATCATAACCAGTGTTAAATGATTGGGGGTTTTTAAAGCCAGCTCGGAAGAATTGATTATTGTCAAAGAGCCGCCCTATCACATATAATGCGGAGTCATCTAATTGACCGGCCCTTGGATTTCTTCAACTTGTGTTCTGTAGTAAACTACAACACTTATGGATTTCTCCGATATATGGATTTCTCAAGGATATATTTGTCGGGTTACATTGCAACCACGGTCAAGAATTTCTTTTATCACAAAGGCATCATCAGCTTACAGAGTGGATATGATTTTATTCTACAATGGAAGGAATAGCCCCGAGTCGCTGCAGGCACACAACCCGACACTTGGGGGCTACATTATTCAAATCAAGATTACATCAAAGTATGAAAGTCCCATGTCGCTGCAAGCATGCACCATGACACTTGGGGGCTAATGCAATCCGCTTTTCAAATGATTACATCATCAACAGACCCGGCTATTTCAAGAAGATAAGCCGGCCCTAGGGGGCTACAGGTCGCTCATTATTCAAGTATGGATTCAAGGAAGAACCGACTCATCATTTTTATAATGACCCGGCCCTTGGGGGCTACACATTGCTGCTCAAGGAGAAGAACAAGGAAGTCCCGAGTCGCCGCAAGCAACCGACCCGTCACTTGGGGGCTAAACTATTCAGATCATAATTTTTAAAGTCCCAGGTTGCTGCAGGCAAGACAACTCGGCCCTTGGGAGCTACATCACTAAGTTGTTTCATAGATCATGAGGTTCAAATTGGAGACCCGGCCCATCACACACTGATGACCCGGCCCTTGGGGGCTACAGGTAATATGGATATATCAAAAAATTGAAGAGCACACTTCATTCTGTCATGGAGGTGAAGTATTGGGAGACCGGTTCAGCATATTTTTATCTAGTTGAAGCACTGAAAGACCGGCTCAACATCACATGGATTTGTTAATTGGAGTTCAGTTGTTTGACGGGGCACTACTAATTATGATGACCCGCTATTGTCAATCATGACCCGTCGTTGTCAATCATAACCCGCCGAAGCAAGAGAAGCTAGTTCAACATTGTGTGGATTTCTTATTTCCCAAATTTTCATCAAGCCAAAGCATTGGAGGCCGACTCAATAGCATATGTATTTTATTACAAAAGACACGTACCTATGAGATGATTGAAGGCGGTTCGAAGAAACCCGGATTTTTCAAGGAGCCAGTTCAGTAAATCAAGCCGGCCAGAGGAGCAAGCCAGTCCCTTAACTTATTTATTATTCTTATTTCAGGAGCTTACCATGAATAAATTGAAGCTAACCTTGGGGGCTAATGTCGGGGATATACCCCGCGGTGTAACCCGGCTTGGAGTATGACCCGCCAAGGACTTGGCGACTCACCGGCGACTCAGCAGTGACCTGGCGGGCGACTCATACTTGTCCCCACAGGCGACTGAGATAAATGACGAAGGCCCAAGGCCCGGCGTACACCCTGGCATAAGGCGACTCATAAGAGAGGCCAGGAGGGCCGACTTACATAGAAGGCCCAAGAAGAGGAGAGACTCCCTCACAAAGGAAACAAGACCCGGATTAGGATTCAAGAGAGACTAGTCCTATTCCTACTTCTAGTAGGACTCGACATGTAAACCTACCCCTTCCACCTATATAAGGAGGGGTAAGGCGCCCCAAGAGGGGGGGGGACACAACTTAGGTCTAGACAAGACAGATCATGAGATAGACATATTAGACACCCACGAGATTAGAGGTGGCGAGTCTGCACCCTTGTAATCAAGATCATCATCTCCATCAATGGAACACAAGCAGGACGTAGGCTTTTACCTCCATCGGAGGGGCCGAACCTGGGTAAACTCGTGTCTCTCGATTCCGACCACCCCCTTCAAGCCGCCACATGGTTGCGAAGGCCTCACACCTAAGTTCTCTCACGAGGACATCTGCCGTGACAAAACCACGACAGGTACCGAGGGTGACACCTTGCTAAGTACTCCTGATGATATCTCTGTAGTATAGCTAGTCGGTCGTGGTTATCGAGGGTGATTCCTCTTTCACCATTCCCGGCGATGCCTCTGTCATGCAACCCTCAAGTGTGGGACCCCCGAGGGTGATTCCTCTAAGCCCACCTTGACGGATACATCGTTCGGAATCCAACGAGGGTGATACCTCGGATTCCCCCCGATGTTACAACCACACAGTTACTCGACCATGTTACTGGGATCATTGGTGATTAGTTTTTAGTCGGCTGGATTTCCGCGAGATTGTGTTGATGGCCTAGTTAAAATGATAATGGATTTGCGTATTTGATCTGGGTTGGTTGGAGACCTTTTCATACTAACCGGCTACGCGGGAAGAATTATGGGTACTCGGCATCGCGTTATCAGCCGAAGCTTTTCAGATGTCAGCAACGTAGCGGCGCGCGCTCGAGTGGTCCCGAGATGCATCGCGCTTGTGATTAAGGGATGCTAGGACTGACGTCGGCCGTCACGCATCGTGGAGGAGCGCGAAGGGGAACTGGGCCCATGAACCCTTTGTGCTTAGGATTTAGACCGGTGGGTTGGCCTCTCTGATTAGTCTTAGGTGGAGCTGCGACATATCGATATTCTAAGGTCGGGCATGACCCAGAAAAGTTTGTCCGGCTAGAGTGTTATCGAGCGTGACGGGACATGTGGTGTACCCCTGCAGGGATGAAAATTAACTATTCGAATAGTCGTGTCCATGGTAACAGGACGACTTGGAGTTGTGCCCTGTTCTTATACAACTACAATTGTTACTTAACTGGAATTAGGAGCCTCGGGATTGCTTCCTCACAGGGAGTCGAGGGAGGATCTCTGGGCGTGACCTCACTTTAATACTACTGCAACAATATGACTATTAATATGTGTTACACCTATTCTACTCTCATCTATTGCTGCAAGACCCTGAAGATGCTTGTCTTCGATAGGACTAGGCCTTCTCTCTATTCTCGCATTGCTGTAGTCAGTCCACATATAACCACACCCCCCCTTCTTTGATACTGATGCATACTTAGAATAGTTCTGATGTAAGACTTGCGAGTACTTTGGATGAGTACTCACCGCTGCTTTGCTCCCCCTTTATCCCCTTGGTCCGTGTTGCGACCAGATGATGGAGCCCAGGAGATGGAGGTCCCGGCCGACGACGACTGCTACCTCGACGGTGCCTACTACTACGTGGAGGCCGCTGATGACGAGGAGTAGTTAGGAGGTTCCCAGGCACAAGGCCTCACCTCGTTCGATCGTTGTATCTTTTGTGCTAGCCTTCTCTAAGCCACCCCATGTTGTATGTCTGTACTCAGATATTGTTGCTTCCGCTGACTCGTGTATTTATCGAGCTTCCGTATTCTAGCCCTCGAGGCCCCTGGCTTGTAATATGAAGCTGATATTGTTTTATTTGTGTCTAGAGTTGTGTTGTGATATCTTCCCGTGAGTCCTTGAGGTTGATCGTACGCATTTGCGTGTATGATTAGCGTACGATTAAACCGAGGGCGTCACAAGTTGGTATCAGAGCCACTGCCTGTAGGTAGCCCCCTTTCCTACTCCATGGCCGAAGTTGAGTCTAGTGTTTGAAAAACTTTACTAACACTAATGTTGTGGCTTACGGGCCCACATCTCAATTGGGTGGTATTTGTATCTTTTACTCCTTTCCTATACTCTGGGTTCTACTCTCTCTTCTCTTTCGGGTCAAGGATTTTACTAACTCTAACATTAGGTTCTCGTAATCACATCGACCCGGAGCGCTGGACTATCTACTCTTTTCTCCTGAATATATATTACACACACTGTCATTTGACATGCGTCAATCTTATTTTCAGATGTGTCCCGCAAGACAGCACGTGTGCCTGACACAGGCCACTGAGACGACTAGGTTCCCGGCCATTTTGGTCGACCTCCTGACCAGGCTAGGATATCACTGGTAGCCCGAGTACACTGTGTACGAGGACTTCCGCGAGTACAACCAGTACCAATACCAGGCTGAGGTTCGCATCTTCGACCAGATGGGCGGCGAGACCCTCGAGCGCCACGTCTTCTGTGGTATTGGAGTGGCGGTCGAGATGGTTGTCCATGATGCGGCCTACATCGCTATCGCCCGTCTTCGTGGAGCGTACCCTCACCTGGAGGAGAGCCCTTGCAGATACATCCCGCATGCTCCTGCTCGGGATGAGACTAGGTCTGATCTCATTGCCTACACTGTGGACGTTCGGGAGCGCAGCGACCGATCCTACGTCGCTGTTTGCACCCCCTATGTGACGCGTCGCTACGACGCGCGAGTTCTAGTGCAGTACACTAAGACACCGGATCGTGCTTTTTCGAGCTCCGACTGTGGAGTTGTATGCTACGCGCGCTCGTCTTTACGACACGTTGACAGAGCTGCAGCCATCTCACTGCCCGAGGGTTCCCCCTATGCACATCCGCGAGCCGAGCGGGACAGAGCTAACATCAGGTCTCGAGTGGACTGATGTTGGGGGTAGAACCCCCCCACTTGGACCTCAGCTCCTCGAGTGGATGCGGTACCCTAACCAGAGTCACAACGGGACACAGGGTCCTGTTCCTACCTTCTATCACCGCCAGCTACCAGGATTCGTTCGTCCTCTCCGACGTTGATGTAGCCTTATCGTTATATCTCATTGTGGTATTCTTCCACCGCGTGCCTGCGTGCCGCCTAGTGAGTCTAGGGTATCGTCTAATGCGTCCAGGCTATTGCCAAATTTCGAATTAGTAATCGCTAGTATGTAATCGAACTTATGTATGGGTCTGTATGTCGAACTCAACTACTATGAAGTATCTATCGCATTTCCCTTTCATCATGCTTGATTACTTCATGAATGTGTGCGATGCCTTTGCAATTACTTTAAGCTAAACTACCCCTGTTAAATATTTAACAGGATGGTTAGACCAGCTAGCCGCCCGCGTGGCCCTGCCAACGATGCACCACCCCCACCTCCTGAGTATATGGCGGGGATGATCCAACAGTTTGAGCTGAACCGCCAGTTTATGCAAGGGCTCATGGATCAGTTACAAAGGCTGAACATGAACCAATAGCAAGGCGTGACACTGCAAGATTTCTGCCGCCTCAACCCTGCGATCTACCGCAGTTCAACTCAGCCTCTTGATGCTGATGACTGGCTCCGTGACATTGCTTACGAGCTGGAGTCTGCCAATGTGCCCCTGGCGAGCTATGTCAACTTTGCCGCCTACTTCCTAAAGGGTCCCGCTGCTCAATGGTGGGACAGCCACAGGCGTTCTCAGCCCGATGGAACTGT
Organism: Hordeum vulgare subsp. vulgare; assembly: GCF_904849725.1. NCBI lineage: Eukaryota > Viridiplantae > Streptophyta > Magnoliopsida > Poales > Poaceae > Hordeum > Hordeum vulgare. Next base: position 460,172,556 of record NC_058519.1, on the reverse strand, counting down.
CATCACTTGGGCAGAGTTCAAGGCTTCTTTCCGTGCTCGCTACATTCCTCGGGGAATCATGGACCGGAAGAAGCGTGAGTTCCGCAACCTGGTCCAGGGCAACAAGACTGTGGATGCTTATCAGCGGAAATTTCTGGACTTATCTCGCTATGCTGAAGAAGACATTGCAACTGATGCACGCAGACATGAGAAGTTCCGTGAAGGCCTTCACCCTGATATCAAGCTGACATTCCTCGTTCAGGACTATGCTGATTTCGCCACCCTGGTGAACAAGGCTATTCAAGTTGAGACTAGTCTGCAGGAATACAAGGATAGCAGCAAGCGCAACCGTGACATGGGCTCATCTTCGGGCTCGTCTCCACAGAAGCGGAAGATCTGGATACCCAACAACATGTACCATGCACCTGCTCCTGCTCCGAGGCCATCCTATGCTGCACCTCGCCTGCCTCCTCCACCATCTAGGCAGCTGAGACTTCCAGCTCCACCACCTCGAGTTCCTCCTTCCCGTCCTGAGGACGGGCTATGCTTCAAGTGTGGCCGTCCAGGTCACCATGCTAGAGACTGCAGGCAGAATCCGAATCAGCTGACACTTCCCTCAACTGGCAGTGGCAACAACCAGAACCGCAACTTCAACGCTAAGCCTGCTTATGTTCGTGGTCATGCAAACAACATTGATATGGGTCAAGCTCAAGACTAGCCTGCTACCGTGATGGGTACACTTCTCGTTAACTCAGTACCTTCTTCTGTATTGTTTGATACAGGAGCATCGCATTCCTTTATGTCGGAAAATTTTGCATACATGCATGACATTAGGAGCGAACAGATGAACATCCCGATAGTGGTAAACACCCCTGGGGGTGAGTGCCGCACCTCTGTGGTTTGCCCCCATGTTCTAGTTGAAATTGAAGGATTAGAATTCCTTGGCAACCCCATCCTACTAAAGTCATCCAACATTGTCTCATACAGGGGATGGACTGGTTGAAAGCTCATACGGCATCGATCGTTTGTGCTACCAAGACCGTCCACCTCCTACACCCTTCAGATGAATTAGTAAGTTACCATGCTCATCTCGTCCGAAATGCTGAGGCACGGTTATATGCCTTGAATGCATTAAACGCGTCACCTCTTGAAGGGATTGAAAACATTCCAGTGATCCGAGAATTCCAAGATGTCTTTCCAGAAGAACTTCCGGGGATTCCCCCTGCTCGAGCTGTCGAGTTTGTCATTGACTTGGTACCTGGTACCACTCCTATTGCTAAGCGTCCTTATAAAATGCCACCACATGAACTCCTTCAACTTAAGCAATAAATTGACAACTCGCTCCGTCTGGGTTTCATTCGTCCGAGTTCCTCTGCTTGGGGAGCACCTTCTCTCTTTGGTAAGAAGAAGGATGGGACAAATCGATTGGTTCAAGACTATCATCCTATCAACCAGGCCAATATTCAAAACAAATATCCTCTCCCTCGGATAAATGATTTGTATGATCAACTTGCTGGTTCCACCGTCTTCTCTAAGCTCGACTTGAGGTTGGGATACCACCAGATCCGTGTTCGCAAAGAGGATATTCCGAAGACCGCCATTGTTACTCGTTATGGATCATATGAGTACACCGTCATGTCCTTCGGCTTAACCAATGCACCGGCAACCTTCTCTCGGTTGATGAATTATATATTCATGGACTACCTCGACAAATTCGTCGTGGTATATCTGGATGATATTCTGGTATTTTCGAAGAATAAAGAAGAGCATGCTGAACATCTTCGTCTTGTACTGGATAAGCTTCAGGAGCATAAACTCTATGTGAAGTATTCCAAATGTGAATTCTGGCTAGATGAAGTGACTTACCTAGGTCATGTGATTTCCAAGGATGGTATTGCAGTCAACCCCGAACGAATTCAAGCTATTCTTGACTGGACTCCGCCAAAGAAAGTCAAGCAAGTCAGAAGTTTTCTCGGACTCGCCAGCTATTGCCGTCGATTCGTCGAGAACTTCTCCAATATTGCGAAGCCCTTAACCAACCTGCTTCACAAAGGTGTTAAGCATGAGTGGACTGATAAATGTCAGGAAAGTTTCCAGGCACTCAAGGACAAACTGACATCCGCTCCAGTACTTTCTCCTCCAGATACGAAAAGGGATTTCGTCATATACTGTGACGCTTCTCGTCAAGGAATAGGTTGTGTCCTGATGCAGGATCGCAAGGTGATTGCTTATGCTTCACGTCAACTGTGTGCTCATGAAGAGAACTACCCAGTTCATGATCTCGAGCTTGCCGCAGTTATTCATGCACTGAAAGCATGGCGACAATACCTTGTCGGTAATCGCTGTGAAATCTACACCGACCATCAAAGTCTGAAGTACTTGTTCACTCAGCCTGAGCTGAACCTACGTCAACAAAGATGGATGGAGCGTATAGAAGATTTTGACTGTAGTATATCATATACCCCTGGCAAGGCTAACGTAATGGCTGATGCCTTGAGTCGCAAGTCATACTGCAACCATCTCCAGGTTCATAAGGTTCACGATCGTCTGCAAGAGGAATTCCGTAAGCTGAACCTCCATATTGTTCCTCGGGGTTACCTTGTTCCCCCTCCTGAAGAGTCTCAAAAGATGAACCTTCGTGTTGTTAATCAGGGTTCCCTCAGTAACCTAGTTGTTGAACCAGATCTTGTGGGCTCCATAAAGAATCTGCAAGGCTTTGACGATGATGTCGACAGGATTAAGAGCTATATTGTGAAGGGTAAACCCTCCTTTTTCACTGTTGCTGAAGATGGCGCCTTGTACTTCAAGGGTCGTCTATTCGTCCCAAATAAGAAGGAAAATCTCAGGATGACCGGAGAGGTGATGAAAGAAGCTCACAACACACCATTGTCTATTCACCCAGGTAGTACCAAGATGTACCAAGACATCCGGCAAAGATTCTGGTGGCCCAATATGAAACAAGACATTGCATGCTATGTGGCAGAATGTGATGTATGCCGGCGTATCAAAGCAGAACATCAAAAGCCTACCGGAACTCTCAAACATATCTCTATTCCTGGGTGGAAATGGGACCATGTTGAAATGGACTTTGTCACTGGTTTTCCCAAATCTCAGAAAGTAATGATGTTATTCTTGTTGTCATTGACCGACTGTCCAAAGTTGCACATTTCCTCGACGTCAAAGAAACAATTAATGCTAGTCAACTGGCAGATCTTTATATGTCAAGAGTTGTTTCGCTTCACGGTATTCCGTTGGTAATAAGTTCGGACCGTGGCAGCTTGTTCACTTCAAAATTCTGGGAAAGTTTTCAGAAGGCTATGGGGACTCATGTGTCCTTCACCACTGCATTCCATCCTCAATCCCAGGGACAAGTTGAACGAGTCAACCAAATTCTCGAGGACATGCTTCGAGCTTGTGTCATTTCTTTCGGTAAGAAATGGGAGGAATTTCTCCCGTATGCCGAGTTCTCTTACAACAATAGCTATCAAGCTAGTCTGAAGATGGCCCCTTTCGAAGTATTCTAAGGACGAAGGTGTCGAACTCCTCTGAATTGGTCAGAAACTAGGGAACAATCACTCTTCGGTCCGGATATTATTCAACATGCCGAAGATCAAGTCCGCATTATCCATGAGAATCTGAAGGCTACTCAGTCTCGTCAGAAGAGTCAGTATGACCGTCATCATCAAGATATGCTCTATCAACCTCGCGAAAAGGCTTATCTTTGTGTCACACCAATGAGAGGTGCACACCCTTTTGGGATCAAGGGCAAGTTAGCTCCTCGCTATATTGGTCCTTTCACTATTCTCGAAAGGCATGGGAGAGTGGCTTATCAATTGGAACTGTCGGCGAACCTTTCTCAGGTTCACGATGTCTTCCATGTTTCTCAGCTCCGCCGCTGCTTCAAGGATCCTATTCGAGCAGTGGATCATGGTATGCTTGAGCTGCAACAAGACCTCTCTTGTAAGGAGCATCTAGTCCGCATTCTCGACCAAGCTGAACGTAAGACTCGTCGCAAGGTCACCAAGTTCCTTAAAGTGCAGTGGTCAAATCATTCTGAAGATGAAGCCACTTGGGAACGCGGGGATCATCTTCGTGATCAATACTCCGAGCTCTTTTCTTCTACCTCTTAATTATCGGGACGAGAATTCTCTTTAGTAGGGGAGAATTGTGACATCCTCGACTTTTGCTACAGTGATGATTGTAATTAAGCGACAGTGATCCCGTGCTAATGATGCCACGTCACCGTTAATTATATCAATGATCTCGTGTTAGTTGAAACCGAATCACAATTCAAAACTTAAAATTAAAGTCGGACGAGAAAGGTTTTATGCTTTTGAAATAAAAAACGTCGGGGAGTTATGAGAATTCTCTAACGAAATTATAAATGTGAATCGGGCACTTTTGGAATTATTGGTAATCCCAATATATTTGAAAGAAGAGCTTTAAATAAAATAAATAAAGGAAATATACTAAATGAAAATAAATAAATAAAAGAAAGTATTAAAAATATATATAATAAATTGTAAAAGAAAGTAAATAAAATTAAATAATAAAAAGAAATAATAATAACAATAAGGAAAAGAAAAAGACCCCCCCTCGCCTAATTGGGCCAAAACTGGCCCACCCAGGCCACCCATTTGGCCCACCCAGCCGTGGGGCATAAAGCCCCGAGGGAGGGCTAACCCTAACTGAGTCGATCCCCTCCATGTTCCTTCCCTGGCCGCCTCCAGACTCTCCCCCGCTTGCTCACCCTCACCGCGAGAGCCTCCCTCCCCGCTCGGCAGCTCCCTCCACCACCCCACGTGTCCCACCCACCACGAGACACCCAGCCGCCCCCACCTAACCCCACGACCGAGAGGACCTCCCCCTCGGCCTCTCCTCTCGGTACACTCCGTCCCACCTAACATCCCACCTACCGCTCTCTCTCCCTCCCACAGAACGGCCACCAACCCCCACGGGACCGAACCCTCTCTCTCGGTCCAACCTCCCACCGACCGACGCCCTCCCTCTCCCTCGCCCCAGACCCCATCTCCCGTCGGCCTCCCTCCCCCTTGAGACCGAGCCCCCATCCCCCCCCCCCCATCGAGATAGGCACCAACATCGGCCTCCCTCCCCACCGAGCCCCCCACCAGATCCCAGCTCGCCTCCCCTACTCCTCATCTCGCACGCTCTCCCCAGCCCCGCGCCGGCCGAAGCTCCCCCGGCGGACCCATCCGGGCGCCGGCCATCCTCCGGGCCGGATCCGGCGGCCCTGCCTCACCTCCGCCGCCCGTGAACCTCTGGTGACCCGCGCCGGCACCATCCTCACTGGAACCGCGCCACCGTCACCGCCTCCTCCTCCTCCTCGCCGTCGCCTCCGCCTCCCGAGAACTCTGGCTTCACCGGGCCCTCTCATCAACGTCGGAAAGCACCTTTTCGGGATCCATTCCGGCAAACGGAGCTCTGTTCCGACGCCGTTAGGATCGAGTAGGTGATGATGGAGATGTCTCTTTCTCTCTTGTTGTTGAGGTTCTTCTCTCAATACAAATAGTTAGCAGAGAGATGAGAAAGATAAATAAAAATAAAATGATGTATTGCGTATGTATTTTGTATGTATGAGATGCACGTATGTATGTATTTATGTATGTAGGTATATGGAGGAATGCGTTAATTGTATGAATATGTGTATGTAGGTAAAATGTGTATGTGGCCTAAGCCACTTACCGGTGGGGCCAACCCACCCCGGTGTCTATGACAGGGAGGCCCCACACCCTCTTTTAAGAAAAATGAAAATTAAAATATAAAAATAAAAATATGTTTTATTAAATAAATAAATAGATATATTAATTATTTACTTAGTTAATTAATTAATTAGGTAATTATAATAATTAGAGTATGACACGTGGGTCCCCCACTAAATTAATTTGATTAATTACTATTTAATCTTAATTTAAAAACTTGTGTCTATGACTCTTGGGACCCACTGGTGAGTTGACCAGTCAACTGCTGATGTCAGCATGACATCATGTTGATGTCATTATTGCTTTTAATCAATTTAATTAAATTTGTATTTAATTCCTAAATAATTACTAAAACTTTAAAAATTAATATAAAATAATCCGTAAGTGAGATCAAAATATTTTCAACACGAAAGTTGATCAGCACAACGAGGTGAACCCGGATACACGGTCCATTCGTCTGTCACGCGTCCCTAGCACAGTAAACATGGAACATTTCCATCGTTTTCCGTCTGACCGCTAGTAGCGCGAGACCCGGAAAATATCGTCTGATATTCTTCCGACCCGTCTATGACGGATGTTGCTGCGTTAGCTCATGTCTAGCCTGCATCTTGCCATGTCATGCTTTGTGTTGCACCGTTGCTATTATTTATTGTTTCTTCCCCCTCTTCTTACCGGTAGACCCCGAGACTGACGCTGTTGCCGGGTACATCTACGACCCTGTCGACCAGCCTTTTGCCGCAGAGCAGCAAGGTAAGCAAACACCCTTTGATCATTCCTATATCACCTATGTCTTTCTTCCTACTGCTTGCATTATTGTTTTGCTACTGTTGTAGTTAGCTCCTATATCTGATGCATAGCCTATTTTTGATGAACAGTTACTTTCAGTAATGTACCTTTAAAATTGTTTAGTATAGGTGGAGCAGTCATCCCCTCTGACCCCGTAGTCCATTTGCCCCGCTTGTTTTCAATTCTCGGTCCCTGATCGACGAGCCAGACCCGACACAGCACATACACCCCCTTAGTTGTACGACGCTACAGATATACTATCGGGTACCGAGGGTGACATCTCGCTAATACTCCTGATGATATCTTTGTAGTATAGCTAGTCGGTCATGGTTATCGAGGGTGATTCCTCTTTCACCATTCCCGACGATGCCTCTGTCATGCAACCCTCAAGTGTGGGACCCCCGAGGTTGATTCCTCTAAGCCCACCTTCACGGATACATCATTCGGAATCCAACGAGGGTGATACCTCGGATTCCCCCCGATGTTACAACCACACTGTTACTCAACCATGTTATTGGGATCATTGCTGATTAGTTGTTAGTCGGGTGGATTTCCGCGAGATTGTGTTGATGGCCTAGTTAAAATGATAATGGATTTGAGTATTTGATTTGGGTTGGTTGGAGACCTTTTCACACTAACTGGCTACGCGGGAAGAATTATGGGTACTCGGCGTCGCGGTATCAGCCGAAGATTTTTAGATGTCAGCAACGTAGCGGCGCACGCCCGAGTGGTCCCGAGACGCATCGCGCTTCTGATTAAGGGATGCTAGGACTGACGTCGGCCGCCCACGCATCGTCCAGGAGCGCGAAGGGGAACTGGGCCCATGAACCCTTTGTGCTTAGGATTTAGACCGGCGGGCTGGCCTCTCTGATTAGTCTTAGGTGGGGTTTCGACGTGTCGATATTCCGAGGCCGGGCATGACCGAGAAAAGTGTGTCCGGCCAGAGTGTTATCGAGCGTGACGGGACATGTGGTGCACATCTGCAGGGATGAAAATTAACTATTCGAATAGCTATGTCCACGGTTACAGGATGACTTGGAGTTGTGCCCTGATCTTATACAACTACAATTGTTAGTTAACTGGAATTAGTTGCCTCGGGATTGCTTCCTCGCAGGGAGTCGAGGGAGGATCTCTGGGCGTGACCTCACTTTAATACTGCTGCAACAATATGACTATTAATATGTGTTACACCTATTCTACTCTCGTCTATTGCTGCAAGACCCTGAAGATGCTTGTCTTCGATAGGACTAGGCCTTCTCTCTCTATTCTCGCATTGCTGCAGTTAGTCCACATATAACCACCCCCCTTCTTTGAAACTGATGCATACTTAGAATAGTTCTGATGTAAGACTTGCGAGTATTTTGGATGAGTACTCACCGCTGCTTTGCTCCCCCTTTATCCCCTTGGTCCGTGCTGCGACCAGATGATGGAGCCCAGGAGATGGAGGTCCCCGCCGACGACGACTGCTACCTCGACGGTGCCTACTACTACGTGGAGGCCGCTGATGACCAGGAGTAGTTAGGAGGTTCCCAAGCAGGAGGCCTCGCCTCGTTCGATCGTTGTATCTTTTGTGCTAGCCTTCTCTAAGGTACCCCATGTTTTATGTCTGTACTCAGATATTGTTGCTTCCGCTGACTCGTGTGTTTATCAAGCTTCCGTATTCTAGCCCTCGAGGCCCCTGGCTTGTAATATGAAGCTAATATTGTTTTATTTGTGTCTAGAGTTGTGTTGTGATATCTTCCCGTGAGTCCTTGAGTTTGATCGTATGCATTTGCGTGTATGATTAGAGTACGATTAAACCGAGGGCGTCACAGAATCATACATCCTTCTTCAGAAGAAACGCATCTTTGAAATACCCCTGAGGTGCTTGGTTTGTGTAACTCGCCATTGTGTATGACCATGGATTTGCACCGACGGACGATTTGGCGAGCTAGCAACTCGTCGGCTGGTAACTCGCCTCTAGTGAGGTACGCCATGTAGGGAATCGCCCATTCTGGAGTAGCATGGAGAGCCGCCACGAGTTGAGACTCGGGGTACAGTACCGCTAGATCTTCCTCCGAAGGCAGTTTCACTGAAGGGTTATGTAATATATCCGGAAAGACGTTGGGGGAACTGGCTTACGCTGTGAACCAAGGCGGGAAAGAGCGTCTGCTGCTTCGTTAAGCCGTTGGTCGATGTGATCCACTTGATAGCCATTAAAATGACCCGCCACATTTGACACAGCTCGTCTGTAAGCCGCCATCGGAGGGTCTCGTGAATCCCAGGTGCCAGAAACCTGCTGCGCCACCAGATCTGAATCGCCCAAACATCTCACTCGCATGAGATTCATCTCTTTGGCGAGTCGCAAACCATGGAGCAAAGCTTCGTATTCTGTTGCATTATTGGTACATGGGAACATGAGCCGAAGGACATAGCAAAACTTGTCACCTTGAGGCAAAGTTATCACCACACCAGCCCCCGAGCCTTCCAACTGTCTAGACCCATCGAAATAGATGGTCCAATACGTAAGATCTGGCCTCTCCTCAGGGGTTTGTAACTCGGTCCAATCATTGATGAAGTCCACGAGTGCTTGAGATTTGATGGCTGTCTGAGGCGTATCTCGCACCTGATGGGATCCAAGCCCGATGGCCCACTTAGCAATCCGTCCAGTAGCCTCTCGGTTCTGTATGATGTCGCCGAGGGGGGGCGGAGCTGACGACCGTGATCGGGTGTCCCTGGAAGTAATGCTTCAGCTTTCGACTCGCCATGAACACCCCAAAAACCAACTTTTGCCAATGTGGTAGCATTGCTTGGAGAGGGTGAGGACCTCGCTGATGAAATACACCGGTCGCTGGACTGGGTACTCCTTCCCTTCTTCCTTTCGCTCGACAACTACTGCCACGCTGACCGCTTTGGAATTGGCTGCAATGTACAGGAGCATAGGTTCCTTGTCTGCCGGAGCCGCCAACACTGGCGGGTTAGCTAATTGTCGCTTCAAAGCTTTGATGGCTTCATTGGCCTTGTCCGTCCATACAAAACGATCAGTTTTCTTGAGCAGCTGGTAGAGAGGGATGGCCTTCTCCCCAATGTGACTTATGAAGCGGCTCAAGGCCGCGATTCGACCCGCCATACGCTGCACCTGGTTAACGTTGGCTGGCTTCCCAAGTGAGGTAATTGCCTCAATCTTGTCCGGGTTGGCCTCAATGCCACGCTCTGATACCAAGAAACCCAATAACTTCCCCGCAGGGACACCAAAAACACACTTGGTGGGGTTAAGCCTCATCTGATAAATGCGCAGGTTGTCGAAGGTTTCCTTGAGATCCTCCAAGAGCGACTCCTTGCGGTGAGACCTGACCACGATGTCGTCCACATAAGCATGGACGTTACTGCCTATCTGACTGTGTAAGCAGTTTTGGATGTAGCGCTGATAAGTCGCCCCCGCACTCTTGAGCCCAAACGGCATGGACACGTAACAGATAGCTCTGAATGGGGTTATGAAGGATGTCTTCTCCTGATCTGCCACCGCCATTTTTATCTGATGGTATCCCGAATAAGTGTCCAAGAAACACAGACGTTCGCAACCCGCCGTCGAATCAATAATTTGATCAATGCGGGGAAGGGCGAAAGGATCCTTCGGGCAGGCTCTATTAAGGTCAGTGTAATCAATGCACATGCGGAAAGTGACGTTCTTCTTGAGCACCAGGACCGGGTTAGCCAGCCATTCAGGATGGAAAACCTCGATGATGAACCCAGCGGCAAGGAGTCGGGCTACTTCCTCTCCGATCGCCTTACGACGTTCTTCATTAAACCTGCAAAGGTACTGCCGCACTTGCTTAACTTTAGGGGTAGTATTAAGATGGTGCTCAGCGAATTCTCTCGGTACACCCGACATGTCAGAAGGTTTCCATGCAAAGATGTCTCGATTCTCACGGATGAATTCGATGAGCGCGCTTTCCTATTTGGGGTCGAGACCCGCCCCAATAGTGAACTGCTTGGTGGAGTCGCCTGGCGTAAAGTCGATAACATTGGTATCGTCCGTTGGTTTAAACTTGAGAGGTGGCTCAGAATCGATAGTCGGCCTTTTGAACGGCGTCATGTCCTCGGCCGCGCAAGCCGACTCGGCATAAGCCGCGTCTCCTTCTTCACACTCTTGGGCTATATTCCTGTCGCCGTGGACGGTAATAGGACCCTTGGGCCCGGGCATCTTGAGCTTGAGATAAACATAGCATGGGCGGGCCATGAACTTGGCGTACGCCGGCCGTCCAAACAGCGCATGATAGGGGCTTTTGATTTTGGCCACCTCGAACACGAGGGAGTCGCTCCTGTAGTTCGACTCCGTGCCGAAAGCCACGTTAAGTTTAATCCACCCAATTGGGTATGCCGACTTACCCGGAACAATGCCGTGGAAAACTGTGGATGATGGCATCATGTCTTTCTCCAAGAGGTTCATCCGTCGGAAAGTGTTGAAATATAGGATGTTGATGTTGCTGCCTCCATCCATGAGGACCTTGGAAAGGGTATACCCCCCGACTTGGGGAGCCACAACCAGGGCTAAGTCGCCAGGGTTGTCCACTCGGGGTGGATGGTCTTCCCTGCTCCATGTTATTGATTGCTCAGACCAGTGAAGGTATCGGGGGAGCGCCGACTCAGCTACGAAAGTTCTATGCTTCACCTTATGATCCCGCTTACAGGTGTTGGTGGTGAACACGTGGTACTGCCCACTGTTCAATTGTTTGGGGTTATTTTGGAACCCGCGCCGATCCTCCTGCCGCTAGGGGTCTCCTTGCGGGGGGGAGGGGGGTTGTTGGAACATTCCCGGTGGGTGGTACTGCTGGTTATGAACTTGGTATTGGCCAGCATTGTGATGCAACCCGCCCTGTGGTCCTTGGTTAGGAAAACCCCCGAACGTGACCTGGCGTGACCCGGATGCGCCAGGTTGCTCCTGCCGCTGGCCCTGCTCGCTGCCTTGACTTCTCTTGAGCGCCTCGGCCCGAAATTCTTGCATCACGTAGCAATCTTCCCACGAGTGAGTCGCCGGTCCTTCGGCCATGGCGTGCTATGGGCACGGGCCTTTAAGCATTTCATGGTAATTACGTGGTTTCTTCCCACTAAAGCCCCGCTTCTTCTGACGTGGGTTTGCATTGCCGATATTAGTATTAGAAACAAATTCCGTAGGACCCTCCTGTTGCCGCTTCTTTCCATGCCCGCCATGGTGGTTATTGCCCCGGTTCTGAAAATGGGAATGGCCCTTGTGTAACTCGCCCTTACTGGCGGCACTAGTTTTGTCGTCGCCCTCTCCAGGATCCTTGGTGTCGTCCAACTCAGCATACCTGGTAAGGGCGTCCATTAGCTCGCTTATGTCATGTACCTTTCGCTTAAGTCTCCCTAGCTTTAGTACCAGAGGCTCGTAATGGCAATTCTTCTCCAGGATCAACACCGCTGGGCCGCCAAAATGCCTTTCGATGAATGAATAACTTCCGCAACTCGCCGGGTCCAATGGTGGGCCGACTCATCCGCCCGCTGGATGCAGTGTTGTAGGTCGACGATAGTCATTGGGCGCTTGCAAGTCCCTCTGAAGTTCTTGATGAAGCGCTCCTTCAGCTCCGCCCAAGTGTTGATGGAGTTGGGCGGCAGGTTTTTCAGCCACGTGCGTGCCGTCCCTTCAAGCATCATAGTGAAGTATTTAGCGTAGACCGCCTCGCTTACGTGAAGCATATCCATCGCGAGTTCGTAGCTCTCGATCCATGACCCGGGTTAGAGATCCGACGAGTAGTTGGGAACCTTCCCGGGCCCTTTGAAGTCCCTCGGCATGCGCTCGTTGCACAAAGCTGGCGTGAGACACGATACCCCAATGTGTTTGCCCCCAACGTCCAGGGGCGCGGGAGGTGACGGTACGTAAGCCGGGTAAACGTGACCCTCCACGGCCATTGGTTCCATGTGCCGCGCGGCTCGCGCTACATCCACAATATCCTGGGCTCGCGTGTCGTGCATCCCGAGCGGGTCGTGTTGAGGGAGTCGTCGCGGCCCGCTGGTTATTGCGGGGAAGTCCTCATGGCGACTTCTGGTGTGACTTGCCTGCGGCGTAGAGTGTAACCGATCAAGGCTCTGGGAATACTGCGCGTGCTAAACCACGGCCGTTTTTAGCATCTCGATGGCGTTTCTAGCTTCTATCTCGGCCGGGGTGTTTCCGTAGATCGGAAGGGACTCCACGTGGCGGGTCGCTGCCAGCACATGGTCGACGGGATTCGAGAAGTGACCCCGCGACGTCTCGAAACGAGTCGCGTGGGCATCCATCGGCTGAGTTGGCGGCAGATTGGGCGGTGGAACCGCTCCTCCCCTCAGGACGGTTTGTAAAGGCCGATCAGGACCCGCCCCGGGGGTGCGCGGAGTGTCGAAAAGGCGAGTTGGGTGTAAGTCAGCCGGGATGCGCCCATTGTGCCTCCTTTGGTGAACGGCGTCAGACGCGCGCTGCTGTACCTCGAGCCGCCAGCCTTCGGTGTTCAGCCGCTCCGTCTCTCCTGCGCCCATGGCTTGCTGCGTCTCAATCCTGGCGGCTTCTGCTTCCATGTCACGTTGGGCCTTGACCATCGCCTCCTGCAGCTTAGTTAGCTCGGCGTTGACATACTCCTGATTTTGAGACGTGATCGTGGTTGCCATGAGGCTGGCGATCTCCGCCGCTAACTCCATCATGGTTTGCGCTGGGGATTTGGATGTTCCCCCGGTCTCGTTGTTGCCAGTTGGAATCTGCTGAGGCTGCGCTGACCACGCCATGTAGATGGCGATATGTCGGCGAGATCCCTCGAAGACCTCGGGATCCATTGCCAACGACAGCCCTCCGAGTTGTCCTTCCTTAAGAGGGTGGATCAATTCCGTCTCACCAATGGATGACTCGCCATCGGGATTGACAGGGGTGATCTCTTGGCCCGCCACTTCGTCTTGCGAGTCGTCTCCCTGCGTAAAACCGACGAAAACATGGAGACTCTTGTTCCGCCGTGTCATGGGGAGGACATACCTGGCCGGCTCGACGATGTCGGTGGAGATGTCCGGCTCAGGAACATGTGTCCCGATCATGCCGATGAAGACGTTGATCTTGCCGAAGGGGACTCGGTAGCCAGATTCGACGGAATCGGCCTTCGGCTCCCACAGCGAGTTGTCGATGTAGTACTTCCCGCGGCAGCTCTTAGTCATGATGCCAACCGCATAGCTTTCTAACCTTGGTAGGGCTCCCTTCGAGAACTCAACTCCACCGTGCGCTAGCCCCACGGTGGGTGCCAACTGTCGTGGTTTTGTCACGGCAGATGTCCTCGTGAAAGGACTTAGAGATGGATCCATCGCACCTTGGTGGCGACTCGAAGGGGGTGAGCGAAAGCGAGACTCGGATTTACCCAGGTTCGGCCCCTCGTGAGGAGGTAAAAGCCTACGTCCTGCTTTGTGTGGATTAATGGTGGTTTCGATTACAAGGAGGGCGTAACTCGCCTGACCTAGCTCTCGATTCTCTCTAACCCGCCTGACCTCTCCCTCGAACTCGCCTTTATATACAGGTCGAGGCCCTAGGGTTTACAAAGTCCTGCCATTCTACTCATTGTAGCTTTCCTTATCTCTAAGTCGCCGTGTCCCCCACGATTAGGAGCTTCCTTGATATCCCATCATCCACACGATCTCTTGAACCGCCCTTCAGCTCCTGGGCCATGGAACACGCAGCTAATGGCGAGTCGCCCCTTGGGTGACCCGGCCCATTAAGGGCGGGTTACCCATAGGTAATATCCCCAACAGACGGGTTATGCAAAATATCCAAAAACATTGGGAGGAACCGGCTTACGCTGCGACCCGAGTCGTGAAAGAGCATCAGTTGCTTCGTTGAGTCGGCGATCGATATGATCAACTTGATAACCATGAAAGTGACACGCCACGTCTGACACAACACGCCTATAAGCCGCCATCAAAGGATCCCTGGAATCCCATGTTCTAGGGACTTGCTGTGCCACCAAATCTGAGTCGCCCAAGCATCTGACTCGGTTGAGGTTCATCTCTTTGGTGATCCTAAGCCCATGGAGCAACGCTTCGTACTCTGCCGCATTGTTAGTACATGGGAACATGAGCCGGAGGACGTAGCAAAACTTGTCACCCTGAGGTGAAGTCAGTACCGCTCCAGCCCCCGAGCCTTCCAGCTGCCTAGACCCATCAAAATGGATAGTCCAATACGTGTGATCAGGTCTGTCTTCTGGGATTGCAGCTCGGTCCAATCGTTGATGAAATCCACTAAGGCTTGAGACTTGATGGTCGTGCGGGGCCTATATTTCACGTGGTGAGGATCAAGCTCGATAGCCCACTTACCAATCCGCCCGGTTGCTTCACGGTTTTGTATAATGTTGCCAAGTGGCGCGGAGCTGACTACCATGATCGGGTGCTCCTGGAAATAGTGCTTCAGTTTTCGACTCGCCATGAAGATCCCAAAAACCAATGTATACCAGTGTAGATAACGTTGTTTGGAGAGTGTTAAGACTTTGCTAACAAAGTACACCGGCATTTGGACTGGATATTCATTTCCTTCTTCCTCGCGTTCGACAACCACTGCCACGCTTACTGCCTTAGAGTTGGCAGCAATGTACAGGAGCATAGGCTCTTTGTCAACAGGAGCGGCTAAAACGGGCGGCTCTGCCAATTGTTTCTTCAAGGCCTCACAGTCTTCATTGGACGCATCCGTCCACACAAAATGGTCTGTTTTCTTGAGCAGCTGATAAAGAGGGATGGCCTTCTCCCCGAGGCGACTTATGAAACGACTCAGAGCCACAATACGACCCTCCATGCGCAGGACTTGGTTAATATTGGTCGGCTTGCCAAGTGAAGTAATCGCCTTGATTTTGTCGAGGTTAGCCTCAATGCCTCGCTCTCACACCAACAAACCCAATAACTTCCCTGCAGGAACACCGAAGACACACTTGGTCGGGTTAAGCATCATCTGATACACGCGCAGATTGTCAAACGTCTCCTTAAGATCCTCCAGGAGTGACTCTATCTTCTGGGATTTCACCACTATGTCATCAACATAGGCATGAACGTTGCGCCCAATCTAACTATGTACGCAATTCTGGATGCAGCGCTGATAAGTCGCCCCTGCGCTTTTGAGCCCAAATGGCATAGATACATAACAAAAGGCACCAAAGGAAGTTATGAAAGACGTCTTCTCCTGATCCTCTAAATCCATCTTGATCTGGTGGTAACTTGAGTATGCATCCAAAAAACACAGCCACTCGCAACCCGTCGTAGAGTCAATGATTTGATCGATATGAGGGAGGGCGAAAGGGTCTTTTGGGCAAGCTGTGTTAAGGTCGGTGTAGTCAATGCACATGCGAAAGGTGCCATTCTTCTTCAGTACCAAAACCGGATTGGCCAACCACTCTGGGTGAAAAACCTCCACAATGAAACCAGCGGCCAAGAGCCGGGCTACTTCTTCTCCGATTACTTTACGCATTTCCTCGTTAAACCGGCGAAGATATTGCCAAACCGGCTTCATCTTGGGATCTATGTTAAGGTGGTGCTCAACGAATTCTCTCGGTATACCCGACATGTCAGAAGGTTTCCATAAAAAGATGTCCCGATTCTCATGGATGAATTCGATGAGCGCGCTTTCCTATTTGGGATCCAGACCCGTCCCAATGGTGAATTGCTTGGAAGAGTCGCGGGGCGTGAAATCCACCAGCTTAGTATCATCTGTTGGCTTAAATTTTCGGGGCGGCTCTAAATCGGTCGTGGGCTTCTTAAGCGGGATCATGTCCGTTGGGTCGACATTGGCCTGATGAAACTTGAGTTTCTCAGATGCACGGGCCGACTCGGCATAAGCACCATCTCCCTCTTCGCACTCTTGAGCTATCTTCCGATCTCCACTGATCGTGATGGTTCCTTTAGGGCCTGGCATCTTGAGCTTGCGGTAGACATAACATGGGTGGGCCATAAAACGGTCGTAAGCCGGCCGACCAAAAAGCGTGTGGGAAGGGCATTCGAGCTTGACCACCTCAAATATGAGAGACTCGCTCATGTCATTAGACTCGGTGCCAAAAGCCACATTAAGTTTAATCTGCCCAACAGGATATGCCGACTTACCGGGGACAATGCCATGGAAGACCGTAGAGGACGGCATCAAGTCGCTTTCCGACAAATTCATTCTTCGGAAAGTGTCGTAGTGTAAGATGCTAATGCTGCTGCCTCCATCCATGGGGACTTTGGAGAGGGTATAGCCCCCTACCTGTGGCGCCACAACCAATGCTAAGTCACCAGGGTTGTCAACCCGGGGCGGGTGATCCTCCCTCCCCCAAATAATAGGCTGTTTGGACCAATTGAGATATCTGGGGAGCGTCGGCTCGCTGACGCTGAAGGTTCTGTGTTTGACCGTTTTGTCCATGTTGCAAGTACTGGTGGTAAACACATGATACTGCCCACTGTTCAACTAGTTGGTATTGTTCTGGAAACCGCCACTGTCATTCTGCTGTTGTCAGCCGCCTTGTTGAAGTTGTTGCTGAAAACCGCCATGTGCATTATATTGCTGACTATTCTGGACATGATACTGCCCAGCATTAGCCTGCGACCCGCCCTGTGGACCTGGGTTAGGAAACCCACCAAAAGGATTCCTGTGTGAGCCGCCGGACCCAAACTGATCCGGGTGTCCACCATGACTACCTCCTTGGCCGTTTTTGAGCACCTCGGCACGAAACTCCTGCATCACATAGCAGTCTTCCCAAGAATGGGTGGATGGACCTTCCGCCGTGGTATGTTGTGGGCAGGGGCCCTTGAGCATCTCATGATAGTTGTGTGGCTTTTTCCCGCTGAAGCCCCTTTTCTTTTGGCGCTGGTTCCCGTTTCCAGTGTTAATATTGGCGACAAAATAAGTGGCGCCTTCCTGCTGCCCTTTGTTCCCTTGACCCCGGGGGTTGTAGTTGCCTCGCCCCTGGGTCTCAGATTGGCCTCTGGATGATTCCCCTCTTCTGGTAGTGCTAGTTTTATCATCATCCTCCCCGGCATCTTTGGTATCATCTGACTAGGCGTACCTAGTCAAAGTGTCCATCAACTCACCCATATTCGGCACCTTTCGCTTGAGTCGCCCAAGCTTCAACACCAAGGGCTCGAAGTGACAATTTTTCTCCAAGATCAGCACGGCCCGAGCCGCCGTGATGCCATCCGATGAATGGATTACCTCTGCAACCCGCCGCGTCCAATGATGGTCCCACTCGTCTGGACGTTGGATACAGTGATGTAAGTCCACAATAGCCATCGGGTGTTTGCATGTCCCTCTGAAATTCTTAATAAAACGCTCCTTTAACTCGGCCAAGGTGTTCCTGCCACCTGACTCCGCCTACGCGGGGGGAGGCGGCACATAAGCCGGATAGCCTTGACAGGTTCTTCAGCCAAGTATGTGTCGTCTCTTCAAGCATCATTGTAAAGTACTTGGCACACACTGCCTCACTAACATCAAGCATATCCATCGCAAGCTCGTAACTCTCAATCCACACCCCTGGTTCGAGTCCGCGTGTAATTGGGGGCCTTGCACAGACCATTAAAATCTTTGGGATGCACTCCATGCGAAGGGCGGGTGACAGACAGGATATTCCTATGTTCCTGCCACCTGACTCTGCCTACGCGGGGGAAGGCGGCACATAAGCCGGATAGCCTTGACCTGCCGTGGCCGCCATCTCCGTCAGGCGGGCGGCTCATGCCGCATCCATGAGGTCCTGAGCCCGGTTGTCAGGCATCCCGGGCAGGTTGATTGGCGAAGGTCGTCGCCATTCATTGCTGGACACCGCGGGCGGGTCATCATGACGGCTCCTGGTATGACTTGCTTGAGGTGTGGAGTGGAGCCGCTCACGGCTATATGAATACTGCGCCTGTTGGACCACCGTTGTTTTCAACATCTCGATGGCGTTCCTTGCCTCTACCTCAGCCAGGGAGTTTCCGTGGATGGGAAGAGACTCTAGGTTGTGGGTCGCCACGAGTACGTTATCAACAGGGTTTCATAAGTGACCCCACGGCGTCTGAAAGCGTGGTGCCTGAGCCGGTGTCGGCTGAGGTGCCTGTGGGTTGGGCGGTGGCTGAGCCGGGTCGACGCGTCGGGTAACTTGCCATGGCTGGTTAGGCTCCATCCCAGGTGTATGTGGGCTGTCGAAGAGTCGAGTTGGATTCAAATCGGCTGGCAGACGATTGCGATGCCTCCTATGGTGAATCGCATCGGAAGCGCGATGTTGTCGTTCAAGCTGCCATCCCTCAACACTTAGCCGCTCTGTCTCCGCGGTGATCTGGGCCCGTTGGGTCGCCATCCTGACGGCCTTGCCTTCAATCTCACGTTGGATCTTGGCCATGTCCTCCCTCAGCTTTGCTAACTCGGCGTTGACCTCTTCTTAGTTTTCCGCCGTCACGGTAATTGTCGTGAGTTTAGCCATCTCTGCTACCATATCCGACATGGCTTGAGCCGGAGTCTTTCCTGATCCGCTAGCTTCGTTGTTGCCAACTGCAGTCGGTTGAGCCGCCGCTGCTCCTGCCATGTAGATGGCAACCTGACGATGGGGTCCTTCAACGTCCTCGGAGATTGTCGCCTCACGCAATCCCTCGAGCCGCCCTTCGTGGAGAGGGTAGATTGAATCTGTGTCGCCAATGGACGACTCGTCGTCCGAGTTGACAAGGGGGTTCTCCTGGATCACCGGTTCATCCGCCAGGTCGATGCCCTGCGTAAAACCAACGAAGGCGTGGTGTGTCCTGACCTCACGTTTGGCAGGATGGGCGTACAGGGCCATCTCGACGATGTCGGTGAAGGTGTCCGGCTCAGGTACGGGAGCCCCAAACTTGCCGATGAAGACATGAATCTTGCCGAAAGGGGCTCTGTATCCAGATTTGATTGAATCGGCGCCAGGCCCCCACTGAGAGTTGTCGATGTAGTACTTTCCACGACGGTTCTTAGTCATGAGACCGACCGCGTAGCTCCCAAACCCTGGAAGGGCTCCCTTTGAGAACTCAACTCCACCGTGCGCAGGCCCCACGGTGGGCGCCAACTGTCGTGGTTTTGTCATGACAGATGTCCTCGTAAAAGGACTTAGTGATGAATCCATCGCACCTGGGTGGTGAGTCAAAGGGGTTGAGCGGAAGGGAGACTCGGGTTTACCCAGGTTTGGCCCCTCCGATGGAGTTAAAAGCCTACGTCCTGCTTTGTGTATATTGATAGAGGAATCGATTACAAGGAGGGCGTAACTCGCCTAACCTAGCTCTCGATGGATTGTAACTTGACCCTAGCTACCCTAGGGACTCGCCTTTATATACAGGTCGAGGTCCTAGGTTTTACAAGATCTCAGGCCACATTGCAAATTGTGGCATGCCATATCTCTAAACCGCCGTGTCTCCCAAGCAAGGAAACGACCATGACGACTCATCTTCTCCGTGGGTCTTGAACCGCCGTCTAGGCTCATGGGCCCGACCGGCTATCCGTTGAATATCTCCTTGCGCCTTCTACATCCTGGGCCAATGCCTATCTTGATCATGAATGTTGAATCGCCATGCACCTGACCCGGCCCAATAGGGCGGGTCATACCGCGGGTAATATCCCCAACACCACGCGTTCATGGATAAACTCCCATCGCAAAAAAAATAACCACAACGCTTGGCAGGTGCTGACGTGTGGCTGCCGTTTAGTCCCGATCGGTGTTACCAACCGGGACTAAAGGTCCTCCTGCCTGGGCACCCCACAACGTCCACGTCAAGCTCCTGTCGTCCCGGTTCGTAACGCAATCGGGACTAAAAGTTGGGGCCTTTCGTCCCGATTGCTTAGTTAGTTGCAAAACCGGGACTAAAGGCCCTTAGGAACCGGGATTGATGTCGTGTTTTCTATTAGTGTCTAAGTGACCTCGGATCAAGGGGAACAAGGTGAAGACGAGGTCTTCTGAGTTGAATCTCAGCCTCCCTAACGAGATGTACATTTGTCACAACAAACGGAACTGGTCCAACAAATCCCGAGTCTTCGTCAAGCAACTGGTTCTATCTTCCCACTCCTTTGACTTGTCGCTTAGTACTGCAAAGCCATTTCCTGATTGCTCTTGTGTGAAGACATTCATCGAATACATTCATCTCGTCTACGTTTGTCTTCGTACTACTCTAGCTTATCTTCGATACACTTGTGTTTGTATGATGACTATGCTGAACATTTACAAATTTCTTCATCTCACCGTAGGCCATACCTAGATCCTTGACCATTATCCCTATCTGATCATAATTCGCTTCCGCTCAATTCAAAGACCTTTATTGGTTTGAAGCTTTTCATCAAAATTGACTACCCCCCCCCCCTCTTGTCGATCATTAGAACTTTCAGCTAGACGGGCTTGCCACGACACGAGAGGCACAACCTTCTTTTTTCGGGGTTTTCTGTTTTGGTTTTTCCTTTATTTACTTTTGTTCATACGTTAAAATATCATAATTGTATATATCATAAAAAGCACACTCTATTGAAACATTTTGAAAATGTTGTACAATTGTTTAGAAAATATTGAACAAGTATTTGAAAACTGTTAAATAGGTATCTGAAAAATTCTGAAGAACTATTTTAAAAAACGTTGATCATGTATATAAAATTGTAAATCAAGCATTTGAAAGAAAATATTGAACATGTGTTTGAAAAATGATGAACAATATTTGAAAAATGTTTGACAAGTATTTTTTTAAATTGAACAAAGATTTTGAAAAATGTTGAACAAGTATTTAAGAAAAAAAATATCATGTTTATAAAAATGTTGAGCAAGTATTTGTAAAAATGTTGAACAAACACTTGAAAAAGATTGATTATTTATATAAAAATATTGAAAAATAATTTAGAAAATGTTGAACAAGTATTGAAAAACATGTTGATCATGTATATAAAAATGTTGAAAAGAGTATTAAAAATATTGAACAAATATTAGATATGTATTATAAAAATGTTGTTGACATATACAAAAAATGTAGAATAATATCCAGTTTAACAAAGAAAACCAAAAAAAGAAAATAAACAAAATAAAAATAAGAAATGAAAAAAGAAGAAACAACGTGCAAAAAAGACTGTAATATTGGAGAATAAAGAAGAAAGTGAGAACCAAAAAGAAAAACTCAAAGAAAGCAAGCTTGAATCACCTTAAGTAAAACGTGCACCTACAACATTTCAGTAACATGACATGATCGGAGGGGAAGTAGCAAACGTGGTTTCCCTTGGAGTAGAGAGATCGAACCCTCGTTCTCCCCTTTTATTGGGTTCTTGAGATCGAACCCCGGTTCTCCCCTTTATTCGGCTCTTTTTGCTAGTTCCTACAGGCGCGTTCTCCCTTTATTCGGCTAATTTTGTTAGTTTCTACACACGAGTTATCACCTTTATCCGGCTCTTTTTTTAGTTTCTACATGCGTAAATGAACCGACCCAATACAAAGCGGCTAGAGGAAAATTCTTAAGTGAGACCAGCGACAAACCCTATTTAGCGCCACACACGCTGATTTAGTTAATTTTTGCAAACCGACACCTGCACGCATGTTGGCTGGGCTCGGCCCACTTACCATTTTCTCATCTGGCTTTCTAAGCCGCAAAAAACAACACCGATTGAGACGATCGAACCTGCGACCTACTGTTTAACTGCAAACTACGATTACCACTCGGCCACTTTGGCCATCTGATACGCTAGATCTTTTCCCTTGCTTTATTGCTTCTTCTTTTCTTATTTATTTTTTCTTTTTCACTTTTTTCTTTTCTGTTTTTTCTTTTTTTCTTACTTATTTGATGATTTTTTTCCAAATATGTAAACTATTTTCAAATGCTGATTTTTGTCATTTTCTTATGAAATTTTTGAAAATCGATGGACTTTTCTTCAAATTCGATGAACTCATTTCAAAATCGATGAATGTTTTCTCCAAATGGATGAACTTTTTTCATTTTTCGATAAAAAAATTTCAAACTGGATGAACTTTTTTAATTTGGATGAACCTTTTCAAATTCGATGAACTTTTATCTTTAAATGGATGAATTATTTTTCATTTTTTACGAAATATTTTTAAATTTGATGAAACTTTTCAAATTCAATGGAAAAAATTCAAATCTGATGAATTTTTTTCTTCAAATCAATGAATGCTTTTCATTTTTCAATGAACTTTTTATGAAAATCGATGAGGTTATTTTTAATTCTTGAATTTTTTTTAATACATGAACTTTTTTGAATACCTGAACTTTTTTTGCATGCTTGTGACTTCATTTGATATATGTGAATGTGTTTTCAAATAATTGAAAAAACTAAAATTTACAGTGTAATGCGTAATAAATAGCACTTATATGTTTCTGTTCTTAAAATGGTAGCATTGTAAATAGTCGTTATTCAATAGCTGGTGTATTGGTTAGAGTCGCCGTATGCAAGCCGGAAGTCGGGAGATCGAATCCAGGTCGTGTTGCATTTTTGAAGGCGCGCAATAGAAGGACACGAGAGCAGCCCCTTGTATATCGCTTAAAGCGAAAAATAATCGCTGCAAAAACGGTATCGTGTCCAGCCCATTCTTAGCTAGCCCACCATTTTAACAGCCTATCTGCATGCTTGGTCCGCAAGGTTGGATATTTTGGGAGCAACTATACGAGGAACTTTTCAAGGATCAATTTCAGTCGTTGTTATTTGGCATGTTCTTAGCTTGTCATCATGTGTCGCGTTCTGTGTATTTTTTTGATTTTTTTTCGCACATGTTTTCGGCCTTTTACATTTTTTTTGGAGTTTTCTTGCGTCTCAACTTTTCATCGATCTTTCCTAGCTTTTGGACGAAAAAAAATCAAAACAAAAAATTATGTGAAATTTGTTTTTTTTTCTCGAGCATTTTAACAGCCTATCTGCATGCTTGGTCCGCATGGTTGGATATTTTGAGAGCAACTATAGGAGGAGCCTTTCAAGGATCATTTTCAGTCGTTGTTATTTGGCATGTTCTTAGCTTGTCATCATATATCGCGTTCTGTGTATTTTTTTTGGATTTTTTTTCACACATGTTTTCGGCCTTTTACATTTTTTTTGGAGTTTTCTCGCGTCTCAACTTTTCATCGATCTTTCCTAGGTTTTGGACGAAAAAAATTCAAAACAAAAAATTATGTGAAATTTGGTTTTTTTTTCTCGAGAGGCATGGTTTTTTCCGCCGTGTCTCTCGAAAACAATTTTCTTTTCCCTTTCTCTATAGGCATGGCTTTGTTTTTGGGAGAGACACGATTTTTTCTTCCGTGAGAGACACGACTATGCCTCTCGCTTCGAAAAAAGTGTTTTCTGTTTTTTTAAAGGCATGAATTTGCTTCCGTGAGAGGTACACGATCGTGCCTCGTGAAAACAGAAAAAGAAAAAAAAATATGTTTTCTATTTTTCCTTTCTCAAGAGGCTCGGTTTTGCTTTCATGAGAGGTATGGATTTGTTTTCGCGAGAGGCATGGTCGTGCCTCTCGAAAACGGAAAAAAGATCCTGTTTTTTCATGAGAGGCATGATTTTGTTTTCGGGAGACGCACGGATTTGGTTCTGCGAGAGGCACGAAAACGAAACAAAAGACGTGTTTTCATTTTTTGAGAGGTATGGTTCTTCTGTCCGTATTTTTCATGAAAAAAGTTCGACAAAATCTATCAACATGTGATCTAGTTTTAAAGATCTCGACATAAAAAATCCAACGACAAAAATGGTTTAAGATTTGAAGGCACGGTTTAAAAGATAAAACATTTCAAAATAACGGATTTACGAAAAAAAAAACTTTCAGGTTGTAACAAGTAACACACATACAATATGTGAGTTGTCGGAGCCTCGAAAGATGGGAATAAACTTTGAAAAATAGTCATATTCAATTAGTGATTTCCGGAGATTTTCGTGCAGTAGCTTATGACGACCTCATCTAATGAAAAGAAAGTAGAAACTCCGAGAAACAATCGGCAACAACCAATCAACGGCCCCTTCTCATCAGCCGCCCACTGGCGATCGCCGGCGAACCACGCGAGCCGACCAGGTAAGAGCATCTGTAGCATACCTCGTATAATGCCCCGATTCATAAAATAACTTTCAAAATATAGGCCCGCACAAAAAAATTGCTCCATCAATACCCGCAAACGCGTCGGATCCGTAAATATTTTTACGGATCACGGTAAAAAGCTTCTCCCGATCTGCACAAACACAGTTTTCGCGTTCGCTTCTATGGTGTCCTCTATCGAGAGAAAGCAGTTGATGGGAGCACAACTGCCATGGAAACTTCGGCGTCCGTCGTCCACGTCAGCCATGCACCGTCCTGGACATCGCCTCGCCCATCCCCAGCTGTCGCCCCGTTCGTTCCCGGTCGTCGCCCGTCCACCCCTGGTCGTCGCTCGTCCGCCCCCGGCCGCCGCCCGTTCGCCCCCGACCATCGCTCCTGGATGGATTGACAACCGGAGCTAGCTAGCTAGTTAGCTAGCTATCTCGTGGATGGATTGGTAACCGGAGCTAGCTATCTCGTGGATGGAATGGTAACCGGAGCTAGCTATCTCGTGGATGGATTGGCAACCGGAGCTAGCTAGCTAGCTGCTCGTGGATGGATTCGACGACGGAGGAGCTAGCTAGTTAGCTAGCTCCTGGATGGATGCGACGACCGGAGCTAGCCAGCTACCGTGACGGTCGCTTAGTCCGAGTCGTCCTGGATGTCGGCGACTAATCATGGACACAGGCTAGAGGAAGAAGAAGTTGTGAGAAAAAAATATAAGTGAAAATTTAATTTACTATTTAAGTTTAAGGGGTCTGTTCGGCCGCAACTCGAACCGACCCTTAAAATGAGTTTTCTGCGAACTGAAAACTGCGTTTGCAGTTCCGGGGTCTGCTAGAGATGCTTTAAAACAATCTCTAGCAGACTCCGTGTAATGCCCGACCCGCAAAATAACCACTAAAATACGGGTCTCTGCGAAAAATGCTATCCTATCAGACCCTGCAAATGCGTCCGACCCGTAAACTTTTTTGAGGGGCGCGGCAAAATCGCCTCCCCAACCCACGAAAACACAGGTTTCCGCCTCGCCTATACGGTGCCCTGTATCCCAGGGAAACGGTTGGCGGGAGGGACATTCAGCCCGCACCCTTTCCCAACCCCCTTTCGCCGCCGCCGCCCCGCCATTGGTTCCGCCCGTCCGCCACCGACGATTCCGGCCAAATCTGTGGGCTGAATCGCGCCGTGGGGGCGCCCCTTCCCTCTTCCGCCGAGTCGCTGCACCGGCTCCCCCGGATCTGCCAATCCACCGCGGTCGGAGAGCCACCGCCGGAGATATAGTTGAGCGTGTGCGAGAAGTTTTTGCTCGAGGATTCATCCGATTCGGATGACTCGGACATTTTGCTAGCAGAGTTTGGTGATGACCCTTGCCGTGAAGGTGCGTGAAGACGAGAACCGAAAGAGGGGGCGAGGATTGATCATTGGCTGTCTTTCCATTCCTCGAAATCGCCATCTCGGGGAACGAGATGCTAATGCAAGACTACTTCGCGGCCAATCCAACATATCCGCCACACCTTTTTCGGAGAAGGTGCCGTATGCGTAGATCCCTGTTTGTGAAAACTGTTCAAGCTTGCGAGGCCAATTGTTGATATTTTACTTAAAGAAGAGATGTCGCGTGTTTGAAGGGATTTAGTGCGTATAAAAAAAAATCTCGATATCTATGCGGGTAATTGCATGAGATGATTATTGCATTCATTTTTATTTCATTCATGTGTGATTTGTATACGAGACAAGTTTTGTATTGAATTATTTAGTTTGCTTCGATGATTTGAATAATTATTATACTTTGGATGATTATTGCATTGTAATATTGTTTTTTTATATTGCACATTAATAATTCTGATTTACGGGATTTTCGGTTTGCGGTAGACGCGACGCGTCCGAACGAACTTCGCATAACCGATCCTTAAAAAACATCTTCTGTGAATTATTTTTTACGAATCCATTTTGGAGGGTCTGATTCTGTCCGCACCCGCATTGGTCTGTAAAACCGTTTTTTCGCGAAGTATAAGCGACTTTTACGAGTCGGTTTTATACGAGGTCTGCTAGACTCTAACCTGGCAGAGACGAACCTGTGGGGTAATCTGCCAATGAATCTCGCCCAGCCCGCCCTTTTTTGAGTTACCACGCGGGATCAGTGCTATAGGAAGTACTAGTAGAAATTGCCCGTGAGAGTTACATGATGCCGCCGTGCTGAATGACTCGGTAGAAAAAATTTCGAGTAAACTTCTCCGCTTGTTCCATTGATCAAGTGGCGCATCCTGCCTGTATCAGGGCGATCATTGGTGTTTTCGGTGCGGACGGGGATCAGTAGCCGGGGATTGCTCGCTCGGACAATTTGCTCACGTGTTCTCGTACCGTTGCCGTCAATACAGATTTCCGTGTCTAATTGGTTGCTTACGTTGTGTGGTCCCAGGCTGGTCCCAGTGTGAGTTGAGCGAGCCTACATGTGCGGACTTCCCAATCGGTCGGCTCGCTTCGGGTTAGAGAATTGGTTACGTGGTGGATGCTAGGGCTTCTTGATCATCATGAAATAACATTTGATCTGTCCATCAGAGTTCGGGTCGCGCAAGTGATTGTTCTGGTAGGACACTGAATGATATGATGCTTTTTTGGTTAGCGTACTATGTCCAAGTCAATGTATGCAGCAGGAGAGATGTGACGTTGGACCTGCTACCAAGTGACCACCCTTGACCGCTGTATAGTTCAACTAAGTTGTGCCTGGTTTTTCTTCTTTCTGTTGTGCCGGTATTGTGTGCGCTTGTAGTTAGTTTTTCAATGAGCTAATTTATCGTTAGGGCATCTCCATCCGTTCCGCTCTAAAAGCTTGAAATAGCGCATCCTCGGGGCTAAAATCATCTCCAATCGTTTGGTCCTTCAAAAATGTGAAATAACGCCTTTGGAGGGGGGAGGGTGTCTCGTCGGTGCTTTTTTCAGCGTTGGGGGCTCTGGTGCCGTCGCCACAAGTTCAGTCCCCAGCCGCCGATTTCAAAAGCAAATTCGGTTTAAATTCAACATACTTGACACAAATTCAACAAAATCTAAGTTTTATCATATAATTCATCACAGAAATCAATACGAATCAAATAATACAACGAAACAAACTCATAATTCGAACACAAACTAAAACACATCGAACTAGGCGTATCCCTTGAGCCTTCATAGATGCTCTGCCAGATTGTGCTGTAGTTTTTGATGCACCTATGAGTCTCGGATCTTCTGTCGCATATTGAGCAAGGCAGCCCCGCCTGTACGTGGTGATCAACAACTGCAATAGGACCCTGCCAAAAATATGATTCAATCTCAAACACCGACTCCTCCTGCTCGCTCGTAATAATCATATTGTGCAAAACGACACATCAATTCATCACCTCCCACATCTGAGACTTCGACGAGGTCAGAGCGGGGTACCGGAAAACAACAAATCGAGATTGGAGCACATTAAATGCTCGCTCGACATCCTTCCTCCAAGCATCCTGACACTTAGCAAAGCAGGAGTTCTTGCCTCCTCGCACAGGGTTTGAGATAGTCTTTACAAATGTGGAGCATCTTGGATAGATGTCATCTGCTAGATAGTATCCCTTATTATAGTGACGTCCATTGACCTCAAAGTTCACCGGAGAAGCATGGCTTTCAACAAGCTTAGCAAAGACATTCGGGCACTGCAGTATGTTGATGTCACTGTGAGTTCCTAGCATATCAAAGAAGGAGTGCCAAATCTAGAGGTCCTGCATGGCCACTACATCAAGTACCACACTGCAAGCTCCTTTGGCGCCTTTGTACATCCCCTGCCAAGCAAATGGACAGTTTTTCCATGCCCAACGCATATAGTCCATACTTCCAAGCATCCCAGGAAATCCTATTGTTGTATTCTGTACTAGGACCCGAACAGTGTCTTCAGCATTGAGCGATCGCAAGTATTGTGGTCCAAACACTGGCACCACTGCCCTGCAAAACTTGTACAAACACTCAATGGTGGTGGATTCGGCCATGCGTCCATAGTCTTCTTATAGATCTGTGGAAACTCCGTATGCAAGCATCCTCATAGCTGTCGTGCACTTCTGGAGTGAGGAGAATCCAACTATGCCAGTGCAATCCTTCTTGCAAATGAAATAGTTGTCGAACTCCCAGATTGGCATTCACAATCTTGAGGAAGAGGTTTTGGCCCATCCGATAACGGCGTTGAAATACTTTCTCGTCGTGCAGTGGGGCATCGGCGAAGTAGTTGGAATAGAGCAAGCAATAGCCCTCCATTCGATGCCTCTGCTTGCTCTTTGCAGCGGCCCGGCGCCGAGCCACCTCGCGACGACTTTGCATTCTTTGCGAACAGGCCGACCAGGGCGGTGAGGATCATGAGTTTCTCTTCGTCATCAGCGCCGGCCTCAGCTTCCTCCTCCATCAGAGTCGTGAACGCCTCCTCGTCATCGGAGTCCAGCGCCGAACACCTCGCGGGCGTGCTGGGTGGGCAGTCGCCCGTATCCGTGCCTGCGTGGTCGGAGTCCTGGAGAGCTCGCCCAGGAATGGGAAGGCAGTGAAACCCTCTCTTTCCGACGGGGGAATGGCCTTTCTAGCGGCGGAGCAGCGACTATGCGCAGGTGGATGGCGCCGGGATCGGCATGGCGGCGAATGGGGAAGTGTCGTCATGCCGCTCGCGAGTCGAATCTAGGCGGGGTAAAGGCGTTCCTCACCTGACACTGGTGGCCCATGGGTCACTTTTCCTTCCGACGGAGCCCCCAAGTGCCCCCCACTGTGCTGGGTTCCGCTTGGGATCGTTGGGCCAAAAAATGGACCGAACCGGCAGAATTCGGCGTCGTGGGGGCGCGACTGGGTCGTTATTTGGCGCCACTGGTAAAAAAGGGCCATTGGGGGCTGGTGGGGGGGGGGTAGCTGGAGATGCTCTAATCGGCGATATTTTCGCCGGGGGGGGGGGGGGGGGGGGAGGGCTCAGGTTCCCACACGCCGCCCCAAGTTCGCTCCCAGACGTCGATTTCAAACTCAAATTCGGCCCGAATACGGTGAAAGTTACTCATTTTGGATGAAATATAGGCGGTTTCATTCATACTCGGCCCAATATTGTTCGGACACCATTGGTGGACACCAGCTGCTCGGCATGGCGGTGCTGGAAGTACGCCATTCATAGGGGCTGGTTGTCGGGGACGTACGTGGGCTGTTCGCGCGCGTCAGCGGGCAAAGACTCCCGGATCCACGCGATCTTGGCCCGCCGCTCATGCCGGTGGGCGGCGGGGGCATGGGTACGCCGCCATCGCTCAAACGCCATGCGACTAGCACGCGCATGTCCAACTATGTCAGGTAGTTCGCCTCATGGAGAAGGAGCTGTTGGAATTATGCCCTAGAGGCAATAATAAACGTATAGTTATTATTATAATTCCTGTATCAAGATAATAGTTTATTATCCATGCTATAATTGTATTGAATGAAGACTCATTTACATATGTGGATACATAGACAAAACACCGTCCCTAGCATGCCTCTAGTTGACTAGCCAGTTGATCGATGATAGTCAGTGTCTTCTGATTATGAACAAGGTGTTGTTGCTTGATAACTGGATCACGTCATTGGGAGAATCACGTGATGGACTAGACCCAAACTGATAGACGTAGCATGTTGATCGTGTCATTTTGTTGCTACTGTTTTCTGCGTGTCAAGTATTTATTCCTATGACCATGAGATCATATAACTCACTGACACCGGAGGAATGCTTTGTGTGTATCAAACGTCGCAACGTAACTGGGTGACTATAAAGATGCTCTACAGGTATCTCCGAAGGTGTTAGTTGAGTTAGTATGGATCAAGACTAGGATTTGTCACTCCGTGTGACGGAGAGGTATCTCGGGGCCCACTCGGTAATACAACATCACAACACAAGCCTTGCAAGCAATGTAACTTAGTGTAAGTTGCGGGATCTTGTATTACGGAACGAGTAAAGAGACTTGCCGGTAAACTAGATTGAAATAGGTATGCGGATACTGACGATCGAATCTCGGGCAAGTAACATACCGAAGGACAAAGGGAATGACATACGGGATTATACGAATCCTTGGCACTGAGGTTCAAACGATAAAGATCTTCGTAGAATATGTAGGATCCAATATGGGCATCCAGGTCCCGCTGTTGGATATTGACCGAGGAGTCTCTCGGGTCATGTCTACATAGTTCTCGAACCCGCAGGGTCTGCACACTTAAGGTTCGACGTTGTTTTATGCGTATTTGAGTTATATGGTTGGTTACCGAATGTTGTTCGGAGTCCCGGATGAGATCGCGGACGTCACGAGGGTTTCTGGAATGGTCCGGAAATGAAGATTGATATATAGGATGACCTCATTTGATTACCGGAAGGTTTTCGGAGTTGCCGGGAATGTACCGGGAATGACGAATGGGTTCCGGGAGTTCACCGGAGGGGGGCAACCCACTCCGGGGAAGCCCATAGGTATTTGTGGGGGTCACACCAGCCCTTAGTGGGCTGGTGGGACAGCCCACCAAATCCTATGCGCCAAGGAAGAAAAATCAAAGGAAGAAAAAAAAAGAGAGGAAGAAGTGGGAAGGGGGAAGGACTCCCTCCCACCAAACCAAGTAGGACTCGGTTTGGGGGGGGGGGAGAGTCCTCCCCCCTGGCTCGGCCGACCCCTTGGGGTTCCCTTGGACCCCAAGGCAAGGTCCCCCTCCCTCCTCCTATATATATGGGGCTTTTAGGGAAGATTTGAGACGACTTTCTCACGGCTGCCCGACCACATACCTCCATAGTTTTTCCTCTAGATCGTGTTTCTACGGAGCTCGGGCGGAGCCCTGCTGAGACAAGATCATCACCAACCTCCGGAGCGCCGTCACGCTGCCGGAGAACTCTTCTACCTCTCCGTCTCTCTTGCTGGATCAAGAAGGCCGAGATCATCGTCGAGCTGTACGTGTGCTGAACGCGGAGGTGCCGACCGTTCGGTACTAGATCGTGGGACTGATCGTGGGATTGTTCGCGGGGCGGATCGAGGGACGTGAGGACGTTCCACTACATCAACCGCGATCTCTAATCGCTTCTGCTGTACGATCTACAAGGGTACGTAGATCACTCATCCCCTCTCGTAGATGGACATCACCATGATAGGTCTTCGTGCGCGTAGGAAAATTTTTGTTTCCCATGCGACGTTTCCCAACAGTGGCATCAGAGCTAGGTTCATGCGTAGATGTCTTCTCGAGTAGAACACAAAAAGATTTGTGGGCGGTGATGTGCGTTTTGCTGCCCTCCTTAGTCTTTTCTTGATTCCGCGGTATTGTTGGATTGAAGCGGCTTGGACCGACATTACTCGTACGCTTACGAGAGACTGGTTTCATCGTTACGAGTAACCCCCTTTGCTCAAAGATGACTGGCAAGTGACGGTTTCTCCAACTTTAGTTGAATCGGATTTGACCGAGGAGGTCCTTGGATGAGGTTAAATAGCAACTCATATATCTCCGTTGTGGTGTTTGCGTAAGTAAGATGCGATCCTACTAGATACCCTTGGTCACCACGTAAAACATGCAACAACAAAATTAGAGGACGTCTAACTTGTTTTTGCAGGGTATGATTGTGATGTGATGTGGCCAGCGATGTGATGTGATATATTGGATGTATGAGATGATCATGTTGTAATAGAAATATCGACTTGCATGTCGATGGTACGGCAACCGGCAGGAGCCATAGGGTTGTCTTTATACTGACATATGTGCTTGCAGATGCGTTTACTATTTTGCTAGGATGTAGCTTTAGTAGTGATAGCATAAGTAGCACGACAACCACGATGGCAACACGTTGATGGATGATCATGGTGTGGCGCCGGTGACAAGAAGATCGTGCCGGTGCTTTGGTGATGGAGATCAAGAAGCACGTGATGATGGCCATATCATGTCACTTATGAATTGCATGTGATGTTAATCCTTTTTTGCACCTTATTTTGCTTAGAACGACGGTAGCATTATGAGGTGATCTCTCACTAAAATTTCAAGACGAAATTGTGTTCTCCCCGACTGTGCACCGTTGCTACAGTTCGTCGTTTCGAGACACCACGTGATGATCGGGTGTGATAGACTCAACGTTCACATACAACGGGTGCAAAACAGTTGCGCACGCGGAACACTCGGGTTAAGCTTGACGAGCCTAGCATGTGCAGACATGGCCTCGGAACACATGAGACCGAAAGGTCGATCATGAATCATATAGATGATATGATTAGCATAGGGATGCTTACCACTGTAACTACTCCCGACTCACGTGATGATCGGACTTGGGATAGTGTAGGTGGATCATGAACCACTCAAATGACTAGAGAGATGTACTTTTTGAGTGGGAGTTTAGCATGTAATTTGATTAAGTTGAACTCTAATTATCTTGAACATAGTCTAAGTCCACTTTGAATATATTTGTGTTGTAGATCATGGCTCACGCAAGTGTCATCCTCAATTTTAATACGTTCCTAGAGAAAGCTAAGTTGAAAGATGATGGAAGCAACTTTGTAGACTGGGCTCGGAATCTTAAACTAATCTTACAAGCTGGAAAGAAGGATTATGTCCTTAATGCTGCGCTAGGAGATGAACCACCCGCTACGGCTGATCAGGATGTTAAGAACGCTTGGTTAGCGCGTAAGGAGGACTACTCAATAGTTCAATGTGCAGTCTTGTATGGCTTAGAACCGGGACTTCAACGTCGCTTTGAGCGTCATGGAGCATTTGAGATGTTCCAGGAGTTGAAGTTCATCTTTCAGAAGAACGCCCGGATCGAGAGGTATGAGACCTCCGATAAATTCTATGCTTGCAAGATGGAGGAAAACTCGTCTGTCAGTGAACATGTGCTCAAAATGTCTGGGTACTCAAACCGTCTAGCTGAACTGGGGATTGAACTCCCGCAAGAAGCTATCACTGACAGAATCCTTCAATCACTGCCACCAAGCTATAAAGGCTTTGTGTTGAACTACAACATGCAAGGGATGAACAAGTCACCCGGCGAGTTGTTTGCGATGCTGAAAGTCACAGAGTCTGAACTCCGTAAAGAACATCAAGTGTTGATGGTGAGCAAGACCACTAGTTTCAAGAGAAACGGCAAAGGCAAGAAGGGCAATTCGAAGAAGAGCGGCAAGCCTGTTGCCAATCCGCCGAAGAAACCCAAGGCTGGACCTAAGCCTGAAACAGAGTGCTTCTATTGCAAGGGTATGGGTCACTGGAAGCGCAATTGCCCCAAGTATCTGGCAGATAAGAAGGCGGGCAAAGAAAAATCAGGTATATTTGATATACATGTTATTGATGTGTACTTAACCAGCTCTCGTAGTAGTGCCTGGGTATTCGATACCGGTTCTGTTGCTCACATTTGCAACTCGAAGCAGGAACTGCGGAATAGACGAAGGCTGGCGAAAGACGAAGTGACGATGCGCGTAGGAAACGGTTCCAAGGTTGATGCAATCGCCGTCGGCACAGTGTCACTTCAACTACCATCGGGATTAGTGATGAACTTAAATCATTGTTATTTAGTGCCTGCGTTGAGCATGAACATTATATCTGAATCTTGTTTATTGCGAGACGGTTACTCTTTTAAGTCTGAGAATAATGGTTGTTCTATTTCTATGAGTAACATCTTTTATGGTCATGCACCGAATGTGAGAGGATTGTTCATATTGAATCTTGATAGAGATACGCATATACATAACATTGAGACCAAAAGAGTTAGAGTAAACAATGATAGCGCCATATTTTTGTGGCACTGCCGCTTGGGTCATATTGGTGTAAAGCGCATGAAGAAACTCCATGCTGATGGACTTTTGGAGTCACTTGACTTTGATTCACTTGACACGTGCGAACCATGCCTCATGGGCAAGATGACTAAGACTCCGTTCTCCGGAACAATGGAGCGTGCAAGTGACTTGTTGGAAATCATACATACCGATGTGTGTGGTCCAATGAGCGTGGAGGCACGCGGCGGATATCGTTACTTTCTCACCTTCACTGACGATTTAAGTAGATATGGTTATGTCTACTTGATGAAACACAAGTCTGAAACATTTGAAAAGTTCAAACAATTTCAGAGTGAAGTAGAAAATCATCGTAACAAGAAGATCAAGTTCCTACGGTCTGATCGTGGGGGTGAATATCTGAGTTTCGAGTTTGGTACTCACTTAAGACAATGTGGAATTGTTTCGCAGTTAACACCGCCTGGAACACCACAGCGTAATGGTGTGTCCGAACGTCGTAATCGTACTTTGTTAGAAATGGTGCGATCTATGATGTCTCTTACTGATTTGCCGTTATCATTTTGGGGTTATGCATTAGAAACAGCTGCATTCACTTTAAATAGGGCACCATCAAAATCCGTTGAGACGACACCATACGAACTGTGGTATGGCAAAAGACCAAAGTTGTCGTTTCTTAAAGTTTGGGGATGTGATGCTTATGTCAAAAAGCTTCAGCCTGAAAAGCTGGAACCCAAAGCGGAAAAATGCGTCTTCATAGGTTACCCAAAAGAGACAGTTGGGTACACCTTCTATCTCAAATCCGAAGGCAAAGTGTTTGTTGCTAAGAACGGAACTTTTCTCGAGAAGGAGTTTCTCTCGAGAGAATTGAGTGGGAGGAAGATAGAACTTGACGAGGTTGTCGAACCTCTCATCCCTCTGGATGGTGGCGCAGGGCAAGGGGAAACCTCTGTCATTGCGACGCCGGGTGAGGAGGAAGTTAATGATGATGATCATGAAACTCCAGTTCAAGTTTCTGTTGAACCACGCAGGTCGACGAGATCACGCGCTGCTCCAGAGTGGTACGGTAATCCCGTCTTATCAATCATGTTGTTAGACAACAATGAACCTGCAAATTATGAAGAAGCAATGGTGGGCCCAGATTCCAACAAATGGCTAGAAGCCATGAAATCCGAGATAGGATCCATGTATGAGAACAAAGTGTGGACTTTGGAGATACTGCCTGAAGGCCGCAAGGCTATTCAGAACAAATGGATCTTTAAGAAGAAGACGGACGCTGACGGTAATGTGACCGTTTATAAAGCTCGACTTGTGGCAAAGGGTTTTTCACAAGTTCCAGGAATTGACTACGATGAGACTTTCTCTCCCGTAGCGATGCTTAAGTCCGTCAGAATCATGTTAGCAATAGCTGCATTTTTCGATTATGAAATCTGGCACATGGATGTCAAAACGGCGTTCCTTAACGGTTTCCTTAAGGAAGAGTTGTATATGATGCAACCCGAAGGTTTTGTCGATCCTAAAAATGCTGACAAGGTATGCAAGCTCCAGCGATCCATTTATGGACTGGTGCAAGCATCTCGGAGTTGGAACAAGCGCTTTGATGAGGTGATCAAAGCATTTGGGTTTATACAAGTGGTTGGAGAATCTTGTATTTACAAGAAAGTGAGTGGGAGCTCTGTGGCGTTTCTAATATTATATGTGGATGACATATTACTGATTGGAAACAACGTAGAGCTTTTGGAGAGCATAAAAGGTTACTTGAATAAAAGTTTCTCTATGAAGGACCTAGGAGAAGCTGCTTACATTCTAGGCATTAAGATCTATAGGGATAGATCAAAACGCCTGATAGGACTTTCACAAAGCACATACCTTGATAAAGTTTTGAAGAGGTTCAAAATGGAACAGTCCAAGAAAGGGTTCTTGCCAGTGTTACAAGGTACGAGATTGAGTAAGACTCAGTGCCCAGCAACTGATGAAGATAGAGAGCATATGCGCTCCGTCCCCTATGCTTCAGCCATAGGCTCTATCATGTATGCAATGCTGTGCACTAGACCGGATGTTAGCCTGGCCATAAATATGGCAGGCAGGTTCCAGAGTAATCCAGGAGTGGATCACTGGACAGCGGTCAAGAATATCCTAAAGTACCTGAAAAGGACTAAGGAGATGTTTCTCGTGTATGGAGGTGACGAAGAGCTCGCCGTAAAAGGTTACGTCGATGCAAGCTTTGACACAGATCCGGACGACTCTAAGTCGCAAACCGGATACGTATTTATTCTTAATGGGGGTGCAGTAAGCTGGTGCAGTTCCAAGCAAAGCGTCGTAGCAGATTCTACATGTGAAGCGGAATACATGGCTGCCTCAGAGGCGGCCAAGGAGGGTGTCTGGATGAAGCAGTTCATGACGGATCTTGGAGTGGTGCCAAGTGCACTGGATCCAATAACCTTGTTCTGTGACAACACTGGTGCCATTGCCTTAGCAAAGGAACCAAGGTTTCACAAGAAGACCAGACACATCAAACGACGCTTCAACCTCATCCGCGACTACGTCGAGGAGGAGGACGTAAATATATGTAAAGTGCACACGGATCTGAATGTAGCAGACCCGCTGACTAAACCTCTTCCACGGCCAAAACATGATCGACACCAGAACTGTATGGGTGTTAGATTTATTACAATGTAATTCACATGGTGATGTGAGGGCTAGATTATTGACTCTAGTGCAAGTGGGAGACTGTTGGAATTATGCCCTAGAGGCAATAATAAACGTATAGTTATTATTATAATTCCTGTATCAAGATAATAGTTTATTATCCATGCTATAATTGTATTGAATGAAGACTCATTTACATGTGTGGATACATAGACAAAACACCGTCCCTAGCATGCCTCTAGTTGGCTAGCCAGTTGATCGATGATAGTCAGTGTCTTCTGATTATGAACAAGGTGTTGTTGCTTGATAACTGGATCACGTCATTGGGAGAATCACGTGATGGACTAGACCCAAACTGATAGACGTAGCATGTTGATCGTGTCATTTTGTTGCTACTGTTTTCTGCGTGTCAAGTATTTATTCCTATGACCATGAGATCATATAACTCACTGACACCGGAGGAATGCTTTGTGTGTATCAAACGTCGCAACGTAACTGGGTGACTATAAAGATGCTCTACAGGTATCTCCGAAGGTGTTAGTTGAGTTAGTATGGATCAAGACTGGGATTTGTCACTCCGTGTGACGGAGAGGTATCTCGGGGCCCACTCGGTAATACAACATCACAACACAAGCCTTGCAAGCAATGTAACTTAGTGTAAGTTGCGGGATCTTGTATTACGGAACGAGTAAAGAGACTTGCCGGTAAACTAGATTGAAATAGGTATGCGGATACTGACGATCGAATCTCGGGCAAGTAACATACCGAAGGACAAAGGGAATGACATACGGGATTATACGAATCCTTGGCACTGAGGTTCAAACGATAAAGATCTTCGTAGAATATGTAGGATCCAATATGGGCATCCAGGTCCCGCTGTTGGATATTGACCGAGGAGTCTCTCGGGTCATGTCTACATAGTTCTCGAACCCGCAGGGTCTGCACACTTAAGGTTCGACGTTGTTTTATGCGTATTTGAGTTATATGGTTGGTTACCGAATGTTGTTCGGAGTCCCGGATGAGATCACGGACGTCACGAGGGTTTCCGGAATGGTCCGGAAACGAAGATTGATATATAGGATGACCTCATTTGATTACCGGAAGGTTTTCGGAGTTGCCGGGAATGTACCGGGAATGACGAATGGGTTCCGGGAGTTCACCGGAGGGGGGCAACCCACTCCGGGGAAGCCCATAGGTATTTGTGGGGGTCACACCAGCCCTTAGTGGGCTGGTGGGACAGCCCACCAAATCCTATGCGCCAAGGAAGAAAAATCAAAGGAAGAAAAAAAAAGAGAGGAAGAAGTGGGAAGGGGGAAGGACTCCCTCCCACCAAACCAAGTAGGACTCGGTTTGGGGGGGAGAGTCCTCCCCCCTGGCTCGGCCGACCCCTTGGGGTTCCCTTGGACCCCAAGGCAAGGTCCCCCTCCCTCCTCCTATATATATGGGGCTTTTAGGGCAGATTTGAGACGACTTTCTCACGGCTGCCCGACCACATACCTCCATAGTTTTTCCTCTAGATCGTGTTTCTGCGGAGCTCGGGCGGAGCCCTGCTGAGACAAGATCATCACCAACCTCCGGAGCGCCGTCACGCTGCCGGAGAACTCTTCTACCTCTCCGTCTCTCTTGCTGGATCAAGAAGGCCGAGATCATCGTCGAGCTGTACGTGTGCTGAACGCGGAGGTGCCGTCCGTTCGGTACTAGATCGTGGGACTGATCGTGGGATTGTTCGCGGGGCGGATCGAGGGACGTGAGGACGTTCCACTACATCAACCGCGATCTCTAATCGCTTCTGCTGTACGATCTACAAGGGTACGTAGATCACTCATCCCCTCTCGTAGATGGACATCACCATGATAGGTCTTCGTGCGCGTAGGAAAATTTTTGTTTCCCATGCGACGTTTCCCAACAGTGGCATCAGAGCTAGGTTCATGCGTAGATGTCTTCTCGAGTAGAACACAAAAAGATTTGTGGGCGGTGATGTGCGTTTTGCTGCCCTCCTTAGTCTTTTCTTGATTCCGCGGTATTGTTGGATTGAAGCGGCTTGGACCGACATTACTCGTACGCTTACGAGAGACTGGTTTCATCGTTACGAGTAACCCCCTTTGCTCAAAGATGACTGGCAAGTGACGGTTTCTCCAACTTTAGTTGAATCGGATTTGACCGAGGAGGTCCTTGGATGAGGTTAAATAGCAACTCATATATCTCCGTTGTGGTGTTTGCGTAAGTAAGATGCGATCCTACTAGATACCCTTGGTCACCACGTAAAACATGCAACAACAAAATTAGAGGACGTCTAACTTGTTTTTGCAGGGTATGATTGTGATGTGATGTGGCCAGCGATGTGATGTGATATATTGGATGTATGAGATGATCATGTTGTAATAGAAATATCGACTTGCATGTCGATGGTACGGCAACCGGCAGGAGCCATAGGGTTGTCTTTATACTGACATATGTGCTTGCAGATGCGTTTACTATTTTGCTAGGATGTAGCTTTAGTAGTGATAGCATAAGTAGCACGACAACCACGATGGCAACACGTTGATGGATGATCATGGTGTGGCGCCGGTGACAAGAAGATCGTGCCGGTGCTTTGGTGATGGAGATCAAGAAGCACGTGATGATGGCCATATCATGTCACTTATGAATTGCATGTGATGTTAATCCTTTTTTGCACCTTATTTTGCTTAGAACGACGGTAGCATTATGAGGTGATCTCTCACTAAAATTTCAAGACGAAATTGTGTTCTCCCCGACTGTGCACCGTTGCTACAGTTCGTCGTTTCGAGACACCACGTGATGATCGGGTGTGATAGACTCAACGTTCACATACAACGGGTGCAAAACAGTTGCGCACGCGGAACACTCGGGTTAAGCTTGACGAGCCTAGCATGTGCAGACATGGCCTCGGAACACATGAGACCGAAAGGTCGATCATGAATCATATAGATGATATGATTAGCATAGGGATGCTTACCACTGTAACTACTCCCGACTCACGTGATGATCGGACTTGGGATAGTGTAGGTGGATCATGAACCACTCAAATGACTAGAGAGATGTACTTTTTGAGTGGGAGTTTAGCATGTAATTTGATTAAGTTGAACTCTAATTATCTTGAACATAGTCTAAGTCCACTTTGAATATATTTGTGTTGTAGATCATGGCTCACGCAAGTGTCATCCTCAATTTTAATACGTTCCTAGAGAAAGCTAAGTTGAAAGATGATGGAAGCAACTTTGTAGACTGGGCTCGGAATCTTAAACTAATCTTACAAGCTGGAAAGAAGGATTATGTCCTTAATGCTGCGCTAGGAGATGAACCACCCGCTACGGCTGATCAGGATGTTAAGAACGCTTGGTTAGCGCGTAAGGAGGACTACTCAATAGTTCAATGTGCAGTCTTGTATGGCTTAGAACCGGGACTTCAACGTCGCTTTGAGCGTCATGGAGCATTTGAGATGTTCCAGGAGTTGAAGTTCATCTTTCAGAAGAACGCCCGGATCGAGAGGTATGAGACCTCCGATAAATTCTATGCTTGCAAGATGGAGGAAAACTCGTCTGTCAGTGAACATGTGCTCAAAATGTCTGGGTACTCAAACCGTCTAGCTGAACTGGGGATTGAACTCCCACAAGAAGCTATCACTGACAGAATCCTTCAATCACTGCCACCAAGCTATAAAGGCTTTGTGTTGAACTACAACATGCAAGGGATGAACAAGTCACCCGGCGAGTTGTTTGCGATGCTGAAAGTCGCAGAGTCTGAACTCCGTAAAGAACATCAAGTGTTGATGGTGAGCAAGACCACTAGTTTCAAGAGAAACGGCAAAGGCAAGAAGGGCAATTCGAAGAAGAGCGGCAAGCCTGTTGCCAATCCGCCGAAGAAACCCAAGGCTGGACCTAAGCCTGAAACAGAGTGCTTCTATTGCAAGGGTATGGGTCACTGGAAGCGCAATTGCCCCAAGTATCTGGCAGATAAGAAGGCGGGCAAAGAAAAATCAGGTATATTTGATATACATGTTATTGATGTGTACTTAACCAGCTCTCGTAGTAGTGCCTGGGTATTCGATACCGGTTCTGTTTCTCACATTTGCAACTCGAAGCAGGAACTGCGGAATAGACGAAGGCTGGCGAAAGACGAAGTGACGATGCGCGTAGGAAACGGTTCCAAGGTTGATGCAATCGCCGTCGGCACAGTGTCACTTCAACTACCATCGGGATTAGTGATGAACTTAAATCATTGTTATTTAGTGCCTGCGTTGAGCATGAACATTATATCTGGATCTTGTTTATTGCGAGACGGTTACTCTTTTAAGTCTGAGAATAATGGTTGTTCTATTTCTATGAGTAACATCTTTTATGGTCATGCACCGAATGTGAGAGGATTGTTCATATTGAATCTTGATAGAGATACGCATATACATAACATTGAGACCAAAAGAGTTAGAGTAAACAATGATAGCGCCATATTTTTGTGGCACTGCCGCTTGGGTCATATTGGTGTAAAGCGCATGAAGAAACTCCATGCTGATGGACTTTTGGAGTCACTTGACTTTGATTCACTTGACACGTGCGAACCATGCCTCATGGGCAAGATGACTAAGA
Source organism: Hordeum vulgare subsp. vulgare (assembly GCF_904849725.1). Lineage (NCBI taxonomy): Eukaryota > Viridiplantae > Streptophyta > Magnoliopsida > Poales > Poaceae > Hordeum > Hordeum vulgare. The sequence goes on along the minus strand of NC_058519.1, from coordinate 460,131,127 downwards.
CTCCGTTCTCCGGAACAATGGAGCGTGCAAGTGACTTGTTGGAAATCATACATACCGATGTGTGTGGTCCAATGAGCGTGGAGGCACGCGGCGGATATCGTTACTTTCTCACCTTCACTGACGATTTAAGTAGATATGGTTATGTCTACTTGATGAAACACAAGTCTGAAACATTTGAAAAGTTCAAACAATTTCAGAGTGAAGTAGAAAATCATCGTAACAAGAAGATCAAGTTCCTACGGTCTGATCGTGGGGGTGAATATCTGAGTTTCGAGTTTGGTACTCACTTAAGACAATGTGGAATTGTTTCGCAGTTAACACCGCCTGGAACACCACAGCGTAATGGTGTGTCCGAACGTCGTAATCGTACTTTGTTAGAAATGGTGCGATCTATGATGTCTCTTACTGATTTGCCGTTATCATTTTGGGGTTATGCATTAGAAACAGCTGCATTCACTTTAAATAGGGCACCATCAAAATCCGTTGAGACGACACCATACGAACTGTGGTATGGCAAAAGACCAAAGTTGTCGTTTCTTAAAGTTTGGGGATGTGATGCTTATGTCAAAAAGCTTCAGCCTGAAAAGCTGGAACCCAAAGCGGAAAAATGCGTCTTCATAGGTTACCCAAAAGAGACAGTTGGGTACACCTTCTATCTCAAATCCGAAGGCAAAGTGTTTGTTGCTAAGAACGGAACTTTTCTCGAGAAGGAGTTTCTCTCGAGAGAATTGAGTGGGAGGAAGATAGAACTTGACGAGGTTGTCGAACCTCTCATCCCTCTGGATGGTGGCGCAGGGCAAGGGGAAACCTCTGTCATTGCGACGCCGGGTGAGGAGGAAGTTAATGATGATGATCATGAAACTCCAGTTCAAGTTTCTGTTGAACCACGCAGGTCGACGAGATCACGCGCTGCTCCAGAGTGGTACGGTAATCCCGTCTTATCAATCATGTTGTTAGACAACAATGAACCTGCAAATTATGAAGAAGCAATGGTGGGCCCAGATTCCAACAAATGGCTAGAAGCCATGAAATCCGAGATAGGATCCATGTATGAGAACAAAGTGTGGACTTTGGAGATACTGCCTGAAGGCCGCAAGGCTATTCAGAACAAATGGATCTTTAAGAAGAAGACGGACGCTGACGGTAATGTGACCGTTTATAAAGCTCGACTTGTGGCAAAGGGTTTTTCACAAGTTCCAGGAATTGACTACGATGAGACTTTCTCTCCCGTAGCGATGCTTAAGTCCGTCAGAATCATGTTAGCAATAGCTGCATTTTTCGATTATGAAATCTGGCACATGGATGTCAAAACGGCGTTCCTTAACGGTTTCCTTAAGGAAGAGTTGTATATGATGCAACCCGAAGGTTTTGTCGATCCTAAAAATGCTGACAAGGTATGCAAGCTCCAGCGATCCATTTATGGACTGGTGCAAGCATCTCGGAGTTGGAACAAGCGCTTTGATGAGGTGATCAAAGCATTTGGGTTTATACAAGTGGTTGGAGAATCTTGTATTTACAAGAAAGTGAGTGGGAGCTCTGTGGCGTTTCTAATATTATATGTGGATGACATATTACTGATTGGAAACAACGTAGAGCTTTTGGAGAGCATAAAAGGTTACTTGAATAAAAGTTTCTCTATGAAGGACCTAGGAGAAGCTGCTTACATTCTAGGCATTAAGATCTATAGGGATAGATCAAAACGCCTGATAGGACTTTCACAAAGCACATACCTTGATAAAGTTTTGAAGAGGTTCAAAATGGAACAGTCCAAGAAAGGGTTCTTGCCAGTGTTACAAGGTACGAGATTGAGTAAGACTCAGTGCCCAGCAACTGATGAAGATAGAGAGCATATGCGCTCCGTCCCCTATGCTTCAGCCATAGGCTCTATCATGTATGCAATGCTGTGCACTAGACCGGATGTTAGCCTGGCCATAAATATGGCAGGCAGGTTCCAGAGTAATCCAGGAGTGGATCACTGGACAGCGGTCAAGAATATCCTAAAGTACCTGAAAAGGACTAAGGAGATGTTTCTCGTGTATGGAGGTGACGAAGAGCTCGCCGTAAAAGGTTACGTCGATGCAAGCTTTGACACAGATCCGGACGACTCTAAGTCGCAAACCGGATACGTATTTATTCTTAATGGGGGTGCAGTAAGCTGGTGCAGTTCCAAGCAAAGCGTCGTAGCAGATTCTACATGTGAAGCGGAATACATGGCTGCCTCAGAGGCGGCCAAGGAGGGTGTCTGGATGAAGCAGTTCATGACGGATCTTGGAGTGGTGCCAAGTGCACTGGATCCAATAACCTTGTTCTGTGACAACACTGGTGCCATTGCCTTAGCAAAGGAACCAAGGTTTCACAAGAAGACCAGACACATCAAACGACGCTTCAACCTCATCCGCGACTACGTCGAGGAGGAGGACGTAAATATATGTAAAGTGCACACGGATCTGAATGTAGCAGACCCGCTGACTAAACCTCTTCCACGGCCAAAACATGATCGACACCAGAACTGTATGGGTGTTAGATTTATTACAATGTAATTCACATGGTGATGTGAGGGCTAGATTATTGACTCTAGTGCAAGTGGGAGACTGTTGGAATTATGCCCTAGAGGCAATAATAAACGTATAGTTATTATTATAATTCCTGTATCAAGATAATAGTTTATTATCCATGCTATAATTGTATTGAATGAAGACTCATTTACATGTGTGGATACATAGACAAAACACCGTCCCTAGCATGCCTCTAGTTGGCTAGCCAGTTGATCGATGATAGTCAGTGTCTTCTGATTATGAACAAGGTGTTGTTGCTTGATAACTGGATCACGTCATTGGGAGAATCACGTGATGGACTAGACCCAAACTGATAGACGTAGCATGTTGATCGTGTCATTTTGTTGCTACTGTTTTCTGCGTGTCAAGTATTTATTCCTATGACCATGAGATCATATAACTCACTGACACCGGAGGAATGCTTTGTGTGTATCAAACGTCGCAACGTAACTGGGTGACTATAAAGATGCTCTACAGGTATCTCCGAAGGTGTTAGTTGAGTTAGTATGGATCAAGACTGGGATTTGTCACTCCGTGTGACGGAGAGGTATCTCGGGGCCCACTCGGTAATACAACATCACAACACAAGCCTTGCAAGCAATGTAACTTAGTGTAAGTTGCGGGATCTTGTATTACGGAACGAGTAAAGAGACTTGCCGGTAAACTAGATTGAAATAGGTATGCGGATACTGACGATCGAATCTCGGGCAAGTAACATACCGAAGGACAAAGGGAATGACATACGGGATTATACGAATCCTTGGCACTGAGGTTCAAACGATAAAGATCTTCGTAGAATATGTAGGATCCAATATGGGCATCCAGGTCCCGCTGTTGGATATTGACCGAGGAGTCTCTCGGGTCATGTCTACATAGTTCTCGAACCCGCAGGGTCTGCACACTTAAGGTTCGACGTTGTTTTATGCGTATTTGAGTTATATGGTTGGTTACCGAATGTTGTTCGGAGTCCCGGATGAGATCACGGACGTCACGAGGGTTTCCGGAATGGTCCGGAAACGAAGATTGATATATAGGATGACCTCATTTGATTACCGGAAGGTTTTCGGAGTTGCCGGGAATGTACCGGGAATGACGAATGGGTTCCGGGAGTTCACCGGAGGGGGGCAACCCACTCCGGGGAAGCCCATAGGTATTTGTGGGGGTCACACCAGCCCTTAGTGGGCTGGTGGGACAGCCCACCAAATCCTATGCGCCAAGGAAGAAAAATCAAAGGAAGAAAAAAAAAGAGAGGAAGAAGTGGGAAGGGGGAAGGACTCCCTCCCACCAAACCAAGTAGGACTCGGTTTGGGGGGGGAGAGTCCTCCCCCCTGGCTCGGCCGACCCCTTGGGGTTCCCTTGGACCCCAAGGCAAGGTCCCCCTCCCTCCTCCTATATATATGGGGCTTTTAGGGCAGATTTGAGACGACTTTCTCACGGCTGCCCGACCACATACCTCCATAGTTTTTCCTCTAGATCGTGTTTCTGCGGAGCTCGGGCGGAGCCCTGCTGAGACAAGATCATCACCAACCTCCGGAGCGCCGTCACGCTGCCGGAGAACTCTTCTACCTCTTCGTCTCTCTTGCTGGATCAAGAAGGCCGAGATCATCGTCGAGCTGTACGTGTGCTGAACGCGGAGGTGCCGTCCGTTCGGTACTAGATCGTGGGACTGATCGTGGGATTGTTCGCGGGGCGGATCGAGGTACGTGAGGACGTTCCACTACATCAACCGCGATCTCTAATCGCTTCTGCTGTACGATCTACAAGGGTACGTAGATCACTCATCCCCTCTCGTAGATGGACATCACCATGATAGGTCTTCGTGCGCGTAGGAAATTTTTTGTTTCCCATGCGACATTTCCCAACAGGAGCGCCTTCCACTCGTGCAGAAACCAGCGGCCGAAGCCGTTGGCCGCCGCTCTCTCACCGGGGAACCGTTCCATCATGGCTTCGGGGGAGATTTCCGGCGATGAATGGGAGAGAGATGGGGAGATGGGGATGGATGGCGAGTATGCGACGAGCAGCGGCGAGGCATGGCTTTTATAACGGGAAGAAGGACGAGAGTGGTGTGTGCGCGTGACAAGAAAGGACGGGACGTGTGGCGGTTCACCATTACTGCACCGCTAGACCTTGAAAACCCAACCGGCAGCACGGGAGCCGATGCGATGAGAATGAAGCCTCTCGGTGACACACAATCGCTGACTCGGCGGGTCCATGTGGGAAGAATTTGGCGCCGTTTGTTTTCGCGCCGAATTCTTTTCCCCGTCGCCCACGGACGGCCCTAGCGCGCTGAGTTTGGCGTGGATCCGCGGGCTGTTTTTTAAATCGACAAAAATAATAGTTTCGGTCATACTTAAACTATTATGACTTCTCTCTCTCAAACTTTAATCTCTACCTAATCTTCTGTCTAATTCCCATTGTTCCTGATGTGCTGGTGGGCATTTAGGGTGGATTAGCAGATGAAAAGGGAAACTAAATTATGTCTGTTAGGTTCCCCTATTTCTGGAAGGACACGGTGATCGAGAGAACTCAGGGATATGAGCCACCTTCATTATTGTTGTTGCATCCAAAACACTTGACATGGTTCCTTAAATTATTTGCTCCTGAACTAGAAGTTTATTGAGGAGTCTAAAATGCTTTCCAAATTCCAATGGTGTTGAATTTGTCATGGCTACATATATTGACTAGTAGACAGTAAGCAAACGCTTCCTATCTAATAAAGAATGCAAGATTGTACAAGTTCTTCCAAAATAATGGTTTATTACTATAGGGTCAGGTGGTGGACCGTCTGTTAGGAAGTCATGTTTTTCATACCCTGGATGACATCCGCTTTCTTAACTCTGAAGTGTATAGGTTTTATTTTCTATCTTTAGTGGACAAAAGATTACAGTAGTTACTGAATCCTCATTTCCAGCCTCATCGATCCCCGGTGACCTATCCTCCGTGGTGGTTTTCACTTTTGCAAGTGAGTGCTAAAAATGTTGTTTCTTTGATCGTCTTGAGTGTGGGATAAGAAATGCATGGTTGAACGGGAATCTCGTGCAGTTTTGTTATTGGATTTGTATTCGTTTCTTTCTATTTTTGGTGAAGCTGCCGAGCTGATTTTGGGTTTCCCTCTTGGTTTGTGTAGCATTGGAGGCTTTAGAGTTTCTGAATGAAGAACATGTAGGGATGCACAAGTTCATAATTATTCTTTGGTGACTCACTTTTCTGTTCTGAAGATAGTACTCAACAAGCTCCCCTTGTCTATTTTTTGGCGATTTGGGAACCTCATAGTTATAGTATGGCTGCAAATTGTGAAATTTGAGATGTCTATAAGTGTACAAATAGAAAAGTGCCAATTCAATTGATCGCTAGATTCAAAATAGTATGTGTGCAGTAGCTGTCGTGAGAATGAACCTGACAATAGTACTAGGTATATGAACGGGGGGCAAAGCCTAGCTATGACGCAGTGGTTACACTCGGATGTACGAGTTTGGACCCCACTCGAGAGTGAAAAAGACCCTGCATCTCGAGCCGGGAGGATAGTGTTTGCATATGGGGGGTGTGAGAATACAGAATGCTCAACGCTCGTCGAGGAGCTCGGGTGCGGCTTATATAGAGTGCGCCACGACCGGCCGAGGGCCATTACAAGGGTGTGTTAATGCTAATAACTATGGAAGTTACTAATAACAACAACTCTAATTCCAACGTTACTGATAATGCTGGTCTTGACTGTGCTTTATGTGGTAGTTTAAATCTCTTGCCGTTGCAGTCTCTTCATCGTCCGCACCTTGTTTTAGTCCGAGTGTCGGATCACGTCCGACTAACTGAAGATGGTCCGAGTGACCTTGTGCTTTCGGGTGAGAATCCGTTAGCCCGAGTGAGACTGAGACTGCACCGATAGCTTTGAGGACATTGATAATTGTGTGGGGCCCTAGGTGGGCCCTATAATACAGGTCCATGGCCCTACCCCTAATGTACAACCCCATCAGTAGCCCCCGAATTGGTTAAGATTTTACCAGCCGAGTGAAAGGCACTTCTCAGTGTCCTCGGTGTCCCAGAGACGGTGGTGATGTAGCTCGGGGCTATTTCACTCGGACTCTCAGTAAGCCACTACGGATTTAGGAGTGAAATATTCCAAGTGTTCGAGCATGTTTGTATGCGTACAGTCGGTATCAATTGTGTATCTCTGGGGGAGATGAGTTGGTGGCTCATATGAACGTGACCCCGGAGCTCCGAATGTCCAACAGAAGTTAGGACGGATCCCACTCGAGCCATCGTAACGGTGACCGGGACACCTTTACATCTATCCGAGTGATTGAAGACCCACGGAAGGTCGAGCCGTAGGATGTCCGACACACTCCGTTTTGAGCCATAGGATGCAGAATCCATTCGGGATGCAAGCGCATCGGAGTTTCCATGATTTTTGAATCATGGGAGCGCGCTAGAGGGAGCGGAAACAGTAGCATCGTGGGGAGTGGGAGAAGTGGCGAGGTGCCTCAATTCCCACGTCTGAGACGTCGTTGTCATGTTGTAGACGCGTTGTCCTAGGGATCCTGTGGATCCCCTCCTTGAAGATGGATTGGTCGATGGAGATTCCCCCGGACAGCGTATAAAAGGGGCTAGGACCAAAGGAGGAGAGAATCCCAGTCTCAGATCTGGAGATTCTCCTCCTCCTCTCATTCTCCGCTGCCGCGTTCGAGAGCTCCACCGCACCCCCAGCCATCACCCGCCTCGACCACCTCGTTGTGCGATATGGCGAAGGGTGCGACGATGAAGGCCGAGCGAGCCAAGAAGGGCTCGCACGGGTCCTCGTCGAGTGCCGGAGTGCTTCGATCAGGATAGATCCAGGGTGACTGGATGACGTCCCATGTCTCCAAAGGCCGTTTGTTGGAGCTGGAGAGCGAGGGGCTCGTGGCTCCAGGGAGTTGGCGACTGCCAGAGGAGGGTGAGTGGGAGCTTGCGCCGCGAGGAGACGGGCGAGTGATCCTTGTCACTCACGTGGAGAGAGGTTTTCCCTGTCCCCGCATCCCTTCTTCTGCATGTTTCTTGATTTCTTCGGTGCGCAGCTCCACCATCTTCCTCAGATGCCATCCGTATTAAGGACTGTCCAAACACTTATTTAGATGCCAAGTGATGACGGTGAAGAAGACTTCTCAATCGGGATGAAGACGAACGTAGTGCAGCTTTATGGGGGCTTAGGCAGACAACTTAGAGGGGGGAGTAGTTTGCCCCAAATGTCTTTCCCCGATTCTGTGTAGGGTTGGCAACACTCCTGGTTTTACTGCAAGGATGTTCCAGTCGGTGAGGGTCAGCCGGATCTCCCATCATACTCGGCTGAGCGAGTCTAGTCGGCTCCTTTTTGTCTGTGACGAAGGAGGATAAGGTGGGCATAGACATCTTGGTGATCTCTCTGGTCGCGTTGTTGCAGAAGGGTGTCAATGGGATGGACCTTCTGGAGGTCTTCTTCCAGCGGAGGATCCAGCTCCTTTAGGCGAGGACCCATGTTCGCCCGGAGGAGATTGGGGCAGAGGAGCAGGAGAACAAGCTTAAAGCCATCACTCCCGTGCACGACAACCCCAGGGGAACCCGGCTGGTGCCCCCTTTCTCGGGGGCGAACCCACTGAATGAGGTAATTTCTTGTGTTTTTTGTCCAAGTGACCTTTATTGCCGTTACTTTCCATCCATGTTTGTGAACTTGCTTTTGTCACTCAGCAAGCCTTTACAACATTCTTCAGTTCGGTGCCGGCGGTCGATCGTACGCCGATTGACGTAGTGAGTGACACTGAGAGTTTGGAGACCTCGGGAGGTGACGAAGACGGTGACGACAAAGAGGAGACCGAGGAGTGTGAAAAAAACGAACACGGGGATGAGGCGGAGTCTTCCCCGTGTGATGAAGTCCCACCTCAAGCTCGTACCAAGGTGCGCCAGGACCCTCGAGTCTGTATTGGGGGCGCCAAGACCGTGAGCATGGCAAAACTGACTACATCGGTTGTGCCAACCCGTAGCTCCATGACGAAAAGCCTCCGCGGAAAATACTACATCGACAACTCACAGTGGGGGCCTGAAGGCTCAATCGAATCTGGATACAGGGTCCCCTTCGGCAAGATCCACGTCTTCATCGGCAAGTTTGTGGCGCGCGTACCTGAGACTGGCGGGTCGTCGAAAGCTCCGGCTCAGGTCATGGCAGACTTGGCAGCAGAGACAGCCAAGCTCATGGCGATCGCTGTGACAGTAGAGAACCAGGAAACAATCAACGCAGAACTGGCAAAGCTGCGGGAGAAGATGGGCAAGACTCAGCGGGATGTGGAAGCGGAAGCCGCCAGGATGCCAACGCAGCAGGCCCGGATCACCCCTGAGATAGAGCGTTTGAACACTAAAGGTTGTCGGCTTCAGCAACAATGGCGGGCCTCCGATGCGATCCACCAGAGGAGACATCATGGCCGCCTCCCGGCCGATCTAAACCCGACTCACCTCTTCGACAGCCCGCATACCCCCGGGATGGGACCTGATCGACCTTAGCAGGCCGCTCCAGGGGATGATCTGGCTCGCCCGCCGCCTAACCCGCAACCACCTCAGCCAACGGAGGCCCGTGCGCCCCGTTTCCAGACACCACGGGGTCACTTCTCGAATCCCGTGGATAATGTGCTGGTGGCAACCCGCCACCTGGAGTCTCTCCCAATTTACGGAAACTCCCTAGCTGAAGTGGAGGCGAGAAACGACATCGAGATGTTGAAAACGGCGGTGGTCCAACATGCGCAATACTCACATAGCCGTGACCGGTTACACTCCAGGCCCTAGGCGAGTCACACCAGGAGTTGCCATGATGATCCGCCTGCGGTGACCAGCGAGCAATGGCGTCCGCCACAGACCAACCCGCCCGGGATGCCCGATACACGAGCTCAAGATCTTGTGGATGCGACACGAGTCGCCCGCTTGATGGAGACGACAGTTGCAGCGGGTCAGGGCTATCCGGCTTACACCCAGCCCCCTCCCGTGTCAACCGATACAGGCGACAGGCATGTTGGGGTGCCCTGTCTAATGCCCGCCCTCCGCAACGAGCGTATGCCAAAGGATTTCAAAGGACCGAGAAAGGTACCCAATTACACACCAAACCTCGAGCCAGGGTCTTGGATCGAGAGTTACGAACTTGCAATGGATATGCTCGATGTGAATGAGGCGGTCCGCGCCAAGTATTTCACCATGATGCTCGAAGGAACGGCGCGCACATGGTTGAAAAACCTGCCGCCCAATTCCATCAACACCTGGGCCGAGTTGAAGGAACGTTTCATAAAAAAATTCCGAGGAACATGTAAACCCCCAATGACTATCGTTGACTAGCAGCACTGCGTCCAACGCCCGGATGAGTCGGCCCATCATTGTACGCGACGGGTTGCAGTGGTCATCCATTCATCAGATGGCATCTCGGCGGCTCAGGCAGTGCTAATTCTGGAGAAGAATTGTCATTACGAGCCTTTGGTGCTGAAGCTCGGGCGACTCAAGCGTAAGGTGCAGGACATGGGCGAATTGATGGACACCCTGACGAGGTACGCCGTGTCAGATGACACTAAAGACCCCGGGGAAGACGACGATAAGGTTAGCACCGCCAGGAGAGGCGAGTCGTCAAAAGGCCACTCCCAATTCCATGGACAGAACAACCACAACCAAGTGGGACAAAGTAAAAGGAGACAGTAGGAAGGCGTCACGGACTTCGTCGCTAACACCAATGCCGAGAACGGGAACCAGCGCCAGAAGAAAAGGGGCTTCAACGGGAAGGAACCACGTAACTATCACGAGATGCTCAAAGGCCCCTGCCCACAGCACGCCACCGCCGAAGGGCCATCTACTCATTCCTGGGAGGATTGCTATGTGATGCAGGAATTCCGAGCTGAGGCACTTAAGAAATGTCAAGGAGGTGACCAAGGCGGACGTCAGGAACAATTCGGCACACCCGGGTCACACCGAAGCCCATTCGGTGGGTTCCCCAACCCGGGCCCACAGGGTGGGTCACAGTCTAACGCCGGTCAGTACCAGGTTCACGATCATCAGCGGTACAATGCGCAGGGTGTGTTTCACCAACCGCCCCCGCAAGGTGATCCCCAGCGGCAGAATGACGATGGCGGCTTTTAGAATAATCCTAAGCTGTTGAACACCGGGCAATATCACGTGTTCACCACCAGCACTTGCAAACGGGACCAAAAGGTGAAGCACAAAACTTTCAGCGTGGTTGAGCCGGCGCTCCCTGATGTCCCACAAGCGTATGGGATCGCAACAGTTTTCGAGGGTAGAGTATTCAACCCAAATTTGTTGGTTCGCACGACGGGAAGCGAAAGAATATTCTCAAGTATTAGCAGCTGAATGTGTCAGATTCAACCACACCTGAAAGATTAGTGTCTGCAAGCAAAGTATCAGTAGCAAAGTAGTATGATAACAACGGTGCCAAAAACGGTCTGTTGACAAGGCAGACTATTCCTAACAGTTGTATCAATGGCGCCAGTAAGTTGCCCGTGGATGGGAAATATTCTTCCCCGGCAACAGTGCTGGAAAAAGTCTTGCAACAAGTAGCAGCGGAGTAGCAAGGAACAACAGTAGCAGCAGCAGCAGAGTAACAGCTGTAGCAACAGTAGCAGCAAAGTGACAGCAGTAGCAGCAGAGTGGCCCAATCCCTTTTGTAGCAAGGGACAAGCCTAGACAAAGTAACATAGCGAGGACCAGTAGTAAAAGACTCGTAGGCAGTGGATCGACGATAGATGAGTTTGACGGATATGATTCATCATGTAACAGCTATAACAAGGAGAGATATGTAACTAGGTCCAGTTTGACAATCTAATGTAGGCATGTATTCCGTATGTAGTCATACATGCTTAGGGAAAAGAACTTGCATGACATCTATTGTCCATCCATCCCGTGGCAACGGGGTCCTAATGGAAACTACGGGATATTAAGGTTCTCATTTTAATAAAGAACCAGACCAATGCATTAACACGCGGTGAATACATGAACTCCTCATACTATGGTCATCTCCGGGAGTGGTTCCGGCTATTGTCACTCCGGGGTTGCCGGGTCATAACACATAGTAGGTGACTACAACTTGCAAGATAGGATCTAAAACACACATATATTGGCAACAATATAATAGGTTCAGATCTGAAATCATGGCACTCGGGCCCTAGTGACAAGCATTAAGCATGGCAGAGTAGTAGCAACATCAATCTAGAACATAGTGGATACTAGGGATCAATCCCCGTCAAGAACTAACTCGATTACATGATAGATCTCATCCAACTCATCACCGACCACCAAGCCTACGATGAGATTACTCACGAACGATGAAGAGCATCATGGAATTGTCGATGGAGAAAGGTTGATGATGATGATGGCGACGATTTCCCCTCTCCGTAGCCCGAAACTGACTCCAGATCTGCCGTCCAGATGAAGAACAGGATGTGGCGGCGCCTCCGTATCGCAAAACACGATGAAACCTTCTCTTTGATTTTTTTCCAGGCGAAACGGAAGATATAGAGCTGAGATTGGGGGCGGTGGTGCCACGTGGGCCCCACAAGCCTGCACGGCGCAACCTAGGGGGTGGCCGCGTCCTGTGGGCTTGTGGCCCACTGACACGCCCCCTCCGGTGGATCTTTGCGCAGGTATTTTTCTTTTATTCCAGAAAAAATCTTCGTAAATTTTCAGGACATTCCGAGAACTTCCATTTCTGTACAAAAACAACACCATGGCAATTCTGCTGAAAACAGCGTCAGTCCGGGTTAGTTCCATTCAAATCATGAAAATTAGAGTCCAAAACAAGGGCAAAAGAGTTCGGAAAAGTAGATACGACGGAGACGTATCAACTCCCCTAAGCTTAAAGCCTTGCTTGTCCTCAAGCAACTCAGTTGACAGACTGAGACAGACAAAAGAAAAACTTTGACGAACTCTGTTTGATCTTGTTGTTGCAACTATGTCTAACTCATAACCAGAATTTCAGCAAGATCACAATCAAACCACATAAGCAAATGACATCTAGGTGTCACGGTAAACTCATATGAATGGCATAATCAACTAGCGAGCAAATAATAATAAGCCTCAAGTGTCAACACTTCAATCAAAACAACATGAAGCAGTATGAATAGATGGTATCTCGCTAGCTGTTTCTGAGACCGCAAAACATAAATGCAGAGCACCTTCAAAGAACAAGGGCTGACTAAACATTGTAATTCAAGGCAATGAAGATCCAGTCATAGTCATACTCAACACAGTTAAAAGCAAAGCATAAAAATGACAGAGGTGCTCTGTAATTGGTGCTTTTGTAAGAGGAGGATGACTCAACAGGAACATAAATATATAGGCCCTTCGCAGAGGGAAGCATTGATTTGCACAGGTGCCAGAGCTCGAGCTTTGAAAACAGAGATAATAATTTTGGGTGGCATGCTTTCATTGTCAACGCAATGACTAAGAGTTCTCAACATCGTCCACGCTACACATGCTATAGGAGGTTCCCAAATAGAAAAGTAAAGTTTTGACTCCCCCACCACCAATCAATCACACTCCATGGCTAGCCTAATCCTCGGGTACCGTCCATACCAAAATCAATCCTGGGGGAGTTTTGTTTGCAATTATCTTTACGATTTGAGCCTGGAACTGGGAAATCCAATTACCGGCCCCTTTCTCTTGAATGATAGTGAATAAACACATATCAAGGATAACACGCCTAGCATGGAAGATACCAATAGCCCCCTGTCACCACATGAGCGCTTCGGGCATGCAAAACAGATTATTTCTTGAAGGTTTAGAGAATGGGACATGCAAATTTACTTGGAACGGCAGGTAGATACCGCACATAGGTAGGTATGGTGGACTCATATGGAACAACTTTGGGTTTATGGATGTGGATGCACAAGTAGTATTCCCGCTTAGTACAAGTGAAGGCTAGCAAAAGACTGGGAAGTGACCAACTAGAGAGCGACAAGAGTCATCAAAATGCATTGAGATTAACTAACATTGAGTGCAAGCGTGAGTAGGACATAAATCACCATGAACATGAATATCATAGAGGCTATGTTGATTTTGTTTCAACTACATGCGTGAACATGCACCAAGTCAAGCCACTTGAATCATTCAAAGGAGGATACCATCCTATCATACTACATCATAGTCATCTCAACATTCATGTCGGCAACCAAGGCAAACCATTATAAGCTCCTAGCTAAGTAAGCATGGCATAAGCAACTATGATCTCTAAGTTGTCATTGCAAACATGTTCCTCTCACAACAAAGCTGAATCATGCATGATGAGCTAGTCATATTTAAAAAAACAAAATAGATCGAGTTCATACCAGCTTTTCCAGGCTCAGTCACTTCATCATATATCGTCATTATTGCCTTTCGCTTGCACGACCGAACGATGTGAACAATGATAAGCGTGCTCGTGCATTGGACTAAAGCTGGAATCTGCAGGCAAACACAAAGGAGAAGACAAAGTTATATGGCACTTTGAAAGCTAAACAGGTATGCATGCAAGATCCACTAAACATTGTAACCAATATCTTCTACCTTGACCCAAAGAAAAGGAAAACTATGTACACGGGAAAGCTCCCAACAAGCAAAAGAAGAAAAAGAAAAATCTTTTTGGGTTTTCTCAAACTAGACAAATAGACGAAAAGAAAACGAGAAAAAGAAAATAAACTAACATGGATGATATAGTGGCAAAGTGTGAACACCAACTAACAAAGTGAAAGCATAAGCAAGAATGTAAAATCGGTGAGAACACGTACTCCCCCAAGCTTAGGCTTTTGGCCTAACTTGGTCTACTCCCAAGGATGGTCCTGGTGGAACCCAAAATCATAATCGGGGTTATACGGGAGCGCTTCAGCCACTACCTGAATAGGTGCCTCACGGAGACGAGCAGCCTTTGCCTCCCTCCCATACTCCTATGCCTCTCCTATGGTTATGTAATATCTCCGTTTTACCTGAAAGTCAAAGAAGGCAGGAGCAGGACGGGTAATATGCAAAACACGCTGCCGGTTAAATATCAATCGTATAGGAGGGATTCGTCATCCCTCTCAAGGAACTGGTAGCGTGTCAAAGTGACGCGGTCAAGGAAAGCTGTATGGAGCGGGGGATCTCCTTCGCGGATGGGTACTCATAGAAAATTTGCTATGTGAGTGGCATAGATGCCGCCAAAGAAATCCCCTTCAATAGCATTCTTATTCAGCCTCCTTGCTATAATAGTTCCCATGTTGAAGCTTTTGTCACCCGTCACTGCGCTCTTAAGGATACTAAGGTCAGGTGCACAGAGGTGACAATGCTCAATCTTGCCATTAATGCATCTGCCTATGAAGAGGGCAAAGTAATGCAAGGCAGGAAAATGAATACTCCCCATTGTAGCTTGCGTAGTGTCTCTAGTTTCTCCAACAATAATACCCGAGCAAAAATCTCTAACCGAAGATTTAGGAGGATCACTGAGGCTACCCCAAGTAGGTATTTTGCAAATTCTACTGAAATCCTCTAAATCCATGGTATACGATTTATCATACAGATCAAACAGTACCGATGGCTCACGGCCAACTGAAAATTCGAATCTACGAACACTAGTAGAAAACAGGGCTATCGTTCGGCCCTGGCCAGCCCATTAGTCCCGTTTCTTCAAGAACCGGGACCAATGGGGGGTATTAGACCCGGTTCGTGAGCCCAGGGGGCCGGCCGGGGCCTCGTGGGCATGGGTCCCGGTTCCTGTAGAACCATTTGTCCCGGTTCGAGCCACGAACCGGGAACAATGGTCCTCGCTGCTGGCCCACAACCATTGGTCCCGGTTCGTGGCATGAACCTGGACAGAAGGGGTGGCTTTAGTCCCGGTTAATGCCATGAACCGATACAAATAAGTTGCCTATATATACCCATCGCCGCGGTAGAGCACTCTGTTTTTTTTGGCCGGCGAGGGGAGGGCATTTTGGTGCTCTAGCTCACCTCCTATGCACATGAGGTGTTCGATGAAATGCCCGAGCCAGACTAGTTAAGCTTTCTCCTCTCGAAGCTCGACCTAGGAGCTTCATTTTTCCCGAGATTTGTCTAGATTTAGGGGTCCGTCACGCCCCGTCCCCGTTTTCACCGCCGTTGATCGGTCGCGCCGATCTCGTCGCCGGCACCACCGTGGTGAGCCTCTTGTTCTTATCTTCTTTATGATACTTGTCTGATTTTCTTACTTTAGATAGATATTTTTCTGATTTTCTTAATTTTGACAAACATAATTATATGTAATGCACGCAGATGAACCGGCAATGGATGTATGGTGACAGACACACCTCCGAGTACATTAAGGGCGTGCATATTTTTCTCCAAGTGGCTGAGGCAAACAAGCAGAATGGTTTTATGTGTTGTCCATGCAGTAAATGTGGGAATACGAAGTCTTACTCTGACCGGAAAATCCTTCACACCCACCTGCTTTACAAGGGTTTCATGCCACACTATAATGTTTGGACGAGGCACGGAGAAATAGGGGTTATGATTGAAGACGGCGAAGAAGAAGAGGACGATGACAACTATGTGCCCCCTGAATACGGTGATGCTGCAACGGGGGGAGCTGCTGAAGATCAAGAGGAACCAGACGATGTGCCCGATGATGCTGCAACGGGGGAAGCTGCTGAAGATCAAGAGAAACCAGACAATGTGCCCGACGATGATCTCCGCCGGGTCATTGTCGATGCAAGGACGCAATGCGAAAGTCAAAAGGAGAAGCTGAAGTTCGATCGCATGTTAGAGGATCACAAAAAAAAGTTGTACCCCAATTGTGAAGATGGCAACACAAAGCTGGGTACCATACTGGAATTGCTGCAGTGGAAGGCAGAGAATGCTTTGCTGGGTACCCTGACAAAGGATTCGAGAAGCTACTGAAAATATTGAAGAAGAAGCTTCCATAGGATAATGAATTGCCCGACAGTACGTACGCAACAAAGAAGGTTGTATGCCCTCTAGGATTGGAGGTGCAGAAGATACATGCATGCCCTAATGACTGCATCTTCTACCGCGGTGCGTACGAGAATTTGAACGCATGCCCGGTATGCGATGCATTGAGGTATAAGATCAGACGAGATGACCCTGGTGATGTTGACGGCGAGCCCCGCAGGAAGAGAGTTCCTGCAAAGGTGATGTGGTATGCTCCTATAATACCACGGTTGAAACGACTGTTCAGAAACAAAGAGCATGACAAGTTGATGCGATGGCATAGTGAGGACCGTAAGAAAGACGGGAAGTTGAGAGCACCCGCTGACGGGTCGCAGTGGAGAAAAATCGAGAGAGAGTATTGGGCTGAGTTTGCACGTGACCCAAGGAACGTATGGTTTGGTTTACGCGCAGATGGCATTAATCCTTTCGGGGAGCAGAGCAGCAATCACAGCACCTGGCCCGTGACTCTATGTATGTATAACCTTCCTCCTTGGATCTGCATGAAGCGGAACTTCATTATGATGCCAGTTCTCATCCAAGGCCCTAAGCAACCCGGCAACGACATTGATGTGTACCTAAGGCCATTAGTTGAAGAACTTTTACAGCTGTGGAATGGAAACGGTGTACATGCGTGGGATGAGCACAAACAAGAGGAATTTAACTTGCACGCGTTGCTGTTTGTAACCATCAACGATTGGCCCGCTCTCAGTACCCTTTCAGGACAGACAAACAAGGGATACCACGCATGCACGCACTGTTTAGCTGACACCGAAAGTATATACCTGGGACGCTGCAGGAAGAATGTGTACCTGGGCCATCGTCGATTTCTTCCGACCAACCATCAATGTTGAAAGAAAGGCAAGCATTTCAAAGGCGAGGCAGATCATGGGAAGAAGCTCGCCATGTGTACCGGTGATCTCGTACTTGCTATGGTCATTGGTTTACACGTAATCTTTGGAAAGGGTCCCGACGGACTAGCTTTTCCGAGTGACGCTGGGGGACACACACCCATGTGGAAGAAGAAATCTATATTTTGGGACCTACCCTACTGGAAAGACCTAGAGGTCCGCTGTTCGATAGACGTGATGCACGTGACGAAGAACCTTTGTGTCAACCTGCTAGGCTTCTTAGGCGTGTATGGGAAAACAAAAGATACAGCTGAGGCATGGGAGGACCTGCAACGTTTGCACGAAAAAGACGGCATGCCTCCAAAGCAGTATGAAGGTCCTGCCAGCTACACTCTTACCAAAGAAGAGAAGGAAATCTTCTTTGAATGCCTGCTTAGTATGAAGGTCCCGACTGGCTTCTCGTCGAATATAAAGGGAATAATAAATATGGCAGAGAAAAAGTTTCAGAACCTAAAGTCTCATGACTGCCACGTGATTATGACGCAACTGCTTCCGGTTGCATTGAGGGGGCTTCTACTGGAAAACGTCCGATTAGCCATTGTGAAGCTATGTGCATTCCTCAATGCAATCTCTCAGAAGGTGATCGATCCAGAAATCATACCAAGGCTAAGGAGTGATGTGGTGCAATGTCTTGTCAGTTTCGAGCTGGTGTTCCCACCATCCTTCTTCAATATCATGATGCACATCCTAGTTCATCTAGTTGACGAGATTATCATTCTGGGCCGCGTATTTCTACACAATATGTACCCCTTTGAGAGGTTCATGGGAGTCCTAAAGAAATATGTCCGTAACCGCGCTAGGCCAGAAGGAAGCATCTCCATGGGCCATCAAACAGAGGATGTCATTGGGTTTTGTGTTGACTTCATTCCTGACCTTAAGAAGATAGGTCTCCCTAAATCGCGGTATGAGGGGAGACTGACTGGAAAAGGCACACTTGCAGGGGAGACAATAATATGCAGGGACGGATATTCTTGGTCTCAAGCACACTGCACAGTTCTATAGAACTCTACCTTGGTGACCCCTTATGTCGATGAACACAAGAACAGTCTGCTCTCTAAACACCCGGAGGAGTGCGACGACTAGATTACATGTGAACACATCAGGACTTTCAGCAGTTGGTTGGAAACACGTCTCAGAGATGAAAATACTGTTTTTGATGAGATGTACTCATTGTCCAGGGGACCATCTTCGACTATTACGATTTGGAAAGGATACGAGATAAATGGGAATACATTTTACACGATCGCCCAAGATCAAAAGAGCACCAAGCAAAACAGCGGTGTCCGCTTTGATGCAGCCACCGAGAGGGGAAAGGACACATTTTATGGTTACATAGTGGACATATGGGAACTTGACTACGGAGTAGATTTTAAGGTCCCTTTGTTTAAGTGCAAATGGGTCAATCTGTCAGGAGGCGGGGTACAGGTAGACCCACAGTATGGAATGACAATAGTGGATGTGAACAATCTTGGGTACACTGACGAACCGTTCGTCCTAGCCAATGATGTGGCATAGGTTATCTATGTGAAGGACATGTCTACCAAACCGAGAAAAAGAAAAAATAAGGAAGCGAATACATCATACGATGAGCCAAAGCGCCACATAGTTCTTTCAGGAAAAAGGTACATTGTGGGAGTGGAGGGCAAGACAGACATGTTCGAAGATTGTGAAAAGTTTCATGAAATTCCTCCCTTCAAAGTCAAGGCTGACCCAAGCATCCTGATAAATGATGAAGATTATCCATGGTTACCGCGCAATAAGGAAAGGACACAAGAGAAGAAAAAGTGAAGACTTTCTCCACAACTATTATGATGATACCATGCCAACTTTCAACCTTTTTGTAGTTCATTTGAAATGCATGTTGTAACAGACACGTGAGCACCGCGCTTCTCGCTTCATCGTCTACGAGTGCCTCTCGCTTGACGAGGTGGGACTAAAAACAGCTGCATAAATAATCAACTAAAAAACTCTTTTATCGGTTCATGCCACAAACCGGTACTAAAAGGTGCTCGTGGGGCCCAGCCTTAAAATCTGTACCAAATAAAATGCCTTTGTACTAGAATTATATAGAATTTTGTTCAAAACATTAAAATCAAAAAGAATTATCATAGAAAAAAATAAATAAGTAATTATAATTTTGTTACAAACTTTAATAGCAAAAAGAATTATCGTAAAAGAAAATAAATAAGTAATTAGAAACAAAAAAGAAAGCAACAAAAAACTCGGAAAAAAATTAAAATAAAGGAATCAACTAAAAAGCTTTTATAAACCTCTAGTATTATTGAAACTAAAATTATATAGAATTTTGTTACAAACTTTAATAGCAAAAAGAATTATCATAAAAGAAAATAAATGAGTAATTAGAAACAATATAAAATAAAAAATAAGTATTTTTTTGAAGTAGAAACAAGACAAAATAAGCTAACTAGCACTTTGAATTTAAGTAGAAACAAAACAAAAAACGAAACAAAAATAATGGAAAAAAATTTAAAAAATAGATTCGAATTTAGAGAGAAATTCAACCTAAATTCAAAGTGCTAGTTAGCCTAACTAGCTCTTTGAATTTAAAGTGCTAGTTAACCTAACTAGCTGTTTGAATTTAGGTTGAATTTTGTCTCTAAATTCGCACCGCTCGACATTGCAGCCGCGACGGAGCTTATAAACAGGCTCGACAGCCCTTCGCTTGGCGAGGTGGGAGTAAACATCCAACCGCACCGCGGCTGTGGCAGGCACATGCCTTTAGTCCCGGTTGGTCGCTCCAACCGAGACTAATGCCCCTCTTTAGTCCTAGTTGGTTGCACCAACCGGGACCAAAGGCCTCTGCTTCCCGTACTTTGGGCTGCCGAAAAGAGGCCTTTGGTACCGGTTGATGCCACCAACCGGGACCAATGCAACCCTTTAGTCCCGGTTGGTGCCACGAACCAGGACCAATGCTTCTGCTATATAAGACAACACTTTGGAAATTTTCAGATTTGACGGCGCCGCGAGCTCATCCACGCCCGACGATGCCGCGAGCTCATCCACGGCGCCGCGAGGCTGCCCCGTCACCGTCGCCTGTCGCCCTCCGCCCCCAAGCCCACACCGTCGCCCGTCGCCGTCGCCCTCCGCCCCCGTCGCCGTCGCCGTCGCCCTCCGCCACCCCCGAGCCGTCGCCAGTCACCGTCGCCCTCGCCCTCCGCCTCCCGCCGCCGTCGCCGTCTCCCTCGCCGTCCACGCCGTCGCCCCGGCCGCCCCCAATGTGAGCCGCCGCCGCCATGGCTCTGTTTTTTTTGATTTATTGTTTTTAATTTTTGATTTGTAACATTTGATTTCTATATACATATATAGTTGTAGAATGCCCATTTCATGCATGTATGTTTGCATTTTTCATATATGTATGTTTGCAGAGACCGGGGGTCTTAACCTCCTTTTCAAACAAAAATATACCTATATGACCAACGTCTGATGGGTAGCGTGGGTCGTTGCCTTCTTTGTGCGCGATATTTGGCACACATATGGCCTCAAATCAAAAAGGGTTCAACAAGAAAGTTGTTTGTATCACCCATATATATAAATTTGAAATTGGGCGGACCTCCATCCGAGATCATATGTGGACTGTGGTACCCAAAAATGAAATTGTTGTCTCAACCATACTTAAATCCGAGTTCGGTTAATTTTTAAAGAATGTTTAAAGGATTTGGAATACTTCCATTTTATGGGAAGTCCAGCAACATCATAAATTTATGTGAGGTCACGGTGCATTGAACAACACATAGCAAAATATTCAATCAACCACTTTATGCATTTATATACCTTTTTATCTCTCCCTTGTTTATATGCTTTCACGTTCTTCATTGTTCGTCATTCTTGCTATGAATAGATCATTAGCATGTGTTTGTTATCCGATATACCCAACCACTTTGTGTAGTGGCCAATAATTCATATGGTGTTTCTAGATCGTTCAGTGAATATACTCTATCAACCATCCCTAGTTTTCTCATTCATGCATCTAATTACATGCAAAGGACGATTCAAACTAATATCCACTAGTCAACAACCCGTGCATTTGCACGGGCTAGTTTTAATGCATGGTTACTTAGCAATGGTCTCGTGAAAGTATATTGATTTTGGAAATAGTGGTTAGTCTTATACTTGCCAGATTTTTTTGTTATGTGTGTAGTTCCTTCAAAACAAATGTGAAAACCAAAGTGCTAATTTTTGTGGGTATCTTAAAACGGAAATCAAATGCTTTATAATTTTAACATTTAAATGAAGTATAATAAAGCATAGAATAGTTTCATTCAATGTATTGATTTTGTTTTTTCCATGCCTTATAGAAATGTTATTTTTTAGTTCATTTTACGATGCCTATCCCGCATCCTCATCGTCAACTCGGCGGAGGACACCTGCTTGATCAGAGGGGCCATGTCCGGGACCGGGCTCCGCCCGGCTGGTATTGGGAGGTGCTACCTTCCGGGGGACGTAGGTTGGTGAGGAGGCAGTCCATTGTTGACCCGATCCTTGTTTGGTGGCGGTCGCGTGGGCCAGTGACGGTGCCGAGGCTTCCGGACACCTCGGAGGTGGTACGTCACCATGTCAGCGAGGAGGACGAGCACGTCCGTCGCTACATGGTTGCATTCGAGGGCAGGTTCGACAATACCTGTCAGGTTTTTCAGGGATCTCACTGGAGCTATGATCCTGTGATGGTTCCTTCTCTTTGGGTGTCCACCGCCCGCGACGATACCCGTCGGGCGCTACGATTCTAGCTGTATTAATGATGCTTTATGTATGATAGTATTCGAGGAGTATTAATTAGTGATAATATTCGACGATGTATGGACACAAGAGAGCGATGATATAGTCTTGCTTATAATTGAATGCATGCTAATTTGAATACTCATTTATTTTACGATTTGTTTTTGCTTATTGAATGTTCAAATTGGAAAAGTACTCCTACTTTGAATGCTAAAATTAGAGAGCACTATGCAGAAATCTAGGAGCCCCCCTCC
Organism: Hordeum vulgare subsp. vulgare; assembly: GCF_904849725.1. Taxonomy (NCBI): domain Eukaryota; kingdom Viridiplantae; phylum Streptophyta; class Magnoliopsida; order Poales; family Poaceae; genus Hordeum; species Hordeum vulgare. The sequence goes on along the minus strand of NC_058519.1, from coordinate 460,108,762 downwards.
ATCATCCGCGCCGTCGTCCTCATCACCGACCCCCCTCCGACCTCGAGTCAGGGTCTATATTGTTTTATGCTATTTTACCTTAAATAGGGTATTTAATTAGGTCCTCCCTAATACTAATGATCATGTTGCTGTAAATGTTGTATGACAATGTTGTAAAGGGTAGTAATTGGTCTCTTCTGCTGCTTTTCAGAGATGGAGTTCTTCACGGTTATACTTGAGAAATCCTCCAGGCTGGTGCTGCCGCACAATTTTGTGAAGATGCTGGACGGCCATCGGCCACAGAACTTGAAGTTGAGGCAGGCCGGCAACGGGCTTCGCAAGCTGTGGGACGTGGAGGTGGTGTTCGATGCCGATGGCCGCATGTACCTAGATCGTGGCTGGAAGCAGTTCGTCCGTGCCAACGACCTGGGGATCGGGTACTTCCTTGTCTTCAGGTACGACGGCAACGCCACGTTCGTCGTGAAGGTGTTCGACACGACTATGTGTCGGAGGCGCTACCAGGACGATGACGATGCCGGTACGCTCTGTCTCTTCTTCCCCTCCATTAGGCTATCTCTCACACCCATTTAAAAAAATGCATTTGGCAAGGCAATGGGAGCAGGAGCAGCGAGTACTGCAACAAGTGTTATGTCTACGGCAGCAGCGACTCTGGCAGCAAAAGTAGCAGCGACTCTGGCGACAACAAAAGTAGCAGCGACGATGGCCTCGTGATGGATGTCCCACAACTAGGCGACAGGGCCATGCCAATTGTGGTAGAGCAGTACATCCCACAGCCTTGCCTGGGGCTTCGCCGCTCTAAGCGCATCAAGATGATGAAGGAGAAGGTGAAGAAGCAGGAATGAATATCTTAAGAACCTGATGGCTTTAATCTTTGTAGTATAAACATTTTAAGTACGATACTGTTGAACTGCTACTGCACTTTTAAGTATGATGGTGGTCTGCGTGATGAAATTTTGTGCATGCTCATGGATGCTTCTTGTTATTATGATGTATGATGATGCATGATTAGTAGGACTTGTTATTATATATGATGATGTATGATGCGAGCATGAAGAGTTATTATATATCAGCGGGTGAAATGAACATAACAGTAGCGTTGGTAAACCAAGCACGAAGATAAGAGAGGACACGTCTCTCTATTAGCTAGCTAATAAAAACCTAAATTAATCCCCAAAACCCCTAAACCAGCCACTTTCAAAAAAAACCTCACCTGCAGCCAGTTTCTGATGCGTGGATGCCTTTTGGTCCCGGTTTATGTCACCAACCGGGACCAAAGGCCCCCCTGCCTAGGCTGCCCGCAGCGGCCACGTGGATGCCCATATGTCCCGGTTCATGTAAGAACCGGGACTAAAGGGGGGAGGCATTAGTAACGACCTATTAGTCCCGGTTCAAGAACTGAGACTAATGGCCCTTACGAACCGGGACAAATGCCCTGCTTTCTACTAGTGGAACAAAAGAGGCAGTGAGAGCAACATACTATTCACATTTATCGGAGATGAATTCTTCGAGTCCGACGTTGTGAACAAGTGCATGAAACTCATCTTTGAAGCCTGCCTCAATCATAAACTCATGAGAAGGCCATTCACATGGTTGAACCTGCGCGTCCCTAGGTTGGTAAGGCTCAGGCTCCCGAATCGCAAGATGGGGACCTCTCTTGCTTGAAGAACCACCATGAAAGTTTCTCCTGAACATCTTCCTTTTCTGAAATTTTCAGTGACCCCAAGGAAAGGTGAACAAGTTTCAACTAAACTAGTAGAAACTACTCCAACAAGTGCCTAGAGACCATATTACGCATCAAAACTACTTGGGACCAACTAGAATCAACATGCAAAGCTCAAGAACATGGTCACCAAGGCAGCAAAAATACACGGAGTATAAGGCACTAGAGCAAAAACTAATTGGACCAATGGAGGAGTCACTTACCAAGGAGTGATTCCCCCAAAACAGTTCGGAGAACGGTGATTTGAGCAAAGAGATCGAAAATCCTAGCAAGAGGAGCAAGAACACGGGTTTGAGCTGCGAAACGATTTTTTTGGAGGTAGGAGAAGCGGATGAGAGCAAGAATGAGTGGAGGGGGTTCCTGTGGGCCCCACAAGCCTGGGTGGCGCGGCCAGGGGGGTGCCCGCGCCCCTAGGGCTTGTGGCCCACTAGTGTGGCCCCCAGACAGACTCTTTGTCCCAGTATTTTTCAAAAAATCTAGAAAAAATCATACTAGATTTTCATGACGTTCGAAGAACTTCTATTTTCGGGGTACTTTTCTACCGGACGTAAAAACAGAAAACAAGGAAAACTAAACGAAACCTATGATTTTTCTTCTAAGCAACCAAAGGTGAAAGCTCGAAACAGAGGTTTGTGACTCCTCGATTCATCCATATCATGGTAATCGAAATAAATCCGTCAGTGAGGTTGATCAAGCCTCTTTGACAAAAAAAATAGAATCACAAAAGAGACTGGAGAATTTTCGAATAGTCACTAGGTTACCTCAATGGGGATGTGTATCTCCCCAACAAGCAAATCATACTTCATCTTGACACGAGGAATAGGGCATTCAAAGCTCCCAATAAGAATCGATGAAGTTTTTTCGATAGCATTGATGCAATGTACTCGATATTGTTTCTTCGGAAAATGCACCGTATGCTCATTACCGTTGACATGGAAAGTGACATTGCCTTTGTTGCAATCTATAACAGCCCCTGCCGTGTTTAAAAAGGGTCTTCTGAGGATGACCGCCATGGCATCGTCCTCAGGAATATCCAAGATAACAAAGTCTGTTAAGATGGTGACGTTGGCAACTACAACAGGCACATCCTCGCAAATGCCGATAGGGAAAGCAGTTGATTTGTCGTCCATTTGCAGAGAGATTTCAGTGGGTGTCAACTTATCCAGTTCAAGTCTACGATAAAGAGAGAGAGGCATAACACTAACACCGGCTCCAAGGTCGCATAACGTTGTTCTAACGTAGTTGCCTTTAATGGAGCAAGGTATAGTGGGCACACCAGGATCACCTAGTTTCTTAGGAGTTCCACCCTTGAAAGTGTAATTGGCAAGCATGGCGGAGATCTCAAGATCAGGTATCCTCCTCTTATTAGTCACAATATCTTTCATGTACTTAGCATACGGAGACATCTTGAGCATATCCGTCAAACGCATTTGCAGAAAGACAGGTCTGATCATTTCAACAAATCGCTCAAAATCCTCATCATCCTTTTTCTTGGATGGTTTGGGAGGAAAGGGCATAGGTTTCTGAACCCATGGTTCCCTTTCTTTACCATGCTTCCTAGCAGTGAAGTCATTATTATCGTATCTCTGATTCTTAGGATGTGGGTTATCAAGATCAGGTTCAATCTCCACATCCTTTTCATTGCTAGGTTGAGCATCTTCATGAACATCACTATTGATATTATCATTAGGCTCATGTTCATCACCAGATTGTGTTTCAGCATCAGAGACAGAGGCATCGTTTGGACTCTTAGGGGTAGCAGCAACAGGGTTGCTAGCGTGCAGGTTCCTATCATCTTTCTTCTTCTTTCTAGGATGACTAGGTGCATCAGTGCTAACTCCTTGAGAATCTTGTTCAATTCTCTTTGGATGACCCTCAGGATACAAAGGTTCCTGGGTCATTCTACCGCCTCTAGTAACGACTCTGACAGAATTTTCATTCAACTCATTGTCATTCTTAGCTTTAAGTACTTGTTGTACCTGAGTAGTAACCATAGAAGCATGTTTACTCAGAAGTTTAAGATCATTGACATTTCTGTCCACACAAGCACTTAAATGACTACGCATACGAGCACTCTTTTCCAATTATCTGCTAACATAATCATTGAAATTTTGTTGTTTGGCAATGAATTTATCAAATTCATCCATGCATAAGCTAGCAGGTTTATCAAAAGGAATATCACTCTCATCAAACCTACGCAGATAATTTACTTCTACTACCTGTATCGGGTTATCGAGACCATGGATCTCTTCGATAGGTGGTAGATTTTTGACATCTTCAGATTTAATGCCTTTCTATCGCATAGATTTCTTGCATATCTTCAGGGCTGAGGAATAGAATACCTCTTTTCTTCGGAGTTGGCTTAGGAGGTGGTTCGGGAATAGTCCAAGCATTCTCATTACACAAGATCTCGTTCAATAGAATCTCAGCTTGTTCTACGGTTCATTCCCTAAAAACACTACCGGCCCAACTATCTAAGTGGTCTTTAGAAGCATCAGTAGGTCCATTATAGAAGATATCAAGTATTTCATTTTTCTCAAGAGGGTGATCAGGCAAAGCATTCAATAGCTGGATGAGCCTCCCCCAAGCTTGTGGGAGACTCTCTTCCTCAGCTTGAGCAATGTTGTATATTTCCTGCAAGGCAGCTTGCTTCTTATGGGCAGGGAAATATTTTTCAGAGAAGTAGTAGACCATATCCTGGGGGCTACGCACACATCCAGGAGCAAGGGAAGCGAACCAGGTCTTAGCATCATCGTTTAGAGAGAAAGGAAACAACTTGAGCATGTAGTAGTGGCAGATCTTTTCCGCACTAGTGAATAGGGTGGCTATATCGTGCAGTTTGGTAAGATGGGCTACAACCGTTTCAAACTCATAACCGTGAAAAGGATCAGATTCGACTAGAGTGATTAACTCAGGGTCGACAGAGAATTCATAATCCTTATCGGTCACAAAGATAGGCGAAGTGGCAAACTTCGGATCGTATTTCATCCTAGCGTTCAGAGATTTTTCTTTCCACTTGCGCAGAAGTTTATCAACATCATAGCTATCCTTACAAGCAAGAAAATCCTCAACTATCTCTCCCTCCATAACATAGCATGTATCAGACATAACAGGCAATTCAGGCATAGGAGCAAGTTCTACTTCAATAGTATCAGCAGTTTCAGAAGTATCATCACATCTAGCAGCAACTCTAGCAATATGTGCATCAAGGGCACCAAGTGGCAAAGCAGTATCAGGCATAGCATCATCAGGCATAATATCAAGCATAGTATCATCATGCATAGTATCAAGCATAGTATCAAGCATACTGTCGTGGTTTTGTCACGGCAGATGTCCTCGTGAAAGGACTTAGTACTGGAGCCATCACACCTTGGTGGTGACTCAAAGGGGTTAAGCGGGAGAGACACGGCGATTTATCCAGGTTCAGCCCCTCGTGAGGAGGTAAAGGCCTACGTCATGCTTTGGTTTGTATTGATGTGGTTTCGATTACAAGGAGGGCGTAACTCGCCAGACCTAGCACTCGATGAATTCTAACCCGCCCTCTCCTTCCCTAGGACTCGCCTTTATATACAGGTCGAACCCTTAGGGTTTACAAGGATACTTTCCTTTCTACAAATCGTGACCCCTGTGGTCTCTAAGTCGCCGTCTTTCAAAGCTTGGAGATCTTCCAGAAATCATAAACCGCCATATGACCTCGTGCTGATAACGCCAAGGCCCAAATCACTGTTTAGGTGAATCGCCTGATTTGGGGACCCGGCCCAACTAGGGCGGGTTATTAACAGGTAATATCCCCAACATTAGGCCCCAGATTGACTTGAACTCTTTTCACGCCAATATTTATGCTCAATTAAAGGCGATTCATTCCTCATTTTTCTCCATACGTCAGAAATTGTGACCCGCGATCTGGCACTGAAAATCTTTAAGTCGCCAAACCATTTCTCGTTGGCATCTTCTTATCCCTCGAATTCCGGGAATACTGACATAATCCCAACGGATCCTGGTGCATCGTTATCCCAAAATTTTCGGAATGCCATTATGGCGAATCTTTTTATTACCCGGCGGTTCCCGCTCACGGCGCCTCGATTCTAGCGCCCGTCCTGTTAAATAGATGGGGGGGGGACAGGACTGGCGCTTCCCACCTACCAGTCTCGTCAATCTCCTCCCCATTATCACAGCGAGGAAGTCTCATCGCCTCCCGAGGGCTCCGCCGCTGACCGCACTTCCTGTCTTCGCCCGAGAGGCTTTGGCGCCGCCCATAGGTCCTTGCCGTCGTCAAGCTTCGTACCGCGGCCGATCCATTCGCCGCCATTGACCACCGCATCGTCATTGACTACCTCGCCATTTGCCAAAAGCTCCATCGCCGCCGAAGATTTCTTCGTCCGACAGGACCTCCGTGCTTCTCCAACAGCCTCCGTCACCGTCGACCGCTTCCGTCCGAAAGCATCAGGTTAGGCCACCGCCCATTTTAAGAACAGATCTAATCTTCGTTTGAAGCTCCAACACTGCCATGTTCTTGATGTTCTTCACGAGTATCTGTTGCCTGTCCTTAACTGTTTAACGCAAATGTCGACGGGATAACAAATGTTTTGAATACCTTAATTTATCCACTCTTAACTTCCGAGTCTTGAGTAATGTTTCGTCAAGCGAATGACATCACTTTGTACTGTTACTAGATCGCTGCTTCCAGCCATTTTTCTCATGTTTTTCATCTGTCCGGTAGATCCATAATTTACCCATTGATTGCAGAAAGCTGTTTGTAGTCTTCACGCTTCACCGTTTTGAGCGAACGTCTCCGACACCTTTAGAACATAGTTCTAGTGAATAGCCAAACTTCGTAAGTCGCCATAGCAACCCAACTCGGCTCTTAGTATGGCGGGTCAAGTTTTTTCCTTTAATCCATGAACAAATTACTTGGCGAGTCAAATGAACTTATTTCACCCTTTACAGTAGATGTTCGAGGCGTGTAAATTCATCCGTACTTTACTTCTTTGTAGCATGGGCACCGTCTTCAAAAGCGACTGGCTCCCTACCAAAGTCGACGACACAATACTAGTAGACTATGTGAAAACGGGCAACTTGGACCCTCAGAATGTTATCGGCTGGCGTACCGGGTTCGGAGAGGATCTCCCCAACCCAAAAGAAGGGGAGATAGTCGTTTTCGTCGAACACCTGGAGCGAGGTTTTAAGCCGCCCGGATCGAAGTTTGTTAGAGACGCCATGGCTTTCATGAACGTCCGCCTCCACGATCTGGGACCTAACTCGATAAGTAACCTATGCCAATTCCAAGTGTTCTGTGAGGCTTATCTGCGGATTGAACCCTCAGTCCCCTTATTCTGGCACTTTTTCCATCTGAATCGCCAAACGGAATTTCACAATGGCCCCAGCCTGGAACTCGGCAGTGGCAATGTCCAGCGCCGCAGGGATAGCCCGTTTCCCTCACTCGCCATGCCAAGCCATCCCAAAGGTTGGGGCGAGTCTTGGTTCTATTGTCAAGAGACCTGACCTGCAGGCGAAAACAAGCTTCTGGGCTACAGAAAAGATCGCCTTCCAACAAATTTCAAGCTTCCAGACAAGCTCACCGAGGAGGAGGAATCAGACTTCATCCCAGTATTGTCCGAGTTAAGATCTTTGACAAACAACGGCCTTACTGGGGTTGACTTGATTCGCTGCTGGGTCGAATGGCGCATCCTCCCTCTGAGTCGCCGGGACGGGCTAATGTGCGAATTTGACGGCACCTTAGATCACCCTCAATGTTATTTCCATACGGCTTTAACAGAAAAGGATATTGTCACCATCATCAAGAAGCTGACTGGCGAGCCTGCGGGAAAATGCGACCAAATCGGCCTCAAGCCTTTCTGCAAAATTAATCCGGCGCCCAAGGTGAGCAAATCTAACCCGCCTTTTGTCTTTACTTCTTATGTTTCACTTGTATCGTGGCTTTTGTAACATATGCTATTTCAGAAAGGTGATAAATTTTAGTCCAAGAGACCCAAAAGGCCAGCCGTGAAGCACGCTAAGCCGCCCCCAAAGAAAACCAAGGGCAAGGGCAAAGCTGCTACGGCTGAGCCATCCGAAGTCGATGAGTCTCAAGTCGGCGATGCACTTTCGGAGGTAAAAACCTATACTCTTTTCACTCGCCATCCACTACTATTAATTTTTATATTTATATCTCTGCCTCTCTTGAATAGAATGAAGACAACGAAAGCCAGGAGGAATCTGTTGAGGTAATTTCTGTTTCCTCCGATTCATCTCCTTCTCCACCTAAGCCGGCCAGGCGAATTTGTGGGAAAGTTCCCTTCTCACACCCAAATGCTTGTTTGGACCCAAATTTCCTACTGAAGAAAGCACAACATACTTCAAATCGGAAGACCCGAAGTCATTCCGGTGATCTGGTGTCCGGCTTACCAGCAACGAACAAAAGGAAACCAAATGAGGTACTCATGAATAACAATTCTTCATGTTTCTTTGGATCACGTCTGTAACCCGCCTATATTTTTGACATATAATTCGTGCAGAACTCTCCTCCTAAATCTGGCGACTCAGTGATGTCGACACTTCCGCCAATGATTCGTGTCCCTGGGTAAGTCTTTTGATAATCTTACTTTGAATCTAAAGGTAATAAACTTTCAGTTCCTTAATGCGCTTCTCCCCTCTTTTAGGGCACATGCCAAGAAAAGGAAAACCAGCGGACCAACTCCTGTCATAATTTCAGAGCCCATCAAAGAGTCAGTGCCGATCCAAGATAACCCGGATCAAGGCGAGCCCGAAAATCAAATGGATCTTTCAAACTCGCCCAAGGAAACAATGGATGCCCCTAAGCCGCCAAGTCCATTGATGACAGCAGAAGACCCGGATGCTGTAGTTATTACTGGTACCGGCTTCTCCAAACCGGCGGCAACGGTTTTGTCAAAGCATGTGGCATCCTCCTCTCAAACCATTCCTGAGTCTGGACTCTCCAAGGGTAGGCTTTCTGAATATGAAAATCTGGAGTTCAAGGAACTCTGCTCTGGTTTTGCAAGTCGTCTGGAGGCGAGTTATGAGATGGAGAAGAGCCTGCTGTAGATGCTAAAAAACAAACATGAGGTAAGCTTTGTTATATTGTATTACTCCCATTAACCCCCAAGGGCCGGGTCATCAGTAAAAAGATGAGCCGGGTCTTGATAAATTTAGGAAAAACTTTCGACCAGTAACCCCCAAGGGCCGGGTCATCAGTAAAACGATGAGCCGGGTCTTGATAAATTTAGAAAAAACTTTCGACCAGTAACCCCCAAGGGCCGGGTCATCAGTAAAAAGATGAGCCGGGTCTTGATAAATTTAGAAAAAACTTTCGACCAGTAACCCCCAAGGGCCGGGTCATCAGTAAAAAGATGAGCCGGGTCTTGATAAATTAAGAAAAAACATTCGACCAGTAATTCCCAAGGGCCGGGTCATCAGTAAAAAGATGAGCCGGGTCTTAATATTGTATAATTTCATCTGAAAAGAAAGAATTATACATTAGCCCCCAAGTGTCAGGGATATTTCTTGCAACACTTCTGAGACTTGTCCCTTATTTTGTACTTTCAACAGGAAACTCTTGCTCAGACTGAATCGGTGCTTAGCGATTTAAAGAAAAACTTATCTGGTCAGCAAGATGCCCGAGCTAAGTCGGAGGAGAAGCATCAATTGGTCATGGCTGAGCTTGAAAAACTCAAAGCTGATTTGAAAAGAGCTCAAGCTGACCAAGATGCTGCAACAAAAAAGAGCAGAGAAAGCTGAAGCCAGGCTGGCTACTGTGCAACAAGAATTGTCCGGCTTGAAGCGTCATATCTCAAACATGACGCAAGCCGTCTTTGGTAAACTTACTCAAACTTTTGATCCCTTTTTTTATATCAATAACTCTTATTTGTAAGTCACTGATTATGATGACCCCTTACACATGTCCGAGAGCCGCCAACCTTCAGGATGATTGCGTGCTGATGCTGAAGGCGATTTACACGCTGACAGAGCAGTTGTACACTGGCAGTGTTCTAACTGTTAAAGCTGTGATGGGTGCCAAAGAGCCCATAAATTCCATAAAGAAGATGCTCGGCTCCCTATCTACGCTTCCCCCTCAGATTGGCGAGTTGACTCGGTCAGCCGCCCGGAAGGGGGTACTGACTGCCTTGAGTCGCTGCTTGGCGTATGCTCCAGAGATTAACCCAGAAGAGGTAGCGGCAGGCTTTCCTCAACTCAAAGATGACGGGTCAGAATTCGTCGAAGAGGACTATCAACGTGTTGTCAAGGACTCCCGGCTGGCGGCAACCCAACTCGCATCAAGTCTGGATTTATCAAAGTATTAGGCTGCTTATGACAGCAAGAACAAGAAGGTCAGCCCGCCAACCTTTATGATGACCAGTTTAACTCCTCGGCAACCCAAGAACCCTTTTGACTTGGAAGCAGATTTGGCATCAATCCTGACCGATGAAGATGACTTCGCAGCTCTGGCCAAGTGTAACTGGGTACTGGGCGATTTGCAAATTGAAGTCATCCAAAGCTCGCAGCAAAATGATCCGAAGGCGCCAACAGAGTAAACTTCATCGATTTGGCCTGAGAGCCATGTAATAGGTATTTTTCATAAGTCGGTACTGCTTTTGTGATACTCTCGAAAGAATCTTTATGTCGCCCTTTAGGCGATTTGAAATATTTGATCCGCCATTTGAGAATCTTTTAAAATGCTTAATCCGCCATGGATGAAGTGACTTTGATCATCAACCTGACTTAGGCTTCGAAAACAACATATGTGAAACCAAATAAATGATAACAAATATTTTCAAGATGAATCAGGAAAAAGATTTTGAAACCCTCGTGGCCTTGCCATGAAGGAAAATAAAAACAGCAATTTCGTCGGCTCATAAGGTCGCGACAGGATGGGGCGAGTTAGAAAGCTCGAGCGCACACCCTAAATGATGGTTTCGTCGGCTCATAAGGTCGCGACAGGATGGGGCGAGTCAGAAAGCTCGAGCACACATCCTAAATGCTGGTTTCGTCGGCTCATAAGGTCGCGACAGGATGAGGCGAGTCAGAAAGCTCAAGCACACACCCTAAAATGCTGGTTTCGTCGGCTCATAAGGTCGCGACAGGATGGGGCGAGTCAGAAAGCTCAAGCACACACTCTAAAATGCTGGTTTCGTTGGCTCATAAGGTCGCGACAGGATGGGGCGAGTCAGAAAGCTCGAGCACACACCCTAAAATGCTGGTTTTGTCGGCTCATAAGGTCGCGACAGGATGAGGCGAGTCAGAAAGCTCGAGCACACACCCTAAAATGCTGGTTTCGTCGGCTCATAAGGTCGCGATAGGATGAGGCGAGTCAGAAAGCTCAAGCACACACCCTAAAATGCTGGTTTCGTCGGCTCATAAGGTCGCGACAGGATGGGGCGAGTCAGAAAGCTCGAGCACACACCCAAAAATGCTGGTTTCGTCGGCTCATAAGGTCGCGACAGGATGAGGCGAGTCAGAAAGCTCGAGCACACACCCTAAAATGCTGATGATTTCGTCGGCTCATAAGGTCGCGACAGGATGGGGCGAGTCAGAAAGCTCAAGCGCCACCCTAAATGATGATGTTTTCGTCGGCTCATAAGGTCGCGACAGGATGGGGCGAGTCAGAAAGCTCAAGCGCCACCCTAAGATGATGATTCTGTCGGCTCATAAGGTCGCAACAGGATGACAAAATTGTTCTTTAATGAAGAAGCCCCCAAGTCGGGGAGTATTTTTAACTTTATTACTTCATAATGAAACTGAAAAACTTACAAAATGCAGAGCTTAAGAGCTCAAGTGTAATAAGGCCGCAGGTGGGCAATATTCCAGGGGCGAGTTGACTCAGCCTCCGTGGTTGGCCGGTTAGGCCGAAGATCCACCAGATAATAAGAGCCATTAGGGAGATTCTTGCTGACGATGAACGGTCCTTCCCAAGGCGGCGATAACTTATGCATGCCAGCACGATCTTGTATCAACCGAAGAACCAAGTCGCCTTCCTGAAAGGTCCGACTCTTAACCTGGCGGTTGTGATAACGCCGTAGATCCTGCTGGTAGATAGCTGAACGGGCTGCAGCCAGGTCACGTGCCTCCTCTAAGGCGTCCAAAGAGTCTTGACGCGCTAGCTCATTGTCTAGTTCCACATATGCGGCGACTCTAGGTGAGTCATGCCTTATATCAGTAGGAAGAACGGCTTCTGCTCCGTAGACCAGAAAGAAAGGGGTGAAACCTATGGACTGGTTCGGGGTAGTCCGAATACTCCACAGTACTGAAGGTAATTCTTCAACCCAACACCGTGGGGTTTTCTCCAGGGGAACCATGAGTCGGGGCTTAATTCCTCGCAAAACCTCCAGATTCGCCCGCTCTGCCTGCCCATTAGATTGTGGGTGAGCGACTGCAGAAACATCAAGCTGGATATGCTCTCGACGGCAAAACTCCTGCATCGCCCCTTGGGACAAGTTAGTACCATTATCAGTAATGATACTGTGCGGATATCCAAACCGGAAAATCAGCTTTTTCAAGAATTTGACCGTTGTCTCCGCATCGCGAGCTCCAATAGGTTCCGCCTCAACCCACTTGGTGAACTTATCAACCGCCACCAGCAGATGGGTTTTCTTGTTAGAGGACATTTTAAAGGGGCCGACCATGTCCAGCCCCCAGACCGCAAAAGGCCAAGTGATGGGGATCATTCTTAATTCTTGAGCCGGCACATGTGCCTGTCGCCCATAATGTTGGAATCCTTCGCACCGACGAACTATATCTTCTGCATCTGCATGATCCGTCAGCCAAAAGAAACCATGACGAAAAGCCTTTGACACCAAAGAACGTGACCCGGCATGATGCCCACAGTCTCCGGAATGAATGTCATTTAAGATTATGCATCCTTCTTCGGAGGAAACGCATCGCTGAAAAACTCCAGAGGCGCTCCGCTTATATAACTCGCCATTGATGATGACCATGGATTTGCTGCGGCAAACGATTTGACGAGCCGAAACTTCATCTGTTGGTAACTCGCCCCTGGCGAGATAAGCCAGATAAGGAAGAACCCAATCTGGCATGACGTGGAGAGCCGCCACGAGCTGAGACTCGGGATCTGGTATTGCCAACTCCTCCTCCGATGGTAGAATCACGGATGGTTTATGTAAAATATCCATAAAAATATTGGGAGGAACTGGCTTTCGCTGGGAACCAAGTCGTGAGAGGGCGTCAGCTGCCTCGTTGAGGCGCCGATCAATGTGGTCCACCTGATAACCATGAAAATGACCCGCCACATCACACACTGCTCTTCTGTAAGCTGTCATCATGGGGTCCTGAGAATCCCAGGTACCCGAAACTTGCTGCGCCACCAAATCAGAGTCGCTAAAGCATGTGACTCGCGTCAAATTCATCTCCTTGGCGAGTCGCAAGCCGTGAAGCAAAGCTTCGTATTCTGCCGCATTGTTAGTGCATGGAAACATGAGTCAGAGAACATCGCAGAATTTATCTCCTTGAGGGGATACCAACACCACACCAGCCCCCGAGCCTTCCAGCTGCCTAGACCCATCAAAATAAATAGTCCAGTAAGTGAGATCAGGCCTGTCTTCCGGAGCCTGCAACTCCGTCCAGTCGTTGACGAAATCAACTAAAGCCTGAGACTTGATGGCTGTGCGGGGGGTATACTGTATGTGGTGCGGCCCAAGTTCAATTGCCCACTTGGCAATCCGCCCTATTGCCTCCCGATTCTGGATGATGTCCCCAAGGGGGGCAGAGCTAACCAATGTGATAGGGTGTTCTTGGAAGTAATGCTTAAGTTTCCGACTCGCCATAAACACCCCATATACCAACTTCTGCCAGTGTGGGTACCGCTTCTTGGAAAGTGTTAGCACCTCGCTGATAAAATACACCGGGTGTTGCACTGGGTATTCCTTCTCTTCCTCCTTTCTTTCAACGACCACTGCCACACTTACTGCTTTGGAATTTGCTGGGATGTACAGAAGCATGGGCTCTTTTTCAGTCGGGGTGGCCAGGACCGGCGGGTTAACCAATTGGCGTTTCCGGGCTTCGAGCGCCTCGTCTGCCTCATTCGTCCAAACAAACCAATCAGATTTCCTTAATAATTGATAAAGAGGAATCGCCTTCTGACCCAGGCGACTTACGAAACGACTTAGGGCCGCAATGCGACCCGCCAATCGTTGAACTTGATTAACGTTCGCCGGCTTTCCAAGGGATGTAACTGCTTCGATCTTGTCCGGGTTAGCTTCAATGCCGTGCTCCGATACCAGGAAGCCCAGCAATTTCCCTGCAGGCACACCAAAAACACATTTGGTGGGATTTAACTTCATCTGATATACCCGTAGATTATCGAACGTTTCCTTGAGATCCTCCAGTAGTGTCTCCCCCTGGCGGGTTTTGATCACAATATCGTGGACATAGGCGTGGACGTTGCGACCGATTTGGTTGCGGAAGCAATTCTGGATGCAGAGCTGATAAGTCGCCCCCGCACTCTTGAGTCCAAAAGGCATGGACACATAACAAAAAGCCCCAAAGGGGGTTATAAAGGCTGTTTTCTCTTGATCCTCCACGACCATATTGATTTGGTGATATCGTGAGTAGGCGTCCAAAAAGCACAATCGTTCGCATCCCGCAACCGAGTCAATGATCTGGTCGATGCGGGGAAGAGCGATGGGATCTTTTGGACAAGCTCTGTTGAGATCTGTGTAGTCGATGCACATACGAAAGGTACCGTTCTTCTTGAGTACCAAAACCGGGTTAGCCAGCCATTTGGGGTGAAAAACTTCCATGATGAATCCGGCGGCTAAAAGATGGGCAACTTCTTCCCCAATCGCCTTGCGTCGCTCCTCGTTAAATCTGCAAAGATACTGCTGGATGGGTTTTGCCTTTGGGTCAACATTAAGATGGTGCTCAGCGAATTCTCTCGGCACACCAGGCATGTCAGAAGGTTTCCATGCGAAGATGTCCCGATTCTCACGGATGAATTCGATGAGCGCGCTTTCCTATTTGGGGTCCAGACCCATCCCAATGGTGAACTGCTTGGATGAATCGCCAGGAACGAAATCGATTGTCTTAGTGTCATCCGTTGGCTTGAACTTGAGGGGTGACTCAGCATCTGTAGTTGGCTTCTTTAGGGGTGACATGTCCGCCGGGTCAACATTGGCCCGATGGTGTTTGAGCTCCTCTGCAGCGCAGGCGACTTCCACATAAGCCGCGTCCCCTTCTTCACATTCCTTTGCAATCCTTCTATCTCCATCAACCGTGATAGGTCCTTTGGGACCAGGCATTTTGAGCTTGAGGTAAACATAGCATGGGCGAGCCATGAAGCGGGCGTAAGCCGGCCGCCCAAATAACGCATGGTAGGGGCTTTTCAATTTGACCACCTCGAAAATCAGTGACTCCGACCTGTAATTCTGCGTAGTTCCAAACGCCACTGTGAGCCTGACTCGGCCTATGGGGTAGGCCGACTTGCCCAGGACGATTCCGTGGAAAACCGTGGTTGAAGGCATCAGGTCCTTTTCCAATAGGTTCATCCTTTGGAAAGTGTCAAAATATAAGATATTAATGATGCTGCCACCATCCATTAGCACTTCGGACAGGGTGTAACCCCCAACTTGGGGAGCCACGACCAACACTAAATCGCCTGGGTTGTCAACTCTTGGCAGGTGATCCTCCCTGCTCCATGTTATGGTCTGCTCAGACCAATGGAGGTATCTGGGAAGCGCCGGTTCAGATACACTGTATGCCCGGTGACTCACCTTCTTATCACGCCTGCAAGCATTGGTGGCGAAAACATGATACTGCCCATTACTTAACTATTTGGGGTTGCTGCGGAAACCCCCGTTATCATCCTGACCCCGCGGAGCCCCCTGTGGGGGTGGCTGTTGAAAAGCTCCTGGCGGGTTATACCGCCGCTGGTGGTGCACCGGGTATTGGCCGCCGCCTGGCTATGGGCCTCCCTGAGCCCCCTGTTCAGGAAAGCCGCCGAAGGGGTTCTGTCGTTGGTTGGGTGCGGCGAACTACTCCTGGCGCTGGTCCGGGTCATCGTTTTGACTTTTCTTGATCGCCTTCGCCTGAAACTCCCGCATTACGAAGCAATTCTCCCAGGAGTGAGTCGCCGGACCGTCTGCCGTGGCATGGTGCGGGCAAGGGCCTTGGAGTAGCTCTTCATAGTTACGCGGCCTCCCGCTAAACCCCTGTTTTTCTTCTGGCGTTGGTTGCCATTGTTGGCGTTGGTATTGGCAACTAAGTCCGAGGGCTCCTCTTGCGGTCTTCGCTTGCTATTGGCCCCTTGATTGTGGCGGTTACGTCCCTGGAACCGGGTATGGTTTTTGGATGACTCGCCCTTCTTGGGCGAATTAGCCTTACCGTCCTCACCAGGATCTTTGGTGTCATCTGCCTCAGCGTACCTAGTGAGGGTGTCCATCAGCTCTCCCATGTCTTGGGCCTTTCGCTTGAGTCGCCCCAATTTTTGCACCAAGGGTTCGTAATGGCAATTCTGCTCGAGGATTAGCACAGCTTGAGCCGCCATAATACCATCTGATGAATGGATAATTTCTGCAACCCGCTGTGACCAATGGTGAGCCGACTCATCCGGGCGCTGAACACAGTGCTGTAGATTGATGATCGTCATCGGACGTTTGCAAGTTCCTCGGAAGTTTTTGATGAAACGCTCTTTTAACTTGGCCCAGGTCTGGATGGAGTTGGGAGGTAAGTGTTTCAACCAAGTACGTGCTGACCCCTCGAGCATCATCGTGAGGTATCTGGCGCAAACCGCCTCGTTTACGTTGAGCATGTCCATGGCGATTTCATAACTCTCGATCCACAATGTCGGCTCAAGGTCCGGGGTGTAATTAGGCACCTTTCTTGGTCCCTTAAAATCTTTGGGCATCCTTTCGTTCCGAAGGGCGAGGGCCAAGCATGGCACCCCTACTCGCCCTCCGCCCCCGACGAGGAGGGCCGGGGCGTCTTGGGTGTTCGGGAGATCCCGGCCCGCTGGGTTCCGATCAGGCGGGTTCTCCTGTGGGACGTGTCGCGGCCTGCTGTTTACGGCGGGCTGGTCCTCTGGCCGACTCCTGGTGTAGCTTGCCTGGGGAGTGGAATGCAACCTCTCGAGGCTGTGTGAGAACTGGGCGTTTTGAACCACCGCCGTCTTCAATATCTCGATGGCGTTCCTTGCTTCTATCTCGGCAGGAGTGTTGCCGTGAATCGGAAGAGATTCCAGATGGCGAGTTGCGGCAAGGACGTTGTCCACCGGGTTGGAAAAGTGGCCTTGAGGCGTCCGGAATCGGGGAATGCGATCCTCAGCCGGCTGACCCGGCGGGTTAGGCGGGCGACCCGGCCCTCCCCCCGGGGCGGCTCCCGCCCCAGGGGTTCGTGGAGTGTCGAACAGGCGGGTCGGGTTGAGATCATGGGGCAGGCGACCCTGGTGTCTCTGTTGATGGACGGCGTCAGATGCGCGTTGTTTTCTTTCGATCCGCCAGTTGTCAGTGTTTAAACGCATCCTTTCGGCCGCAATTTGAGCTTGCCGAGTCTCGATCCTAGCGGACTCCACCTCGGCATCCCGATGAGCCTTTGCCACTGCCTCTCTGAGTTTCACCAGCTCCGCGTTTATCTCCTCCTGGATTTCTGGTATGAGGGGAGTCGCCATCAGCCTTGTGATTTCTGCCGCTAAATCCACCAGGACTGCGGCCGGGCTTCTGGACGTCTCGCCGGCTCCATCACCTCCGGTGGGGTTTTGTGTGGGTTGAGTCGCCCCCGCCATGTAAATGGCGATCTGAAGGCGGGTTCGGTCAAGGACTTCGGGGTCCATGGCCACCGACAAGCCCCCAAGACAATCCCCATGTAGAGACCGGATTGAATCTGAATCGCCCATGGATGATTCGTCATCAGAGTTGACCGGTGTAGTTTCCTGAGTCGCCGAGCGCTCTGGCTCCTCCGATCCCTGCATGAACCCCACAAAGACCGGGCGAGTCAGATTTGACGTCATTACTGGGCGTACGTACCTGGCCGGCTCGACGATGTCGGTGGAGATGTCCGGCTCAGGCACGGATGATCCGATCATGCCGATGAAGACATTGATCTTGCCGAAGGGGACCCTGTAACCAGATTCAATCGAATCCGCTTCAGGCCCCCATCGCTGGTTGTCGATGTAGGTTTTCCCGCGGCGGCTCCGGGTCATGAGCCCCGTCGCGTAACTCCCAAACCCTGGTAGGGCTCCCTTTGAGAACTCAACTCCACCGTGCGCAGGCCCCACGATGGGCGCCAACTGTCGTGGTTTTGTCACGGAAGATGTCCTCGTGAAAGGACTTAGTACTAGAGCCATCGCACCTTGGTGGCGTCTCAAAGGGGTTAAGCGGGAGAGACACGGCGATTTATCTAGGTTCAGCCCCTCGTGAGGAGGTAAAGGCCTACGTCCTGCTTTGGTTTGTATTGATGTGGTTTTGATTACAAGGAGGGCGTAACTCGCCAGACCTAGCACTCGATGAATTCTATCCTTCCCTCTCCTTCCCTAGGACTCGCCTTTATATACAGGTCGAACCCTTAGGGTTTACAAGGATACTTTCCTTTCTACAAATCGTGACCCCTGTGGTCTCTAAGTCGCCATCTTTCAAAGCTTGGAGATCTTCCAGAAATCATAAACCGCCATATGACCTCGTGCTGATAACGCCAAGGCCCAAATCACTGTTTAGGTGAATCGCCTGATTTGGTGACCCGGCCCAACTAGGGCGGGTTATTAACAGGTAATATCCCCAACACATACCATCATCAGGCACATGTGACATATCAAGATTGCTTGCAGGAGGCGAAGTCACAAACTTACTCAAAACTGAAGGTGAATCAAGTGCTGAGCTAGATGGAAATTCCTTACCTCTCCTCGTAGTGGAAGGCAAGATTTTAGTTCTTGGATCGTTCGGATTCCTCATAGTGATCATCAAACGTCAATCCCAAGTTACTCAGAGAATATAGCTGTGCTTCCCCGGCAACGGCGCCAGAAAAAGCCTTGATGTCCCACAAGCGTATGGAATCGCAGCAATTTTCGAGGGTAGAGTATTCAACCCAAATTTGTTGGTTCGCACGACGGGAAGCGAAAGAATATTCTCAAGTATTAGCAGCTGATTGTGTTAGATTCAACCGCCCAATTCCATGAACACCTGGGCCGAGTTGAAGGAACGTTTCATAAAAAATTTCCAAGGAACCTGTAATCCCCCAATGACTATCGTTGACCAGCAACACTGCGTCCAACGCCCGGATGAGTCGGCCCATCATTGGACGCGGCGGGTTACAGTGGTCATCCATTCATCAGATGGCATGTCGGCGGCTAAGGCAGTGCTAATTCTTGAGAAGAATTGTCATTACGAGCCTTTGGTGCTGACGCTCGGGCGACTCAAGCGTAAAGTGCAGGATATGGGCGAGTTGATGGATACCCTGACCAGGTACGCCATGTCAGACGACACTAAAGATCCCGGGGAAGACGACGACAAGGTTAGCACCGCCATGAGAGGCGAGTCGTCAAAAGGCCACTCCTAATTCCAAGGATAGAACAACCACAACCACGCGTGACAAAGTAAAAGGAGACAGTAGGAAGGCGTCACAGACTTTGTCGCTAACACCAACGCCGAGAACGGGAATCAGCGCCAGAAGAAAAGGGGCTTCAGCGGGAAGGAACCAAGTAACTATCACGAGATGCTCAAAGGCCCCTGCCCACAGATGCCACCGCCGAAGGGCCGTCTACTCATTCCTGGGAGGATTGCTATGTGATGCAGGAATTCTGAGCTGAGACACTTAAGAAAAGTCAAGGAGGTAACCAAGGCGGACGTCAGGAACAATTCGGCACACCCGAGTCACACCGAAGCCCATTCGGTGGGTTTCCCAACCCGGGCCCATAGGGTGGGTCACAGTCTAACGTCGGGCAGTTCCAGGTTCACGATCATCAGAGGTACAACGCGCAGGGCGTGTTTCACCAACCGCCCCCGCAAGGTGATCCCCAGCGGCAGAATGACGATGGCGGCTTTCAGAATAATCCTAAGTAGTTGAACAGCGGGCAATATCACGTGTTCACCACCAGCACTTGCAAATGGGACCAAAAGGTGAAGCACAAAACTTTCAGCATGGTTGAGCCGGCGCTCCCTGATGTCCCACAAGCGTATGGGATCGCAGTAGTTTTCGAGGGTAGAGTATTCAACCCAAACTTGTTGGTTCGCACGACGGGAAGAGAAAGAATATTCTCAAGTATTAGCAGCTGAATGTGTCAAATTCAACCACACCTGAAAGATTAGTGTTTTTAAGATAAGTATCAGTAGCAAAGTAGTATGATAACAACGGTGCCAGAAACGATCTGTTGACAAGGCAGACTATTCCTAACATTTGTATCAATGGCGCCAGTAAGTTGCCCGTGGACGGGAAATATTCTTCCCCGTCAACGGTGCCAGAAAAAGTCTTGCAACAAGTAGCAGCGGAATAGCAAGGAACGGCAGTAGCAGTAGCAGCAGAGTAACAGCAGTAGCAGCAAAGTGACAGCAGTAGCAGCAGAGTGGCCCAATCCCTTTTGTAGCAAGGGACAAGCCTAGACAAAGTAACGTAGCGAGGACCAGTAGTAAAAGACTCATAGGCAGTGGATCGGCGATGGATGAGTTTGACGGATATGATTCATCATGTAACAGCTATAACACGGAGAGATATGTAACTAGCTCCTGTTCGTCAATCTAATGTAGGCATGTATTCCGTATGTAGTCATACGTGCTTAGGGAAAAGAACTTGCATGACATCTATTGTCCATCCCTCCCGTGGCAGCGGGGTCCTAATGGAAACTACGGGATATTAAGGTTCTCCTTTTAATAAAGAACCGGACCAACGCATTAACATGCGGTGAATACATGAACTCCTCATACTATGGTCATCTCCGGGAGTGGTTCCGGCTATTGTCACTCTGGAGTTGCCGGGTCATAACACATAGTAGGTGACTACAACTTGCAAGATAGGATCTAAAACACACATATATTGACGACAACATAATAGGTTCAGATTTGAAATCATGGCACTCGGGCCCTAGTGACAAGCATTAAGCATGGCAAAGTAGTAGCAACATCAATCTAGAACATAGTGGATACTAGGGATCAATCCCCGTCAAGAACTAACTCGATTACATGATAGATCTCATCCAACTCATCACCGTCCAACAAGCCTACGATGAGATTACTCACAAACGATGAAGAGCATCATGGAATTGTCGACGGAGAAAGGTTGATGATGATGATGGCGACGATTTCCCCTCTCTGGAGCCCGAAACGGACTCCAGATCTGCCCTCCAGATGAAGAACAGGATGTGGTGGCGCCTCCGTATCGCAAAACGCGATGAAACCTTCTCTCTGATTTTTTTCCAGGCGAAACGGAAGATATAGAGCTGAGATTGGGGGCGGTGGTGCCACGTGGGCCCCACAAGCCTGCACGGCGCGGCCTAGGGGGTTGGCCGCGGCATGTGGGCTTGTGGCCCATTGGCACGCCCCCTCTAGTGGATCTTTGCGCAGGTATTTTTCTTTTATTCCAGAAAAAATCTCCGTAAATTTTCCGGACATTCCAAGAACTTTCATTTCTGCGCAAAAACAACACCATGGCAATTCTGCTAAAAACAACGCCAGTTCGGGTTAGTTCCATTGAAATCATGCAAATTAGAGTCCAAAACAAGGGCAAAAGAGTTCGGAAAAGTAGATACGACGGAGACGTATCACTCCCTAGATACCTCCATTGGAGTGAACAATCCATTATATGGAGTAGGGAAGATCACCCGCCTCGGGTTGATAATCCCGGCAACTTGGCTTTGGTCGTGGTTACCCAGGTTGGAGGTTACACCCTTTCCAAGGTCCTGATGGATGGCGGCAGCAGCATTAACATCTTATACTTCGATACTTTTTGGTGGATGAATTTCTCAGAAAAAGACTTGATGCCATCTTCCACGGTCTTCCACGGTATTGTTTCGGGTAAATCGGCAAACCCTGTTGGGTGAATCAAACTTAACGTAGCTTTTGGCACGAAGTCTAATTACAGGAGCGAGTCCCTCATGTTTGAGGTGGTCAAGATCAAGAGCCCTTATCACATGCTGTTCGGAAGACCGGCTTACGCTCGATTCATGGCCCGTCCATGTTACGTATACCTCAAGCCCAAAATGCCCAGCCCTAAAGGGACTATCACGATCAATGGGGACAGGAAAATAGCCCAAGAATGTGAGGAAGGAGATGCAGCTTATGCCGAGTCGGCTTGCGCGGCCGAGGAGCTCAAGTTTCACCAGGCCAATGTTGACCCGACAGATATGACGCCACTCAAGAGACCCACAATCGACTCAGATCCGCCCATCAAGTTTAAACTGACAACTGACACGAAGGTGATAGACTTCACACCTGGCAACTCAACCAAGCAGTTCACCATTGGGACGGGTCTGGATCCCAAATAGGAAAGCGCGCTCATTGAATTCATCCATGAGAATTGGGACATCTTCGCATGGAAACCTTCTGACATGCCGGGTGTGCCAAGAGAATTCATTGAGAACCATCTTAATATTGACCCTAAGATAAAGCCGGTTTGGAAGTATCTTCGCTGATTTAATGAGGAAGAGTGTAAGGCAATTGGGGAGGAAGTCACCCGACCCTTGGCCGCTGGGTTCATCATTGAGGTTTTCTATCCCGAATGGTTGGCTAAACCGGTCCTGGTGCTAAAGAAGAATGACACTTTTCCCCGCATTGATCAAATCATTGACTCTATCGCGGGTTGCGAGCGGTTGTGTTTTCTGGATGCTTACTCAGGGTACCACCAGATCAAGATGGCGGTGGCGGACCAGGAGAAAAAGTCCTTCATAACCCCCTTTGGAGCTTTTTGTTACGTGTCCATGCCGTTCGGGCTCAAGAGTGCAGGGGCGACTTATCAACGTTGCATCCAGAATTGCCTGCACAGCCAGATCGGACGCAATGTTCACGCCTATGTTGACGATATCGTCGTCAGGTCCCAGAAGAACAAATCACTTTTGGAGGACCTCGGGGAGACTTTTGACAATTTGCGCGTGTACGAGATGAGACTTAACCCTGCCAAGTGTGTTTTTGGTGTTCCCGCGGGAAAATTATTGGGCTTTCTGGTGTCAGAGCGAGGCATTGAAGCTAACCCGGATAAAACTGAAGCGATCACTTCGCTAGGCATGCTGGCCAATATCAATCAAGTTCAGCGCATGGTGGGTCGCATCGCGGCTCTCAGTCGCTTCATAAGTCGCCTTGGGGAGAAAATCATCCCTCTTTATCAGTTTCTTAAGACAACTGATCGTTTTGTTTGGACGGATGAAGCCAACAATGCTTTTGAAGCCGTGAAGCAACAATTGGCTAAGCCGCCCGTATTAGCTGCTCCAACTGACAAGGAGCCTATGCTCTTGTACGTCGCGGCTAATTCTAAAGCAGTAAGTGTGGCAGTAGTCGTTGAGCGCAATGAACAAGGGAAGGAATACCCGGTTCAACGACAAGTCTACTTTATCAACGAAGTCCTAAACCTCTCCAAACAACGCTATCCACATTGGCACAAGTTGGTTTTTGGGGTGTTTATGGCGAGTCGGAAGTTGAAACACTACTTTCAAGAGCATCCTATCACGGTGGTTAGTCCTGCCCCCCTTGACGACATTATATAGAATCGAGAGGCAACTGGACGGATTGCTAAGTGGGCCATTGAGCTAGGACCTCACCACGTGCGGTATACCCCTCGCACGTCCATTAAGTCTCAAGCACTAGTGGATTTCATCAACGATTGGACCGAGTTGCAGATTCTAGAAGACAGGCCTGATCACACATATTGGACAATCCATTTTGACGGGTCCAGGCAGCTGGAGGGCTCGGGGGCTGGCATGGTGTTGACTTCGCCTCAGGGTGACAAGTTTTGCTATGTCCTCCGACTCATGTTCCCGTGTACCAACAATGCGGCAGAATATGAAGCTCTGCTCCATGGGTTGCGACTTGCTAAAGACATGAATATCAGCCGGGTCAGATGTTTGGGCGACTCAGATCTAGTGGCACATCAAGTTTCTGGCACTTGGGATTCCAGAGATCCCTTGATGGCGGCTGACACGAGAGCTGTGTCGGACGTGGCGGGTCATTTTCATGGGTATCAGGTGGATCACATTGATCGTCGACTTAATGAAGCGACGGATGCTCTTTCACGACTTGGTTCACAACGCAAGCCGGTTCCCCCTAATGTCTTTTTGGATGTGTTGCGTAACCCATCAGTAAGGCTACCTTCAGAGGAAGACTTTGCAGTTCCAGACCCTGAGTCTCAACTTGTGGTGGCTCTCCGTGCTACCCCGGATTGGGCAATCCCCTACATAGTGTATATAGCACGAGGTGAGTTACCCACTGATGAGTTGTTAGCCCGCCAAATCATCCATCGATGCAAGTCCATGGTCATACATAACGGCGAGTTGCATAAGCGAAGCACTTCTGGAGTATTCCAAAGGTGTGTCTCTTCCGAGGAAGGATGTGTGATTCTTAATGAGATTCATTCAGGCGATTGTGGTCATCATGCCGGGTCACGCTCCCTGGTATCCAAAGCCTTTAGGAATGGGTTTTATTGGTTGACAGCTCATGCAGATGCCGAGGATATAGTTCGTCGATGTGATGGTTGCCAAAAATTTGGGCGTCAGATGCACGTGCCGGCTCAGGAATTACGGATGATCCCAATCACATGGCCGTTTGCAGTCTGGGACTGGACGTGGTTGGTCCTTTCAAAATGTCGTCCAATAAAAACAATCCACTATTGGTGGTAGTTGAGAAGTTTACCAAGTGGGTTGAAGCACAAGCGGTTTGTAGCTGTGATGCAGACACGGCTGTCAAGTTCCTGAAGAAGCTGATTTTTCGCTTCGGGTATCCTCATAGTATCATTACTGATAATGGTACTAATTTATCAAAAAGGCGCAATGCAAGAGTTTTGCGGAACGGAGCATATCCGGCTTGACGTTTCTGCGGTCGCACACCCTCAGTCCAATGGACATGCAGAGGGGGCGAATCAAGAAATACCGCGAGGAATCAAGCCTCGGCTTATGGTACCTCTGGAACGTATCCCGGGATGTTGGGTTGACGAATTGCCCTCAGTTTTATGGAGCTTCAGAACCACCCCAAATCGCTCTACAGGTTTTAATCCCTTTTTCCTAGTTTATGGGGTAGAGACAGTATTGCCAAGTGACATGATACACAATTTACCATGAGTCGTTGCTTATGTGGAACAGGACAACGAGTTAGCACGTCAAGACTCGTTGGGCGCTTTGGAGGAGGATCGAGATTTGGCCGCATCGCGATTGGCAATTTATCAGCAAGACTTGCGACGCTATCACAACCGCCGCGTCAAGAGCTGAACCTTTCAAGAGGGCGACTTAGTGCTCCGGTTGATTCAAGACCACACTGGTATGCATAAGTTATCCCGCCGCTGTTCAAGAATTCGTCCGATTAACCAGTTAACTTGCCAGTTAATCGCTACTCTTAGGGTGACCGAATCGAATAACACCTATTCATCGTGTTAACTTGCCATGCCGATTAATTGGCCAGTTAGACCGATTAGTGAGTTGTCATATCGATTAATTAGTTGCCACACCAATTAATCACTGTTGGCCTATTAACTCGTGGGCAAACGAATCCCATAATTATGGCACATAATGCCTCCCACCCCCTCTTTCTACTAAATACCTAGGGTTTGGCCCTCCTCGCGCTTCCTCATGCTCCTTTCATCCCCTCCTAACCTGGCTGATGGCTAGTCGTGTTCTCACCGGTGCCAGTCTCCACACTACACCTGCAAGATCTAGTTGCTCCGCCATTTTTGTCCCTTGCCTCGACCCCACCCCCTTGGACACTCCGCATCCTCTCCCATAGGATGCTCCCCAATCTCTTCCTCAATGGTGTCACTAGCAGGCAAGTACTACCATCTTCCCCTCATACCTTAGTAGATTATGAATTACAATTTTGTAGATGGATGGATGGAACTGTTGGTTTTGGCTGTTATTTGTAGTATATTATGTGATGTATGTTAGCAAGTATATGGATAAGTTTAAATGTTTAATTGCTCATTTTCAATTTTTAGATTTTATATACTTAGATGTATAACGATTATTAATTTTACCTCTTATCTAGTTTTTATATGCCTACAATAGAATAGTTTGGTATATTACATAGCTAGGTGCATGGAATTATGGTATGATACATAAATTTTTTAGATATAAGTTGGCAAGTTTATGTTTAATCTACCGATTAATGGTCGACCGATGAATCTAGTTAATAGGCCGATTCACTGATTAATCGCTGCTCCCAAGCCGACCGAGCAGCTACCAGTTACCGATTTCTTGAACGAATGGGAATGACCATTTGTCATCAACAAGAATCTCCGGAACGGTTCATATTACTTGGTGGATCTTTGCGCTGATAGGCCAACAACAGAGGTTGAGACAACTCGCCCATGGAACATCGCCCACTTGCGGCCATACTACACTTAGAGCCACAGGCTCCTTATTTATTTTTACAATTTTGAATTTGTAATCTTTTATTTATAAAGAAATAAAGCCGGCGCCCACAAACCTCGGGGTCCTTTGCCGTTCTAGCTTCTTGAAAGCATGAGTCTATATTGTTCTATAAGCTGTCCAAGCATGGACGCTGTCAGTATCAAAGAGCATAAGTCGTCATGCTGCGCTTATTTCAAACCTGGATACTGGTAAGCCAAAGAGGACCAAAGTTGCCACGTTGCATGGTTCAAACATGGGCGCCTTATATGATTTTGAGAATTAAGCCGGCTTACTTGGGGGCTACTAGCTCCCAAGTCATTTTGCAGTAAGAGCGTATACACTTTTGCAATCCTATGTGTGGTTTTTCCCTAATCATAGGTCACTTGGGGGCTTCCACTCACTGAGTTCAGCCTGAATACCCTCTTGGCTAGCGAAAAATTAATGCATTACAAATGGTTATACTGGACTGTGTGTTGAACAAATCGCCCTATGGTCCCATGTACTCTTGGCAAGTCAATCTGCCTTTGGACCCTGAACTTGCCTTGGTTAAAACATGAAAGGTACCGGGAAGATCCAAGGCATGGAAAATAGACAAACCATTGGTTCACTGAACTTGCTTCATTGAAGCCTGAATCGCGCCTGATCAGCCGGTCTAAATAATTTGGGATGTTGCAAAAGCCTTCTTGGGGGTAGCACTAGAGTTTTGCAAACTCGTCCTATCCTGTCGCAACTCATCGAGCCGACAAATTTTATGACTATCCTTATGGCAGCCACAAGGTTTTATAACTCGCCGTGACTCACTGAGCCGGCTCCTTGTTTATAAATCGCCGCGACCCACTAGGCCGGCTTATTACTTGCTGCGACTCATTGAGTGAGCTTATTGTGTTTTCCCAGATAAACAGGTTGAAGAAGTTTTATTCGTCAAAGTATGACAAAGATTTGGAAAAGGCAATTCACATTGATGAAAGTCGAAACTTCCAAAACATCCAACATAAAGGTACGGTTGTGATATGCTACCTCTTGAGCTTGCGTTGGTTTTTCCCTTGAAGAGGAAAGGGTGATGCAGCACAGTAGCAGTAAGTATTTCCCTCAGTTTGAGAACCAAGGTATCAATCTAGTAGGAGAATGAAGCCAAGTGTCCAGATTACCTGCGCAAACACAAACGATCTTGCACCCAACGCTATAAAGGGGTTGTAAATCCCTTCAAGATTGATTGCAAAGTGAGATCTGAAGGCGGAAAGTGCAACGAAGTAAAAGTGTAAGGCTGAAAATATGATGTGATGTAGACCCGGGGCCCATAGTGTTCACTAGAGGCTTCTCTCAAGACAGCAAATATTACGGTGGGTGAAGAAATTACTGTCGAGCAATTGATAGAACCGCGCAAAATCATGACGATATCTAAGGCAATGATCATACATATAGGCATCACGTCCGAGACAAGTTGACCGATACTTTCTGCATCTACTACTATTACTCCACACATCGACCGCTATGCAGCATGCATCTAGTGTATTGAATTCATGACGAACAGAGTAACGCCATAAGCAAGATGACATGATGTAGAGGGATAAACTCAAACCAATGATGTAAACCCCATCTTTTGACCCTTGATGGCAACAACACGATACGTGCCTCGCTACCCCTTTTGTCACTAGGTCAGGTCACCGCACAGTATGAACCCAAAACCAAGCACTTCTCCCATTGCAAGAATCATAGATCAAGTTGGCCAAACAAAACCCACAACTCGAAGAGAATTACAAGGATATGAAATCATGCATATAAGAGATCATAAAAACTCAAATAAGATTCACAGATAATTTGATCATAAATCCACAATTCATCGGATCTCGACAAACACACCGCAAAAGAAGATTACATCGGATAGATCTCCATGAAGATCATGGAGAACTTTGTATTGAAGATCCAACAGAGAGAACAAGCCATCTAGCTACTAGCTATGGACCCGAAGGTCTATGGTGAACTACTCACGCATCATCGGAGAGGCAATGGTGTTGATGAAGAAGCCCTCCGTATCCGAATCCCCCCTCCGGCAGGGCACCAGAACATGCCCCAGATGGGATCTTGCGGAGACAGAAGCTTGCGGCGGCGGAAAAGTATTTTCGTGGATCTCTGCCATGGTTTTGGATTTTTCGGGTATTTATAGGCGGAAGAAGTAGGGCAGACGAGCCACAGGGGGCTGATACGTCCATTTTGTGTCATGCTTTCATGTTGATATTTATTGCTTTATGGGCTGTTATATTACTTTGTGGTACCATATTTATGCCTTTTCTCTCTTATTTTGCAAGGTTTATTTGAAGAGGGAGAATTCAGGCAGCTGGAATTCTGGACTGGAAAAGGAGAACATCTCCAAATGCCGTGAAAAGTTACGTGGATTTTTTTTGGGATTATATAAAAAATACTGGGCTAAAGAAGTACCAGAGGGGGGCTACCAGGGCGCCACAAGCCCTGCCACCGCCACCCCCTGGTGGCGAATAACAAGCTTGTGGGCTCCCTGACGGCCCACTAGCCCCCCTCTTTTGCTATATGAAGGGTTTCGTTCTAGAAAAAATCAAACGGGGGCTTTTTCGTGGTTTCGCCGCCGCCACGAGGCGGAACTTGAGCAGATCCAATCTAGAGCTCCGGCAGGATGATCCTGCCGGGGAAACTTCCCTCCCGGAGGTGGAAATCATCGTCCTCCTCATCACCAACACTCCTCTCGTCGGAGGGGAGGCATCTTCATCAACATCTTCATCAGCACCATCTCCACTCCAATCCCTAGTTCATCTCTTGTAACGAATCTCCATCTCGCGACTCCGATTGGTACTTGTAAGGTTGCTAGTAGTGTTGATTACTCTTTGTAGTTGATGCTAGTTGGATTACTTGGTGGAAGAGTTTATGTTCCGGCCCATGATGCTATTCATTACACCTCTGGTCATGATTATGATTATGCTTTGTGAGTAGTTACTTATGTTCCTGTGGACATGGGATAAGTCATGCTGATAATAGTCATGTGAATTTAATATCCGTTCGGTATTTTGATTTGTTGTATGTTGATTTTCCTCTAGTGGTGTTATGTGAACGTCGACTACATAACACTTCACCATATTTGGGCCTAGAGGAAGGCATTGGGGAGTAGCAAGTAGATGATGGGTTGCTGGAGTGACAGAAGCTTAAACCCCAGTCTATGCATTGCTTCGTAAGGGGCTGATTTGGATCCACTAGTTTAATGCTATGGTTAGATGTTGTCTTAATTCTTCTTTCGTAGTTGCGGATGCTTGCGAGAGGGGTTAGTTATAAGTGGGATGCTTGTCCAAGTAAGGGCAGTACCCAAGTGCCGGTCCACCCACATATCAAACTATCAATGTAACGAACGTGAATCATATGAACATGATGAAACTAGCATGACAGAAATTCCCGTGTGTCCTCGGGAGCGTTTTTCCTCCTATAAGACTTTGTTCAGGCTTGTCCCTTGCTACAAAAGGGATTGGTCCACTTGCTGCATCATTGCAACTACTTGTTACTTGTTACTTTTCGCTTGCTATGTTTCACCTCGCTACACCATCACTTGTTACCGCTACTTTCAGTGCTTGCAGTTATTACCTTGCTGAAAACCGTTTATCAGAGCCTTCTGCTCCTCGTTGGGTTCGACACTCTTACTTATCGAAAGGACTACGATTGATCCCCTATACTTGTGGGTCATCAGGGGCCCACAAGCCTGCTAGGCACGGCCCCCCTGGCCGCGCCTAGGGTGCTTGTGGCCTCCCCTGGTGGCCTTTTACTTGGTTCTCACGCCCCCTGCGTATCTTCTGTTCCGGAAAAAATCTTTTGGGAAGTTTTATTCCGTTTGGACTCCGTTTAATATTCTCCTCTGAAAAGGGTCAAAAACACGGAAAAAACAGGAACTCACACTTGGCACTGAGTTAATAAGTTTGTCCCAAAAAATATATAAAAGACATACAAAACATCCAAAGTTTGACAAGATAATAGAATGGAACCATAAAAAATTATAGATACGTTGGAGACGTATCAGGATACTCTTTTTCTGATACGTAAGACTATTACATGGCTCACTGGGCCACCCGGGAATTATCTCTCGGTCAGAAAGAAATCAAAATATTATTGGAGATTCGACTTCGTGCTAAGTCATTTCAAGCCGCCTCTAGGTCACTCTGCTTCGAGCTTTCGCCGTCTTCGATTTGTAAGTCACCCAGTTTCCAATTGCAATTGGTGAAGGCCACAAACTCATCTTCATCGCTCAAGATGGCAGACAGATCGACATCAAAGTCAGAGGGATTCTTACGACGTCGCGGAGTCAGGCTGGTGATTTCGTACGAAGGAGGAGTCACCTTTTTGTTGCTCTTGTCATTATCCGCATGGTATTTACGTAAGCCCAGGCTGGCTGCTAGCTGAGTCACCGCGGAGCAAGACTCTTTCACACAATGGTGGTAGTCTCCTTCGGCGAACTCCGACTCACCATCTTTCAATTCTGGAAGCCAGCAACTACCTCCTCCGGCTTAAATTCGGGAGCTTTATGCCATACATCGGCTTAAAGTGGTCAGTGCTCCTTTCCTGGCAGCTGACCTTTTTGATTCTTCCACTTGCGGTGGCAATGTTGACAGGCAACCCATCATGTGTTTTATGAACTTGATGGGCTCCTTGTTGCCCATCATGGCCTTCATGGTCATCATGCCTCCCGTGTACAACTGCTCTGTGAAAGTGTAAATCGCCTTCAGCTTCAGAATGCAATCGTTCTGTAGGTTTGCGGCTCGCGGACCTATGAAGGAGGGCATGAGATAATTAGCATTTGCAATGTGCTTTGCAACCCTTTTCAGATGAAGGGGATTTATCCTTACCAAAGATAGCTTGGGTCATGTTCGAGATATGATGTTTTAAACCGGAGAGGTCATGAAGAGCGGCTTCTAGCTTTCCCTCAGCTTGTTCCGCCTGCTTCAAGAGGGCGGCTTGCTCAGCGTGGGCTTTCTTTTCAAATTTCTGGTGTTCAGTTTTCATGTTCTCCATGTCAGCAAGGGCCAAGCGATATTTTTGTTCAGATTTAGCTCGAGCATCCTGCTGTTCTTCTAAGTTTTCCTTTAAACCGGCCAAGGTTGAGTTGGCGTGAGTCAAGGATTCCTGCAAACAAAATTTGGGGAAGCAAGTTTCAGAACTATTGCAAGCAACATCCCTAACACTTGGGGGTTAATGTATGATTCTTTTCAAGTCATACCTATATTCAAGACCCGACTCATCTTTCAAAAGATGACCCGACCCTTGGGGGCTACATGTCGAAGAAGTTTTTATTCAAGACCCGGCTCATCTTTCAAAAGATGACCTGGCCCTTGGGGGCTACAGGTCGAAGAAGTTTTTATTCAAGACCCGGCTCATCTTTCAAAAGATGACCCGGTCCTTGGGGGCTACAGGTTGAAGAAGTTTTTATTCAAGACCCGTCTCATCTTTCAAAAGATGACCCGGCCCTTGGGGGCTACAGGTCGAAGAAGGTTTTATTCAAGACCCGACTCATCTTTCAAAAGATTACCCGGCCCTTGGGGGCTACAGGTTGAAGAAGTTTTTATTCCAGACCCGGCTCATCTTTCAAAAGATGACCCGGCCCTTGGGGGCTATAGGTTGAAGAAGTTTTTATTCAAGACCCGGCTCATCTTTCAAAATATCACCCGACCCTTGGGGGATAGACATTGAAGACGTTTTTATTCAAGACCCGGCTCATCTTACAAAACATGACCCGGCCCTTGGGGGCTACACATTCCTGAAATGATGCAAAAAGTATGATTCATCATAGATGACCCGCCCTTTTCGAGGGCTAATGGGAGGATATATTCACAAAGATAAAAATGTCATACCTCGTGTTTGACTCGCATCAAGTTGGCCAGGCTTTTCTCCATCTCTCGGCTAGCTTTCAAGCGGCTCACAAAACCGGAGTATAATTCTTCAAACTCCAATTTTTCATAATGGGGAAGTTCCAGCTTGGTGATATCCTTCTCTAACGTTGGGGCGTATTTTGGCGTATGCTTGGTTAACACCGCAGTTGCGGGCTTAGAGTAACCAGTACCAGTAACAACTACTGTATCTGGGTCTTCAGGCGCCTTGGAAGAGCTTGGCGGGTTCACATTTTCAGTTACTTCCTTCAGAGGGCTTGAAGGGTCAATCCAGACATCAGGAAAATCATCCAAAAGGTCATCATGAGTCTCCGCTGGTTCTGCAACAAATTTTGAGATAGAGGCACTCATACCAAACACTTCAGCTGCCTTAGGAGCAGAAGATGAGTCGCCCGTTTTCCTTTTCTTTTCTTGTGCTCTGAGATATAAAGGCACCAAAGTTAAGACAAACATCAGTATTGGAAAGAAAAAAGGCTAGTAGAAGAACTTGCCCCTGAACACGAATCATTGGGGGGAGAGTCGACATTGCTAAGTCGCTGGATGAAGGAGGTGAAACCTGACGAACAAAAATTCAAGGAGTGAACGAATGGTGAGCAAATCTTACACAAGAAGGAAAAGATACTCGTGGGAACATACCTCACTTTTCCGTTTTCGACCTGTTGCTTTTTCGGGTAACCCAGACACTAATTATTCGGAATGGCTTCGGGTATGGCGTTTAGGGGTGTAACTCGCCTTCTTCAAAAGGAAATTGGGGTCCAGATGAGCATTCAGGTGAGACATGGGAACTTTTGCACAGATCCGCCTGGCCGGCTTGGGGGAGAAGAAGTTGAGTCAGAAGAAATAGAAATTACCTCGACAGCGTCATCCTGGCTCCTATAGTCATCATCCTATGGACAAAGGTAATGGAGCATAAGTATAAGATAGAACACGGTAATAAGGAAAAGGTAATTTATACCTCTGATTGCTGTTCGGCGGCTCGAGACTCGCCAACGACAGATGACTCCTTGGTGGCGGCTTTGCCCTTGTTCTTCTTCTTGGGAGGCGGCTTGATTGTTTTCTGGACAGTCGCTTTGGGCTTTCGAGACCAAAATGATGAGCCCCTCGGATTGATATAATGACAGTTCGGATCAGGAACATGGGTGAACATATTGAAAGAATAAAATGAGGCGACTTAGATTGTTACCGCTAGAGCCGGGTTGGAGACGCAAAAGGGCTTGAGCCCAATCTTGGCGCAATTCTCTATGGGCTCACTACTTCTTGATAATTTCAACAATGTCTTCTTCCGTAAGTCTTGTATGGAAGAAGCACTGGGGGTGGTTCAAACTGCCATCATACTCGCACATCAGGCCTTCCCGACGACTCAAAAGCAGAATCTTCCACTCCACCCGACAACGGATTAGATCAATCCTAGTAAGCCCATTGTTGGTCAAAGTCCTTAGCTTGGAGAAATCAGGGATAAATGTTGATTCTTATTCTTCAGTTTGATTTTCTGGCAGCTTGAAATCCATGGGCAAATGCTCTTCTCTGAAACCTGGAAGTGGGTTCTCGTCGGGTGGAGATGTGTCGCGGCAATAGAACCAAGACTCTGCCCAACCTTTGGGATGGTTGGGCAGAACAACAGATGGGAACCCGCATTCACGACGTCGCTGAATGTTAACTCCTCCAAGTTCCCAGCAGGGCCCTCTAGGAAACTTGGTTTGGCGTTCCAGATGGAAAAATTTCCTAAACAGTAACACTGTGGGTTCTATCTGCAGGTAAGCTTCGCAAAACACTTGGAATTTGCAGAGATTGCTGATGGAGTTGGGCCCCAAGTCTTGAGGATGAATGTTGAAAAAGTGCAAAGCATCTCTGAAAAACTTTGAGCCAGGAGGCTTGAAGCCTTGTTCGAGGTGATCGGCGAAAACAACTACTTCCCCCTCGGTGGATTGAGGAATTGTCTCGCCGAAGGCGGTTTGCCAGCCAATGACTTCTTTGCGGTCAAGATAACCCGCCTTAACAAACTTTTCAAGATAAGCGTCATGAACTTTGGTTGGCAGCCAATTGCATTTCCAGATAGTGCCCATAAGTACAAAAGGAAGGAGCAGGGCGGATTATCAGAAACCACGGAGTGACAACTCGCCAGTTAAATGATCTATGGTATCTCTGCAAGAATATTACGACTCGCCAGCTAAAATTATCAAAGACGTATTTATGGGAATGTTCTAACTCGCTAGTTAAATGATCTATGGTATCTCTGCAAGGATATTATGATTCGCGAGGTAAAATGATCAAGGACGTATTTATGGGAATGTTCTAACTCGCCATGGTGAAGGGAGATGGGTTGCTGCTCTAAAAAGGGTTTTATTCCTTAGGAACATTCTTGATTGGAGACAAACATGTTTCTAACATCAAATGGAAATTTATGGATATACGAGCGTTTCCAGTGAAGAAAAATAACGCTGGCTGAGGGGTCGAACACTACAAGAACATGGAAGAACACTATGAAAAATGGTGTGTAGATCTATGAGCTATGGAGAAACAACGGATTGATAGGAGACTTAACAAGAACTACCGCAATCATTATTTCATGGGTCTAGGGTACCACATCTAGATTTGACGAAGAAGCAAGAACATGAGGCATTCATGGAGTTCTAATGGTGCCCTAAGAAGTATGAAGGTTCGGATCTACCTCTACTGATAAAGGGAGGTTTACCTGGAGGTAGAAGAAGATGCCCGGCGAGGAAGTCCTATGAGGACGGCCGCACCTTCGACTGGATCAGGAAGTGGCCGAACGGAGACGATCTGCGGCAGAGCGTCCGCGGAGACGAAGCGGTCGAGGGGCGGTTGGAGAAGATGATGCGTCTGGAAGAAGGAAGTGGGGGTAGGTGGCGTTGCCTTCCCCCCGCAGCTATTTAAAAGCATGGGGCCGGAGACGAAGTGGCAGGCGCGGGAATAGAGGCGACATATGAAAACCAACAGTGATGGCGCCTAGATTTTTGGGATAACAAGATGAAGACGAAAAAAAGGATCTGTTGGGAATGATGTCATCGAATCCCGGAAATGGAGGAGAAAGGTGATGTCATCAATAAGTGACCTAGCGGCTCAGGCAATTTGGGAGAGATGGCGGCTTGTCACCTATCAAAAAGATGGGAGTAGTACGAGTCGCACACGATGAGCATGGAAGTTTATTGGCGTTAATAAATTCAAGTCAATCTGGGGCCTAATGTTGGGGATATTACCTGCGGTGTGACCCGCCCTAATTGGGGTGGGTCAGGAAAGCGGCGACTCATACATACATGGTTAGTGTAAGCCTTGGCCCAGGCCGGAGGCGTGTTGAGAGATATTCTTCAGAAGGCCGCCAGGGCCCATGAGCCAGATGGTGGTTCAGGATTGATGAAGAAGATAAGCCGCCAAGGAGGTTTCCTGGCTTGGCAAACACGGCGACTTAGAGATATGGAGGGCCACGATTTGTAACATGACCTGGACTTTTGTAAACCCTAGGGCCTCGACCTGTATATAAAGGCGAGTCTTTGGCATAGACAGGTCAAGTTAGAAATCATTGAGAGCTAGGTCAGGAGAGTCACGCCCTCCTTGTAATCGAATCCACCATCAATATACACAAAGCAGGACGTGGGCTTTTACCTCCCACGAGGGGCCGAACCTGGGTAAATCTGAGTCTCTCTTCCGCTCACCCCCTTTGAGTCGCCACCAAGGTGCGATGGCTCCTTCACTAAGTCCTTTCATGAGGACATATGCCTTGACAAAACCACGACAGAGGCCAACCAGAAAAGCAAAGCAGCTGAAGCCATGCTCAAATCAGCCAAAAAGCTCGAAGAGGACAAACAACTCTTGGAGGTTGCCGCAAAGAAATCCACCGAAGAACTCGCTCAGCTAAAAAGTATTATGCCGAATGGGAGAGCAAGTTCGAGCAGGTCACTGCCAAGAGGCTTGAGTTGGAGCAGTTTGTTGAGGACTTTAGCAAGGAAATGAGTGAAAAACTTAAAGGTATGTTGCAGGTATGAATGATTTCTCGCAGTATCTTTACGGTTCCCGAGTGATATTGGACATCCTTTGCCTTTCGTTTGTGTTCAGCATTCTCTACCGATGCCAATGAGGAGATCGAGAGGATCGAGAAGGAGTTGGATCCAAAGGAACGACTCTTCATTCACAGCGCTGCTCTGGCCCTTCTCAGACTGGAGGACCGCATCGAATATGTGTTGGTCTGCTTAAACTGGCTCGAGTCGGCCGTCTTGAAGATTGACCAAGAGGTCGCCCCTGATGCAGATCTCTCCAAGGATGCACGAGCCATCGTTGACCAAATGAAGCAAGTTCCCGGTCGAGTCCAGTCTTGTAAAAATCAGCGGTTCGAGTAGGAACCGATATCGCCCTCTCGCTCGTCCGCATCCATTGCAAAGGAGTGGACGAAGAGAAGCTGAAGAACTTCAAGGTCGTCAACAGGAAGAGCGCCAAATTTGAGGAAGCTATGTTCATGGCAGACGCCACTCGGATCGCTGATGGGATCGATCTTGACACCTTCGTGGAAGCTATGGAACCTTTGTCTTCTGAGTGATACTCGGACAAAACATTTAGTTTAATTCGCCTCGGTATGCCGAGTGGTTGGTGTAACCATTAAACTTTGATTGAGCCTTGGGCTCCCGCTATCCGTACTTTTCGTTTGGATCAGAATGCAGTTTCATTTTCTATGTTTTCATTCGAATTTAGGTCTTTGAACTAATGATGGATCCGTCCATCGTGACGTGCGAGTGAGGGTTATGCCCGCATTCAAAGTCGTTTTTCCTTAGGCGAAAATAGGCTCACGGCTAACTACTCGAGTGTGGAAAATGTCCTCACTCGGGGTTGATCTTACCTTAGGCAAAAACAGGTTCGCAACTAAGTAATGATTGTCCTGTTCATCTTGGCATCCGAGTGCGGGTTGTGGTAATATGAAAGAGATATATTTTACCTTCAAAGGTAAGATATAAAAGAGACATAACTTTTACCAAAAGTTTATTGTGATATTTTTGTTCAAATAACAATTAAGGTGGAGCATGGTCAGGAACAACGAATCTCTTTATGATAAACAAATCCATTTTTCAAGTTCGTTGTTACGGGTAATTCCTACAAAGAATCAAACCTACGAATTGAAACATATTTTTAACTATTTATGATAAACAATAATCGACGAGTTCTTCTTTATTTTATCACTAAGGAGTTGTGCGAGATGAAAGTCTCATGCACGGTTTTGCATGAGAGAGAAGCGAGGAATCCTCTATTCGACTCTGAATCCCCCACTTTAGTCATTGCTTTTCTTTCTGTTACTTCGAAAGTAGTTGGTTCATCTTCAGCCACGCGAATTCTCGATATTCCTTTTTATTTCTCGTCAAACGAATGGCATCTTCTTTTGTAAATCCTAGCTATTCTTAGCATGATTTTGGGGAATCTCCTTGCTATTACTCAAACAAGCATGAAACGTATGCTTGCATATTCGCCCATAGGGCAAATCGGATATGTAATTATTGGAATAATTTTTGGAGACTCAAATGATGGATATCCAAGCATGATAACTTATATGTTGTTCCATATCTCCATGAATCTAGGAACTTTTGCTTGCATTGTATTATTTGGTCTACGTACCGGAACTGATAACATTCGAGATTATGCACGATTATACACGAAAGATCCTTTTATGGCTCTCTCTTTAGCCCTATGTCTCTTATCCCTAGGAGGCCTTCCTCCACTAGCAGGTTTCTTCGAAAAACTCTATCTATTCTGGTGTGGAAGGCAAGCAGACCTATATTTCTTGGTTTCAATAGGACTCCTTACGAGCGTTCTTTCTATCTACTATTATCAAAAAAGAATCAAGTTATTAATGGCTGGACAAAACCAAGAAATAACCCTTATGTGCGAAATTAGAGAAGATTCCCTTTAAGGTCAAACAATTCCATCAAATTGAGTATGTCTGTATCTGTGATAGCATCCACTATACCAGGAATATCAATGAACCCCATTCTTGCAATTGCTCAGGATACCCTCTTTTAGCTACTAGGTCTATTTCTTAGTTCAAGATCCCTCTTACTAACTGGAATAAAAGAATTAGTAGATTTGTTCCGCCCAAAATGGGAATGGGCGCTAGAGTTATGAACTGATAATCATGGAGTTAACTCGATCATCAGATTATAAGTTCATTCCATACTGGACCAGACCGTGCACATTCTTATTATGAAAAGGGGTCATTCGAGCCTATGGAAATAGAATACTCTGTTTACATAGAAATACCTACGTCCTTACATTCTATTTAGGATTAGGACTAGGTGTAAACAAACCTGCTTTTGACATATCTATCCTATTCTTATTTGGGTACCATATGCACCTCTTTGGGCTTCTATTGAATCGAGAAATTGGATTGTACAGCTTTCATCTTTTTTATTGTGATATCGATTGTGATACATATAAGGTGTCCTGCGGATAATGAAAATCAAAGCTATTTGATGTCTGACTCGGGCCTATATGACCGATCGATCGAAATACTCCAAGACTCAGCCTTTGTCATATATTCCATATATCACATTAGATAGATATCATATTCATGGAATACAATTCACTTTCAAGATGCCTTGATGGTGAAAAGGTAGACACGTGAGACTCAAAATCTCGTGCTGAAGAGCGTGGAGGTTCGAGTCCTCTTCAAGGCATAATATGGAAAATGCTCATTCAATGAGCATTCCGAGTAGAAGTATTCCGGAAATCTGGGCCTGGCGTTCTCCTCTATCTTCTGAGGTCCTTAACCATCTCCCTGATAAACGTAGACAGTAAAAGCCCAAATAGACTAAATATAGCCTAAACGATCTTAAAAACCCCTCGAAGGAGATAATAAAGAACCCAAAGCAGATGGTATCCTACTGCAAGGGTAGTCTTAAGAATCCAAAAGAGGTTTCTCAGAAGAAATAGATGTATCTCAACCTCTATTGCTCTCACGTAGAGACTTTTTTACGCGACAGGAAAAGTGACTACAAATTCCCTTTTTGTTTGCAAATCCATGTTTGTATCCTCTGAGCGCACACCCATTAAGTAGCAATCAAATTAAGGAAATCGATCAAACGATCCCAATACCGTGCCAACCCAAATCATGATCTTCACCAACTTGGATTTGGTTCTCTCACGAAAATCACGAGTTGAAGATATGAGAACCATTAAAAGCAACATCCCGAATAAGAAAACAAAAAATGAGGAAGAGGAAACCACAAGAGTGAAGACTAGTAGAGTCTCGTCTTTTGTCATTCTTTGCTCCTTTTTCACTCAATGATTCCTTCGAATTTGCCAACCAAAAATTCTATATGTCTATTCTATCTATGATATTTCTATATATATAGAATATGATTTCTAATCTGACATCTGATTTGTCAAAGGGATTAATTGGTGACTTACCCATTTAGTTACTTTGGCACTGGACGTTCCAAAAACGGGTACTATCGGATTGGGTGAATTAGAGAATAGACAAAGGTCCATTGGCATTTCGGCCTTTCTTCTCCTTTCAGGGCCTATCCGAAAGAGAATCCAGTACCTCTTGGTCCTGAATATCAGAATAGGATGAATGAACCAGCCTCCATGGATATCTTTGCTTCGGAACAAAACCGTGCAATCAAATAGATTGTCCCAATGGCGCCATATTCTAGGAGTCCAAGTTATGCTATTGAAAATTCGTTCCTCAAACATTTCCGGCTTGAGCATTCAGTTCCCATTTTAAAATTCCACTTCTTGTCATATAGCAATCCCTAATCAAAGAGAGAACAATATCCATTTCAAAACATTTATAATAGATTCCTTAGTTCAGACCGACGAAGAAATGTCACTCGACTATTATCAACCTGACTGCAATCTATTTCTCTCAGTAAGGATTGCACGAGAGCACCTTCTACTTCTAATAGGACATGAACTATAGATAGAGAAGAATCATTATGAGTGGGTACATATGAAGTGATCCACTTTTTTTCAGCGATAACACGGGAAGACCAAAGATCTTGCACGGCAGGTCCGCCAGAAAAACTCTCTTCATGCTCGTTCCATAAGTAAATGTCTCATGAAGGTAATCAAAAAAGAGAGAAGACGAGTTCTTCTTTTTTAAAAAGTGGCATTCTATGTCCAATATCTCAATCAAAGTAAGGAGGTCATAATAAATAGAATAATGATCAACGGAAAAATGAAATAAATCCTTTAGCTGGATAATGGGAAGATGTAGCCCAGTGGATCAAGGCAGTGGATTGTGAATCCACCACGCGCGGATTCAATTCCCGTCGTTCGCCCATCGCATTATTGCAAATTCCAAAAATGCAATTTTCCATATTCCTAGTTACGTATTTACTTACGCCGATGAAGAATAAAACTATCGCTATATTTTTTCCTTTTCCTAGTTCTTCTTCCAACGGCAGGATAACCACAAGGGGTTGTGGTTTGTTTCTACCAATGGGAGCTTTCCCTTCACCGCCCCCATGGGGATGGTCCATAGGGTTCATAACTACCCCTCTTACTACGGGGTGTTTACCTAGCTAACACTTAGATTGGGCTCTACCCAAACTTTTTTGGTTCACGCCAACATTACCCACTTGTCCGACTGTTGCTAAGCAATTTTGGGATACTAAACGAATCTCCCCAGACGGTAATCTTAAATTGGCCGATCTACCCTCTTTTGCAATGAGTTTTGCTACAACACCTGCTGCTCTAGCTAATTACCCTCCCCTTCCAAATGTGATTTCTATGTTATGCATGGTCGTGCCTAAGGGCATATCGGTTGAAGTAGATTCTTCTTTTCTCTCAAAAACCCCCTTCCCAAACTGTACAAGCTTCTTCCAAAGCATACGGCTTTCTAGATGTATATGACGATCTCTTGTTAAATGGATCTTATATGAGTCATATGATGAAGTACCACATGAGTGGATATATAGGAAAGGAATCCAAATCTGTCGAATCGGTCATGTTATGATCTTCTACATCCTAGGTCTTTGTGTTCCATCATCTCGCTTATGTTCTTCATGTAGCATTCAAATCGAATGACTCTATGAAATTACGTTGATACTTCCACATATTATGGGTAACATAGGAGACATCCCTATTTTCCCCCGGGGGTCTTACTTACCACTACTTAGCTTTCAATTTGCCTCTGACCATCATGTTAAATGTGAATAATACGTCCTCCTCTCTTTGAAACAAGGGGCAATTCCGGTTCTGTGCGTGCTTCAAACAATTTTGTCTTCTCCATATTACCATATCTCTAGAGTCAATAATTTTCTATGAGGAACTACTGAACTCAATCACTTGCTGCCGTTACTCAATAGTTTTATGTTGAGGCCTATCCCGTAGAGGTAGTCAAATTGGATCAGTGATTGATTTCTAGGTTTCATCGTAAAACCTAATTGGTTACTTCCAATTACATAAATCAATAGTTCAAAACGCACTCAAAGGTAGGGCATTTCCCATTGATATAGGAACTTTTGTACAATAAACAATAGTATCTCCAATTATAGCCCCTCTGGGATGTAAAATATATCTCTTCTCACCATCCCCATAGTGTATGAGACAAATGTATGCATTGCGATTAGGGTCGTATTCTATGTTTATGATTCTACCATGGTTTTGAAGGCGAAGAGATATATTTTACCTTCAAAGGTAAGATCTGCAAAGATGAACAACACAATCAATAGACTCCTGACGTCTGCGAACCTGTTTATATTACCACGGGTTCATTGATATATTTTAGCTTCAAAGGTAAGGTATAAAAGAGATATAACTTTACTAAGGCGAAAGCGGGTTCGCTGCTAAGCTCCTGAACGTGGAAGTCGTCCACACTCGGGGCAGGTTTTGACTTAGGCAAAAACAGGTTCACAACTACGTAATGATTGTCCTGTTCATGTTGGCATCCGAGTGGGGGTTGCGCCCGCACTCGGAACCGTTTTTACTTAGGAGAATGGAGGTTCGCGGCTAAGCACCCGAGGGTGGAATACGTCCTCACTCGGATTAGCTTTTTCTTAGGCGAATTCTAGTTCACAACCAAGAAGTGAAGGTAGCTCTTGCAAACTAAATGATGGTCATGTCCATCTTGGCATCCGAATGGGGTTCGTGCCCTCATTCGGAACCGTTTTTACTTAGATGGAAGCAAGTTCGCTGCTAAGCCCCCGAGCAAGGAGGTCGTCCTCACTAGGGGCAGGTTTTGACTTAGGCGAAAACAGGTTCACAGCTAAGTAATGATTGCCATATTCATCTTGGTATCCGAGGGGGGGGGGGTTCCCGCACTCAGAACCATTTTTACTTAGGCGAAAGCAAGTTCGCGGTTAAGTGATACGTCTCCAACGTATCTGTAATTTGTTTTGTTCCATGCTGTTATATTATCATTTTTGGATGTTTTATGATCATTTATAGCAACTTTATATCATTTTTTGGGACTAACCAATTGACATTGTGCCCAGTGCCAGTTCTTGGTTTTTTGCTATTTTTTTCCTTCGTAGAAAATCAATACCAGATGAAGTCCAAATGCCACAAAACTTTTTGGAGATTTTTTTGGACCAAAAGGAAACTTGAGGATCAAGGATGATCACCAAAGGAGGCCGAGGTGGCCCATTAGGCACCAGTGCACGCCCAGGGCCCCTAGCGCGGCCTGGTGGGTAGTGGGGGCCTCGGGCGCCTCCTCCACTGCCTTTGAGCTCTATAAATACCCAAATATTTCAGAAACCCTAGAGGAGTCGATGGAAAATTGTTTTAGCCACCGCAGGTTCCAAAATCCACGAAATCCGATATAGAGCTTGTTCCGGAGAGGAACACTGAAAGCACAATTGCTCCCTAGGGTGGTTTTGATAATTAATCACAACATATGCATCATTGGACTAATATCTTTTCCAAGTATATTTTAGAAAAAGTTGAAAAGATGCTATGGCCTAAGGTTTTTGTGGAGATGCCCCTGGATGCAAGAAAGGAATAATATTGGCTCAAGCTTCAAGCTAGAAGACTCTTCATTTTATATTTGTGAGTAATCACTTTTTAGTCCATAGGAAATCCAATACTATTAAAAGGGGATGAGGTAGTAAAATGAACTAATTTCTCAAATGCTCAAAGTTAGCCACCAAAACACTCACACATTTTTCCCACATATTCACTCTATCAAGATCCACAATCACAAATTCGGTGTCACCAAAATTTTCATATCGGACCCACCGAGTTTGACCTCAGACAGAAACCCTAGCCATTCCCACCAAGTCGGTGCAACCAAAACCAAGTC
This sequence comes from Hordeum vulgare subsp. vulgare, assembly GCF_904849725.1. Lineage (NCBI taxonomy): Eukaryota > Viridiplantae > Streptophyta > Magnoliopsida > Poales > Poaceae > Hordeum > Hordeum vulgare. The sequence continues at coordinate 460,065,422 of NC_058519.1, read as the reverse complement.
GGGGCAACCGAGTTATTGTGACCAACATTCTGTTGCCAAGGTACACAAAATCGGAACTTCCGGGTTTGGGTATCGGTTCCACCGAGTTTGTCCATCTGCCCGTTAGTAACCTTTTTGGTGCCACCGAGTTTCATATATCGGTCTCACCAAGATTCAAAAGTTCACATCTTTGTGCTAATCGGTACCATTGAGTTTTCATCTTCGGTGTCACCGAGTTTGCCCTTTTGTGTTTAACGGTTGGATTTTGGCTGCTGCCTATATATACCCATTCACCCACCTCTCATTCCGAGGAGAAGCACTCAGAACACACACTTCACTGCTAGATCCATTTTCTTACACAGAACCACTTACTCATGTGTTTAGACCAAGATATTACAATCCTATCATTTGAAACTTGATCTCTAGCCTCCCCAAATTGCTTTCCACCAAATCAACCTCTCCTACCCATGCATATTCTGCGAGAGAGTGATTTTTGTTGAGGAGACTATCTTTAGAAGCACAAGAGCAAGGAGTTCATTGATCTACCACATCTATTACCTTTTGGAGGGTGGTGCCTCCTAGATTTGTTAGGTGTCGCTCGGGAGCCTCCTACTTCGTGTTGTGGAGTTGAACCAAGATGTTTGTAAGGGCAAGGAGATCACCTACTTCTTGAAGATCCACCGTGAGTAAGGCTAGTCCTCCATGGACGGAAGCCATGGTGGAATAGACAAGGCCGCTTCTTTGTGGACCCTTAATGGACTCTCGCAGCCATTACCCTCCGTGGGTTGAAGTTTCCACTAACATGGACGTACGATATCGCCACCTGTCGGAACCATGCCAAAAATCGCCGTGTCAACCTCGTGCGTTTGATCTCCCTACCTTACTCCTCTACTTTACACTTACATGTTTTACTTTCCCTTGCTATACTATTAGAATTGCATGTGTAGGGTGTACTTGACCTACGATAACTGTCGTAACTACCTCTCAAGTAGAATTGGGAAAATGCAAAAAATTATTTTGTCAAGTAGTTTAACCACCCCCCCCCTCTAGACATACTTTTGATCCTGCATGTGGTATGAGAGCATTGGTCTCCATTTCATTGGTTTAACAACCTAGGAGAGTATGGCATCTAGTGAGGAAAATTATCATCGTAGAGGTCCATATTTCGTTGCCACTAATTTTGCTAGTTGGAAGCATAAAATGAAAATGCATATTCTTGGCTTTAATCCTCTTGTTTGGGCTGTTATTCGTCTCGGTGTGCAAGCTAAATTCTTTGGAGAAGGGCATGAGCCAGATCGAGATGCAACAAATGATGAACTGAAGATGTTGCAACTTAATGCTCAAGCCTGGGACATCATCTTCATGTGTCTATGCCCCGAAGAATTCAACAAAATCAGTCGTCTTGAGAATGCAAAAGAAATTTGGGATACTTTGGTTGATATGCATGAAGGTACTGATTCTGTCAGAGAATGTAAGTCGGATGTGCTTCAAAGTCGGCTTGACAAGTTCAAGATGAAGGATGGTGAAGGTGTCGCTGAAATGTACTCTAGGATAGCTCTCATCACCAATGAGATTGCCGACTTAGGAAGCGAAGAGAAGACCAACAAAATCATCATTAAGAACATACTTAGAGATCTCGATGGCTGCTACCTCTTGAGCTTGCGTTGGTTTTTCCCTTGAAGAGGAAAGGGTGATGCAGCACAGTAGCAGTAAGTATTTCCCTCAGTTTGAGCACCAAGGTATCAATCTAGTAGGAGTATCAAGACAAGTCACCAATGTACCTGCGCAAAAACAAACAAACTTGCACCCAACGCTATAAAGGGGTTGTCAATCCCTTCACGATTAATTCCAAGGTGAGATCTAAAGGTGGAAAGTGCAACAAAGTAAAAGCGTAGAGCTGAAAATATGATGTGAAGTAGACCCGGGGGCCATAGTGTTCACTAGAGGCTTCTCTCATGATAGCAAGTATTACGGTGGGTGAACGAATTACTGTCGAGAAATTGATAGAACTGCGCAAAGTCATGATGATATCTAAGGTAATGATCATACATATAGGCATCACGTCCGAGACAAGTAGACCGATAATGTCTGCATCTACTACTATTACTCCACACATCGACCGCTATCCAACATGCATCTAGTGTATTGAGTTCATAACAAAGAGAGTAACGCCTTAAGCAAGATGACATGATGTAGAGGGATAAATTCATGCAATAGATAAGAACCCCATCTTTTTACCCTTGATGGCAACAACACGATGCATGCCTCGCTACCCTTCTGTCACTCGGTGAGGACACCACACAGTATGAACCCAAAACCAAGCACTTCTCCCATTGCAAGAATTATAGATCAAGTTGGCCAAACGAAACCTACAAACCGAAGAGAATTACAAGGATACAAAATCATGCATATAAGAGATCAGAGGAAACTCAAATAATGTTCATAGATAATCTGATCATAAATCCACAATTCATCGGATCTCGACAAACACACTGCAAAAGAAGATTACATCGGATAGATCTCCATGGAGATCATGGAGAACTTTGTATTGAAGATCCAAGAGAGAGAAGAAGCCATCTAGCTACTAGCTATGGACCCGAAGGTCTGTGGTGAACTACTCACACATCATCGGAGAGGCAATGGTGTTGATGAAGAAGCCCTCCATGTTCGAATCCCCCCTCCGGCAGTGCACCAGAACGGTCCCCAGATGGGATCTTGCGGAGACAGAAGTTTGCGGCGGCGGAAAAGTATTTTCGTGGCTCTCTTTAGCAGTTTTGGATTTTTAGAGAATTTGTAGACGGAAGAAGTAGGGCAAAGGAGCCACGGGGGGGGGGGGGGGGGGGCACAAGCCTGCTAGGGGGGCTTGTGACCTCCCCCGGGGTCCTTTGCCTTGGTTCTCAAGTCCCCTGCGTATCTTCTGCTATGGAAAAAATCATTCCGTGGGTTTTATTCCGTTTGGACTCCGTTTAATATTCTCCTCTCAAAAAGGTCAAAAATATGGGAAAAAACAGAAACTGGCACTTGGCGCTGAGTTAATAGGTTAGTCCCAAAAAAGATATAAAATAGCATATTCATGCATACAAAACATCCAAAGTTGAAAAGATAATAACATGGAACCATCAAAAATTATAGATACGTTGGAGACGTATCAAGCATCCCCAAGCTTAACTCATGCTCTTCCTCGAGTAGGGAAGTGATAAAGACTGAATTTTTGATGTGGAATGCTACCTAACATATTTGTCCTTTGTACCTTCTTTCTTGTGACATGAATGTTCAGATCCGTAAGATTCAAAAGAATAGTTTACTATTGACATGAAAACAATAATACTCCTAGCAAACTAGCAAGGCAATCCTGAACTTTTGAAATAACAAGGCCAAAGAAAGTTATCGCTACAAAATCATATAGTCTGGCTATGCTCCATCATCCCCACACAACGAATTTAAATCATGCACAACCCCGGTATTGGCCAAGTAGTTGTTTTCGCACTCTTACTTTTTCAACTCTCACGCAATACATGAGCGTGAGCCATGGATATAGCACTATAGGTGGAATAGAGTGTAGTGGAGGTTGTGAGGCAAAAAGGAGGAGATGGTCACATCGACTCGGCGTATCAACGGGCTATGGAGATGCCCATCAATAGATATCAATGTGAATGAGTAGGGATTACCATGCAACGGATGCACTTAGAGCTATAAGTGTGTGAAAGCTCAAAAGGAGAACTAGTGGGTGTGCACCCAACTTGCTTGCTCACGAAGACCTAGGGAAATTTTGAGGAAGCCCATCATTGGAATATACAAGCCAAGTTATATAATGAAAATTCTTACTAGTATATGGAAGTGTCAAAACAAGAGACTCTCTATCATGAAGAACATGGTGCTATTTTGAAGCACAATTGTGGGAAAAGATAGTAGCATTGTCCCTTCTCTCTTTTTCTCTCTCTTTTTTTTGTTTGGGCTCTTTGGCCTCTTTTTTTTATTTCCTCACATGGGACAATGCTCTAATAATAATGATCATCACACTTTTATTTACTCATAGCTCAATGCTTAGAACAATGATGACTCTATAGGAAATGCCTCCGGCAGTGTACCGGGATGTGCAACGATCTAGCTTCGTGTATGACGTTGAAACATCTCGCTAGCTATCTTACGATCATGCAATGGCAATATGTAAGTGACGGCACAAGTCATGAGACGGAACGATGGGAGTTGCATGGAAATATATCTCGGAATGGCTATGAAAATGCCATAATAGGTAGGTATGGTGGCTGTTTTGAGGAAGGTATATGGAGGGTTTGTGCACCGACGAAAGTTGTGCGGCACTAGGGAAGCTAGCAATGGTGGAAGGTGAAAGTGCATCTATACCATGGACTCACATTAGTCATGAAGAACTCATATACTTATTGCGAAAATTTTATTAGTAATCAAAACAAAGTGCTAAACGCATACTCCTAGGGGAAGGGTTGGTAGGTGTTAACCATCGCGCGATCCCGACCGTCACACAAAGGATGACAATCAATAAATCAATTATGCTCCGACTTCCTAACATAGCGGTTCACCATACGTGCATGCTACGGGAATCACTAACTTCAACACAAGTATTTCTAGATTCACAACACCCTACTAACATAACTCTAATATCACCAAATCCATGTCTCAAAACTTAATTGTTAGGAATCAAACTTATCTTACTAATCAATGCACTTGAATATGGAAGTTTTTATTATATCCTCTTTGCATGCCTATTATCTTTAAGACTACTTTCATAGCACAAGCCAATTACCAAGTTACTGAGAGAGAGCACTCTCAAAAAGATATAAGTGAACATCGAGAGTTTTTATTTCTTCAAAATATGACACCGCCGTGCTCTAAAAAGATCTAAGTGAAGCACTAGAGCAAAGTTATCTAGCTCAAAAGATATAAGTGAGGCACATGCGAGCTAAATTGCCTAACTCAAAAGATATAAGTGAAGCTCAATGAGTACTCTAGCAAATTCACGATGAGTGCATGTCTCTCTCAAAAAGGTGTGCAGCAAGGATGATTGCAACAAAATAAAAAAGAAAAGACTCCTATAATACATGACGCTCCAAGCAAAACACATATTATGTGGTGAATGAAAATATAGCTCCAAGTAACGTTACCGATTGATTGAAGACGAAAGAGGGGATGCCTTCCCGGGGCATCCCCAAGCTTAGGCTTTTTGGTGCCCTTGAATTTGGCTTGGGATGCCTTGGGCATCCCCAAGCTTGAGCTCTTTCCACTCTTTATCCCATTGTCCATGAGAACATCACCCAAAACTTGAAAACTTTACAACACAAAACTTAAACAGAAACTCGTGATATCATTAGCATAAGAAAACAAACCACCAACTCTTTAGGTACAGTAGTAAACTTTATTTCTATTTAGATTGATGTTAGATTACTGTATTCTCACTTTTACATGGCTAGTACCCCCCGATACTATCCATAGTTTCATCAAAATAAGCAATCAACACAAGAAAAACAGAATCTGTCAAAAACAGACCAGTCTGTAGCAATATGTATACTTCGTATTCTTCTGTTATCTCAAAAATTCTGAACAATTATGACAATTAGGGCAATTCTCATATAAACCAGCAGAAAAAAGAATCAACTCAAAATCTCTTTTTGGATAGGAATTAAAAATAATTTCGTGAGCACAAAGTTTCTGTCCTTTTCAGCATGATCAAACAACCATCACCAAAACTAATCATAAAGGTTCTACTTGGCACAAACACAAAAAGAAACATAACAAACACAATCATAATAGAGTTTTGATAGTGTGGACACAACAAAACAGAAAGCAAAAAGAAAAAATAAATTCATTGGGTTGCCTCCCAACAAGCGCTATCGTTTAACGCCCTTAGCTAGGCATTGATAATTCAATGATGCTCACATAAAAGATAGCAATCCGACACGAAGAGAGCATCATGAAACATGTGAAAATCACATCTAAGTCTAGCATACTTCCTATGCATAGGCATTTTATAGGAAAACAAATTATCAAACAAGCAATAACTACCATATGCAAGGAAGAAGAAAGAGACAATATCAATCTCAACAAAACGATAGGTAATTTAGTGATATGAAAATTTCTACAACCATATTTTCCTTTCTCATAATAATTACATGTGGGATCATATTCAAATTAAACAATATAACTATCACATAGGATATTCTTTTCATGATCCACATGCATGCAAAGTTGACGCTCTTCAAAAATAGTGGGATTATCATCAACTAAAGTCATGACTTCTCCAAACCCACTTTCAATTTTATTGCAAACATCATATTCATCATGAGGCTAAAACAAATTTTCAATATCATAAGAAAAATCATCACCCCAATTATGATCATTGCAACAAGTAGTGGACATAGCAAAACTAGCATCCCCAAGCTTAGGGTTTTGCATATTTTTAGCATGATTGACAATAATAGAATTCATAGTGAAACCATTGCAATCATGCTTTTCATTCAAGGAGCCCTCGTGAATCACTTCATAAATTTCTTCATCACAATTTTCAGATTCACGCATCTCAAGCAAAACTTCATAAAGATAGTCAAGTGCACTCAACTCACTAGCAATTGGTTCAACATAATTGGATCTCTTAAAGAAATTAGCAAGTGGATGAGGATCCATATCAATAGATTTTCAGCAAGCGAAGATGCAAGCATATTGAAGGCACAAAACACACAAGCAAAGGAAAGGCAAACGAAAAAGGCAAATATTTTTGTAATTTTTTGTTTTTCTGAAGTGGGGGAGAGGAAAACGAGAGGCAAAAGGCAAAAAAAAAGTAAATGCAAGAGATGAGTTTGCGATAGTTACTTGGATAAGCTTCACTTAGAATAGTCCCCGATGCCAGAAATTGACACGTTGAAGGGAGACTATTCTTGACTTGATACTCCCGGGCAACGGCGCCACAAATTCTTCTTGCTACCTCTTGATCTTGCGTTGGTTTTTCCCTTGAAGAGGAAAGGGTGATGTAGCACAGTAGCAGTAAGTATTTCCCTCAGTTTGAGAACCAAGGTATCAATCCAGTAGGAGTATCAAGACAAGTCACCAATGTACCTGCGCAAAAACAAACAAACTTGCACCCAATGCTATAAAGGGGTTGTCAATCCCTTCACGATTAATTGCAAGGTGAGATCTGAAGGTGGAAAGTGCAACAAAGTAAAAGCGTAGAGCTGAAAATATGATGTGAAGTAGACCCGGGGCCATAGTGTTCACTAGAGGCTTCTCTCATGATAGCAAGTATTACGGTGGGTGAACGAATTACTGTCGAGCAATTGATAGAACTACGCAAAGTCATGATGATATCTAAGGCAATGATCATACATATATGCATCACGTCCGAGACAAGTAGACCGATACTGTCTGCATCTACTACTATTACTCCACACATCGACCGCTATCCAGCATGCATCTAGTGTATTGAGTTCATAACAAACAGAGTAACGCCTTAAGCAAGATGACATGATGTAGAGGGATAAATTCATGCAATAGATATAAACCCCATCTTTTTACCCTTCATGGCAACAACACGATGCGTGCCTCTCTACCCCTTCTTTCACTGGGTGAGGACACCGCACAGTATGAACCCAAAACCAAGCACTTCTCCCATTGCAAGAATTATAGCACAAGTTGGCCAAACAAAACCCACAAATCGAAGAGAATTACAAGGATACAAAATGATGCATATAAGAGATCAGAGGAAACTTAAATAATATTCATAGATAATCTGATCATAAATCCACAATTCATCGGATCTCGACAAACACACTACAAAAGAAGATTACATCGGATAGATCTCCATGAAGATCATGGAGAACTATGTATTGAATATCCAAGAGAGAGAATAAGTCATCTAGCTAGTAGCTATGGACCCGAAGGTCTATGGTGAACTACTCACGGATCATCACACAGGCAATGGTGTTGATTATGAATCCCTCTGTGTCCGAACCCCCCCCCCCTCCGGCAGGGCACCAGAATGGGATCTTGCGGAGACAGAAGCTTGCGGCGGCGGAAAAGTATTTTCGTGGCTCTCTCTGGCAATTTTGGATTTTTAGAGAATTTATAGGTGGAAGAAGTAGGGCAAAGGAGCCACGGGGGGCCCACAAGCCTGCTAGGCGTGGCGCCCCTAGGCCGCGGCTAGGGGGCTTGTGACCTCCCCCGGGGTCCTTTGCCTTGGTTCTCAAGTCCCCTGTGTATCTTCTGTTATGGAAAAAATCATTCCGCGGGTTTTATTCCGTTTGGACTCCGTTTAATACTCTCCTCTGGAAAAGGTCAAAAACACGGAAAAAACAGAAACTGGCACTTGGCACTGAGTTAATAGGTTAGTCCCAAAAAAGATATAAAATAGCATATTCATGCATACAAAACATCCAAAGTTGACAAGATAGTAGCATGGAACCATCAATAATTATAGATACGTTGGATACGTATCAATGGCCAGTATGTCAGAGTGTGCACATCGGTCCAAATGATGCCAAATTACAAAGATATCAAGCTAACTAAAGTCATAGGTAGGATTGTTTCTCATGAGATGTCACTCAAGGACAAAGATGAGCTGCACAACAACTCAAGTGGTGCATATAAAGCTTCATGTGATGCTCCCTCTACTTTAAAGGACAATCTTGTCACTATTGAAGATATAAGCTTCATGGTCAGAAAATTCAACAAGTTCTATAAGAGTAGAGGCAAAGAGAGAAGCTCAATCTCGAGACATGAAGAGAAGCGTCCATCCAGTCGTGACTGAAACTTCTACAATTGTGGGAATCCCGGACGCTACTCAAATGAGTGCTCGGCTCCCTACAAAAGATGGGAAGAGTCACCTCAAATATGAAGCTCAAAAGATGAGTCACCTCACAGAGAGAGGATTAGAGAAGATCACTATGAACGAAGACACTCACGAAGAGGAAAGGAATCGGAGAAAAGGGCAAATACACCCAGAGCAGTTCAAGAAGAAGATATCAAGCTCATGTTGGTGAATGGGTGTCTGGCTCCGAGTTTGATCACCACTCCGAGAAAATCTATCACTCCCACTTCGACTATAGTCAAGATGAAGTGGTTGCCGGGATTGAAATTGTTTCAACCAACTCCTATGAGTTATTTGATTCACCAAATGAGGGAGTCGGAAACTGCTTCATGGCTAAAGGCCCCAGGGTATCACATCCCGTGTATCTTGATTTTAATAGTGATGAGGATGCTTTGTTAGGAGAAGATGACTTGCTTCTTTATAAAACTAGTGATTGCACTAAAAATAAACTTGGTAATTATCATGCTAGTCAAGAGAAATCGAATGATGATGATAAGAAAGAAATTGAACGACTAACTCAAGAACTAAAAACTCTTAAGTTAGCTCATGAGACTACTCAAGAAGGTCATAGAGAGCTTGCAAGTACCCATGAGAAGCTACGCTTCGAGAAGCTCCACTTGGAGCAAGAGCATGAATTCTTAAAAGTGATCAGATGATCTTCGAAAGAAGAGTTCTTCTTATCTAGAAAAATGATTACTCTTGTCCAACTTTTTTCCACAAGTTAAACATAGGAACACTAGTAACAAAGGCAAGAAGGTTTCCTCATCTAGTAACAACCATGCTAAGGCTAAAACCAATAATGTTGTTTCTAGTAGCTCTATTGATTCAACTAACGATTCTCTTAGCCAAGTTACACTTGAGCAAGAAAATGATCTATTTAAAGGGATTATAGAGAAAGGTGTCTTCAAGAGCCTTTTCGGAAGTAAACAATTAGAGGAAATTGTGCGCAAGCAAGGAGGGCATCGGAAGAAACAAGGTGTTGGCTACTTCAACGTCAACGGAGATGTTTGTGAAGAAGGTCCATATCCCACTCCCAAGTTTGTTCCCCAAGAGGAGAAGTGTGATACCACTCCTCCCAAAGGAACAATCTCACAATATGGCCTTCTACCACAAGACCACAAAGGCAAGGGAAAGCTTCAAGATTATATTGACCTATTTGAAGAAGAACCCCAAGCCAAGGTCAAGTGGGTTCCCAAGGACACTACTAGCTCTACCTCAACAATTACTACCACAACTCCAAGGATTCCCATCAATTTGATGTGGATCCCCAAGAGTAAGAACTAGGGAAGTTCTTGAGGGATGACTCCACCAATGAATTATACTCTTATACATTTTAGCAAGAACTATTTGCAATCAACCTCAACCATATGCATTAGTTCAAGGAGTAACACATTCCCTCAAAGGTAAGCAAGGAACAAGGTAATTAATGCATCTTTGGACATCGTCCCATTTGTGTTTCACTCCATGTCCATAGATATTCTTGCATATGTTCCTCGTGTTTTGCGACTAACCCATGTAGGTGAGAAGAGTATGAAAACAACAAGGATTGCTCCCAACTCAAGATGATCTTCATCAACATTGATCATCCACCACTACTTCACCTACTTGAAGTATTCTACGACAAAACCCAAGGTTAGTTGATCCCTCTTAGTGGGGATGTCATATCAAGGAGGAGCTTTACTCTAAGACTTGAGTATAAGCATCTCCTAAGGATAAGAACACATTAATGCTTATGTAAAATTGGTAACCCCACTTCTGCTTAACGATGAGTATGACCTAAGGTCCAGTAATCTTACTTGGTTCCCATGTCTATACTCATATATAGATGACTTTGTCATCCCCCAAGTGCTTGATAGCTGCTAGGATGTTTGTGCATGTTCACCATGTTCTTCTCTATCATTCTTATTGTGTGAGCATGTTGGTCTGCATGTGTTTGATCATTCGAGGACATTCAATTGTTGTTATTTGGCTCTTGATTTATCTTTTGACAATTAGATGATCAAGAATGCCTGGGACCCTTCTCTAGCTATCTATGCTATCTCATCTCAAGTTATATTCATGCTTCATCACAAAACTTGAACAAGCACTTGTCGATCCCTCTGTGTGAAGGTGCACTCGGAGTTCCGTATCGTCAATGGCTGATCATCAAAACCTCTCTGTGAATAAACTCAATGAAACCAACTACACAAACTCGGTTCCATTGGATTCCATAGTTGATCTAGGTTTTCCATCTCGGTACCACCGGAATCACAAACACGGTTCCACCGAGTTTCCCTGTCAGATGACAGTAGAGGAACTCGGTGACACCGATTCGTAAACTTGGTGACACCGACAGCGAATGGGTATATATTTCGGCGGACCGAATCTTTGATTTCACTTTGTCAAAGCCATTTTGTCCCAAAACCCTACGCTCCCTCTAGAACCCTGGTTGTCTCCCTTGAGTCCTCGTGCATCTCAGCCGCTGGGAATCGCCACCGCCGACGGATTCTTCACCGCCGTCGCCGCCGTAGCCAGACCACCGCCAAGTTAGGGTATGGTTCGGATCCCCTCTGCGTTCCTCCATCTCATTCTTACGCAATGGGGAGATTTATCCACAAGCCACCGTGTGCATCCTCTCTATCCACCAGATAAATCCGTCGATTAGAGAACTAAGAAAGTTTTAGGGTTAACTGTCCGCATACCCCATCTCGGTGCCTCCGAGTTGCAAAACTCGGTGCTACCTATTTTGGACCTAGGGTTCGTCAGAATGAACTCGGTGAGACCGATTTGTCATTTTTGGTTCCACCAAAATGATGACCAAGTTTCTGTTAAGGAGTTCATGTGTCTCCGTGACTTTGAAAGTTCAAACTTGGTTCCACCGATATGTGTTCTGCAAAAAGTTAAAACTAAGTATTTCTCTGTTCAAATTTTCAAACACATCTGAATTTTGTGATGCTCGTCCTTTCTATCTTTCCTATATCCACTTTACATGTTTTGTTGTTTGCTACTGAGTTTGTGCTTGCGTGTCAGATATGTCTGGTTCAGAAGATAGTCAAAATGACTTCAGAGAGCACAACGTAGAGATGGACTCATGCACTATTCCAGAGAAGTCTGCCTCTGACCCAAGTTCTCCCAACTCTCATGGTTTGCCCAAGGCATCCACCAGCTAAAGGAAGAAGCGGGTTTGTGATGAAGAGGATTCGGACTTTATGCTAGAGGAAACTTCAGCTGCTTTAAAGGCTCCAATGAAGACTGTCAGGAAAGTAACTGCTACCCATGTTGATCTGAGAGCACCTGAATATGCTAGGAAGAGCACATCACTTTCCACAGATGTACGTGCCAAGAAGGCTGGTGTGAAGAGGCCCAGGAAGAGAACTGTTCATCTTATTGGGAGAAAGACTTCAATGTATGAAGACCAAAAATATGTTGAGGAAGAAGCTCCTAAGGAGATCCCAGTTCCTCCCAAGAAGAAGAAGTTGATGGGTGATGTTATGAAATCTGCTCCTAAGCCTCCTGCCAAAGCAAAGAAGGTTGTAGCTCCCAGAAGGACTACCAAATACATACCTGCAGCTGCCAGGAGCAAAGACCCTGCATCCAGCGCCCATGCTGCAGAGGAGGAATAAGATGATAATGTGCCAATTCTCAGGAAGCTCGGACCAACCCTGCCAATTCACAATGTTGTTCATCCAATAGCAGAAGATATGAAGAAGAGGAAGGATGTCGGACTAAGAAAGTGGAGAGCTAATGATCCATATGCAGTCAGAAGAAGAACTATTGTTGACCCAATGTTTCACACCAAGGAACAACAAGAATTTTATGAGACTGTCTTGTTTGACGAGAGTCGTGCTGTCAGTGATATGAAGTATGTTGACTGGGCATATATCAAGGAAAATGGTAATTTCTTTCCCCATGTCCAAGAGAAATTTAGGTTAGTGGACATTGAAAAGTTTGTTGGAAAAGAGATGACCCCATGGAATGATGAGATGATCATGCAATTCTATGCAACTGTTCATTTCTATGATGACTCTTTAGTTTGGATGACTGATGATCACAAGTATGAAGCCACAATTGCTGAATGGGTTGCTATCATTGGTGCCCCCAAGCAGGAAGATCGAGATGTAGATGTGTATGTAGAAGCGAAGTAGAATCACAACTCAATGGCCAATATGTACAAGACAATTCCACACAAGTACTTGGCTAGTCACAAGATGGGTTCAGTGTACTTTCTGCAAGTAGGCATTCCTACTACAAACACTATTCTAAGATACACCCTGATGCCTAAATCAAGAGATCCAAAGAAGATTATAGGACATTCCATCAACCTGTTGCACCTGCTAGACACTCATACCATATTCCGAGTGATGGATTTGATAGTAGAAACTATCTGAAGGACTGGTGCAGATCAGAACAGATCATGTGGATATGCTCCTTACGTTCAAATGCTTACGAATGACAAGCTAGCAAAGCATGCATATCTACTTGATAGTCCCCATCTACCTCTTTAGCTAGAGTTTGAAGACAATGAAGTGGTAATGGACGACAATGACCCCAACCGAGCTACAACAAGAATGGTAGCAGAGGCAGCAGAAGCTGAGGCTGCTAGAAATAGGCCACCACCAGTTCCACAACTCACAACTCAAGCTAAGAAAATGACATTTCTAGTTAGCTCTGTCCAAGGCATGGAGAAGAACATCCAGGAGATAGTGCAAAGTGAGAAAAGCCTTGAGAGAGTCATGGAAACCAAGTTTCATGACATGGATGTGAAGGTTTCTGAGTTGACAACTATAGTCATACAACTTCAACATGAAGTTGACTCAGTGGAGATCCCACGCTCACATGAGGAAGATGAAGAAGATGATGAGGAGGAGGAAGAGTCTCCTACTCCCACTACTACTCAGTTCAGCACCAGGCCTAGATCAGCTATTGTACCTGCTCAGGAGACAAGACAGACATCTTCACCACAAGCTTCAGCACCTTCAGAACTAGCTCCATCTCAAGCACCTTCGGTATCAACTCCTCTAGCCCCAGGACATTCAAAATTAGCCTTCGCAGACGCTCTTCTGTCGACTCCGTCATCAGCTGACCAGAGAGACGAGTAGTTCTATACTTTTGAGTTTTTTGGTAAGTTGTTGCCAAAGGGGGAGAAATGTATAGATCATAGACTTCGAGAGAGAGAGAGAGAGAGGAACTTTTGACCTTATTTTCTCTCATTTGGTTTTAAAAACTTTGGTCTTTTGGATGACTTTATCCTATCTGTGTGATTGATCATACACTATTATCTCTTAGCCATCTGTGTGATGATCTTTCACTTATCTTGTTGGTGACATGTGTATTGCTATTCGTCCCTATTTTTTTACGCACCACCAATATGTATGTGACATGGAAGAGTGACTGATGATCCTAATCGATTGTGCATTTGCATTCAAATGCAAATTTTAAATAATGCACAAATTTAGGGGGAGCTCTTGCTTTTCACATACTTCTCAAAGCGTTGATGCTAATCATTGATTATACCTATTGCTGAAGCTTTGATCTATATGTTGTCATTAATTACCAAAAAGGGGGAGATTTAAAGCACAATTGCTCCCTAGGGTGGTTTTTATAATTGATCACAACATATGCATCATTGGACTAATATGTTTTCCAAGTATATTTCAGAAAAAGTTCAAAAGATGTTATGGCTTAAGGTTTTTGTGGAGATTCCCTTCGATGCAAGAAAGGAATAATATTAGCTCAAGCTTAAAGCTAGAAGACTCTTCATTTTATATTTGTGAGAAATCACTTTTGAATCCATAGGAAAGACAATAGTATTAAAAGGGGACGAGGTAGTAAAATGAATTGATTGATCAAATGATCAAAGTTAGCCACCAAAACACTGAGTCATTTTTCCCACATATCCGATATGTCAAGATCCACATTCACAAATTCGGTGTCACCAACATTTCCATATCGGACGCACCGAGTTTGACCTCAGACATTAACCCTAGCCATACCCCCATATTTGTGCAACCGAAACCAAGTCGGTGCTACCGAGTTCACTGTGACCAACGTTCTGTTGCCAAGATACACAAAATTGGAATTTCCGAGTTTGAGTATCGGTGCCACCGAGTTTGGCCATCTGACCGTTAGCCACCTTTTCGGTGCCACCGAGTTTCATATATTGGTTTCACCGAGATTAAGAAGTTCACACCTTTGTGCTAATCGGTACCACCGAGTTTTCCCTTTTGTGTGTAATGGTTGGATTTTGGCTGCTGTCTATATATACTCCTTCACCCACCTCTCATTCGTGGTAGAAGCACTCATAAGACACACTTCACTGCCAAATCCATTTTCTGAGAGAGAACCACCTACTAATGTGTTGAGACCAAGATATTCCAATCCTATCATTTGAAACTTGATCTCCAGCCTCCCAAAACTTCTTTCCACCAAATCAACATCTCCTACCCATGCATATTCTGTGATAAAATGGTTTGTGTTGAGGAGACTATCTTTAGAAGCACAAGAGCAAGGAGTTCATTGATCTACCACATCTATTACCTTTTGGAGGGTGGTGCCTCCTAGATTGGTTTGGTGTCGCTTGGGAGCCTCCTACTTTGTGTTGTGGAGTTGAACCAAGATGTTTGTCAGGGCAAGGAGATCACCTACTTCGTGAAGATCTACCGTGAGTAAGGCTAGTCCTCCATGGACGGAAGCCATGGTGGAATAGACAAGGCCGCTTCTTTGTGGACACTCAATGGGTGGATCCCTCCATGGACTCTGATGACCCACAAGTATAGGGGATCAATCGTAGTCCTTTCGATAAGAAAGAGTGTCGAACCCAACGAGGAGAAGAAGGCTATGATAAACGGTTTTCAGCAAGGTAATAACTGCAAGCACTGAAAGTAGCGGTAACAAGTGATGGTGTAGTGAGGTGAAACATAGAAAACGAAAAGTAACAAGTAACAAGTTGTAGCAACGGTGCAGCAAAGTGGCCCAATCCCTTCTGTAGCAAGGGACAGGCCTGAACAAAGCTTATAAGAGGAAAAACACTCCCGAGGACACACGGGAATTTCTGTCATGCTAGTTTCATCATGTTCATATGATTCGCGTTTGTTACTTTGATAGCTTGATATGTGGGTGGACCGGCGCTTGGGTACTTCCCTTACTTGGACAAACATCCCACTTATGATTAACCCCTCTCGCAAGCATCCGCAACTACGAAAGAAGAATTAAGACAACGTCTAACCATAGCATTAAACTAGTGGATCCAAATCAGCCCCTTACGAAGCAACGCATAGACTAGGGTTTAAGCTTCTATCACTCTAGCAACCCATCATCTACTTACTACTCCCTAATGCCTTCCTCTAGGCCCAAATATGGTGAAGTGTTATGTAGTCGACGTTCACATATCAGCACTACAGGAAAAACAACATACAACATATCAAAATACCGAACGAATATCAAATTCACATGACTATTATCAGCATGACTTATCCCATGTCCTCAGGAACAAAAGTAACTACTCACAAAGCATAATCATAATCATGATCAGAGGTGTAATGAATAGCATCAAGGATCTGAACATAAACTCTTCCACCAAGTAATCCAACTAGCATCAACTACAAAGAGTAATCAACACTACTAGCAACCTTACAAGTACCAATCGGAGTCGCGAGACGGAGATTGGTTACAAGAGATGAACTAGGGTTTGGAGAGGAGATGGTGCTGATGAACATGTTGATGGATATGACTCCCCTCCGACGAGAGGAGTCTTGGTGATGACGAAGGCGGCGATTTCCCCCTCCGGGAGGGAAGTTTCCCCGGCAGGATCGTCCTGCCAGAGCTCTAGATTGGATCTGCTCAAGTTCCGCCTCATGGCGGTGGAGAATCCACGAAAAAGCTCCACCCTGATTTTTTCTCGAACGAAACCCTTCATATAGCAAAAGAGGGGGGCCAGTGGGCCACCAGGTAGCCCACAAGCCCTGTTGCCGCAGCGAGGGGGTAGGTCGCGGCAACCAGGCTTGTGGGCCCCTGGCTGCTCCCCTCTGACGCTTCTTTCTCCCAGTATTTTTTATATATTCCCAAAAAAACCTGGTTGATTTTCAGGGCATTTGGAGTTGCGCAGAATAGAGGACTCAGACTTGCTCCTTTTCCAGTCCAGAATTCCAGTTGCCGGCATTCTCCCTCTTCAAATAAACCTTGCAAAATAAGAGAGAAAAGGCATAAGTAAGGTTCCACAAAGTATAATAACAGTCCATAAAGCGTTAAATATCAACATGAAAGCATGATGCAAAATGGACGTATCAACTCCCCCAAGCTTAGACCTCGCTTGTCTTCAAGCGAAAACTAAGACCCAAAACATGTCCACATGTTTAGGGATGAAGGTGTCGATAAAACTTAATACGGACATGAGGGCATCATGATCACACATAGAACAGGAATACATCATAGAGATTCTTATGGGAAAGTAACAATTCCTTCATGAAGCAAAGTATGAAACAAAAACCTTACCGAGAAGTAGCCAACAACAGTCCATAGTCATTGAAGCAAATGCAATTTATCATAACATCAGAAAGAGTCAAATAAGAGCTTGTAAGGCAAATCCACATACTCAATCATCTCTTTTGTTTGCCACAATTGTTACAACTCACGTGGTACTCATGATATCAAAGTTTCGGTTGGACACACAGAAAGATAGAGGCTTACAATTTTGCCTCCCAACCATTTACCTCAAGGGTAAAGTCAACAACAATAAAGCATAAGTACACAACTCCAAGTTGACATATGAATATAGATCTTTCCCAAGCATATGATGTTCACCAAGAAAAATGCTAAATAAGGAATTGGTGAAGATCACCATGACTCTTACAAGGGCAAAAAAGTAAAGGTACAAGATAGGCCCTTCGCAGAGGGAAGTAGAGGTTGTCATGCGCTTTTGAGGTTTGGATGCGTGTCCTTTTAGTGCGGAGGAACGTCACTTTATATTGCCTCCTGTGATAAAGAACTTTATTATGCAGTCTGTCGCTTTTATGTCTTCCTCATCACAGGTTCGTACAAATCTTATTTTCTACACACTAATAGATCATACATATTAGAGAGAAATTTTTATTACGTGCAGCAATGACAACTTACTTGAGGGATCTTATTCAATCCATGGGTAGGTATGGTGGACACTCATGGCAAAACTGGGTTGAAGGTTTATGGATGCACAAGTAGTATCTCTACTTGGTGCGGGAGTTTTGGCTAATATGAGGTGGAAGAAAACGTCACATGCTAAGGGATCTCTAATCATATAACATTGTTTGGAACCAAGCAAACACAATTCATTATGTTGTCTTCCTTGTCCAACATCTACTTCTAAGCATGTAATAGTTTGGTGAGTGCTCACAATTATAGAAAGTGTCTAAGATGATATATTTATATGTGAACCTCTCTTTCCTTATTACTTCTTATTAATTGCAACAATGAGTGAGGTCTATGTTGGTCTATTCTCAACAAGTTTCAATCATCATACTTGTTATATGTGAAGCTATCACTTTCCATAAGATCATCTCATGATCTTTCATGCTATCGTTCTTTTCATACTTTTGATCATGGCACAAAGCAAAGCCATTGACTAAGATACTATTTATTATATAGCTCGCAAGCTCGAATACATCGGGGGAGACACAAGGCAAAAGACTGAAACTAAAACAGTAAAGACTTATTCCACTAAGAGAAGAAATAAAAACTGAAAAGGAAAGAACTAAAACAAAGGTACAATCAAAAGATATAAAGGTGATACGATACCAGGGGAACTCCCCCAAGCTTGGCAAAAGCCAAGGGGATTGCCCATACCAACGTTTAGTTGTCTTCCTTTGGTGGTGATGGTGGTGGAGTTGTTGAAGTAGTCTTTGCCTTTGATTCCAAGAGAGCTATCAATCTTTGATTTATACATTTGAGATCTGCGACATGGTTTTCCAGCAAAACAACTTCACGAGAAAGGGAAATATTGCGAGCACGAGTTGTTTCACAAAACCTCAAGAGTTCAATCAAGGATGGAGACAGCACGTGGAGGAAGGGTTGGAGAAAATCTAATCCTTCAACGTCTTCAATGTTGAACATAGGTTGAACTTCCTCCCTAGCTTGGGTTTTCTCCTTAGCTTTGTCCCTGGCTTCCGTGACTTCTACTCTTTTCAGATCAGCATCTACTTCTTCATGAACTTGAGGGAGATTATTCTCCCCAACAGATTCCTGAGACATCTTTGCTCTAAATTTGCGGCACACAACAGGCTCGAAACCAAAACAGAGGAAAACTGCGCGATATGGAGATCAAAACCCTTGCGCGTATATATAATGATTTTTTCTGGACCAGAAGGAGTGCTCCGCAAGAAAACAGAGTCCGGGAGGCACACGAGGTGCCCACAAGCCCTGTTGCCGCGGCCAGGGGGAGGCCATGGCAACCAAGCTTGTGGCCGCCTCGTGCGCTCTCCGGACTGCTTTTTATTTTTCTAATTTTCCATAAAATCCAAAACGCAGAAAATTTCCTATTGGAAAAGTTTCGGAGTCCAATTACTTAACGAAACACACACCTCTTCATTTTCAGGGTCTGAAACAGGCTGATAAACATCCCTTATGTACTCCTCTGGAGTTATGATATTGATGATATTGGTCTCAACATTTATGGGAGTACCAGAGATGTAATGCTTGATTCTTTGCCCATTTACCACTCTAGGAAAATTACCTTTCGTGTTATTGATTTTGATGGCACCGGAACGATATACTTCCTCGACAACGTAGGGACCTTCCCATTTAGAGAGAAGCTTGCCTGCGAAGAATCTTAAACGAGAATTGTATAGCAGGACATAATCACCTACATTGAACTCTCGTTTTTGTATTCTTTTATCGTGCCATCTCTTAACCTTTTCCTTGAACAACTTGGCATTCTCATATGCGTGGGCCCTCCATTCAACTAATGACCTGATATCAAACAACCGCTTCTCACCGGCAAGTTTGAAATCGAAGTTGAGCTCTTTGATTGCCCAATAAGCTTTGTGTTCCAGCTCAAGAGGTAAATGACAGGCCTTACCGTAAACCATTTTATATGGCGACATGCCCATGGGATTCTTATAAGCAGTCCTATAAGCCCATAGTGCATCGTCAAGTTTGCTAGACCAATTCTTTCGAGATCTATTGACGGTCTTTTGTAAGATCAATTTGATCTCCCTATTACTCAACTCCACTTGACCACTAGACTGAGGATGATAAGGAGATGCAACTCTATGGTTGACATCATACTTAGCGAGCATCTTGTGTAAAACACCATGAATGAAGTGTGAACCTGCATCGGTCATCAGATATCTAGGGACTCCAAATCTTGGGAAAATGACTTCTTTAAGCATCTTAATAGAGGTGTGGTGATCAACATTTTTAGTAGGTATAGCCTCTACCCAGTTAGTGACATAATTCACAGCAACTAAGATGTGAGTATACCCATTGGAACTTGGGAAAGGTCCCATATAATCAAAGCCCTAGACATCAAATGGTTCAATGACAAGTGAATTGTTCATAGGCATTTCCTGACGCTTACTGATATTCGTATTCTTTGGCATTTGTCACAAGACAAGACAAACTTACGGGCATTCTTGAAGAGAGTGGGCCAATAGAAACCTGATTACAATACCTTATGAGTAGTTCTGTCTCCAGCATGGTGTCCTCCGTAGGCTTCGGAATGACACTTCTGCAGGATCTGTCCCCGTTCATGTTCAGGCACACAACGTCTAATAACACCATCTACTCCTTCCTTATAAAGGTGAGGATCATCCCAAAAGTAGTGTCTCAAATCAAAGAAGAATTTCTACTTTTGCTGGTAGGTGAAACTGGGTGGCATGTATTTGGCTACGATATAGTTTGCGTAATCAGCATACCACGGTGCACTATGTGAAGTGCAGATGACATTCAATTGCTCATCAGGAAAGCTGTCATCAATAGGTCATGGGTCATCAAGGACATTCTCTAGCCTAGACAAGTTATCTGCTACAGGGTTATCGGCACCCTTTCGGTCAACAACGTGCAAATCAAATTCCTGTAGCAGGAGAACCCATCTGATTAGCTTAGGCTTAGCGTCGTTCTTCTCCATAAGGTACTTAATAGCAGCATGATTAGAGTGAATAGTGACTTTGGAGTCAACTATATAAGATCTGAACTTTTCACATGCAAACACGACTGCTAAAAACTCCTTCTCCGTAGTGGCATAGTTTCTTTGGGCACTGTCTACAGTTTTACTAGCGTAGTGAATGACATTCAACTTCTTGTCAACTCTTTGTCCTAGAACAGCACCAACAGCATAATCACTAGCATCGCACATGATTTCAAAGGGCAAGTTCCAATCAGGTGGTTGAACAATAGGCGCGGTTATCAAGGCCCTCTTAAGTATTTCGAAAGCTTCCTCACAATCCTCATCAAAAACAAAAGGAACGTCCTTCTGCAAGAGGTTGGTAAGAGGCCTAGAAATCTTAGAGAAGTCTTTAATGAAGCTTCTATAGAAACCAGCATGACCTAGGAAACTTCGTATACCTCTGATATCTGTGGGGCAAGGCATTTTCTCAATTGCATCAACCTTAGCCTTATCAACTTCAATGCCTTTCTCAGAGATTTTGTGTCCTAAGACGATGCCTTCACAAAAGTCAGAGAATATAGCCATCATACATCTTTGAAAGGTGGCAGGTGCATTGCACAAGCCAAAAGGCATACATCTATAAGCAAAGGTACCGAAGGGGCAGGTGAAAGTGGTTTTCTCCTGATCCGATTGTGCAATAGGTATTTGCGAGAAACCTGAATAACCGTCTAGAAAGCAGAAGTGTGTGTGTTTAGATAGACTTTCTAGCATTTGGTCGATAAATGACAAAGGATAATGGTCTTTCCTGGTTGCCTTGTTCAGTTTCCGGAAGTCTATCACCATCCTATAGCCAGTAATAATCCTCTGTGGGATTAGTTCATTCTTATAATTAGGAACAACGGTGATACCTCCCTTATTGGGCACACAATGTACTGGACTTACCCAATCACTATGAGCAACAAGATAAATGATTCCTGCTTCAAGAAGCTTTAATATTTCTTTTCTCACGACCTCTTTCATCCTCGGATTTAATCTCTGTTGATGATCAACAACTGACTTAGAATCAGGATCGGTTTTAATCTTGTGCTGACATAGACTGGGACTAATACCCTTTAGATCATCAAGAGTATAACCAATGGCAGCACGGTGCTTCCTCGAAGTTTTTAATAACTTCTTCTCTTCGTGATTCGACAGGTGAGCACTAATAATAACAGGATATATCTCCTTCTCATCAAGGTAGGCATACTTAAGAGTATCGGGTAACTGTTTTAGCTTGAACACAGGATCACCCTTTGGTGGGGGAGGATCCCCAAGCTGTTCAACAGGCAGATTATTCTTGAGAATAGGATATTGTTCTAAAACAATTTTATCTATCTCATCTCTTTCATCCATATGCATATGATTTTCATGCTCAAGAAGATATTTCTCTAAAGGATCCGTAGGAGGTACGGCAATATAGACAAGAGCAATGATTTCATCCCTACGAGACGACTCTTTTTCATGGGGTTGTCTTCCAAACTTGGAGAAGTTAAATTCATGAGACACACCCTCGAAACTAAAAGTGACAGTCTGTTTAATGCAATCAATGTGAGCATTGACAGTGTTGAGAAAGGGTCTACCAAATATGAAGGGACAAAAGCTATCTTGTGCAGTAGCAAGGACGAGGAAATCAGTAGGATACTTCGTCTTACCACACAAGGCTTCTACATCTCTCACAATTCCCACAGGGCAGATAGTGTCTCTATTAGCTAGCGTAATAGTGACATCAATGGGTTCTAACTCAGCAGGTGCAATCTCATCTTTGATTTCATCATATAGGGACCGGGGTATTGCACTAACACTAGCACCCATATCACATAAACCATGATAACAGTGATCTCCTATCTTGACAGAAACAACGGCCAGGCCAACTACAGGTCCGTATTTGTCTTTCGCGTGAGGTTTAGCAATTCTAGCGGAGTCCTCACAGAATTTGATAACATGCTCGTCTATGTCTTCGGTTAAGAGATCTTTGATAATAGCAACACTAGGTTCAACTCTAATTTCCCCAGGGGGTGCAAGTGGTCTAATGTAACCCCTACGTATCACAGTTGGAGCTTTAGAATAATCCTTTTTCCTAGCAGGGCAAGGTGGTTTCTCAGCGTAGGCACAAGGAACAATAGGATCACTAAAGGCAATGACTTTCTCTTCAACTAGATTGGGTTTAACTATGTTGACTTCTATAGGAGGATGATACTTAAACCACTTTTCTTTGGGAAGATCAACATCAGCAGCAAAAGATTCACATAGAGAAGCTACTATCTCATAGTCAAGTCCATACTTAGCGCTAAAATCTCTAGAAGTGTTTGTTTCAACAAAAGATTTAACGCAATCAAACTAGAAATTCATACATGACTCCTTACCTTCTTCAAGCTCCCAATCTTCAGAGTTACGTTTGATTCTTTCCAATAAATTCCACTTGTGGTCAATATCCTTCTTCATAAAAGAACCGGTACAAGAAGTGTCAAGCATGGTACGATCTTCATGAGAAAGCCGAGCATAAAAGTTTTGAGTGATAATTTCTCTCGAGAGCTCATGATTGGGGCATGAATATAGCATTGATTTAAGCCTCCCTCAAGCTTGAGCTATGCTTTCCCTGTCACGAGGCCAAAAGTTATAAATATAATTCTGATCACGATGTACTAAATGCATAGGATAAAACTTCTGATGAAATTCCAATTTCAACCGATTGTAGTCCCATGATCCAGTATCATCACATAGCCTATACCATGTCAATGCCTTATCCTTCAAAGATAAAGGAAAGACTTTCTTCTTTACCTCATCCTCGGGAAAACCTGCAAGCTTAAATAAACCACAAACTTCATCTACATAGATTAGATGCAAGTCTGGATGTGAAGATCCGTCTCCTGTAAAAGGATCAGCCAGCAGTTTCTCAAGCATACCCGAAGGAATTTCATAAAAGATATTTTCAGTAGGTACCTCAGGTTAAGTAGCAACTCCTCGTGCTTCCGTTCATGGTGAAGATACCCCGAACAAATTCCTCAAAGGAACAATTTCCATAGTGACAAGTGACAATAAATTTCAGCACAGTATATAAATGTTTCCTTACCAAATTCCACTTACCAAAGGCACTTCCCTCCCCGGCAACGGCGCCAGAAAAGAGTCTTGATGACCCACAAGTATAGGGGATCAATCGTAGTCCTTTCAATAAGTAAGAGTGTCGAACCCAATGAGGAGAAGAAGGCTCAGATAAACAGTTTTCAGCAAGGTAATAACTGCAAGCACTAAAAGTAGCGGTAACAAGTGATGGTGTAGTGAGGTGAAACGTAGCAAGCGAAAAGTAACACGTAACAAGTAGTAGCAACGGTGCAGCAAAGTTTCCCAATCCCTTTTGTAGTAAGGGACAAGCCTGAACAAAGTCTTATAAGAGGAAAAACGCTCCCGAGGACACACGGGAATTTCTGTCATGCTAGTTTCATCATGTTCATATGATTCGCGTTCGTTACTTTGATAGTTTGATATGTGGGTGGACCGGCGCTTGGGTACTTCCCTTACTTGGAAAAGCATCCCACTTATGATTAACCCCTCTTGCAAGCATCCGCAACTATGAAATAAGAATTAAGACAACGTCTAACCATAGCATTAAACTAGTGGATCCAAATCAGCGCCTTACAAAGCAACGCATAGACTGGGGTTTAAGCTTCTGTCACTCTAGCAACCCATCATCTACTTACTACTCCCTAATGCCTTCCTCTAGGCCCAAATATGGTGAACTGTTATGTAGTCGACATTCACATAACACCACTAGAGGAAAAACAACATACAACATATCAAAATACCAAACGAATATCAAATTCACATGACTATTATCAGCATGACTTATCCCATGTCCTCAGGAACAAAAGTAACTACTCAGAAATCATAATCATAATCATGATCAGAGGTGTAATGAATAGCATCAAGGATCTGAACATAAACTCTTCCACCAAATAATCCAACTAGCATCAACTACAAAGAGTAATCAACACTACTAGCAACCTTACAAGTACCAATCAAAGTCGCGAGACGGAGATTAGTTACAAGAGATGAACTAGGGTTTGGAGAGGAGATGGTGCTGATGAAGATGTTGATGGTGATGACTCTCCTCCGACGAGAGGAGTGTTGGTGATGACGAAGGCGACGATTTCCCCCTTCGGGAGGGAAGTTTCCCCGGCAGGATCGTCCTGCCGGAGCTCTAGATTGGATCTGCTCAAGTTCCGCCTCGTGGCGGCGGAGAATCCACGAAAAAGCTCCACCCTGATTTTTTCTCGGACGAAACCCTTCATATAGCAAAAGAGGGGGGCTAGTGGGCCACCAGGGTGCCCACAAGCCCTGTTGCCGCGGCCAGGGGGTAGGTCGCGGCAACCAGGCTTGTGGGCCCCTGGTTGCTCCCCTCTGACGCTTCTTTCGGCCAGTATTTTTTATATATTCCCAAAAAATCCACGTTGATTTTCAGGGTATTTGGAGTTGCGCAGAATAGAGGACTCAGACTTGCTCCTTTTCTAGTCCAGAATTCCAACTGTCGGTATTCTCCCTCTTCAAAGAAACCTTGCAAAATAAGAAAGAAAAGGCATAAGTAAGGTTCCACAAAGTATAATAACAGTCCATAAAGCGTTAAATATCAACATGAAAGCATGACACAAAATGGACGTATCAAACTCGCGCAATCGTTACCCTCCGTGGGTTGAAGTCTCCACTAACATGGATGTACGATAGCGCCACCTATCGGAACCATGCCAAAAATCACCGTGTCAACCTAATGCATTTGATCTCCCTACCTTTCTCCTCTACTTTACACTTGCATGTTTTACTTTCCGCTGCTATACTCTTAGAATTGCATGTGTAGGGTGTACTTTACCTACTATAACTGTCGTAACTGGCTCTTAACTAGAATTGGGAAAAGGCAAAAAAATTGTCTTGTCAAGTAGTCTAACCCCCCCCTCTAGACATACTTTCGATCCTACAAACACGATCACGGAGGGGTTCATCATCCTCATTGGTGCTCCTCCAATGATGCGTGAGTAGTTCATATCAGACCTACGGGTTGTTAGGCAGTAGCTAGCTTGCTTTGTCTCTCGTTTTGGTTCTCAATACAATGGTTTCTTGGAGATCTATTTGATGTCACTCATTCATTTGTGGTGTGTTTGTTGGGATCCGATGAATTGTGAGTTTATGATCAAATTTATGAAATTATATCCATTATTTATTATTATAGGCCCGTATTTCTTCTCCAAGATTTGGTTTTTGTTTGGTCACTTGGTCTTTTATCTTGCAATGGAAAGAGTTGCTTTGTGATGGGTTCGATCTTGCGGTGCTCAATCTTAGTGACAGAAAGAGACATGACACACATGTTGCTATTAAGGATAGGACCTATTCCTACATGAATAGATCTTGTCTACATCATGTCATTATTCTTAAAGCATTACTCCGTTTCTTCATGAACTTAATACAATAGATGCATGCTGGATAGCGGTCATTGTGTGGAGTAATAGTAGTCGATGCAGGTAGAGGTCGGTCTACTTGTCTTGGACGTGATGCCTATATACATGATCATTGTCTTGGATATCGTCAAATTTTTTTGCTCTTCTATCAATTGCCCAACAGTAATTTTTCTACCCATCGTTTTCTATTTTCTTGAGAGAAGCCACTAGTGAAACCTATGACCCCCGGGTCTATTTCACATAATCTATTCGCAATCTCTACTTTGCTATTCACATTTCCATTTTATTTGCTCTTTTATTTTCACATATATATTATCAAAAAACCCCAAAAATACCTTGTTGTGTTTTATTTGCCATCACTTTATTTGCATCTCTCAATCTATCCTTTTACTTTACCCACGAGGGATTGACAACCCCTACACGCATTGGGTTGCGAGGATTTCTTATTTGTAAGTAGGTACCACTTACATAGTCTTATGGATCTTAGTACTGGATTGATACCTTGGTTTCATAACTAGGGGAAATACTTGTTGTCGCTGTGCTACATCACCCCTTAGGTTTGGAGGGAAACCAACGCAAATCAGCAAGGAGTCACTAAGCCCCGAGCGTGGAGGACGTCCTCACTCGGAGCCAGCTTTATCTTAGGAGAATTATGGTTCGCAACTAAGAAGCGAAGGTAGCTATTGCAAACTAAATAATGGTCTTGTCCATCTTGGCATCCGAATGGGGTTCTGCCCTCATTCGGAACCATTTTTACTTAGGAGAAAGTAGGTTCGCTACTAAGCCCCCGAGCGTGGAGGTCGTCCTAACTTGGGGTATGTTTTGGGGGCAGTAGGAAAGGATGTTTCACCAGAGTGAGAAGTTTGACAAAAAAGGTAAAGGGAAAAAACACTTTATTCATCAAATAATTCGGATTTATTACAAGAATGAAAATATACGTTCTATGTATAGAACTTGCGGAGCAGATCTGCTTTCCAGGTTCTGGGCTCTTCTATCTCATTTTTGAAGTTGTAAAGCCCATAGGCTCCGTTATGCATGACTTTTGAGATTGCGTAGGAACCTTGCCACGGAGGAGCGAGCTTGTGGGGCTTTTGCTGGTCCGGTCGGAGGACCAGGTCGCCCTCCTGGAAGGCTCGCCCTCTGACTTGCTTATCATCGTAGCACCTAAGATCTTGCTGATATAACATGGATCGGACAAGGGCTAGTTCTCTCTCTTCCTCCAAGAGATCAAGACCATCTTGACGCGCTGCATTGGCTTCAGCTTCATTGTATTGCTCCACTAGGGGAGAGTTATGATGCAAGTCACTCAACAAAATTGCTTCGACTCCATACACCATGAAGAAAGGGGTACGCTTGGTGGAACGATTCGGGGTCGTTCGCATGCCCCACGGGACGGATGGCAGTTCTTCCACCCATGCTCCTATAGCGTACATGAGATCCCTCAACAATCGGGGCTTCAATCCTTGAAGTATCGTACCATTCACTCGCTCTGCTTGACCATTCGACTGCGGGTGAGCCACGGAGGTGTAATTGTTGGGGAACGTAGTAATTTCAAAAAAAATCCTACACTTTACAAGGATCTATCTAGGAGAAACCAGCAACTAGCAAAGGGGTAGAGCATCTTCATACCTTTGAAGATCTCTAAGCAGAAGTTTTAATAGAACGCGGTTGATGGAGTCATACTCGTAGCGATTCATATCGCGGTTAATTCCAATCTAAGCGCCGAACAACGGCGCCTGTGCGTTCAATACACGTGCAGCCTGGTGACGTCTCCTACGCCTTGATCCAGCAAGGAGGGAGGAGAGGTTGAGGGAGAGCTCCGGCAGCATGACGGCGTGCTGATGGTGGAGCTGCGTGGTACTCCGACAGGGCTTCACCAAGCTCTACGGAGGACGAGGAGGAGAAGAGGTAGGGTTGCGCCTTGGAGGTCGAAGAACTTGTGTCTAGCAACCCCAAACCCATCCGGGTGTCCCAGTACAATACCGATGAAATCCGAAACTCTTTCGGCGATCAAAACTACACTTCCTATATATGAATCCTTACCTCTGGACCATTCCGGAACTTCTCGTGACGTCTGGGATCTCATCCGGGACTCCGAAAAACCTTCGGTAACCACGTATACTATTCCCATAGCAACCCTAGTGTCATCAAACCTTAAGTGTGTAGACCCTACGGGTTCGGGAAACATGCACACATGATCGAGACACCTCTCCGGTCAATAACCAACAGCGGGGTCTGGATATCCATGTTGGTTCCCGCATGTTCCACGATGATCTCATCGTATGAACCGTGATGCCGGGGATTCAATCAATCCCGTATGCAATTCCCTTTGTCTACCGGTATGATCCTTGCCCGAGATTCGATCGTCGGTATCCCTATACCTTGTTCAATCTCATTACCGGCAAGTCCCTTTACTCGTCCCATAACACATCATCCTGTGGCTAACTCCTTACTCACATTGAGCTCATTACGATGATGTCTTACCTAGTAGGCCTAGACATACCTCTCCGTCACACGGAGTGACAAATCCCAGTCTCGATTTGTACAACCCAACAGACACTTTCAGAGATAACTGTAGTGCACCTTTATAATCACCCAGTTACGTTGCGACGTTTGGTACACCCAAAGAACTCCTACGGTATCCTAGAGTTGCACAATCTCATGGTCTAAGGAAATGATACTTGACATTAGAAAAGCTTTAGCAGACGAACAAAGCGATCTAGTGCTATGCTTAGGATTGGGTCTTATCCATCACATCATTCTCCTAATGATGTGATCCTATTATCAATGACATCCAACGTCCATGATCATGAAACCATGATCATCCATTAATCAACGAGCTAACCAACTAGAGGCTCACTACGGACACATTGTGATCTATATATTCGCACATGTATTACAATTTCCGGTTAATACAATTATAGCATGAACAATAGACAATTATCAATAACTAGGAAATATAATAATAACCATTTTATTATGGCCTCTAGGGCATATTTCCAACAGTCTCCCACTTGCACTAGAGTCAATAATCTAGTTACGTTGTGATGAATCGAACACCCATAGAGTTCTGGTGCTGATCATGTTTTGCTTTGGAATAGGTTTAGTCAATGGATCTGCGACATTCAGATCCATATGTACTTTACAAATATCTATATATCCAACCTGGATGTATCCACGAATGGAGTTGAAGCAGCGCTTGATGTGCTTAGTCTTCTTGTGAAACCTGGGCTCCTTGGCAATGACAATAGCACGAGAGTTGTCACAAAATAGAGTCATTGGGCCTCACGCACTGGGAATGACTCCTAGGTCGGTGATGAACTCGTTCATCCAGACTCCTTCATGCGCTGCTTCCAAAGCATCTATGTACTCCGCTTCACATGAAGATGCCGCCATGACGCTTTGCTTGCAACTGCACCAGCTGACTGCCCCATTATTCAAAATATACACGTATCCGGTTTGTGACTGATACGTCCATTTTGCATCTTGCTTTCATGTTGATATTTATCGCTTTATGGACTGTTATTATACTTTGTGCAACCTTACTTATGCCTTTTCTCTCTTATTTTGCAAAGGTTTATTTGAAGAGGGAGAATACCGGCAGCTGGAATTCTGGACTGGAAAAGGAGCAAGTCTGAGTGCTCTATTCTGCGCAACTCTAAATGTCCTGAAAATCAACGTGGATTTTTTTTGGATTTTATAAAAAATACTGGGTGAAATAAGTGTCAGAGGGGAGTAATCAAGGGCCCACAAGCCTGGTTGCCACGGCAACAGGGCTTGTGGTGACCCTTGCGGCCCACTAGCCCCCCTCTTTTGCTATATGAAGGGTTTCGTTCCAGAAAAAATCATTCGGGAGCTTTTTCGTGGTTTCGCCACCACCACGAGGCGGAACTTGAGCAGATCCAATCTAGAGCTCCGGCAGGATGATCGTGCCGGGGAAACTTCCCTCCCGGAGGGGGAAATCGTCGCCTTCGTCATCACCAACAGTCCTCTCGTCGGAGTGGAGGCATCTTCATCAACATCTTCATCAGCACCATCTCCTCTCCAATCCCTAGTTCATATCTTGTAACGAATCTCCGTCTCGCGACTCCGATTGGTACTTGTAAGGTTGCTAGTAGTGTTGATTACTATTTGTAGTTGATGCTAGTTGGATTACTTGGTCGAAGAGTTTATGTTCAGATCCTTGATGCTATTCATTACACCTCTGATCATGATTATGATTATGCTTTGTGAGTAGTCACTTTTGTTCCTGAGGACATGGGATAAGTCATGCTAATAATAGTCATGTGAGTTTGGTATTCGTTCGGTATTTTGATATGTTGTATGTTGTTTTTCCTGTAGTGGTGTTATGTGAACGTCGACTACATAACACTTCACCATTTTTGGGCCTAGAGTAAGGCATTGGGGAGTAGTAAGTAGATGATGGGTTGCTGGAGTGACAGAAGCTTAAACCCCAGTCTATGTGTTGCTTCGTAAGGGGCTGATTTGGATCCACTAGTTTAATGCTATGGTTAGACGTTGTCTTAATTCTTCTTTCGTAGTTGTGGATTCTTGCGAGAGGGGTTAATCATAAGCGGGATGCTTGTCCAAGTAAGGGCAGTACCGAAGCGCCGGTCCACCCACATATCAAACTATCAAAGTAACGAACGCGAATCATATGAACATGATGAAACTAGCATGACAGAAATTCCCGTGTGTCCTCGGGAGCGTTTTTCCTCTTATAAGACTTTGTGCAGGCTTGTCCCTTGCTACAAAAGGGATTTGGCCACTTGCTGCACCGTTGCTACTACTTGCTACTTGTTACTTTTCGCTTGCTACGTTTCACCTCACTACACCATCACTTGTTACCGCTACTTTCAGTGCTTGCAGTTATTACCTTGCTGACAACCTTTTATCAGAGCCTTCTCCTCCTCGTTGGGTTCGGCACTCTCACTTATCGAAAGGACTACGATTGATCCCCTATACTTGTGGATCATCAATGACTTGGAGTCATCCGGATCTGTGTCAAAGCTAACATCGACGTAACCCTTTACGACGAGCTCTGCGGCACCTCCATAAATGAGAAACATATCTTTAGTCCTTTTCAGGTACTTAAGGATGTTCTTGACTGTTGTCCAGTGATCCACTCCTGGATCACTTTGGTACCTGATACGTCTCCAACGTATCTATAATTTTTGATGGTTTCATGCTATTATCTTGTCAAACTTTGGATGTTTTGTATGCGTTTTATATCTTTTTTGGGACTAACTTATTAACTCAGTGCCAAGTGGCAGTTCCTATTTTTTGTGTTTTTGACCCTTTTCAAAGGATAATTTTAAGCGGAGTCCAAACAAAGTAAAATCTGCGGAATGATTTTTTCCATAACAGAAGATGCACGGGAAACTTGAGAACCAAAGCACGAGACCTCGAAGGAGGTCACAAGCCCACGAGGCCCGTTCTAGGGGGGCAGGCCTAGCAGGCTTGTGAGCTCCCCGTGGATCCCCTGCCCTAGGTCTTCCGCTTATATATTCCCTAAAATACCAGAAAAAATCAGGAGATCATCGAAAATACTCTTCCGCCGCCGCAAGCTTCTGTCTCCGCAAGATCCCATCTAGGGCACGTTCTGGTGCCCTGCCGGAGGGGGGATTCGGACACGGAGGGCTTCTTCATCAACACCATGACCTCTCCGATGATGCATGAGTAGTTCACCATAGACCTACGGGTCCATAGCTAGTAACTAGATGGCTTCTTCTCTCTTGGATCTTCAATACAAAGTTCTCCATGATCTTCATGGAGATCTATGCGATGTAATCTTCTTTTGCGGTGTGTTTGTCGAGATCCAATGAATTGTGGTTTTATGATCAGATTATCTATGAATCTTATTTGAGTTTCTTCTTATCTCTTATATGCATCATTTCATATCCTTGTAATTCTCTTCGAGTTGTGGGTTTTGTTTGGCCAGCTTGATCTATGATTCTTGCAATGGGAGAAGTGCTTGGTTTTGGGTTCATACCGTGCGGTGACCTCACCCAGTGACAGAAGGGGTAGCGAGGCACGTATCGTGTTGTTTCCATCAAGGGTAAAAAGATGGGGTTTTCATCATTTGTTTGAGATTATCCCTCTACATCATGTCATCTTGCTTAAGGCGTTACTCTGTTCGTCATGAACTCAATACACTAGATGCATGCTGGATAGCGGTCGATGTGTGGAGTAATAGTAGAAGAAGCAGAAAGTATCGATCTACTTGTCTCGGACGTGATGCCTATATGTATGATCATTGCCTTAGATATCGTCATGACTTTGCGCGGTTCTATCAATTGCTCGAGAGTAATTTGTTCACCCACCGTAATACTTGCTATTTTGAGAGAAGCCTCTAGTGAACACTATGGCCCCGGGTCTACTCCACACTATATTTTCAGCCTTACTCTTTTTCTTCGTTGCACTTTCCGCCTTCAGATCTCACTTTGCAATCAATCTTGAAGGGATTGACAAACCCTTTATAGCGTTGGGTGCAAGCTCTTTTGTGTTTGCGCAGGTACTCTGGACTTGACGCGATTCTCCTACTGGATTGATACATTGGTTCTCAAACTGAGGGAAATACTTACTGCTCCTATGCTGCATCGCCCTTTCCTCTTCAAGGGAAAAACCAACGCAAGCTCAAGAGACGACAGAAGGATTTCTGTCATCGTAGCAGAAGAATTTCTGGCGCCGTTGCCGGGGAGGATCAAGTCAAGAACTCATCCAAGTAAGTGTCGCAAACTCATCTCTTGCATTTACTTTTTTTGCCTCTCGTTTTCCTCTCCCCCACTTCTGAAAAACAAAAATTTACAAAAAGATTTGCCTTTTTCGTTTGCATTTTTCGTGCACCCTTTTCTCTCGCTTGATCTTTTTTTCGTTTGTGTGGGATAGTCTACCTTTCCTCATGGCTAGATCCACCACTTAGAATGATACTCCCGAGAACGAAGTTCTCAATTTCAAACAAATTGAGGGAGAAAACTTAAAGGACACTTGGTATAGGATTTGCAATGCTCAGAGTAGATCTACTCATAAGCAATCTACTACTGTCCTGCTTCGTAGCTTTTATGTGGGTATTTCTCCTTGGAATTTGTATATTCTGGACACCATCGTAGGTGAAAATTTCTTGGGTAGCCATACCGTTGATTCTTACGGAGCTGTAATAAATTTGGTAGGCTCACCCCCACTCATGGTTAACGGAACTACCTTAACTCTGGAACATGTGATGTGTAGGATGGATGTCATTGAAAATAAAGTTCCTACGATCGAGCTTATTGAGAATTTGGATAAAAAGATCCACAATCAAATCACCCAGTACAGATCCAAGGTGGGAATGGTTTTTAAAGTTTAAAGGAGAAGGAACCCACAGTTAACGAAAAACTAGGTCATGATTCCGCTAGGATTGGCAAACTAGAGGATGTTATAACCAACTTGGGTTCTGCTTTTGCCGCTGAGCAGAATAGTCCAATTTTTGCACGCAATAAGTTCACCAAGTATGATTTTGTTCCTAAAAATAGTGGTGAATCATCTAGCAAGAAAGATGAAAACCTTAAGATGATAAGTGATCACGCTACTTATGGTTTGAGCACCAAAGACGACGATACGTGATTTTATCGCCTTATGCCTAGCTAAGGGCGTTAAACAATAGCACTTGTCGGGAGGCAACCCAATGAATTTATTTCTTTTTCTTTCTGTTTTGTTGCATCCACACCATCATAATTCTTTTATGAGTGTGTTTTTTGTGTTTCTTTTTGTGTTTGAGCCAAGCAAAAATTTATGACTAGTCTTGGTGATGGTTGTTCAATCCTGCTCGACAAAGACAGAAACTTTTCGCTCACGAGATGATTTTTCATTTTTATTCAGAAAGATATTTTGAGTTGATTCTTTTTTATGCTGGTTGATATGCCTTTTTACCAAGAAGTCGTAATTTTTAAGAATTGCTGAGATACCAGAAGTATACAAAGTATACACATTGCTACAGACTGGTCTGTTTTTGACAGATTCTGTTTTTGTTGAGTTGGTTGCTTGTTTTGATGAAATTATGGATAGTATCGGGGGGTACTAGCAATGGAAAAGTGAGAATACAGTAACCTAACACCAATATAGATAGAATTCAAGGTTGCTACAGTACCTAAAGTGGTGGTAGCTTGTTTTCTTGTGCTAATGTTATCACGAGTTTCTGTTTAAGTTTTGTGTTGTTAAGTTTTCAAGTTTTGGGTGATGTTCTCATGGACAAAGAGATAAGGAGTGGAAAGAGCTCAAGCTTGGGGATGCCCAAGGCATCCCAAGCCAAATTCAAGGACACCAAAAAGCCTAAGCTTGGGGATGCCCCGGGAAGGCATCCCCTCTTTCGTCTTGAATCCATCGGTAACATTACTTGGGGCCATATTTTTATTCACCACGTGATATGTGTTTTTCTTGGAGCGTCTTGTATCTTAGGAGTCTTTTCTTTTTGTTGTCACAATCATCCTTGCTGCATACCTTTTGAGAGAGACATGCACTCATCGTGATTTTGCTAGAATGGTCATCGTGCTTCACTTATATCTTTTGAGCTAGATAATTTTGCTCTATGTGCTTCACTTAGATCTTTTAGAGCACGGCGGTGCGTGACTTGGTAGTTGGTTTATGCTATGAAAGTAGTCCCAAAGGTGATAGGTACCCAAATAGGATACAAAAACCTCCATCTTCATGTGCATTTAGTAGAAAGAGAAGTCTTGATTCCTCTCAATTAGTATTGAGACATGGATTTGGTAATATTAAGAGTTATGTTAGTAGGGTGTTGTGAATCTAGAAATACTTGTGTTGAAGTTAGTGATTCCCGTAGCATGCACGTATGGTGAACCACTATGTTAGGAATTCTAAGCATAATTGATCTATCGATTGTCATCCTTTGTGTTGAGGTCGGGATCGCGCGATGATTAACACCTACCAACCCTTCCCCTAGGAGTATGCGTTTAGCACTTTGTTTCGATTACTAATAAAAACTTTCGCAACAATTATGTGAGTTCTTCATGACTAATGTGAGTCCATGGTATAGATGCACTTTCACCTTCCACCATTGCTATCCTCTCTAGTACCGCGCAATTCTCGTCGGTGCACAAACCCACCATATGCCTTCCTCAAAACAACCACCATACCTACCTACTATGGCATTTTCATAGCCATTCCGAGATATATTGCCATGCAACTCCCACCGTTCTGTCTCATGACTTGTGCCGTCACTCTCATATTGCCATTGCATGATCGTAAGCTAGATCGTTGCACATCCCGGTACACTACCGGAGGCATTTCCTATAGAGCCATCATCGTTCTAAGCTTTAAGCTGTGAGTAAATAAAAGTGTGATGATCATCATTATTGGAGCATTGTACCATGTGAGGAAAAAAAAAGAGCCCAAAGAGCCCAAAAAATATAGAGGCCAAGAGCTTAAATAAAAAAAAGAGAGAAAAAGAGAGAAGGGACAATGCTACTATCTTTTTCCACACTTATGCTTCATAATAGCACCATGTTCTTCATGATTGAGAGCCTCTCATTTTGTCACCACCATATACTAGTGGGAATCTTTATTATATAACTTGGCTTGTATATTCCAATGATGGGCTTCCTCAAAATTTCCCTAGGTCTTCGTGAGCAAGGAAGTTGGATGTACGCCCACTAGTTATCCTTTTTGAGCTTTCACATACTTATAGCTCTAGTGCATCCTTTGTATGGCAATCCCTACTCATTCACATTGATATCTATTAATGGGCATCTCCATAGCCATTTGATACGCCGAGTCAATGTGACCATCTCCTCCTTTTTTTGTCTCACAACCACCACCACACTCTATTCCACCTATAGTGCTATATCCATGGCTCACGCTCATGTATTGCGTGATAGTTACAAAAGGTTTGAGAAACTAAGAGTGCGAAAACAATTACTTGGCCAATACCGGGGTTGTGCATGATTTACATTAGTTGTGTGAGGATGATGGAGCATAGCCAGACTATATGATTTTCCAGGGATAACTTTCTTTGGCCTTGTTATTTTGAAAGTTCATGATTACTTTGCTAGTTTGCTTGAAGTACTATTGTTTTCATGTCAATAGAAAACTATTGTTTTGAATCTTACGGATCTGAACATTCATGTCACATGAAAGAAGTTGCAAAGGACAGCTATGCTAGATAGCATTCCACATCAAAAATTCAGTCTTTATCACTTCCCTACTCGAGGACGAGCAGCAGTTGAGCTTGGGGATGCTTGATACGTCTCCAACGTATCTATAATTTTTGATCCAACGTATCTAAAAATTTTGATGGTTTCATGCTATTATCTTGTCGAACTTTGGATGTTTTGTATGCCTTTTATATCTTTTTCGGGACTAACTTATTAACTCAGTGCCAAGTGCCAGTTCCTGTTTTTTCCGTGTTTTTGACCCTTTTCAGAGGAGAATTTTAAACGGAGTCCAAACGGAATAAAATCTACGGAATGATTTTTTCCATAACAGAAGACGCACGGGAAACTTGAGAACCAAGGCACGAGACCTCGGAGGAGGTCACAAGCCCACCGGGCCCG
The DNA here is from genome assembly GCF_904849725.1 of Hordeum vulgare subsp. vulgare. Classification (NCBI taxonomy): domain Eukaryota; kingdom Viridiplantae; phylum Streptophyta; class Magnoliopsida; order Poales; family Poaceae; genus Hordeum; species Hordeum vulgare. Next base: position 460,028,531 of record NC_058519.1, on the reverse strand, counting down.
ACCTAGGGGGACCCGGGCCTAGCAGGCTTGTGAGCTCCTCGTGGCTCCCCTGCCCTAGGTCTTCCGCCTATATATTCCCTAAAATCCAAAAAAAAATCAGGAGATCATCGAAAATAGTTTTCCGCCACCACAAGCTTCTGTCTCCGCAAGATCCCATTTGGGGCATGTTCTGGTGCCCTGCCGGAGGGGGGATTCGGACACGGAGGGCTTCTTCATCAACACCATGACCTCTCCGATGATGCATGAGTAGTTCACCATAGACCTACGGGTCCATAGCTAGTAACTAGATGGCTTCTTCTCTCTTGGATCTTCAATACAAAGTTCTCCATGATCTTCATGGAGATCTATGCGATGTAATCTTCTTTTGCGGTGTGTTTGTCGAGATCCAATGAATTGTGGTTTTATGATCAGATTATCTATGAATCTTATTTGAGTTTCTTCTGATCTCTTATATGCATCATTTCATATCCTTGTAATTCTCTTCGAGTTGTGGGTTTTGTTTGGCCAGCTTGATCTATGATTCTTGCAATGGGAGAAGTGCTTGGTTTTGGGTTCATACCGTGCGGTGACCTCACCCAGTGACAGAAGGGGTAGCGAGGCACGTATCGTGTTGTTTCCATCAAGGGTAAAAAGATGGGGTTTTCATCATTTGTTTGAGATTATCCCTCTACATCATGTCATCTTGCTTAAGGCGTTACTCTGTTCGTCATGAACTCAATACACTAGATGCATGCTGGATAGCGGTCGATGTGTGGAGTAATAGTAGTAGATGCAGAAAGTATCGGTCTACTTGTCTCGGACGTGATGCCTATATGTATGATCATTGCCTTAGATATCGTCATGACTTTGCGTGGTTCTATCAATTGCTCGACGGTAATTTGTTCACCCACCAAAATACTTGCTATTTTGAGGGAAGCCTCTAGTGAACACTATGGCCCCCGGGTCTACTCCACACTATATTTTCATCCTTACTCTTTTTCTTCATTGCACTTTCCGCCTTCATATCTCACTTTGCAATCAATCTTGAAGGGATTGGCAACCCCTTTATAGCGTTGGGTGCAAGCTCTTTTGTGTTTGCGCAGGTACTCTGGACTTGACGCGATTCTCCTACTGGATTGATACCTTGGTTCTCAAACTAAGGGAAATACTTACTGCTCCTGTGCTGCATCGCCCTTTCCTCTTCAAGGGAAAAACCAACGCAAGCTCAAGAGACGATAGAAGGATTTCTGTCGCCGTAGAAGTACCTCCCTACCAAACTTATGGCAAGGTTCACATTAGGTGTGTTACAGAGCATGGCATACATAATAGAGCCTATGGCTGAAGCATAGGGGACAATACTCATCTTTTCTCTATCGTCTGTCATGGTCGGGCATTGAGTCGTACTCAACCTCACACCTTGTAATACAGGCAAGAACCCCTTCTTGGCCTTATCCATATTGAACTTCTTCAATATATTGTCAAGGTATGTGCTTTGTGAAAGACCTATGAGGCGTTTTGATCTATCTCTATGGATCTTGATGCCTAATATGTAAGCAGATTCTCCAAGGTCCTTCATTGAAAAACTTTTATTCAAATAGGCCTTTATGCTTTCCAATAGTTCTATATCATTTCCCATCAACAATATGTCATCCACATATAATATGAGAAATGCTACACAGCTCCCACTCACTTTCTTGTAAATACAGGCTTCTCCATAAGTCTATACAAACCCAAACATGTTTGCTGATCGTCCCAAGCGTATCTAAAATTTTTGCTTGTTCCATGATCTTTTGGGTGACATTGTTATATGTTTTGCTACACTTTTATATCATTTTACACATATTTGGACTAACCTACTAACTCAGTGCACCTAGTGCCAGTTTCTAACTGTTGATGTCTATTTTGCACGGGCTATTACCCAATTTTTGAAGCCCAAAAAAATCCAGGAAAAAATATAAAAAATCAGAAAAACAGAAGCTTTCGGATCACGGAAGATGGGCCACAGGGGGCCCAGGGGCTGCCCACGCGACCTGCTGGCGCGACCAGGCCCTAGGCCGCGCCACGAGACCGCCTGGGTGGGATCCACCTCCTCCGGTGCCCTCCTTTGGCCTATATTTAGAGTCCCAAGAAAAAACCCTTCCTCAACTTCGAGAATCGCGAATTTCTCATCCGTTCCGCTGATGCAGCGCTTCCGAGATCAGGACCGTCAGGAGACCTCTTCCTGGCACCCTGTAGGAGGGAGGATTGACCTCTGAGAGCTTCTCCACCGCCATGGACGCTTCCCGGGCGTGTCGTGAGTAGTCCTCCTTGGACCATGGGTCCATGACCAGTAGCTATGTGGTCTCTTCTATCCAATCATGTGCTTCAATAGTTAGTCCTTGTGAGCTGCCCTACATGATCAAGGCATCTATGTAATTCTGTTGCTATTGATATGCTCGGTTTGTTGGGATCCGATGGATTATGAGATTATGTTCAGATTGTTATGAGTTATATATTTGATTATCCTTTTATATTTTGTTCCTTAGTGGTTCATGCATGTTCTCTGTTGCTATTTATTGCTCTGGCCGAGTAGTAGATTGTAACTCCAAGAGGGAGCGCTATGCATGATTGTGGGTTCATGCCCCTCGATGTCTAGCTTGAGTGACAGAAACATAGACTAGGGGATGTGCTGTTGCCACCAGGGAGAAAACAACTATGCTTGAGACCACGGTTGCAAGGATTGTTTACCTTATGCATAGTTCGTTAATGCAGTTGTCCGTTGCTTTGAGTTTACACTTTGGGTGGGGCTTGCAGCTTAATATCGGAGAGATGTTCTGCATAGATATCTCAAGGTGGATGATTAGTAAGTAGATGTTGATGAATGAACGGTCTACTTGTCTTGGCGTGCTGCCCATTACTATTGAGCCTCTAACTATCAAGTAGCATAATTAGCATTGCGGTGCGTTCATAATTCTGTCATTTGCCCAAGTGTGATTTGTTTACCCCAAGCATAGTTGTTTATCGTCTTTTAGGAGAGAGACATCACTAGTGAACATCATGTGACTCCAGTCTATATCACCATCATTGTTTACACCTCTATCATTCACCGCTTTCATTTACTTTTCCGTTGCAATCACTATTACCTTCCCGCTTGTGTTTTGATCCTTTGCAAACTACAAGGCCGGAGAGATTGACAACCTCTCTGTACTTGTTGGGAGCAAAGTTATTTGTGTGTGTGCAGGTCCACGTCTTCTGCTGACCAGGACAGGAGACACCTACTTGTTGAGCCTAGGAGTCCTCCGCGTTCGATAATCCTTACAGTTCCCGTGTGAGGGAAAACTTGCTGCTGACTACATCTCAACCTTCCACTTGGGTTAACCAACGAGGTGCGACAAGTATATACATCATCTCGTCATCACTTGCACCAGCCCATAGATGGAGCGCTGGAGCTTGCATACCTTGTTAGCATTGCTAGGATCGACAAAACATTCTGGTTGTATCATATACAATTCTTCCTTAAGAAAGCCATTCAGGAATGTCGTTTTGACATCCATTCGCAAGATTTCATAATCATAAAATGCCGCAATTGCTAACATGATTCGGACCGACTTCAGCATCGCTATGGCTGAGAAAGTCTCTTCGTAGTAAATCCCTTGAACTTGTCGATAACCCATAGCGACAAGTCGAGCCTTATAGATGGTCACATTAGCATCCGCGTCAGTCTTCTTCTTAAAGATCCATTTATTTTCTATGGCTCGCCGATCATCGGTCAAGTCCACCAAAGTCCATACTTTGTTCTCATACATGGATCCTATCTCGAATTTCATGGCCTCAAGCCATTTGTTGGAATCCGGGCCCGCCATCGCTTCTTCATAGTTCGAAGGTTCACTGTTGTCCAACAACATGATTTCCATGACAGGGTTGCCGTACCACTCTGGTGTGTAACGTGTCCTTGTGGACCTTCAAGGTTCAGTAGCAACTTGATTTGGAGTTTCATGATCATCATCATTAACTTCTTCTCTAGCCGGTGCAGGCACCTTAGAACAATTTTCTTGTGTTGCGCTACTCTCCGGTTCGAGAGGAGGTACAATTACCTCATCAAGTTCTACTTTCCTCCCACTTACTTCTTTCGAGAGAAACTCTTTCTCTAGAAAGGATCTGTTCTTGGCAACAAAGATTTTGCCTTCTCATCTAAGATAGAAGGTATACCCAATAGTTTCCTTCGGGTATCCTATGAAGACGCATTTTTCCGCTTTGGGTTCGAGCTTCTCTTGTTGAAGTTTCTTCACATAAGCATTGCATCCCCAGACTTTCATAAACGATAGCTTAGGTTTCTTGCCAAACCATAATTCATACGGTGTCGTCTCAATGGATTTAGACGGTGCCCTATTTAAAGTGATTGCGGCAGTTTCCAATGCATATCCCTAAAATGATAGTGGTAAATTGGTAAGAGACATCATAGATCGCACCATATCCAATAAAGTGCGATTACGATGTTCACACACAGTGTTACGCTGCGGTGTGCCAGGCGGCGTGAGTTGTGAAACAATTCCACATTTCCTTAGGTATGTGCCAAACTCGTGACTCAAATATTCTCCTCCACGATCTGACCGTAGGAACTTTATTTTCTTGTCACATTGATTCTCCACCTCACTCTGAAATTGCTTGAACCTTTTAGAGGTTACAAACTTGTGTTTCATTAAGTAGACATACCAATATCTACTTAAGTCATCAGTGAGGGTGAGAACATAATGATAGCCACCGCGAGCCTCAACGCTCATTGGACCGCATACATCGGTATGTATTATTTCCAATAAGTTGGTTGCTCGCTCCATTGTTCCGGAGAACGGAGTCTTGGTCATATTTCCCATGAGGCATGGTTCACATGTGTCAAATGATTCAAAATCAAGAGACTCCAAAAGTCCATCTGTATGGAGTTTCTTCATGCACTTAATACCCATATGACCAAGGCGGTAGTGCCACAAGTATGTGGGACTATCATTATAAACCTTACATCTTTTGGTACTCACACTATGAATATGTGTAACATCACGTTCGATATTCATTAAGAATAAACCATTAACCAGCGGGGCATGACCATAAAACATACCACTCATATAAATAGAACAACCATTATTCTCAGATTTAAATTAGTAGCCATCTTGCATCAAGCGAGATCCCGATACAATGTTCATGCTCAAAGCTGGTACTAAGTAACAATAATTAAGGTTTAAAACTAATCCCAAAGGTAGATGGAGAGGTAGCGTGCCGACGGCGATCACATCGACCTTGGAACCATTCCCGACGCGCATTGTTACCTCGTCCTTAGCTAGCCTCCACTTATTCTGCAGTTCCTGTTTTGAGTTGCAGATGTGAGAAACACCACCGGTATCAAATACCCATTAGCTACTATAAGCACACGTAAGGTACATATCATTAACATGTATGTCATATATACCTTTGACGTTGCCGGCCTTCTTATCCGCTAAGTACTTATGGCAATTCCGCTTGCAGTGACCGGATCCTTTGCAATAATAGCACTCAGTCTCAGGCTTGGGTCCTTTCTTTGGCTTCTTCCCAGCAACTGGTTTACCGGGAGTGGCAACTGCTTTGTCGTCTTTCTTGAAGTTATTTTTACCTTTGCCTTTCTTGAAACTCGTGGTCTTATTCACCATCAACACTTGATGTTCTTTCCTGATTTCTACCTCAGCTGATTTCAGCATTGAATACAACTCCACAATGGCTTTCTCCATCCCTTGCATGTTGTAGTTCATCACAAAGCTTTTATAGCTAGGTGGAACTGACCGGAGGATTCTGTCAATGATCGCATCATGCGGAAGTTCAACTCCTAGTTGAGTCAAAAGGTTGTGCAACCCAGACATTCTGAGTATGTGCTCACTGACATAACTATTCTCCTCCATCTTATAACTGAAGAACTTGTCGGAGACTTCATATCTCTCAACTCGGGCATGAGCTTGAAAACTAGTTTTAGCTCCTCGAACAGCTCATATGCTCCGTGTTGCTCAAAACCTCTTTGGAGCCCCGGTTTCAAACTGTAAAGCATGCGGCACTGAACCAGAGAGTAGTCATCACTCCGCGACTGCGAGGCGTTCCTAATGTCTTGGGTTGCCGCGGGAACAGGAGGGTCACATAGCGGCACATTAAGGACATATGCCTTCTTGGAAGCAGTGCGGATGAACTTTAAGTTATGAGCCCAATCCGCATAGTTGCTTCCATCATCTTTCAGCTTGGTTTTCTCTAGGAACGCGTTAAAATTGAATGGGACATTTGAGTTGGACATTGGATCTACAATATTTGTAAAGACAATTTTAGACTAAGTTCATGATAATTAAGTTCATCTAATCAAATTATTTAATGAACTCCCACTCAAATCGACATCCCTCGATTCATCCAAGTGATACATGATCCACGTCGACTTGCCCATGTCTGATCATCACGTGAGACAGACTAGTCATCAATGGTGAGCATCTCCATGCCGATCATATCATCCATACGACTCACGTTCGACCTTTCGGTCTTCCATGTTACGAGGCCATGTCTGTACATGCTAGGCTTGTCGAGTCAACCTAAGTGTTTTGTGTGTGTAAATCTAGCTTACACCCGTTGTATACAAACGTTAGAATCTATCACATCTGATTATCATGTGGTGCTTCGAGACAACGATCCTTCGCAACAGTGCACACTTCGGGGAATACTTATCTTGAAATGTTAATGAGGGATCATATTATCTTTGCTACCGTCGTTCTAAGCAATAAGATGAAAAACATGATAAACATCACATGCAATCATATAGTGACATGATATGGCCATTATCATCTTGCTCCTTTAATCTCCATCTTCGGGGCATGATCATCATTGTCACCGGCATGACACCATGATCTCCATCATTGTGTCTTCGTGAAAGCCATCTCCCCAACTATTACTTCTATTACTATAGCTAACGGTTTAGCAATAAAGTAAAGTAATCACATGGCGTTGCATCTCATGCAATAAATTAAGACAACTCCTATGGCTCCTGCCGGTTGTCATACTCATCGACATGCAAGTCGTGAATCCTATTACAAGAACATGATCAATTTCATACATCACATATGTAACATCACGTCCTTTTGGCCATATCACATCACATAGCATACCCTGCAAAAAAAAGTTAGACGTCCTCTAATTGTTGTTGCCACTTTTACGTGGCTGATTTGGGTTTCTAGCAAGAATGCTTCTTACCTACGTGACAGACACAACGTTGATATGCCAATGCTATTTACCCTTCATTAGGACCCTCTTCATCGAATCCGATCCGACTAAAGTGGGAGAGATAGACACTCTCTAGCCACCTTATGCAACAAGTGCATGTCGGTCGGTGGAACCAGTCTCACGTAAGAGTACGTGTAAAGTCGGTCCGGCCCGCTTCATCCCACGATGCCGCCGAATCAAGATAAGACTAGTAACGACAAGCAATTGACAAAATCACCGCCCCAAACTTTTGTGTTCTACTCGTGCATAGAATCTACGCATAGAACCTGGCTCTAATACCATTGTTGGGGAACGTAGTAATTTTAAAAAAAAATCCTACGCTTCACAAGAATCTATCTAGGAGAAACCAGCAACGAGCAAAGGGGTAGCGCATCTTCATACCTTTGAAGATCGCTAAGCGGAAGTGTTACTAGAATGCGGTTGATGGAGTCGTACTCGTAGCGATTTAGATCGCGGTGGATTCCGATCTAAGCGTCGAACAATGGCGCCTTCGCGTTCAACACACGTGCAGCCCGGTGACGTCTCCTAAGCCTTGATCCAGCAAGGAGGGAGGAGAGGTTGAGGGAGAGCTCCGGCAGCACGACGGCGTGGTGACAGTGGAGCTGCGTGGTACTCCAACAAGGCTTCGCCAAGCCCTATGAAGGACGAGGACGAGGAGAGGTAGGGCTGCGCCTTCGAGGTGGAAGAACTTGTGTCTAGCAGCCCCAAACCCTTGGGTTTATAAAGGAGGAGAGGGAGGCGGGTGTGCCACCCCTAGGGTTTCCACCCTAGGTGGTGCGGCAGCCCTAGATGTGAGAGGGCCGGCGGCCAAGTGGAGGAGGAGGCGGCGCCCTAGGGTGGTTTGCCACCCAAGGCAAGCACACCACGCCTAGGGTTAGCCCACCCTTCCCTCTTGTGCGCATTGGGCTAAAGTGGGAGGTGCACCAGCCCATCTAGGGGCTGGTTCCCTTCAACTCTTGGCCCATATAGCCTTTCGGGGCTGGTGGCCCTTCCTGGTGGACCCCGGGAACCCTTCCGGTGGTCCCAATACAATACCGACGAACTTCGAAACTCTTCCGGCGATCAAAACTCCACTTCCTATATATTGATCTTTACCTCAGGACCATTCCGGAACTCCTCACGACGTCCGGGATCTCATCCGGGACTCCGAACAACCTTCGGTAACCATGTATACTATTCCCATAACAACCCTAGCATCATCGAACCTTAAGTGTGTAGACCCTACGGGTTCGGGAAACATGCAGATATGACCGAGACACCTCTCCGGTCAATAACCAACAGCGTGGTCTGGATATCCATGTTGGTTCCCTCATGTTCCGCGATGATCTCATTGGATGAATTACAATGTCGGGGATTCAATCAATCCCGTATGCAATTCCCTTTGTCTACCGGTATGATCATTGCTCGAGTTTCGATCGTCGGTATCCCTATACCTTGTTCAATCTCGTTACCGGCAAGTCTCTTTACTCGTTCCGTAACACATCATCATGTGGCTAACTCCTTAGTCACATTGAGCTCATTACGATGATGTCTTACCGAGTAGGCCCAGATATACCTCTCCGTCACACGGAGTGACAAATCCTAGTCTCGATTCGTACAACCCAACAGACACTTTCGGAGATACCTATAGTGCACCTTTATAATCACCCAGTTATGTTTGATGTTTGATACACCCAAAGCACTCCCACGGTATCCGGGAGTTGCACAATCTCATGGTCTAAGGAAATGATACTTGACATTAGAAAAGCTTTAGCAGACGAACAAAACGATCTAGTGCTATGCTTAGGATTGGGACTTGTCCATCACATCATTCTCCTAATGATGTGATCCCGTTATCAATGACATCCAATGTCCATGATCAGGAAACCATGATCATCCATTGATCAACGAGCTAGCCAACTAGAGGCTCACTAGGGACACATTGTGATCTATATATTCACACATGTATTAGGGTTTTCGGTTAATACAATTATAGCATTAATAATAGACAATTATCATGAACTAGGAAATATAATAATAACCATTTTATTATTGCCTCTAGGGCATATTTCCAACAGTAATTAACCCGAGTGCCCTGGGAATGGCAAAACTAGCGAAACTGGTCTAAGTCAAGATTGGACCCACTGTCGGTGATGATATCGTGAGGAACTCCGAATCTGAAGATAATTTGCCGTATGAAGCTGATGACAGTTGTTGAACCCATGCTTTTGATGGGCTTCGTTTCGATCCACTTGGTGAACTTATCCACCGCTACTAGCAGCTGGGTAAATATGCTCGACCTGGTCCATAGAGGGTCGGCCATGTGGAGACCCCATATGGCGAATGGCCAGGTGAGCAGAATTGTTTTCAGCGCGGATGAAGGCTTGTGTGACCGATTCTTGTAGAATTGGCATCTCACACATAGCTCAACCAGGTATCTTGCTGCCTCATTGGCTCGGGGCCAATAAAAACCTTCTCGAAAGGCCTTGGCCACCAGTGTCTGAGAGGACGCATGCTGACCACAGGTTCCCGAGTGAATCTCGTGCAAGATTTGCAGCCCTTCCTCTGCGGAAATGCAATTCTCACTGACTCATGTAGCACTTTTCTTGTATAGTTTGTCTCCCAAAACTCCGAAAGCTTTAGATTGTCGAACGATTCAGAGGGCTTCCTCTTCATCTTCTAGGAGTTCTTGCCGAAGCAAGTAAGCCAATAAGGTTGAGTCCATTCGAGAGGGATCACCAACATCTCGTGGACTAGGTCGATCACGACTGGGACGTTAATCTCATTCAGGTTTGCAGGAATGACTGCCTATGGGGGTTCCTCAGTGAAAGGATCTTCTTTGACTGAAGGGGCGCGCAAGTGTTCAAGGAATGCGCCCTTTGGAACGGCTCGCTGAGTGGAACCGATCTTGGCTAAGTCATCCAGTGCCAGGTTCATGGCTCGGGGCACATGGTGCAGCTCCAAACCTTCGAAATTCTTCTCCATCTTCCTAACCGCATTGAAGTAAACAATCATGGTTGGACTCCGAATGTCCCATCCTTGATCACCCGATTGATGATGAGGCCAGAGTCGTCGTACACCATCAAACGTTGGATACCGAGTGAGATGTCCATACAAAGCCCGTACAGGAGGGCTTCATACCTGGCCCCGTTGTTAGATGAATCGAAGTGAATATGGAATACGTAGTTCAGTTAGTCTCCCCTGGGGGAGACGAGAACCACTCCAACCCCCCATCCACGGAGCATCTTGGATCTGTCAAAGAACATAGTCCAATGCTCGGGGACACTCGGAGCCGGCTGCTCTTGTTCTATCCATTCGTCCAGGAATTCCATCGGGGCCTAAGAATTAATCACTTTTTTGGCTTCAAACTTGATCTCTAATGGGAGGAGCTCAATCGCCCATTTGCCCACTAGGCCAGTGGCGTCTCTATTGTTCAAGATTTCTGATAAGGGAGCATCACCGATATCTGTGACAGAGTGATCTTGGAAGTAGTGAACCACCTTCTTCGTGGTCAGGTAGATACCATAGACCATCTTTTGGTAATGCAGGTACCTTTGTTTGGAGGGTGTCAAAACTTCTGATATGTAATAGATGGCCTCTGAACCTTGTATGATTTGCGTTCTTCCTCACGCTCTACGGTGAGAACGGTGCTAACCACTTGGCTAGTAGTTGTAATTTATAAGAGATAGGGCTCGCGACTGCCCGGAGCAACTAACACCGACTGGGTGGAAAGCAAAGCTTTGAGCTGATCCAATGCGATTTACATTTCGTTGGTCCACTCAGGCCTGTCAAATTTTTTCATCAGTCGGAAAATAGGCAATGCCTTCTCGCCGAGTCTTGAGATGAAACGACTCAGGGTCACGAGTCAACCTGTAAGCCTCTGCACATCATGTATGCGCTCTGGTCTTATCATTTGGACTATTGCACCAATCTTGTCCGGGTTGGCATCAATGCCTTGCTCGGAAATGAGGAAACCAAGTAGTTCGCCGACCGGCACACCAAGGTACACTTGGCTGGGTTGAGTTTGATCCCGTAGCGCCGCATGTTCGCGAAGGTTTCGGCGAGGCCAGTCAAGAGGTGGGAACCTTTCCTGGACTTGACCATAGTGTCATCCATCTAAGCCTCCACATTCCGACTGATCTATTCTTGCAAACACTTCTGGATCATACGTTGGAAAGTAGCCCCGATATTCTTGAGACCGAATGGCATAGTGATGTAGCAAAAACACCCGAATGGTGTGATAAAGGGCGTTTTTATTTCATCGGGTCCATACATTCGGATCTGGTGGTACCTGGAGTACGCATCCAAGAACGGCAGGCGTTCACATCCAGCAGTAGAGTCTACAATCTGATCTATGCGAGGTAAGGGGAAATGGTCTTTCGGGTAGACCCCATTGAGGTGCTTGAAGTGAATACACATTTGGAGTGAATTGTTCTTCTTAGGAACCATGAGTACATTCCCGAGGCACTCGGAGTGGTAAACTTCGCGGATCAACTCGGCAACTAGGAGCCGAGCGATCTCCTCACCTATCGCCCAGTGTTTTTTCCACGGAGGAAGGATGCAAGTGTTCCTTGATGGACTTGACCTTGGAGTCCACCCGGAGGCGATGCTCACCCAGCTCCCTGGGAACACCTAGCATGTCAGATGGCTTCCATGTGAAGATGTCCCAAATCTCACGGGGGAACTGGAAGAGTTTGGCTTCCTATTTGTCGCCGAATGATGTGGAGATGTTTGTTGTAGAGGTACTTGGGTTGCTGGGATGAACATGCACCTGCTTGGTCTCACCGGCCGACTGAAAGGTGGAATCAGTAGCCAGCCGCTTAGACTTAGGCAAATCAGCAGTGCCCACCTTCTTGTACCCGTCGAGCTCGACCGCAAGGACTTGCTCATTGGCGATCATGGAGCCCTGCTGGAGGCACTCCTCAGTGATCTTCCGATTGCCGATCACCGTAATCACAGCCTTTGGTCCTGACATCTTGAATTTAAGATACATGTAACACTGTCGGGCCATGAAACATGCGTCGGCGGGCCTACCAAGATGTTATGATAAGCGCTTCGGAAGTCCGCCACCTAGAAGGTCAGTCGCTCCTTCCTGTAAATTTTTTCGCCGTCGAATACGACGTTCAGGGCGATCTGGCCGAGTGAATCGGCCTTCTTATCGGGGATGACCCCATGGAAATGCATGTTGCTTTTGCTCAGTTGGGACAACGGGATGTCCATGGCCTTGAGCATGTCGGTGTAGATGATGTTGAGGCTGCTGCCGCCATCCCTAAGGACCCTACGCAGTCGGACCCCATTGATATCCGGGTCCACATCCAGAGCTTTCCGCCCAGGGGTGGCAATAAGGGTTGCATGGTCGGACTGATCTTATATGACGGGAGTCTTCGCCCAATCGACGTACTTTCTGACAGTCAGAACTGCCATGTTTACCTCCCGTCTTCAATCGGCTCTTGCTCTCGACGTCGGCGAAGATCATGAGGACCTTCTTGACATACGGATACCCGGGGGCATCCTCTCCGCCTTTGTCGTATTTGTCCTTCTCCACGCCCATCTCCCGCCGGAGCAGACGACAATCTCGGGCCGAGTGCTTGGGTAGATGGGATTCCCATCATCATTCGTCTTCGTGTGGATCTGGCACGGCCGGTCCAAGAGGTCACTCTTGGGCTCGTTTTTCTTCTTAGCTGCCTAGTCCTTCTTTTTCTTTTGCTTGGATTTATTTTGACCTTGCTGTGGGACAGCAGCAACTTGGGCCTTGCGTGATGTGTCGGCCTTCCGCTTGTACTTTCTTGTGTTACCCCTCGAATGAGGGGCATCACTAGATCGGCCTTTCCCGCTGCATAGGCGGTCTTCCTTTTCGTCGTTCGCGTACCGACTGGCGATTTCCATGGCATGACTGAGGGACAGGTCCTCCACTCGGCCAAACTTGAGTATGAGCTCCTTGTACCGAGTGCCTGCCTTGAAGGCGCACACGGCCTGATGCTTGGTGATGTTCTCCACGGTGTTGTGCAGCATGGTCCATTGCTAGATGTACTCTCGGAGAGTCTCATTACTCTTCTGGACGCAATGTTGTAACTCCGTCAGGCCACCGGGCGCTTGTAAGTGCCATGGGATGTTTTGATGAACACTCGGGCAAGGTCCCCCGGTTGTGGATGCTACTGGAGGGCAGTTGATTGAGCCACGCCCTCACCAACCCCTCCAACATGAGGGGTAGGTGCTTCATCGCTACAAAGTCATCGCCACTGCCTATCTGGACGGCCACTCAGTAATATTCGAGCCAAGTTTCCGGCTTGGACTCATTGTTGAATTTGTCGATCCCCTTGGCCAACCGATAGTTGGAGGGGATCTCCGCTTCGCGAATGTGTCTGCCGAAACACTCAAGATCGGAGACTCCCTAGACCGCCCGCGATCGGCTAACCACGTTTTGTGTGATTATGGACCTTGCGTTGAACTGGGGAGCGTGATAACCGTCATCTCCATAACCCTTGAGCCGATTGGGGCTTGGCCTGCGGTCATGTGGTCGGTGTCCGAGTGAACCACTCCTCGAAGGAGGTGTCCTGTTATGAACCCAATAATCATGCATGTGTTCCCCATACGGGCCTCTCGGAAGAGGAGGAGATCTCCGGTGTCTTCCGGATGCGTGATGGCTGTGTGCCGGCTGCATCGTGTTCGCCCGAACAGACTTGCTGTGGATGCGATACTGCGATTGGGACACCGCAGAGCTCTGCTGTAGGGCAGTCTTGAACAGAGTCTGGATCTGCCGAATGCCCTCCCAGCTGCGGAATCACTTGGCTGAATGGAATCAGTGATTCGAGTGTCCGCAACGAGGTTTTGCAAAGGTGTTCGCGTCACCTTGATGTTGCGCTGGCGGTCATTCGGAAGCAACTACCGGCGATTGCGACTGGAGCTGGGGTGATCCCTCGCGGCTCGGGCATCGAGTGAGCATTGAAGCCACCAAAGCTGCTCACACTCGGCTAGAGTGGCCTGGCGCGTGTTCTCCAGGGCTATCTCCTCCGGGTGTTCCCGGTGATGGGGGTATGCAGAGCCTGTTCATTCCTCCGCATGAGTTCCTCCCATTGCAACTCATTGAGCGACTGTGGAACGTAGTGGCCGAAGTCGGCATGACGATGCTCGCCTCCGTCGTGTCCGTGGGAATTTCTTGCGGAAAAACCAAGGGCTCCTCCCCTAGCCGTGTAGGCCATCAGGACCTCCGCGACGTCCCCTCTGCTCTCGCAAACAGACTCGTCTAATGAGGCGTTGCCTGATGAAGGGAAAAGGCTGACGATGGGCTCGTTTAAGTCAAGCATGGGCACCTGCCCTGATGTGGCCTGAAGACCACCGCATGCTTGATCCAATGCTCCAGCCATGAGCGCCCTAAACGCTTGCGATGAACTGTGGGATGACGTGGGTGTGTTGAATGATACGACATCGACGGCTATCGAATCAGGACCTCGCGCTCCACCGCGCTGAAGTGTGAAGCGCCTCGAGCGGGCAGAGCATCGGTGTCCAACGACGCATCCTACAGCCACGTCGAGTCGTCGGCGGTGAAGCTGAGGGATCCTAAGAGGATCTCGCCGCTGAGTGTCGTCATGACGACGGAAAGGATGGAAACTCCAACTACGTCGGATTTCGTTAGATGCGTAGCCCCACGGTGGGCACCAACTGTCGTGGGAATTAACCTGACAATGGTACCAGGGTTATGAACGGGGGGCGAAGCCTAGCTACGACGCAATGATTACACTTAGATGTACAAGTTCGGGCCCCACTCGGGAGTGGTAAAGACCCTACATCTCAAGCCCGAATGCTAGTGTTTGCTTATGGTGGGTGTGAGAATACAGAATGCTCAACCCTCGTCCACGAGCTCGGGTGCGGCTTGTATAGGGTGCGCCACGAATGGCCGAGCGCCATTATAAGGGTGAGTTAATGCTAATAACTACAGAAGTTACTAGTAACAGCAGCTCTAACTCCGACGTTACTCATATCGCCGGTCTTGAGTGTGCTTTATGTGGTAGTTTAAGTCTCTTGCCGTTGCAGTCTCTTCATTGTCTACACCTTTCTTTAGTCCGAGAGTCGGAGCACGTCCGACTGATCGAAGATGGTCCGAGTGACCTTGTGCATCCAAGTGAGAATTTGTTCGTCCGAGTGAGACCGAGACCGCACCAATAGCTTTGAGAACATTGATGACTGTATGGGACCCTAGGTGAGCCCTGGAATGGAGGTCCATGGCCCTACCCCTAATGGACAACCCCATCAGTAGCCTCTATCGCAATTTGGTTTTTGTGTTGTTTGTGTTTGAATTGATTAGCACTTCAATCATCGTGTTTGTTTAGCCTGCAAGGTGATTATCACTCAGCAAACTATTAAAAAGATGCTAGTACCTCGTTTTCTTCAAGCTCTAAAGACATGCACATTAAAGAATAGGTATGGCGTCATGCGATGAGTGAGATGGTGAATTGCTTTTTTAATACAAGAAGAGAAGGAGCGGTTGTTTGCTTTTTAGGAAAAAACGGTTGTTTGTTACTTCCTCTATTCTTAAATATAAATATAAATCTTCCTAGAGATTCTAATATGAACTACATATGAAGTAAAATGAATGAACCTACATTTTAAAATACGTCTATATGCATCTATACGTAGTTCATATAAAATACTTATATTTAGGAACGAAAGGAGTATGAGGGAAATGTCACATACTTTTTTATATAGTGAAAAATATCAAAAACAATAACAAGTCATTTCTGGAGAATAATTACCAAGAAGTGATTTATAGGTGAGCCTACATGTTATTAAAATTGAGATGTGACTCACTTCACTAAAACCCGAGTGAGAACGTTGCATCCTAGCTAAAATCTGGTTTTAGGAATAGTCTGAAGTCTGAACATGTTCATCTGGTTGGCTTTATGTCCTCGTTGTGGAGTACGTGGCTATTTACATTGTTTTCCCTTAGATAATATTTACACTGGTTCTACCATATCACAGTTCTGCCTGCTTATATGACTGTCTGGACGTAGAATGTAGTGTGCCAAATAAAAGCAAAGGTTCATATCGCAAGGGAAGAAAACAAGGTCCAGATGTAATGTTGCAGCAAAGATGGCATCTGGTCATGTTGTAGACAAGGCGATCTACAAGCCTAATTAAATGCTCCCAACTTTTGCCAACTTGCCCTCTTTATTGTGTATGATGATGTCAAACTAATTTACTGCAACATCAATGCGAGTTTACTATCCACATGTTATGTGTTGGGAGCTTGGGATGCATATGATGCAAGGGATACATGATTCATAACTGAGGTTGTTTTGCAATGATCTTGTGTACTCATTTCTACTTGTCGTTTGTTCATGTGATGCATCTATTGACAACTTGACATCCAAAGCAATCATTCACAGTATGAGCTAGTCTTTTATAGAATGGGCAGGTGAGAGGTACAGATTTTTGTGTGGCTTCTTCTTGGGCTGCTCGGATCAGATGGTCCCTGACTGAACTCTTAAATATGCTCATGTGGTATTTTCCTGGGAGTAGAGGCTAAAACCATGGCCCGTGAAAGCAAGAGGTCCCGCAAACGCGTAATGATACTCATCATGTGCGACATCTTATGTTAAAACGAGAGTGGATTTTCAACATCCGGGTGCCTAGGCACCCTTTTTAAACAGTAACATCAAAACAAATAATAAATAAATAAATAAATATGAAACTTTACAAGGTCAAAGATGATTAAACTTTTTAGGTGATTGCAAGTTTCATGCCAAAAAAACATGTGAGGAGCTTTACACAGGAGAAATATTTTAGTACCTCAAATTTTGAGCACTCTTAGCACTAAAATCTGAAACTTGTTTGCACACCTTTATCTACATGATATTTTGGCATGAAAGCTTGTAAGAACGTACAAAGTTTGATCATCTTGTATGTTGCAAAGTTTTAGCTTTTTTAAACGTTTTTTCTAATTTTTTAAATTTTACTGTTCATAAAGGGTGCCTAGGCACCCGGGTGCTGTTAGAGCAACTTTAGCAGACCCCGCATAATGCCGGCCCGCAAAACGCGTTTGCAGTTCGCGCAAAACCCCTTTTGCGGGCCGGCGCGGTCTGGCATGGATGCAGACCCCCAAACGAACCCGTATAATAGTATATTTGCCGAATATGCTTTTATACGGGTCGCTTTTTGCGGGGTCTGTTCGGGCACGGCTGCGTCGCCCCGAAAATAGAAAACGCTCAATTCTCGCATTTGACATAAGTTCTCACAAATAAGTTCAAATTCAAACAAACATAACACAGTTTTACGCGCAAATAAAAAGCCAAGTTTAGTACGGCAAACGCAAAAGAGGGTCTTGCATCATCTTGGTCGATCTTCACTCTGCGCCATCGAGTCCATCTTGAAGTTCATCGGCATTGCCACCATATGGAGTAGAGAAGACCATTCTCCTCTTCAAGATCTCTCTCCTTGTCATATCATGCCATGTTTTGGTGAGGTCGTCCATGTCATCGCGGTTCATTGACATGGTCTTGTTCTCTTCGGCAAGCAACAAAGATTCTTTGTCGATCAACTTCCACTTCTCGCACTTTTGGAGCAACTCCCAACAATGCTCTAGTTTGAAGAATTTGCCTTCCGAAGCTTCCATGTCTTTGTATCTATGTTGGGTAATCTTATCCTACACAATGTGAACAAAGTGATGTAATCAATTCTCATGATGCAAATATGATTACGCACAACTCGAACAAAGGCAAAACAAACTTACATAGTAGGATTACACGGTCCAACTTGAAAGTGCATTGCGTACTTGCTCCAATCAAGCTGCCCAACGGCTGTACATATGCTTGATATTCTGCCAACGCCCTTCAAGCGACCGAAATGTGCGTGGAGTCTTATTGGGATACTTTGCCATAATGTGGAAGTATTGATCTTCAATCCTTTGCCAATATCTCTTGGCGGTTTGAAAAGTACCCGTGCATACATCAAGAAACACCGCACCCCATGCTTGGATCAAAGTTTGATCTTCCAAGATCGTGTAGTTCTTCGATCTTTGGCTATATTGAACGATTGACAAGTCACGAGCTATCGCAACAAATGGCGAAAACGAAAGAAAATGACCATGACCGAAGACGCATACCTTCCGGCCATTTCGTCGAATACCTCGCTTGCGGGGGAAGAGACACCGTTGAACGACATCGCCGGGGCATCTCTTTCCGGGATGGAGTAAAAGGATGAAGGAGCCTGAATCCTCTTCCTCTTGACGCAAGCGGCCTTGGTGACCTTCTTCGCCGCCGGCCGAGATCGCACAACAGCGTTAGCGCCCGGAGCGCGAGCCTTCGCTGCGGGGGCTGTCGGATTTCCGCCCGGCACGACCACGTTGCCCTGCCGCTTGCGGGCAGGCGCGGCGCTAGCTTGATCAACGGCGGGGCCAACATGGCCGGCGACGAGATCCGCCCGAGGGGGAGGAGCGTTCGCGACCTCGACGGTGGCGGGGGGCAGCAAGGAGGCGTCCATGGCGGCGAGGGACGGCCGCGGAGGATACTATGACTCCCTTACACAGAGTTTATACTGGTCTATGGAACATACTAACACAGAACAAGCTCTTGCAAGTCCAGTGTCTTCCCTCTGCCAGTGTCACAGTGACGGTCTGTAGGAGGGCTCAGGTCGTCAGGTGTATGTTTGGTGGTAGAAGTCTACAAGGAAACAACTCGGCAGGATGGTATGTTGATGTGATCGAGGAAGGGTCGATATGTATATGTTCTGTCAAATAGCTCCTGGATTCTTGGATATGCGGGACAAAACAAGGTCATGATAGGTGCACCTCATACTCTGTTTTCTGTTTCTCATTTAAGTTCTATCCGAATTTGGTGGCTAGTAGGGAAATTTGACAGTCTAATGCTCTGGTATATGAATTCTGCTAACCGTAGTGTAATGGCATAATTAGATTATGTTCTTGCATGGAAGGAAGTATCATATTTTCTCTTATTGTAGTTATGCTATCCTGAATGCTACTGTAGTAGGAGTACTTACTGATATTACTGAACGGCGTATACTATATCATATCACTAAAGTAAGAACCTGCTCCTTTTCTACTAGAACAAATCATGTTTACTTCCTCCTCAAAAAGAAAAAATAATCATGTTTACTTTTTTAATGTTGCCAAATTGCTTAATAATGGTCCTCAGATGGTCAACCTATTATATGTTGACGCTCAGAAACACTTGAAATCATTGCACTTTTGACTGGATATTATAGGTTTTCTTTTTCTCATTGGCCAGTTATTGGAGATTATATCTCTATTTTACTCATTGGCAGATTAACATACATGATGATTGAAGTGTGGTGAAGGCAGAGTAATCTGTTATGCTGGAGGTCAGTATATTTTCTGCACGAACCATTGCATTGTTGCATGACATGTGACCGACCTTGACTGCTACTTGTACAAAAAGATATATGCAGCCCGCAGCAGCAATTTATTTACGAAAATGGATAGTTCTTTTCTTATGCATGTGTAATTGTATAGAGACAGCAATAGATTTTCATAATGGAGGATCAGCTTTGTAACCTTTTTATTGCTTAAGAAGTCATCTGAAAATATGAATGGAGCGATTTACGTGCATGAAATGTGGTCATATGCTGTATATTCGGTGCTTGTGGTTGCCTTACTTGAAATTTCGAAATTTGATTCACCGCCATTGGTCAACTAGCACTCGAAGCCAGAATTGACGTTGGCATCGTGCACTAGAGCTGCTACATTGCCATCAAACGAGCAGAAAATGACATTTCCCAGGACTGGAAAGGAAGACCTGGTCCAATGCCACTGCCATCTTTATATACTCCTAGTTGATCTGATCTATCTATCCATTCAGAAGGAGGAAGACTCTGCTACATAACAGTACGTAGGCATGCAGTTCCATAGCTAAAACGAAGCAAACATTCCCAACATCCAGAGCTAGACCCTTAGCGGTAACAAACACAAACCCTACACGATGGCATAGCAGCACAGAGTACCAAGGAGAACATATCCAGTGCCAGTACGTACTACCTAATGGGTGAAAGCACTGAATATGTTCTCCAGTACCCAAGCAAGCTGCTTCAGTTTGCGACAGTCTTCTTGGGCTTGGGCGCCGCCTTGTCATGGACGGCGTGTGCCGGTGGAGCCGCATTGAGGTCGGGGAGGGGCCCACGGACGCCGGCGCCGGCGTTGCCGTTGCCGGTGGCCTTGCTGGCCGCGGTCTTGGCGAGCCGCTGCTTGAGCTCGCTGAGCAGGGCCTGGTTCTCCTGGTTCAGCAGCTGGGCCTTCTTGCGCAGCCGTTCGTTCTCCTTGAGGATGTAGCAGTTCTGCATGTAGAGCTTGGCGTTAAGCCTGTCCATCTCTTCCCGCCTGCCACCGAAAAAAACAACAAGGTAAGGAAATCAGCAGCCATGGCGATGACATCCCTGTGTTGTTATATATGTGGGGGTCCCTGTTTCAGACCTTGGGTTACAGTGCTCGACTCGTATTAACTTGTACGTGCATCGGTGCATGTGTGGTACTAGTATGAGTGCAGGAAAAGAAGACACCGAAGCTGAAACAGTGAAGTGTGTTGCGGTCGTGCGGCAGCAAAAATCACAGGATATACTCAGGGGATGTCCCTGCTGAGGCAACATCATTGGAGTTAAGAAGAAGAAGAAGAAGAAGAAAAACAGAACACTAGCATGGAGACCCTGAAGGTTTCTTCTCTGTAAATAAAATAAAGAAAGTGGAGGGCCACTCCCTCGTTCTAACAAGCAAATCATGATGGTTGTTTAAGCACATGGTAACGCTATTGCAACTGCTAACAGAGTTCTTAATTACTAGGAGCAGCAGCAGCTTGCAAAGATGTCAAGGCTCGAGACACGCATAAACAAATCAGAGGCATGGGAGGGGATGATGGATGCAGCAGATTGCATGCAACTAAACTACGGAGCATTAGAAACGAACAAAAAGGGAGGCTAGGAAAGGGGAGAGGCCAGCAATTGCAATTGGCACACATGATTGTGCATGCATGCATGCATTGATGCAAAAGCACATCGATCAGAGACGAGGCTGAGGGCATGCATTACCTTGCTCTTGTTGGACACCGGAGGAGCTCGGCAAGCAAAGGCGGAGTCGGAGTGCGATGAATGAGGCAATGAGATTTGCTGTGGGGCGGGGGCAGGAAGGGAGTCAAAAGGGATCGAGAGGATCAAGTCGATCTCCTCTGTATGTGTGTGTGATGTGCCCGTTCTGCTGGGTGGTGGGGCGGTATTTATAGGCTCACGATCGCTGCATACCAGTTCATCGTGGATGGGGTGCAGCTAGGCTAGCTCATCCTTCTTCTTTTTTTCCTTCTTCCTCGAGCAGTGCGGCTGACAGGCGGGCCTGTCTCGCCGTGGCCCACGTGCTAGCGTTCGCACGTACGAATGGGAGGCTCTCATGAGGCCTTTGAACGGGAGCGGCAGAGAGGGGTCTCCTGCATGGTCATAAGGAGACGATCCAATCGATGACGATGCGGCAGAGGCTTAAATGGCGACTAATCATGAGGTTCGGGTTGGCCTCCCCCTCCCTCACGTGCCGCGTTTTTTCTTTCTTCCCTTCCTTGTGTACGCGCCAGTGCAGCCGTTCCCGCGCCAGACTTGTTTATGGACGGATGGATGACTAATCCGCATTGTTATGGTTTTTGTGAGCGAAAACCATTGTGTGATCAGTAATCTGAAGCACCATTAACATGCATGCTTTCTTGTGTTAATCGTGCACTGTAAATTGTTCTGTTGCATACTTTTGTGCTACTCTATTTTTTATACTCCCTTCGTCCAAAAATACTTATCGAAATTGACGTATTTTAATTTAAACACATTTATTTGTATTCATTTTTCTGACAAGTATTTCCGGACACGAGAGGGGCACTGTGATTTTGTGACACTGGTTTAGGTGGCCAACCCAAACCAAATATGGTCCGCGAGCGGAAGTGTGCAAGAGAAAGAGAAAGAGAGAGAGAGAGGGGGCAGGATACGACGATGGGAGGGGGCTTCAAATGATGATGATGATGGGCCTCGGCCGGCCCAAGATTCGTAATGATGGCTCATCTCCGGGTCCTCGCTCATCATCACACTCCATCCCTGTTCCTATATTCCTCCCCCTTTTGTTTCCAGGTCTCTCTCTTTTTTCTTATTATTATTGCATTGCACCCGCTTCCCTTCCTTGAATACCAGACTCGGGAGGGGGTGATGATGATCCCCTCTTCCCTCAATTGAATGCATCACAATTGTGCCACACACACCTCCTTGCTTCTTTTCTTTTGTATGCTATGCGCCATGCATCTCTTTGTTTGCTTCTTCCATCCTTTTCCTTTGTGGCCCATCTCACCTCTAGCTTTTTGCAAGCCTTTTGCTGAATGTGATTGTTGCAAGGAACAGAATCTCCCAAGGAAAATGCACATGTTAGCAGAGATGAGATGATCTAGGGCCAGAAAAGTGGAGGGACGAAAGGTAAAGGAGGTAATCATCGCTGCTGCCCAGCCTGGACTCACTCTCTCTCTCTCTAGGCTGTGTATGTAGTACAATCTCGGTCCGGACTTAACCGTCGCTGAAATAAGCGTATGTAGACTAACAAAATATCGCAATGTACTGTACGGAGACATGGATCGACGTAGCTGTTGAAAATTCGCTCTAGTGTCGTATCGTATGCCAGCCAGTGATTGTATTGACAGGGCAGCACAGCAGCGGTACTACACTAGAGCGGCACTGGTGGTGGTGTATTGATTTCCTGGTGGTAGTAACAACCTCTGTCGATGATAACCGTTTCAAACTTTCATCAATGGACGCATGGGCTCGATCG
Source organism: Hordeum vulgare subsp. vulgare (assembly GCF_904849725.1). Lineage (NCBI taxonomy): Eukaryota > Viridiplantae > Streptophyta > Magnoliopsida > Poales > Poaceae > Hordeum > Hordeum vulgare. The sequence goes on along the minus strand of NC_058519.1, from coordinate 460,005,523 downwards.
TCTTGCTTGCAGTATTGCGTGCAGCTGGGCTGGTGCTGCACATGGAGACAGGCCATTAAGATTCTAGGAGAGTACGAGCGTACAAAAACCATGATCACCGATTAAAAGCAAAGCCATCATATGCCTCCATCTCCATGGATTCTCTCTTCTTGTTCTCATCCTGGCTGCCATCATTTTTTATTGGGATAAGTATATTTTTCGTCCTCGAATTCTGGCGATAGTATAGGAATCGTCCCTCAACTCCGAAACCGGTAAAACTCAGTCCCTCAACTATTTAAACCGGATACTTTTCGTCCCTCGCGGCACTTTAAGTGGTTTTGGTATGACGTGGACCCGGTTTTGACTAAAACTGTACACGTGGATTGTTTTGACCGCCATGTCACTTAAGTGTCCCCAATCTCTCTCTCTCTCCCGTGCATTCTCTCGATCCCATCTCACACACGAACCCCAAACCTAGCAGCGGCGGCGAATCGCCCATGGTCTGCGGCGGCGGCGGTTGCGGCGGCCGGCAGTGAGGCGGAACTACGGCGGCGCGGCGGCGGGGCCTGTGAGGCGCGGCGGTTGCTCCTGTGAGGCGCGGCGGTGGCTGGCTGTCTGGGCACGGGAGCGGCGGCGGCGGCTGGCAGCAATTCTCTAATCTGCTTGCAATCGATGTCTAAAGCAACCATTTTCAGACCACGAACCATGTCTTTTCCAGGATATAACCAATGAAACATCTTGTCATCCTTTGTTTGGCAGTGCATACGAAAACTCTGAACCAGATCAAAAAAACAGAAGTTCTTGCGATAAACAAATGACATGGCCTCTTTTTCCCCACTATATTCAAGTGTTTTCCCATCATTCAAAAACTGGCCTTCAAAATGAAATCTGATGAATAGCACGTCTTCGGGATCCATTTGACTGGCCTAGTTCATACAAGAGACAAGCACAACGTGAGGCCTGCCCTTGCTCCTGAATGTAAGATTGCAATGAGTGCACGCACAAATTACCTCCGGCAATGGAGCTCCTTGTCGCGGGTCAAGGCCGCCGCCGCCTGAATCGCCGTTGCCGCCGCTCCCCTACCCAGCCTGCCAGCAACCGCCGCGCCTCACAGGCCCCGCCACCGCGCCGCCGTAGTTCCACCTCACCGCCGGCCGCCGCAACCGCCGCCGCCGCAGACCATGAGCGATTCGCCGCCGCCGCCGCCGCTGCTAGGTTTAGGGTTCGTGTGTGAGATGGGGATCGAGAGAATGCACGGGAGAGAGAGAGAGATTGGGGACACTTAAGTGACATGGCGGTCAAAACAATCCACGTGTACAGTTTTAGTCAAAACCGGATCCACGTCATACCAAAACCACTTAAAGTGCCGCGAGGGACGAAAAGTATCCGGTTTAAATAGTTGAGGGACTGAGTTTTACCGGTTTCGGAGTTGAGGGACGATTCCTATACTATCGCCAGAATTCGAGGACGAAAAATATACTTATCCCTTTTTTATTTCGCCACACGAAAGCTTCATCCACGCATCTGCCCAATACATCCCACGCACATCTATCTACCGGATCATGATCATTCGTCAGGAATGAAAAGGCAACCTTACTCGATTTGGCTAACCACGTTTCTCATTCTCCCCATATATATACTCCTAATTAGGAGAATAACATAAGTTAAGCAAAGCAGAGCAATGTCCAAAAGGAAAAGTAGGGTTCAAGAAGTGGCCAGCAGATCTTAGACCCTGCAGCTGAACGGATTGGATAAAGTTTTCATTGCTTCTTCTGCTACCTGATATTTGTATTAAAATCCAAAAAGAAATACAAACGTAGCCAGAGGATGATGTTTGCTGCCGTTGCCGAACTAGCTAGCTAGCTAGCTGCGCTTTGTGAACAGAGTCGAAGGTGATGATGTTGGTGTCAGGCAATATTTAGCTCCATGTCTCCGTTCGCCGGAAGACCACCCAGCCCAATGCACATCGATTGCATAAATGTATTTATTCCAGAACCGTAATCACGATGAAGCTTCCCTTCCCTGTTGTTTACTTCCTGTCCATGCATATGCATTGCATACACTGCTAGCTAGTAGTACAAATACAAGAAATGTACGTTGCCCGCCCATCCTCTCCAGTGGTAATAAAGCCGTGCCATGAAGAGGAGGCTGTTGCTTGACCAGATGGATCAAATAATAACCTGCCCTGCATTGTTTCTAGAAAGGCATGATGGAAGGAGGCAGATCGACGCAATGAAGTACAGTACCATGGGCAGAGAAAAGTTAGATATTGCATGGGCATGACGAATGGGCCTTGCATTGCATTGACAAGATGGAAAGGAAGAAGCAGGGGCGCGCGCGGGCCGGTCAATGTCGCGCATCACTTCGCCCCATGAATCGAATCCTCTCGATCTCAAAAGATAAAAAATGAATCGAATCCTCTCTCGCTTGTTCTTCTTCTTCCTGCAGCTGGATGGCCTAATTACTTACACATGCTGGCGCGCCGCGGTGAAAGCGATGAGTGAGCGAGGCCAGCTATGGCAGCTAGGGTGCTCGATGCGCTAGCTGCTGTAGGAGTAGTATATTTAGCCGTGGCATCATGACCAGTGTACCGCAGCACTCGATCGAGGGTCTGGATGTTTGTCCCGACTAGCTCGCAGAATCTAGATTGGACGCACCCTCCCTACAATGCCATTGCCATTTGCCAGAGCGCCGCAGTAGCTGCTGTCTCGCCAATGGCAATGATATGTACTCCGGTAGCAGCAGTAGAGGGTGCAATCCATGGCGTTGCATTGCATTGAAGCGTATGTGTGTGTGCTCCACCTGTTGCGAGTCAAACGATTGCCGCACGTCATCATGGCAGTGGCAAGCAGCCGATCGATCCAGAGCGCCGTGGAAGATCGGCACGGTCGTGCGCATGCTCCCTGACAGCTGGGTCCCGCCGACCTTCTGCGGGTCCAGCGCGTCCATATATCGACCCAGTAATGAAAGGGCGGCCGCGCTTCACAGGTGCGCGCCATCGATCGTTTCCGCTTGCCGCGGCATGCAGGAGCTCCTGCTCTGCATTTGCTGCTCGTGTGCGTCGTCAATTGATTGCCTGGCAGCAGGCCTGGGTGAGGCAATTGGATACGCGTCCACTGTTGACGCGCGCATGTTGCTCGGCTGCTCAACTCATGCTCTGCTGGTGGCCTCTTGCGGCCTGACACGGCTTCGGCCGTGTGTGCCATCGCAACAGTAACCTACGTGGCCAAATTCAGTGTTTTGAACCTTTACTCGTAGTTTAGCATGATCTGACCTTGTTTTTTGGATTTCATCATTTTTTACCGTCCCTGACGGTACGGTTTAAGTTCCTACCTTTATAAAGTTTGGCGATAGGGCTCTAACGGTGTGGACGGTGCTGCGAGCCCTGTTGATATGTATAAGGTGGCGTTTGATCTCAACATATCCTTCGGTTGGCTGGAGATAACCATATTTTCTAGGGATGCCATGGGTTTGGAAAGAACGACGCAGTGGACGGGGATAACCAGATTCAGCGAATATACGCTAGAAAAGTTGGCTATCAATACCCGCGAAAAACTCGCGGATGAGGGCAGCCACCCACGCGAGCGAGCCTCTCTTCCCGTGTCGAAGCGTTTTCCGCCCTCCTTCTCGCCTCTCCCACCCACGCAAGCAACGACGACGGTTGTGGTCTAGATCGGAGTGGCGGCGTTGCTGGTCTCCTCTTGCCCTCTTCTCCACTCTGGTCCGATGTGCGGAGGCGGGTCATGGAGGCGCCGGCGACAGGGAATGGAGGCGGGGAACGGGGACCTGGCAGAGGCATAGGGACTTTAGAAGGAGGCGTCAACTATAGGGTGTGGAGGTGCCGATGGCAAGCAAAACGGGCGTTGCTCCCCTCCCCTTTCCCTCTCTCAATCTGATTCATATCTCCATTGTTGTTGATCTCTCTGCAGATTCTTCAGTAATCAAAGTAATAATAAACACACAAATGGCTATCCATGGCCACATCTATCCTTCCTACCAAACAAAATAATGTGGTTATCCAACTGACCCAATCCCTCACAACCAAACGACCTAAATTGGCTATCCCCAACCACCTGGCTAAGGATATCCTTAGCCAGGTATCCTCGCCCGTGAACCAAATGCCACCTAAGTGGCTATCATAACCTGATTTCACTGTCCGGTGGTATACCCTACTGTCAAGATCTCTGAGGGTATGGTATCGAATCTGTGCAGGCCGCGGGGCCCATCCACCAAGCAGCCCCCATTGTGCCTTCTCCCGCTGAGGCCAGTTGTGTCCTCCCCTCCACTTCCCCCTTCGATATATTCCATTTCTTCATAATTTTTTGCGGTCTTTGAGGCAAAACGAAGAAGGAGGTAAGAACATTTGATCTGTCCAAGTACTTTTTTTAAAAAAAAGGTTTAGTTTTGATGCATTATTTCTCCTTAGGTAGAGTTCATGAAGTTGTTTGAATTTTTTATTCTAAATTTATTTAGAATGGGTATGGGTAGATGTGTGGATGAATGTATGACTAGTTGATGTGTGGGTGATTTCAAGTTGTTAGAATATTTGTTGATGCTAAATTTTTGTTATGGATAATGTTGGATTTGCTAATTTTGTCAATGTTGTTGAATAAAAGTATATTCCAATTAGTTGATGAATGCATGTGTGTGTGTGTGTGCGCGCGTGCGTGTATATATATCAACGGTGATAGTTACCACCACTTGTTTTTTGTATGTTCACTTATGATGATTTTGTTGGGGAACGTCGCATGGGAAACAAAAATTTTCCTACGCGCACGAAGACCTATCATGGTGATGTCCATCTACGAGAGGGGATGAGTGATCTACGTACCCTTGTAGACCGTACAGCAGAAGCGTTAGTGAACGCGGTTGATGTAGTGGAACGTCCTCACGTCCCTCGATCCGCCCCGCGAACAATCCCGCGATCAGTCCCACGATCTAGTACCGAACGGACGGCACCTCCGCGTTGAGCACACGTACAGCTCAACGATGATCTCGGCCTTCTTGATCCAGCAAGAGAGACGGAGAGGTAGAAGAGTTCTCCGGCAGCGTGACGACGCTCCGGAGGTTGGTGATGACCTTGTCTCAGCAGGGCTCCGCCCGAGCTCCGCAGAAACGCGATCTAGAGGAAAAACCGTGGAGGTATGTGGTCGGGCTGCCGTGGAAAAGTCGTCTCAAATCAGCCCTAAAACCTCCGTATATATAGGTGGGAGAGGGGGGCCTTGCCTTGGGCTCAAGGAGCCCCAAGGGGGTCGGCCGAGCCAAGGGGGAAGGTCTCCCCCCCAAACCGATTTGGACTTGGTTTGGTGGGTGGGAGTCCTTCCTTCCCTTCCCACCTCCTCCTTTTTTTCTTTCTCTTTGATTTTTCTTCCAATGCGCATAGGGCCCTTTTGGGTTGTCCCACCAGCCCACTAAGGGCTGGTGCGCCACCCTCAAGGCCTATGGGCTTCCCCGGGGTGGGTTGCCCCCCCGGTGAACTCCCGGAACCCATTCGTCATTCCCGGTACATTCCCGGTAACTCCGAAAACCTTCCGGTAATGAAATGAGGTCATCCTATATATCAATCTTCGTTTCCGGACCATTCCGAAAACCCTCGTGACGTCCGTGATCTCATCCGGGACTCCAAACAACATTCGGTAACCAACCATATAACTCAAATACGCATAAAACAACGTCGAACCTTAAGTGTGCAGACCCTGCGGGTTCGAGAACTATGTAGACACGACCCGAGAGACTCCTCGGTCAATATCCAATAGCGGGACCTGGATGCCCATATTGGATCCTACATATTCTACGAAGATCTTATCGTTTGAACCTTAGTGCTATGGATTCATATAATCCCGTATGTCATTCCCTTTGTCCTTCGGTATGTTACTTGCCCGAGATTCGATCGTCAGTATCCGCATACCTATTTCAATCTCGTTTACCGGCAAGTCTCTTTACTCGTTCCGTAATACAAGATCCCGCAACTTACACTAAGTTACATTGCTTGCAAGGCTTGTGTGTGATGTTGTATTACCGAGTGGGCCCCGAGATACCTCTCCGTCACACGGAGTGACAAATCCCAGTCTTGATTCATACTAACTCAACGAACATCTTCGGAGATACCTGTAGAGCATATTTATAGTCACCCAGTTACGTTGCGACGTTTGATACACACAAATTATTCCTCCGGTGTTAGTGAGTTATAGGATCTCATGGTCATAGGAACAAATACTTGACACGCAGATAACAGTAGCAACAAAATGACATGATCAACATGCTACGTCTATTAGTTTGGGTCTAGTCCATCACGTGATTCTCCTAATGACGTGATCCAGTTATCAAGCAACAACACCTTGTTCATAATCAGAAGACACTGACTGTCTTTGATCAACTGGCTAGCCAACTAGAGGCTTGCTAGGGACAGTGTTTTGTCTATGTATCCACACATGTGAATGAGTCTTCATTCAATACAATTATAGCATGGATAATAAACGATTATCTTGATACAGGAATTATAATAATAACTATATTTATTATTGCCTCTAGGGCATAATTCCAACAGTCTCCCACTTGCACTAGAGTCAATAATCTAGCCCTCACATCGTCATGTGAATTACATTGTAATAAATCTAACACCCATACAGTTCTGGTGTTGATCATGCTTTGGCCGTGGAAGAGGTTTAGTCAGCGGGTCTGCTACATTCAGATCCGTGTGCACTTTGCATATATTTACGTCCTCCCCTTCGACGTAGTCGTGGATGAGGTTGAAGCGTCGTTTGATGTGTCTAGACTTCTTGTGAAACCGTGGTTCCTTTGCTAAGGCAATGGCACCCGTGTTGTCACATAACAAGGTTATTGGATTCACTGCGCTTGGCACCACTCCAAGATCCATCATGAACTGCTTCATCCAGACACCCTCCTTAGCCGCCTCCGAGGCAGCCATGTACTCCGCTTCACATGTAGAATCTGCTACGACGCTTTGCTTGGAACTGCACCAGCTTACCGCACCCCCATTAAGAATAAATACGTATCCGGTTTGCGACTTAGAGTCGTCCGGATCTGTGTCAAAGCTTGCATCGACGTAACCTTTTACGGCGAGCTCTTCGTCACCTCCATACACGAGAAACATCTCCTTAGTCCTTTTCAGGTACTTCAGGATATTCTTGACCGCTGTCCAGTGATCCACTCCTGGATTACTCTGGAACCTACCTGCCATACTTATGGCCAGGCTAACGTCCGGTCTAGTGCACAACATTGCATACATGATAGAGCCTATGGCTGAAGCATAGGGGACAGAGCGCATATGCTCTCTATCCTCATCAGTTGCTGGGCACTGAGTCTTACTCAATCTCGTACCTTGTAAAACTGGCAAGAACCCCTTCTTGGACTGTTCCATTTTGAACCTCTTCAAAACTTTATCAAGGTATGTGGTTTGTGAAAGTCCTATCAGGCGTTTTGATCTATCCCTATAGATCTTAATGCCTAGAATGTAAGCAGCTTCTCCTAGGTCCTTCATAGAGAAACTTTTATTCAAGTAATCCTTTATGCTCTCCAAAAACTCTACGTTATTTCCAATCAGCAATATGTCATCCACATATAATATTAGAAACGCCACAGAGCTCCCACTCACTTTCTTGTAAATACAAGATTCTCCAACCACTTGTATAAACCCAAATGCTTTGATCACCTCATCAAAGCGTTTGTTCCAACTCCGAGATGCTTGCACCAGTCCATAAATGGATCGCTGGAGCTTGCACACCTTGTTAGCATTCTTAGGATCGACAAAACCTTCAGGTTGCATCATATACAATTCTTCCTGAAGGAAACCGTTAAGGAACGCCGTTTTGACATCCATCTGCCAGATTTCATAATCGAAAAATGCAGCTATTGCTAACATGATTCTGACGGACTTAAGCATCGCTACGGGTGAGTATGTCTCATCGTAGTCAACTCCTTGAACTTTGTGAAAAACCCTTTGCCACAAGTCGAGCTTTATAAACGGTCACATTGCCGTCAGCGTCCGTCTTCCTCTTAAAGATCCATTTGTTCTGAATAGCCTTGCGGCCCTCAGGCAGTACCTCCAAAGTCCACACTTTGTTCTCATACATGGATCCTATCTCGGACTTCATGGCTTCTAGCCATTTGTTGGAATCTGGGCCCACCATTGCTTCTTCATAATTTGCAGGTTCATTGTTGTCCAACAACATGATTGATAAGACAGGATTACCGTACCACTCTGGAGCAGCACGTGGTCTCGTCGACCTGCGTGGCTCGACAGAAACTTGAACCGGAGTTTCATGATCATCATCATTAACTTCCTCCTCTATCGGCGTCGCAACGACACAGATTTCCCCTTGCCCCGCGCCACCATCCATAGGGATGAGAGGTTCAACAACCTCGTCAAGTTCTATCTTCCTCCCACTCAATTCTCTCGAGAGAAACTCCTTCTCGAGAAAAGCTCCGTTTTTAGCAACAAACACTTTGCCCTCGGATTTGAGATAGAAGGTGTACCCAACTGTCTCTTTTGGGTAACCTATGAAGATGCACTTTTCCGCTTTGGGTTCTAGCTTTTCAGGTTGAAGCTTTTTGACATCAGCATCACATCCCCAAACTTTAAGAAACGACAACTTTGGCCTTTTGCCATACCACAGTTCGTATGGTGTCGTCTCAACGGATTTTGATGGTGCCCTATTTAAAGTGAATGCAACTGTTTCTAATGCATAACCCCAAAACGATAACGGCAAATCGGTAAGAGACATCATAGATCGCACCATCTCTAATAAAGTACGATTACGACATTCGGACACACCATTACGCTATGGTGTTCCAGGCGGTGTCAATTGTGAAACAATTCCACATTGTCTTAAGTGAGCACCAAACTCGAAACTCAGATATTCACCCCCACGATCAGACCGTAGGAACTTGATCTTCTTGTTACGAGGATTTTCAACTTCACTCTGAAATTGCTTGAACTTTTCAAATGTTTCAGACTTGTGCTTCATTAAGTAGACATAACCATATCTACTCAAATCGTCAGTGAAGGTGAGAAAATAACGATATCCGCCGCGTGCCTCTATGCTCATCGGACCACACACATCAGTATGTATGATTTCCAACAAGTCACTTGCACGCTCCATTGTTCCGGAGAACGGAGTTTTAGTCATCTTGCCCATGAGGCATGGTTCGCACGTGTCAAGTGAATCAAAGTCAAGTGACTCCAAAAGTCCATCGGCATGGAGTTTCTTCATGTGCTTTACACCAATATGACCTAAGCGGCAGTGCCACAAAAATATGGCGCTATCATTGTTAACTCTAACTCTTTTGGTCTCAATGTTATGTATGTGTGTATTGCTATCAAGATTCAATATGAACAATCCTCTCACATTGGGTGCATGACCATAAAAGATGTTACTCATAGAAATAGAACAACCATTATTCTCTGACTTAAAAGAGTAACCGTCTCGCAATAAACAAGATCCAGATATAATGTTCATGCTCAACGCAGGCACTAAATAACAATGATTCAAGTTCATAACTAATCCTGATGGTAACTGAAGTGAAACTGTGCCGATGGCGATTGCATCAACCTTGGAACCATTTCCTACGCGCATCGTCACTTCATCTTTTGCCAGCCTTCGTCTATTCCACAGTTCCTGTTTCGAGTTGCAAATATGAGCAACAGAACCGGTATCGAATACCCAGGCACTACCACGAGAGCCGGTTAAGTACACATCAATAACATGTATATAAAATATACCTGATTTTTCTTTGGCCGCCTTCTTATCTGCCAGATACTTGGGGCAATTGCGCTTCCAGTGACCCATACCCTTGCAATAGTAACACTCCGTTTCAGGATTAGGTCCAGCTTTGGGTTTCTTCGTCGGATTGGCAACAGGCTTGCCGCTCTTCTTTGAATTACCCTTCTTGCCTTTGCCGTTTCACTTGAAACTAGTGGTCTTATTCACCATCAACACTTGATGCTCTTTACGGAGTTCAGACTCTGCGACTTTCAGCATCGCAAACAACTCGCCGGGAGACTTGTTCATCCCTTGCATGTTGTAGTTCAACACAAAGCCTTTATAGCTTGGCGGCAGTGATTGAAGGATTCTGTCAGTGATAGCCTCTTGCGGGAGTTCAATCCCCAGCTCAGCTAGACGGTTTGAGTACCCAGACATTTTGAGCACATGTTCACTGACAGATGAGTTCTCCTCCATCTTGCAAGCATAGAATTCATCGGAGGTCTCATACCTCTCGATCCGGGCGTTCTTCTGAAAGGTAAACTTCAACTCCTGGAACATCTCAAATGCTCCATGACGCTCAAAGCGACGTTGAATTCCCGGTTCTAAGCCATACAAGACTGCACATTGAACTAATGAGTAGTCCTCCTTACGTGCTAACCAAGCGTTCTTAACATCCTGATCAGCCGTAGCGGGTGGTTCATCTCCTAGCGCAGCATTAAGGACATAATCCTTCTTCCCAGCTTGTAAGATTAGCTTAAGATTACGAGCCCAGTCTACAAAGTTGCTTCCATCATCTTTCAACTTAGCTTTCTCTAGGAACGTATTAAAATTCAGGGTGACTGTCGCGTGAGCCATGATCTACAACACAAATATATTCAAAGTGGACTTAGACTATGTTCAAGATAATTAGAGTTTAACTTAATCAAATTATATGCTAAACTCCCACTCAAAAAGTACATCTCTCTAGTCATTTGAGTGGTTCATGATCCACTTACACTAGCTCAAGTCCGATCATCACGTGAGTTGAGTATAGTTTCAGTGGTAAGCATCCCTATGCTAATCATATCATCTATATGAGTCATGATCGACCTTTCGGTCTCATGTGTTCCGAGGCCATGTCTGCACATGCTAGGCTCGTCAAGCTTAACCCGAGTGTTCCGCGTGCGCAACTGTTTTGCACCCGTTGTATGTGAACGTTGAGTCTATCACACCCGATCATCACGTGGTGTCTCGGAACGACGAACTGTAGCAACGGTGCACAGTTGGGGAGAACACAATTTCGTCTTGAAATTTTAGTGAGAGATCACCTCATAATGCTACCGTCGTTCAAAGCAAAATAAGGTGCATAAAAGGATTAACATCACATGCAATTCATAAGTGGCATGATATGGCCATCATCACGTGCTTCTTGATCTCCATCACCAAAGCACCGGCACGATCTTCTTGTCACCGGCGCGACACCATGATCTCCATCAACGTGTCGCCATCGGGGTTCTCGTGCTACTCATGCTATTACTACTAAAGCTACATCCTAGCAAAATAGTAAACGCATCTGCAAGCACAAACATTAGTATAAAGACAACCCTATGGCTCCTGCCGGTTGTCGTACCATCGACGTGCAAGTCGATATTATCTATTACAACATGATCATCTCATACATCCAATATATCACATCACATCGTTGGCCATATCACATCACAAGCATACCCTGCAAAAACAAGTTAGACGTCCTCTAATTTTGTTGTTGCATGTTTTACGTGGTGACCATGGGTATCTAGTAGGATCGCATCTTATTTACGCAAACACCACAACGGAGATATATGAGTTGCTATTTAACCTCATCCAAGGACCTCCTCGGTCAAATCCGATTCAACTAAAGTTGGAGAAACCGACACTTGCCAGTCATCTTTGAGCAACGGGGTTACTCGTAGCGATGAAACCAGTCTCTCGTAAGCGTACGAGTAATGTCGGTCCAAGCCGCTTCAATCCAACAATACCGCGGAATCAAGAAAAGACTAAGGAGGGCAGCAAAACGCATATCAATCTTCGTTTCCGGACCATTCCAGAAACCCTCGTGACGTCCGTGATCTCATTCGGGACTCCGAACAACATTCGGTAACCAACCATATAACTCAAATACGCATAAAACAACGTCGAACCTTAAGTGTGCAGACCCTGCGGGTTCGAGAACTATGTAGACATGACCCGAGAGACTCCTCGGTCAATATCCAATAGCGGAACCTGGATGCCCATATTGGATCCTACATATTCTACGAAGATCTTATCGTTTGAACCTCAGTGCCAAGGATTCATATAATCCCGTATGTCATTCCCTTTGTCCTTCGTATGTTACTTGCCCGAGATTCGATCGTCAGTATCCGCATACCAATTTCAATCTCGTTTACCGGCAAGTCTCTTTACTCATTCCGTAATACAAGATCCCGCAACTTACACTAAGTTACATTGCTTGCAAGGCTTGTGTGTGATGTTGTATTACCGAGTGGGCCCCGAGATACCTCTCCGTCACACGGAGTGACAAATCCCAGTCTTGATTCATACTAACTCAACGAACACCTTTGGAGCTACCTGTAGAGCATCTTTATAGTCACCCAGTTACGTTGCGACGTTTGATACACACAAAGTATTCCTCCGGTGTTAGTGAGTTATATGATCTTATGGTCATAGGAACAAATACTTGACACGCAGAAAACAGTAGCAACAAAATGACACGATCAACATGCTACGTCTATTAGTTTGGGTCTAGTCCATCATGTGATTCTCCTAATGACGTGATCCAGTTATGAAGCAACAACACCTTGTTCATAATCAGAAGACACTGACTATCTTTGATCAACTGGCTAGCCAACTAGAGGCTTGCTAGGGACAGTGTTTTGTCTATGTATCCACACATGTAAATGAGTCTTCATTCAATACAATTATAGCATGGATAATAAACGATTATCTTGATACAGGAATTATAATAGTAACTATATTTATTATTGCCTCTAGGGCATAATTCCAACAGATTTTCGTTCCTTGGTTGGACGCTTCTCAATCTATTTGCTAGCCTTCACTTGTACTAAGCGGGAATACTACTTGTGCATTGAAATACTAAATCGAAAGTTGTGTCAAAGGAGTCCATCGTACCTACCTATATACGGTATTTCAACACCTTCCAAGTAAATTTGCAAGTGCCAACTCTAATGTTCAAAATAAATTTCTGTTTTGTGTGCCTGTACCGCTCATGAAGCGGAGAAGGGTGGTCGGTATCTGATAACCCACAAGTATATGGGATTGTGATAGTTTTCGAGGGTAGCGTATTCAACCCAAATTTATAGATTCGGCACAAAGGGGGCCAAAGAATATTTGCACGTACTAACAATTGAATTGTCAATTCAACCACACTTGGAGATTTAGTATCTGCAGCATAGTGATCAGTAGCACAGTAATATGATAGTTTTGATAGCAGTGGTAAGAGTAGCAACAATAACAGTAACAGTGATAGCAGCTTTGGTAGTAGTTGTAACAACAGTAGTAACTTAGCAAGCACAAGATGTGGAAAACTCGTAGGCACTAGATCGATGATATTGTTGGATAATATTCACCATATAATAGTCACAACATAGGGCGACACAGAACTAGCTCCCGTTCATCAATATAATGTAGGCATGTATGCCGTAAATATTCATATATGCTTATGGAAAAGAACTTGCATGACATCTTTTGTCCTACCCTCCCATGGATGTGGGGTCCATAAAGAAACTAAGAGATATTAGGGCCTACTTTTAATAGAGAACCGAAACAAATCATTAATACATAGTGAATACATGAACTCCTCATACTACGGTAATCACCGAAAAAAATCCCAATTATTATCACTTTCGGGTATGCGGATCCTAACACGTAGTAGCTGCATATAACTTGCAAGAACGGATCAAGAACATAGATATAATGGTGAAAACATAAACGGTTCAGATCTGAAATCATGGTACTCGGGCCCTAGTGACAAGCATTAAGCACATCAAAGTCATACTAACATCTATCTCCGAACATAGTGGATATATACTAGGGATCAAGCCCTAACAAAACTAACTCGATTACATGATGAATCTCACCCAGCTCTTCACCAACCAGCAAGCCTATGAAGGGATTACTCACTCCCGGTTGAGAGCATCATGGAATTGGCGATGGAGGAGGGTTGATTATGATGAAGACCGAAGTTTCCCCTCTCCGGAGCCCTAAACGGACTCCAGATTAGGCCTCCCGATGAAGAAGAAGAGGTGGCGATGGCTCTGTGTCGTGAAACGCGATGAAACTTCCTCCCTGATTTTTTTCTACTAAAATAGTGTTTTATAGCGCTCGAATTAGGGTCAATGGAGCCACCTAGGCCCCACTAGACACCAAGCCGCGCCAGGGGGCCTGGCGCTCCATAATGTCTACTGGGCGTGTTTGGCCTCCCCTCCGGTGGGTCTTGGTTCCAGTATTTTTCACATATTCCAGAAAAAATCTTCAAAAAGTTACGTTCCATTCTGAGAACTTTTATTTCTGCAGAAAAACAACACCATGGTAGTTCTGCTGAAAATAGCGTCAGTCCGGGTTATTTTCATTCAAATCATGCAAATTAGAGTCCAAAACAAGAGCAAAAGCGTTAGGAAAAGTAGATACGATGGAGACGTATCGACTCCCCCAAGCTTAACCCATTGCTTGCCCTCAAGCAATTCAGTTGACAAACTGAAAGCTTGAAAATCTTTTACGAACTCTTTTGTTCTTGTTTATATATACATGCTTAGAGAGCACCCAGGTTTTCAGCATAAATCATGACTAATCATATCAACAATAACCCTTAAAAACTATATTAGCTCATATCAATGGCATAATCAACTAGCGAGCAATAATAAGATAACTCAAAAGCCAACACTTCGTCAAAAAATCATGATATAATATGAAAATAATGGTATCTCGCTAGCCCTTTCTGAGACCGCAAAACATAAATGGAGAGCACCTCCAAAGTTCAAGCAACGACTAGACATTGTAATTCATGGTAAGAGAGATCCAATCATGCTGCAAACAACGACTAACTAGACACAAAGAATGAGGATGACAACAGTGTTCTCCGGTCAGGTGCTTATTTGAAAAGGTGATGACTCAAAGTAAAAATAAAATAACATGAAAGTAAATAGAAAGTCCCTTCGCAGAGGAAAGCAAGGATTTGCAATGGTGCCAGAGCTCATAGCGAAAATAAGAGATAAATTATTTTGGGAGGTGCACCCTTCCTGTCAACGTTACGACCAAGAGTCATCGATATCTTCCATGCTAAACAAATTAGTGACGGTTCCCAAGCGGTTAAAGTAAAGGTTTACTCCCCTCCACCAACAAACACACTCCATGGCTAGCCGAATCCGTGGGTGCCGTCCATACCAATAGCAATCCACGGGAGTTTTGCTTAATTATTCGTGATTTATGATTCGGGATTGGGAGTCCCTTTTTACCATCCCCTCTCGTGCAAGGACGAGTGAATAAACACTCATCATGAGAATAACCCGCTTAGCATGGAAGATACTGACCGCCCTCTGTCGCTCCATGAGCGGTCCAGGCACACAAAACAAAAGTTCATTTGAAATATTAGAGGTGACACATGCAAAATTACTTGGAACGGCAGAGTAATACCGCTATAGGTAGGTATAGTGGACTCATTTGGAATAACTTTGTTTCAAGGATGTTGATGCACAAGTAGTATTCCCACTTAGTATAGGCGAAGGCTAGCAAATAAGATGGGAAGCGACCAGCTAGATAGCGAAGATGGTCATGAATATGCTTTATGTATAATTATTGTTGCATACTAGCACGAGTAGGATATAAACAACATGAACATAAATATCGTGGACGCTATGTTGGTTTTGATTCAACTACATGCGCAAATACGTGCCAAGTCAATCCACTCGAACATTCAAAGGAGGATACCATAACATCATACTACATCACAACCATTTTAATGCACATTGACATCCAAGATAAATCAGTATCCACTCCTAGCTGATTAAGCATGGAATGAACAACTATAACCTCTAATTGTCATTGCAAACATGTTTGGTCAGAATACGCCAAATCATGGATACTGGTCTAAACATATTTACAAAAACAAAAACAAGTTGAGTTCATACGTGCTTCTCTTTGCCACAGCCACTTCATCAAATATTGTCATTATTGCCTTTCACTTGCACGACTGAATGATATAAAAATAATAATAATTCAAGAGTGCCATGGACTAAGATGGAATATCTAACATTTTATTCAAGACGAGAAGACAAAGTAATATGGGCTCTTCATTGGACCAATAACAATGCATATGAGAGCCACTCAATACTTTCATCATGGTCTTCCCCTTGGCTATAACTCAAAGAAGGGAAAAGAAATTCAAAGAAACACACTAAAGTATTTTTGGAGTTTTTAGTTTTTCAACAAGAAAGAAAATTAAAGAAGGAAAAACTAAAACAAAAAAAATATTTACACGAGAAAGCTCCCAACAAGTAAAAGAAGAGAAAACTTTTTGGGTTTTCTTTTAATACTACAACTAAATTACGCTAGAAATAAAAACGAAAAAGAAGTGAGAAATATTTTTAGATTTTCTGCAAGTTTTTCAAACGTAGAAGAAGAAAGCAAGAAAAAGAAATCTAACAAGGATAATACCACGCAAGAGTGTGAACACCGAGAACTAGAATATGTAAACATGAATGTAAAGTCGGTGGAAACACGTACTCCCCCAAGCTTAGGCTTTTGCCCTAGCTTGGTAATCAACATCTTTAATAGTCGGACGGCCTCATTTCGAAGTGCTTGAGCGGCGGAACGAGAGAGTCCCACTCGTGGGGGATCCTTCTCAGCTGCTGCGTGGGCATTTCGGTAGGCAATAATGTCCTTATGCATGATCCTCTATCCCTTCATGGCAATAGAATCAAACAAAGCAGGTGCATGCAATGGGATAATATCTCTCGTAACCTCACTAAAAACTAAGTTATAGGGAAGGTTATCCAAGGAATCATCACTATCAATAAATTGATGATCAACCATAGACCGACGATCTAGATAAGCTTGTGGTAAAAGATAGTCATCATGACGAAAGGGGATGCTAAAGCGTTTGGCATAAATACCACCGTCAATTTTACCCTTAGATCTATTATTGTGTAAACGTCGAGCAATAATAGCTCCCAATGAAAGGTGTGATCATTATGGAGTGCTCAACGTAAAATGGCAAGGCCAGGAGCGCTAAGGATGCTACCCTTCCCCTAGCAGTTAAACACTTCATGGTAAATAAAGCAAAGTAGTGCACAGAAGGAAACTGCAGGCTTAGGGCTCTGGCTTTCGATACGCCTCTTGTCTCACCGTCTATTAAGGTGAGCAGGAAATCCTCAAACCCAATTGGTTTGGGTTGTCTTAACTCCCTGTGAGAGGGATTAAACATATCTCACATAATTCAGTAAGCGATATTTGGCGGGTTTCAGCATATAGTTCAAACTGCACTGAAGGTGGATCATGTCTATTTAGAAAATAGAAATTAGTGAGGATATGGTATTGGTCACACTCATCTGCCATGTAGTTGGTCAACCCATCATTTGCCACGAATTGTGCAAACTCATGGTGGAATCTGGCTTGTTCTATGAAAGGTGTGTGCGGCCATTCGCACAGCCAAACCTCCGTCAATCGCTGGGTGGTGAGTCCAGAAGTGGACGATTGACTAGGAAACCCCTTGACATTCTTCTTGGATGCACTCCTCCTGAAAAGGTTCATTTTTTCAAGAACATAATCCTGATAATTTTTGGGTCACAAACTAAAGTTAAGAAACTTCACAAGAATGATAACCACTACTCATAGGGATGCCTAGAGCCTAAAACAAGCATTCAAACTACTTGGAAATTCAAGAATTCAACATGCAAGCTCATCTACAGCAGCACCTAGAGTAGCTAATTAGTTTTAAGATAAACCACTTAAGCAAAAAACTAATTGGAGGAGTGGGGGAGTTACATACCAAGGAGCAATCCCCCAAAACAGTTTCAGAAACGGAGTTTTGAGCAAAGAGATTGAAATCCACGGGTTTGGGAGCAAGAACATGAGAGAGAGAGAGAGAGAGAGATAACTACAGGGATTTTTTTGGAGGTAGGTGACTAAGTGAGGTGAAGGAATAAATTAGGGGACCCCCAAGGGGACAACTAGACAGCTGGCCGCGCCAGGGGGGCTGGCACACCCTGCTGTCTAGTGGCCACCTAAGGCACCCCCTGCGGTGTTTTTAGTGCGAGATATTCTAAAATATTCAGAAAAAAATCATGTAAAAATTCCAGGTGATTTGGAGAACTTTTATTTTTGGGAACTTATTTATTGCACGGAAAAATCAGAAAACATGATAATCATAACTTTTTATTGCTTAAAAACGAAAATAATAGGAAAAGTAAAATGTATAGAGAGAGTTGTGCCTACGGAATTCATCGACCTCATGCCTCTTGAAAATTATTCATTAATAAGGTTGATCAAGTATTATTAACAACCACTTTCATTTAGCATGATCCCAAAGAATTTTCATAAAACACTAAGTTGCCTCAATGGGGATGTGCATATCCCCGACAATAAGTATCTCATATTTATTTATGGCTGTAGCTATATGTAGTTGAAAACTTTCATTGGTGGTAGTCTGAGAGTTTTCAATAACATTAACACGATTTACTTGAAACTGTTTCCTCGAGAAATGCATCGTATGTTCTTTACCATTGGCATGAAAAGTGACCTTGCTTTTGTTGCAATCAGTAATAACCCCTGTAGCATTTAATAAAGGTCTTCCAAGGATAATCGACATGTTGTTATCCTTGGGCATATGAAGTATAAAAAAGTCTATCATGATAGTAACATCTGCAACAACAAAGGGTGCATCCTCACAAATACCGATACATATGGCAGTTGATTTGTCACCCATTTGCAATGAAATTTCAGTAGGTATGAGTTTATTCAAGTCAAGTATTTTGTATAAAGAGAAAGGAATAACACTAATAGTAGCTCCTAAATCACATAAAGCAGTTTTCACGTAGTTATTTTTTATGGAACATGGTATAGTAGTATTCCTGGATCTCCTAGCTTTTTAGGTCTTCCATCCTTAAAAGTATAATTAGCAAGCATGGTAGATATTTCAGCTTCATGTATTTTTCTTTTATTAGTGATGATGTCTTTCACATTCTTAGCATAATGGACTGATGACCCACAAGTATAGGGGATCAATCGTAGTCCTTTCGATAAGTAAGAGTGTCGAACCCAACGAGGAGCAGAAGAATCTGACAAGTGGTTTTCAGCAAGGTAAAATCTGCAGGCACTGAAATTGTCGGTAACAAGTGATTGTGTGGTGAGATGATTCGTAGCAAGAAATAAGTAACAAAAGTAGCAACGGTGCAACAAAGTGGCCCAATCCCTTTTGTAGCAAGGGACAAGCCTGGACAAAGTCTTATAGGAGGAAAAACCATCCCGAGGACACACGGGAATTTCTGTCATGCTAGTTTTCATCATGTTCATATGATTCGCGTTCGTTACTTTGATAGTTTGATATGTGGGTGGACCGGCGCTTGGGTACTGCCCTTACATGGACAAGCATCCCACTTATGATTAACCCCTCTCGCAAGCATCCGCAACTACGAAAGAAGAATTAAGACAAAGTCTAACCATAGCATTAAACTAGTGGATCCAAATCAGCCCCTTACGAAGCAACTCATAAACTAGGGTTTAAGCTTCTGTCACTGTAGCAACCCATCATCTACTTACTACTTCCCAATGCCTTCCTATAGTCCCAAATAATGGTGAAATGTTATGTAGTCGACGTTCACATAACACCAATAGAGGAAAAACAACATACAACATATCAAACTACCGAAAGAATACCAAATTCACATGACTACTATTAGCATGACTTATCCCATTTCCTCAGGAACAAAAGTAACTACTCACAAAGCATAATCATATTCATGACCAGAGAGGTAATGAGTAGCATCAAGGATCTGAACATAAACTCTTCCACCAAGTAATCCAACTAGCATCAACTACAAAGAGTAATCAACACTACTAGCAACCTTACAAGTACCAATCGGAGTCGTGAGACGGAGATTGGTTACAAGTGATGAACTAGGGTTTGGAGATGAGATGGTGCTGATGAAGATGTTGATGGTGACGAGTCCCCTCCGATGAGAGGAGTGTTGGTGATGACGATGGCGATGATTTCCCCCTTCGGGAGGGAAGTTTCCCCGGCAGGATCGTCCTGCTGGAGCTCTAGATTGGTTCTGCTCAAGTTCCGCCTCGTGGCGGCGGCGAAACCACGAAAAAGCCCCTCCCTCATTTTTTTCTGGACGAAACCCTTCATATAGAAAAAGAGGGGGCAAGTGGGCCAGCAGGGTGCCCACAAGCCCTCATGGCGCAGTCTAGGGGGGTGGCCGCGCCGTGCACGCTTGTGGCCACCCCCTGGCGCCCCTCTGGCGCTTGTTCGGCCCAGTATTTTTTATAAATCCGGAAAAAATCCTCGTTGATTTTTACGGCGTTTGGAGTTGCGTAGAATAGGTATCTCAACTTTGCTCCACTTCTAGGCCAGAATTCCAGCTCCCGAGATTCTCCCTCTTCATGTAAACCTTGCAAAATAAGAGAGAAAAGGCATAAGAATTGTACCATGAAGTGAAATAAGAGCCCAAGAAGCGATAAATATCAACATGAAAACATGATGCAAAATGGATGTATCAACTCCCCCAAGCTTAGACCTCGCTTGTCCTCAAGCGAAAGCCTAGCTCACTAAATATGTCCATATGTTTAGGGAGAGAGGTGTCAACAAAACAAGATACGAACATGCATGCATCATGATCATGATCAGAAGAGCAATACCACATATAATCTCTCATGCTAAAGTGACAATTCCTTCACAAAGTAAAGCATGGATCAAGAACCTTACCGAGAAGTAACAACCGATAGCCTTTAGTATTTGAAGCAATTGCAATTTAGCACAACATCAGAAAGAGTCAAATAAGAGCTTGTAAAGCAAATCCACATACTCAATCATTCTTTCGTTCTCTACAATTGCTACAACTCATGTGGTACTCATGAGATCAAAGTTTCAGCTGGACACAGAGAAAGATAGGGGCTTATAGTTTTGCCTCCCAACTGCTTACCTCAAGGGTAATGTCAACAATAATAATTCATGAATACTTACCTCCAAGTTGACATATGAATATAGATCTTTCCCAAGCATATGACGTTAGCCAAGAAAAAGGCGAGATAAGGAATTGGTGAAGATCACCATGACTCTTTCAAAGGAAAAAAGTAAAGGTACAAGATAGGACCTTCGCAGAGGGAAGCAGAGGTTGTCATGCGCTTTTGAGGTTTGGATGCGTGTCCTCTTAATGCGGAGGAACGTCACTTTATATTGCCTCCTGTGATAAAGAACTTTATTATGCAGTCTGTCGCTTTTATGTCTTCCTCATCACAGGTTCGCACAAAGCTTATTTTCCACACACTAATAGATCATACATATTAGAGAGCAATTTTTATTGCTTGCACCGATGACAACTTACTTGAGGGATCTTATTCAATCCATAGGTAGGTATGGTGGACACTCATGGCAAAACTGGGTTGATGGTTTATGGATGCACAAGTAGTATCTCTACTTGGTGCGGGATTTTTGTCTAATGTGAGGTGGAAGCAATCATCACATGCTAAGGGATCTCTAATCATATCACATTGTTTGGAACCAAGCAAACACAATTCATTATGTTGTCTTCCTTGTCCAACATCTACTTCTAGGCATGCAATAGTTTAGTGAGTGTTCACATCATAGATGGTGTCAGAGATGACCAAGGTATATGTGAATCTCTCCTTCTTTATCACTTCCTATTAATTGCAACCATGACCAAGGTCTACGTTTGCCTACCCTCAACATGTTTCAATCCTCATTCTTTTTTATGTGAATCCATCACTTCCCATAAGATCATTACATGATCCTTCATGCTTTTGTTCTATTCTCACTCTTTTGATCATGGCAAGAGGCAAAGCCCTTCAACTAAGACACTCTTTATTATATGGCTCACAAGCTCGAATACATCAGGGGTGCCACAAAGCAAGACTCAAAACTAAAACACTAAGACTTTTATTCTACTAGAGAAAGGAAAAACTGAAAAGGAAAACTAAAACAAAGGTAAAGGCAAAAGATGTGATGGTGATACAATACCGGGGCAACTCCCCCAAGCTTGGCACAAGCTAAGGGAATTGCCCATACCAATGCTCAGTTGTCTTCCTTTGGTGGTGATGGTGGTGGAGGTTTTGAAGAGGTCTTGAGCTTGTTTAATTTCCACTTGAGCATAAAATTCTCCTCCCTTAGATCATCGTTTTCCTCTTCAAGCTTCAACACCCTTTTGCATAATTCCTGCTTACTCTCCTGCAAGAAACGAGAAGGGATAAAAAAAGCCCTAGGCTTATTCCTTGAGTTAGGGAGGCTCGACTTCTTGAACTCCACATGCGTCCGTCCAGGTTGAGGTAGAGGAGCCTCCTCTTCATCGGAACTCATTTGTTCCTTCCCCTTAGGATCATAATCTTCTTCTTCATTAGAGGTCCAGCCATAAGGATCAAAGTCCCCATAGACCTTGGGGTTAGCAAGGTAATCAGCCACATAGCTCTCCCCCTCTGAATCCTGAGAAGACATCTTGACCTAGATCTGCGGCAGAAAACAGGCTCGAAACGAAAAACACAGGAAATCTGCGTGAAGGAGAGGTCAGACCAAACGGGAGAATATTTAATGATTTTTTATAGACCAGAAGGAGTACCCTGCACGAAAACGGAGTCCGGGAGGCGCACGAGGTGGCCACAAGCCCTCACGACGCGGCCCGGGGGGGGGGGGGGGGGGTGGGCCCTCGCCGTGCAGGCTTGTCGCCTCCTCGCGCACTTTCTGGACTACTTCCAATTTTTGTATTTTTTTGAAATATTCCAAAACGGAGAAAATTTCCTACTAGAAAAGTTTTGGACTCTATTTTCTTACCGAATCACATACCTCTTCGTTTTCGGAGTCTGAAACAGGCTGATAAATATCCCTTAGGTATTCTTCCGGAGTTATGGTATTGATGATATTGCTTTCAACATTTATGGGAGTACCTGAGATATAATGCTTGATTCTCTGCCCATTTACCACTCTCGGACAATTACCTTTCTTGTTGTTTATCTTGATAGCACCGGAACGATATACTTCCTCAACAACATAGGGACCTTCCCATTTAGAGAGAAGCTTGCCTGCAAAGAATCTTAAACGAGAGTTATATAGCAAGACATAATCACCTACATTGAAGTCACGCTTTTGTATCCTCTTATCATGCCACCTCTTAACCTTCTCTTTGAACAGCTTGGCATTCTCATATGCCTGAGTTCTCCACTCATCAAGTGAGCTAATATCAAATAACCTCTTCTCACCAGCAAGTTTGAAATCAAAGTTGAGCTCTTTGATTGCCCAATAAGCTTTATGCTCTAGCTCAAGAGGTAAATGACATGCTTTACCGTACACCATTTTGTACGGAGACATGCCCATGGGATTCTTATAAGCAGTTCTATAAGCCCACAGTGCATCATCGAGCTTCTTAGACCAATTCTTTCTAGACGTGTTGACAGTCTTTTGCAGAATTAGTTTAATTTCTCTATTACTTAGCTCTACTTGACCACTGGACCGAGGGTGATAGGGAGACACAATTCTATGGTTGACATCGTACTTAGCAAGCGTTTTACGGAAAGCACCATGAATGAAGTGTGAACCAACGTCGGTCATTAGATATCTAGGGACTCCAAATCTAGGGAAGATGACTTCTTTCAACATCCTGATAGAGGTGTTGTGATCAGCACTACTAGTGGGGATAGCTTCTACCCACTTAGTGACGTAATCAACAACAACTAGGATATGAGTTTACCCGTTGGATTTTGGAAAAGGTCTCATATAATCAAAGCCCCATACATCAAATGGTTCAATGACAAGTGAATAGTTCATAGGCATTTCCTGAAGTTTGCTAATATTACCTATTCTTTGGCATTCGTCACAAGACAAGACAAACTTACGGGCATCCTTGAAGAGAGTGGGTTAATAGAAACCTGATTGCAATACATTGTGTGCAGTTCTATCTCCCGCATGGTGTCCTCCGTAGGCCTCAGAGTGACAGTTCTGTAGGATCTGTCCCTATTCATGTTCAGCTACACAACGTCTAATAACACCATCTACTCCTTCCTTATAAAGGTGAGGATCGTCCCAAAAGTAGTGTCTCAAGTCAAAGAAGAATTTCTTCTTTTGCTGGTACGTGAAACTAGGTGGTATATATTTGGCAACGATATAGTTTGCATAATCAGCATACCACGATGCACTACGTGAAGCATTGATGACATTCAATTGCTCATCAGGAAAGCTATCATCAATAGGTTGTGGGTCATCAAGAACGTTCTCCAACCTAGACAAGTTATCTTCTACGGGGTTATCAGCACCCTTTCTGTCAACAACGTGCAAATCAAATTCTTGTAGCAAGAGAACCCATCTGATAAGTCTAGGTTTAGCGTCCTTCTTCTCCATGAGGTACTTAATAGTAGCATGATCAGTGTGGATAGTGACTTTGGAATCAACTATGTAAGACCTGAACTTTTCACATGCAAGCACGATTGCTAAAAATTCCTTCTCCGTAGTAGCATAGTTTCTCTGGGCACTGTCTAGAGTTTTACTAGCGTAGTGAATAACATTCAACTTCTTATCGACTCTTTGCCCTAGAACAACACCAACAGCATAATCACTAGCATCACACATGATTTCAAAAGATAAGATCCAATCAGGTGGTTGAACAATAGGTGCAGTTATCAAAGCCCTCTTAAGTATTTCGAAGGCTTCCTCACAATCATCGTCAAAAACAAAAGGAATATCCTTTTGCAAGAGATTGGTAAGAGGCCTAGAAATCTTAAAGTCTTTAATGAATGTTCTATTGAAACCAACATGACCAAGGAAACTTCTTATACCTTTCATATCTGTGGGGTATGGCATTTTCTCGATTGCATCAACCTTAGCCTTATCAACTTCAATACCTCTTTCAGAAATTTTATGTCTAAGACGATGCCTTCATTAACCATAAAGTGGCACTTCTCCCAATTCAAGACAAGATTGGTGTCTTTACATCTCTGTAAGACTCGATCAAAGTTGCTGAGGCAATCATCAAAGGAAGACCCGTAAACGGAGAAGTCCTCCATGAAAACCTCGACAATCTTTTCACAAAAGTCAAAGAATATAGCCATCATACATCTTTGAAAGGTGGCAGGTGCATTACATAAGGCAAAAGGCATACGTCTATAAGCAAAGGTACCGAAAGGGCAGGTGAAGGTGGTTTTCTCCTGATCAGATTGTGCAACTGGTATTTGGGAGAAACCAGAATAACCGTCTAGAAAGCAGAAGTGTGTGTGTTTAGACAGCCTTTCTAGCATTTGGTCGATAAAAGGCAAAGGGTAATGATCCTTCCTAGTGGCCTTATTCAATTTCCTAAAATCGATCACCGTCCTATAGCCAGTAATAATCCTCTGTGGGATCAATTCATCCTAATCATTAGGGACAACGGTAATGCCTCCCTTCTTAGGGACGCAATGCACCGGACTCACCCAATCTCTATGAGCAATAGGATAGATAATACCCGCTTCCAGGAGCTTTAGTATTTCTTTTCTTACTACCTCTTTCATCTTAGGATTCAATCTCCTTTGATGATCAGCAACTGGTTTGAAATCAGGATTGGTTTTAATCTTGTGCTGGCACAGAGTGGGACTAATGCCCTTAAGATCATCAAGAGTATATCCTATAGCAGCATGGTGCTTCCTCAGAGTTTTTAGTAACTTCTTTTCTTCATGCTCCGAGAGGCTAGTACTAATTATAACATGATATATCTTTTTTTTCATCAAGATAAACATACTTAAGAGTATCAGGCAACTATTTAAGCTCGAACACAGGATCACCCTTTGGTGGGGGTGGATCCCCAAGCAGTTCAACAGGCAAGTTATTCTTAAGAATATGATATTGTTCTAACACAACTCTATCTACTTCATCCCTTTCATCCATATGCATATCATTTTCATGCTCCAGCAAGTATTGCTCTAAGGGATCAGTAGGAGGCACGGCAATAGAAGCTAAGACAATAGTTTCATCCCTACTAGGAAACCCTTTTTCATGAGGTTGTCTACCAAATTTGGAGAAATTTAACTCATGTGACACACCATCAAAGCCAACAGTGGCAGTTTGCTTCTCACAATCAATATGAGCATTGTCAGTATTGAGGAAGGGTCTGCCAAATATGATGGGACAAAAGCTATCTTGTGCGGTAGCAAGAACGAGGAAATCAGTAGGATACTTTGTTTTACCACACAAGACTTCAACATATCTAACAATTCCCACAGGGCAGATAGTATCTCTATTGGCAAGCTGAATAGTGACATCTATAGGTTCTATCTCAACCGGTGCAATCTCATCTTTGATTTCATCGTATAAGGATTGAGGTATTGCACTAACACCAGCACCCACGTCACATAAACCATGCTAACAATGATCTCCTATCTTAACAGAAACCACAGGCATGCCAACAACAGGCCTATGTTTGTCTCTAACGTGAGGTTTAGCAATTCTAGCAGCATCTTCACAGAAGTGAATATTATGTCCCTCAACATCGTCGGACAGAAGATCTTTGATAATAGCAATGCTAGGTTCAACTCTAATTTGGTCAGGGGGTGTAGGTGTTCTAATATAGCCTCTACATATCATAGTGGAAGCTTTAGATTGATCCTTTATCCTAACAGGGAAAGGTGGTTTCTCAATGTAAGCACTGGGAACCACATGATCATTATAGGCAATGACTTTCTCTTCAACTAAAGTGGGTTTAACTACATTGACTTCTAGAGGAGGATGATATTTAAACCACTTCTCTTTGGGGAGATCAATATGAGCAGCAAAAGATGAACACAGTGAAGCTACTATCTCATAGTCAAGTCCATACTTAGCGCTAAAGTAACAAAAAATATTAGTCTCAACAAAGGATTTAACGCAATCAAAAGTGAAATTCATACCTGACTCCTTACCTTCTTCAAGCTCCCAATCTTCAGAGTTGTGTTTAATTCTCTCCAATAAATTTCATTTGAAGTCAATATCTCTCTTCATAAAACAACCGGTACAAGAAGTGTCAAGCATGGTGCGATCTTCATGAGAAAGCCAAGCATAGAAGTTCTGAATGATAATTTCTCTCGAGAGCTCATGATTGGGGCATGAATATAGCATTGATTTAAGCCTCCCAAAGCTTGAGCGATGCTTTCGCTGTCACGAGGCCACAAATTATAAATATAATTCCGATCACGATGTACTAAATGCATAGGATAAAACTTTTGATGAAATTCCAATTTCAACCGATTGTAGTCCCATGATCCAGTATCATCACATAGCCTATACCATGTCAACGCCTTATCTTTCAAAGATAAAGGAAAGACCTTCTTATTGACCTCATCCTCGGGCAAACCTGAAAGCTGAAATAAACCAAAAACTTCATCTACATAGATTAGATGCAAGTCTGGATGTGATCTTCCATCTCCTGTAAAAGGATTAGCGAGCAGTTTCTCAAGCATACCCGAAGGAAATTCAAAGCAAATATTTTAAGTAGGTATAGCAGGTTGAGGAGAAACTCTTTGTGCTTCCGTTCGAGGTGAAGATACCCCGAACAAGCCCCTCAAAGGATTAGTATCCATAATGACAAGTGACAATAAATTTTAGCACACTATATGAATGTTTCCTTACGAAGTTCCACTTACCAAAGGCGCTTCACTCACCGGCAACGGCGCTAGAAAAGAGTCTTGATGACCCACAAGTATAGGGGATCAATCGTAGTCCTTTCGATAAGTAAGAGTGTCGAACCCAACGAGGAGCAGAAGGATCTGACAAGTGGTTTTCAGCAAGGTAAAATCTGCAGGCACTGAAATTGTCGAAACAAGTGATTGTGTCGTGAGATGATTCGTAGAAAGCAAGAAGTAACAAAAGTATCAATGGTGCAGAAAAGTGGCCCAATCCCTTTTATAGCAAGGGACAAGCCTGGACAAAGTCTTATAGGAGGCAAAACGCTCCCGAGGACACACGGGAATTTCTGTCATGCTAGTTTTCATCATGTTCATATGATTCACGTTCGTTACATTGATAGTTTGATATCTGGGTGGACCGGCGCTTGGGTACTGCCCTTACTTGGAAAAGCATCCCACTTATGATTAACCCCTCTCGCAAGCATCCACAACTATAAAGAAGAATTAAGACAAAGTCTAACCATAGTATTACACTAGTGGATCCAAATCAGCCCCTTACGAAGCAACGCATAAACTAGGGTTTAAGCTTCTATCACTCTAGCAACCCATCATCTACTTACTACTTCCCAATGCCTTCCACTAGGCCCAAATGATGGTGAAGTGTTATGTAGTCGACGTTCACATAACACCACTAGAGGAAAAACAACATACAACATATCAAATTACCGAACGAATACCAAATTCACATGACTACTATTAGCATGACTTATCCCATTTCCTCAGGAACAAAACTAACTACTCACAAAGCATAATCATATTCATGACCAGAGAGGTAATGAGTAGCATCAAGGATCTGACCATAAGCTCTTCCACCAAGTAATCCAACTGGCATCAACTACAAAGAGTAATCAACACTACTAGCAACCTTACAAGTACCAATCGGAGTCGCGAGACGGAGATTGGTTACAAGTGATGAACTAGGGTTTGGAGATGAGATGGAGCTGAAATGTTGATGGTGACGAGTCCCCTCCGATGAGAGGAGTATTGGTAATGACGATGGCGACGATTTCCCCCTCCGGGAGGGAAGTTTCCCCTGCAGGATCATCTTGCCGGAGCTCTAGATTGGTTCTGCTCAAGTTCCACCTCGTGACGACAGCGAAACCACGAAAAAGCTCCTCCCAGATTTTTTTTGGACGAAACCCTTCATATAGCAAAAGAGGGGGGAAAGTGGGCCAGCAGGGTGCCCACAAGCCCTCATGGCGCGGTCTGGGGGGTGGACGCACCATGCAGGCTTATGGCCACCCCCTGGCGCCCCTGTGGCGCTTCTTCGGCCCAATATTTTTTATAAATCCGAAAAAAAATCCTCGTTGATTTTTACGGCTTTGGAGTTGCGCAGAATAGGTATCTCAACTTTGCCCCATTTTCAGGCCAGAATTCCAGCTGCCGACATTCTCCCTCTTCATGTAAACCTTGCAAAATAAGAGAGAAAAGACATAAGAATTGTACCGTGAAGTGAAATAACAGCCCAAGAAGCGATAAATATCAACATAAAAACATGATGCAAAATGGACGTATGAGGGACCATCTTTAAAAGATTAGTTAAAAGAGTACGCAAAAAGGCTGGCCTAAGCATTCCAACAAAGCCTTCAAATTCCTCATCATCTTTTTCTTAGTTGGTTTAGGTGGGTAAGGCATGGGTTCTTGAAGCCATGGCTCTATTTATTTGCCATGCTTTCTAGCAACAAAATCACTTTTATCATAATGTTTATTCTTAGGTTGTGGGTTACAAGATCAACAACATGTTCTATCTCAACATTATTATCTGGTTCTTTAGCAATGTCAGGTTGAGCATCTACGTGAGCATCAACATTATCGTTTTCATTATCACTAGGTGAATGCTCACTACCAGATTGAGTTTCGGCATCACAGATACAGATATCATTAGCATTAGCAGAAGGTCTTTCAACTTCAGGTTCACTAGAAGTATGCAAGGTCCTATAATTTTTATTTTTATTTTTCTTCCAAGAAGGACTAGGTGCATCAATATTAATTCTTTGTAAATCTTGTTCAGTTCTTTTAGGATGGTCTTCTAGATACAGTGGATCTTGAGTCATTGTTCCTCCTCTAGTCATTACTCTAACATCAGGACCGTTCATATTATTAGTCATTTCATGAAATAACTCACTTTGGGATTTCGCAACTTGTTCTAGTTGGGTTTGAGCCATATAAGCATGTTTTCCTACACCTCTTACATCATTGGTGATTCTAAATAACGAGCAATCATGTCAGAGTTTTGTTTCAATTGTTTCATGACATAGGAGTTGAAATGATCTTGCTTTATAATATAATTATCAAACTCATATATGCATTGACTAGGATGTTTATTTTAAATAATGTCACTAACGGGGTTATACATTAGGGGTAGTCCTACGAACCTGCATCCCTAGGCCTGGCCAAGACCCTACATGGACATCAACGTCCCAAAATTCACTTAAGCAGTTGTAATCTCACTCAGATAAGTGTATCTTCACTTGGCTCATATGAAGTCACTCGGACTATCTCCTATCAGTCGGAGGTGCCTCTACACTTGGACTGCAGCAAGGCGTGGGCAACGAAGAGACTGCAACGGCTACAGACTTGAACTATCACATAAAGTGCACTGAAGACGCGCGTTACGAGTAATGTTGGAGTTAGAGTTGCCGTTACTAGTAACTTCCGTAGTTATTAGCATTTACTCTCCCTTGTAGTGAAGTTCGGCCTGTCGTGGCGCACTCTATATAATCCCACCCCG
The DNA here is from genome assembly GCF_904849725.1 of Hordeum vulgare subsp. vulgare. NCBI lineage: Eukaryota > Viridiplantae > Streptophyta > Magnoliopsida > Poales > Poaceae > Hordeum > Hordeum vulgare. The sequence goes on along the minus strand of NC_058519.1, from coordinate 459,975,208 downwards.
GGCTCCTAATCAAGGGTTCAACATGTTGGGGAACGTCGCATGGGAAACAAAAATTTTCCTACGCGCACGAAGACCTATCATGGTGATGCCCATCTACGAGAGGGGATGAGTGATCTACGTACCCTTGTAGACCGTACAGCAGAAGCGTTAGTGAACGCGGTTGATGTAGTGGAACGTCCTCACGTCCCTCGATACGCCCCGCGAACAATCCCGCGATCAGTCCCACGATCTAGTACCGAACGGACGGCACCTCCGCGTTCAGCACACGTACAGCTCGACGATGATCTCGGCCTTCTTGATCCAGCAAGAGAGACGGAGAGGTAGAAGAGTTCTCCGGCAGCGTGACGGCGCTCCGGAGGTTGGTGATGACCTTGTCTCAGCAGGGCTCCGCCCGAGCTCCGCAGAAACGCGATCTAGAGGAAAAACCGTGGAGGTATGTGGTCGGGCTCCGTGGAAAACTCATCTCAAATCAGCCCTAAAACCTCCGTATATATAGGTGGGAGGGAGGGGACCTTGCCTTGGGGCTCCAGGAGCCCCAAGGGGGTCGGCCGAGTCCAAGGGGGAAGGCTCCCCCCAAACCGAGTTGGACTTGGTTTGGTGGGTGGGAGTCCGTCCTTCCCTTCCCACCTCCTCTTTTTTTGTCTTTTCTCTTTGATTTTCTTTCCTAGGCGCATAGGGCCCTTTTGTGTTGTCCCACCAGCCCACTAAGGGCTGGAGTGCCACCCTCAAGGCCTATGGGCTTCCCTTGGGTGGGTTGCCCCCCCGGTGAACTCCCGGAACCCATTCGTCATTCCCGGTACATTCCCGGTAACTCCGAAAACCTTCCGGTAATCAAATGAGGTCATCCTATATATCAATCTTCGTTTCCAGACCATTCCGGAAACCCTCGTGACGTCCGTGATCTCATCCGGGACTCCGAACAACATTCGGTAACCAACTATATAACTCAAATACGCATAAAACAACGTCGAACCTTAAGTGTGCAGACCCTGCGGGTTCGAGAACTATGTAGACATGACTCGAGAGACTCCTCGGTCAATATCCAATAGCGGGACCTGGATGCCCATATTGGATCCTACATATTCTACGAAGAACTTATCGTTTGAACCTCAGTGCCAAGGATTCATATAATCCCGTATGTCATTCCCTTTGTCCTTCGGTATGTTACTTGCCCGAGATTCGATCATCAGTATCCGCATACCTATTTCAATCTCGTTTATCGGCAAGTCTCTTTACTCGTTCCGTAATACAAGATCCCACAACTTACACTAAGTTACATTGCTTGCAAGGCTTGTGTGTGATGTTGTATTACCGAGTGGGCCCCGAGATACCTCCCCGTCACACGGAGTGACAAATCCTAGTCTTGATCCATACTAACTCAACTAACACCTTCAGAGATACCTGTAGAGCATCTTTATAGTCACCCAGTTACGTTGCGACGTTTGATACACACAAAGCATTCCTCCGGTGTCAGTGAGTTATATGATCTCATGGTCATAGGAATAAATACTTGACACGCAGAAAACAGTAGCAACAAAATGACACGATCAACATGCTACGTCTATTAGTTTGGGTCTAGTCCATCACGTGATTCTCCCAATGACGTGATCCAGTTATCAAGCAACAACACTTTGTTCATAATCAGAAGACACTGACTATCTTTGATCAACTGGATAGCCAACTAGAGGCTTGCTAGGGACGGTGTTTTGTCTATGTATCCACACATGTAAATGAGTCTTCATTCAATACAATTATAGCATGGATAATAAACGATTATCTTGATACAGGAATTATAATAATAACTATATTTATTATTGCCTCTAGGGCATAATTCCAACAGTCTCCCACTTGCACTAGAGTTAATAATCTAGCCCTCACATCATCATGTGAATTACATTGTAATAAATCTAAGACCCATACAGTTCTGGTGTTGATCATGCTTTGGCCGTGGAAGAAGTTTAGTCAGCGGGTCTGCTACATTCAGATCCGTGTGCATTGCATATATTTACGTCCTCTCCCACGACGTAGTCGCGGATGATGTTGAAGCGTCGTTTGATGTGTCTGATCTTCTTGTGAAACCGTGGTTCCTTAGCTAAGGCAATGGCACCCGTGTTGTCACAGAACAAGGTTATTGGATTCACTGCGCTTGGCACCACTCCAAGATCCGTCATGAACTGCTTCATCCAAACATCCTCCTTAGCCGCCTCCGAGGCAGCCATGTACTCCGCTTCACATGTAGAATCTGCTACGATGCTTTGCTTGGAACAGCACCAGCTTACCGCACCCCCATTAAGAATAAATACGTATCCGGTTTGCGACTTAGAGTCGTCCGGATCTGTGTCAAAGCTTGCATCGACGTAACCTTTTACAGCAAGCTCTTTGTCACCTCCATACACGAGAAACATCTCCTTAGTCCTTTTCAGGTACTTCAGGATATTCTTGACCGCTGTCGAGTGATCCACTCCTGGATTACTCTGGAACCTACCTGCCATACTTATGGCCAGGCTAACATCCGGTCTAGTGCACAACATTGCATACATGATAGAACCTATGGGTGAAGCATAGGGGACGGAGCGCATATGCTCTCTATCTTCATCAGTTGCTGGGCACTGAGTCTTACTCAATCTCGTACCTTGTAAAACTGGCAAGAACCCTTTCTTGGACTGTTCCATTTTGAACCTCTTCAAAACTTTATCAAGGTATGTGCTTTGTGAAAGTCCTATCTGGCGTTTTGATCTATCCCTATAGATCTTAATGCCTAGAATGTGAGCAGCTTCTCCTAGGTCCTTCATAGAGAAACTTTTATTCAAGTTATCCTTTCTGCTCTCCAAAAACTCCACGTTGTTTCCAATCAGCAATATGTCATCCACATATAATATTAGAAACGCCACAGAGCTCCCACTCACTTTCTTGTAAATACAAGATTCTCCAACCACTTGTATAAACCCAAATGCTTTGATCACCTCATCAAAGCGTTTGTTCCAACTCCGAGATGCTTGCACCAGTCCATAAATGGATCGCTGGAGCTTGGACACCTTATTAGCATTCTTAGGATCGACAAAACCTTCGGGTTGTATCATATACAATTCTTCCTAAAGGAAACCGTTAAGGAATGCCGTTTTGACATCCATCTGCCAGATTTCATAATCGAAAAATGCAGCTATTGCTAACATGATTCTGACGGACTTAAGCATCGCTACGGGTGAGAATGTCTCATCGTAGTCAACTCCTTGAACTTGTGAAAAACCCTTTGCCACAAGTCGAGCTTTATAAACGGTCACATTGCCGTCAGCGTCCGTCTTCCTCTTAAAGATCCATTTGTTCTGAATAGCCTTGCGGCCCTCAGGCAGTACCTCCAAAGTCCACACTTTGTTCTCATACATGGATCCTATCTCGGACTTCATGGCTTCTAGCCATCTGTTGGAATCTGGGCCCACCATTGCTTCTTCATAATTTGCAGGTTCATTGTTGTCTAACAACATAATTGACAAGACGGGATTACCGTACCACTCTGGAGCAGCACGTGGTCTCGTCGACCTGCGTGGTTCGACACAAACTTGAACTGGAGTTTCATGATCATCATCATTAACTTCCTCCTCAACCGGTGTCGCAACGACAGAGGTTTCCCCTTGTCCTGCGCCACCATCCAGAGGGATGAGAGGTTCGACAACTTCGTCAAGTTCTATCTTCCTCGCACTCAATTCTCTCGAGAGAAACTCCTTCTCGAGAAAAGCTCCGTTTTTAGCAACAAACACTTTGCCCTCGGACTTGAGATAGAAGGTGTACCCAACTGTCTCTTTTGGGTAACCTATGAAGACGCACCTTTCCGCTTTGGGTTCCAGCTTTTCAGGCTGAAGCTTTTTGACATAAGCATCACATCCCCAACTTTAAGAAACGACAACTTTGGCCTTTTGCCATACCACAGTTCGTATGGTGTCGTCTCAACGGATTTTGATGGTGCCCTATTTAAAGTGAATGCAGCTGTTTGTAATGCATAACCCCAAAATGATAACGGCAAATCGGTGAGAGACATCATAGATCGCAGCATCTCTAATAAAGTACGATTATGACGTTCGGACACACCATTACACTGTGGTGTTCCAGGTGGTGTTAACTGTGAAACAATTCCACATTGTTTTAAGTGAGCACCAAACTCGAAACTCAGATATTCACCCCCACGATCAGACCGTAGGAACTTGATCTTCTTGTTACGATGATTTTCAACTTCACTCTGAAATTGCTTGAACTTTTCAAATGTTTCAGACTTGTGCTTCATCAAGTAGACATAACCATATCTACTCAAATCGTCAGTGAAGGTGAGAAAATAACGATATCCGCCGCGTGCCTCCACGCTAATCGGACCACACACATCGGTATGTATGATTTCCAACAAGTCACTTGCACGCTCCATTGTTCCGGAGAACGGAGTCTTAGTCATCTTGCCCATGAGGCGTGGTTCGCACGTGTCAAGTGAATCAAAGTCAAGTGACTCCAAAAGACCATCAGCATGGAGTTTCTTCATGCGCTTTACACCAATATGACCTAAGCGGCAGTGCCACAAAAATATGGCGCTATCATTGTTAACTCTAACTCTTTTGGTCTCAATGTTATGTATATGCGTATCACTATCAAGATTCAATATGAACAATCCTCTCACATTAGGTGCATGACCATAAAAGATGTTACTCATAGAAATAGAACAACCATTATTCTCTGACTTAAAAGAGTAACCGTCTCGCAATAAACAAGATCCAGATATAATGTTCATGCTCAACGCAGGCACTAAATAACCATGATTTAAGTTCATCACTAATCATGATGGTAACTGAAGTGAAACTGTGCCGACGGCGATTGCATCAACCTTGGAACCATTTCCTACGCGCATCGTCACTTCATCTTTCGCCAGCCTTCGTCTATTCCGCAGTTCCTGTTTCGAGTTGCAAATATGAGCAACAGAACCGGTATCGAATACCCAGGCACTACTACGAGAGCCGGTTAAGTACACATCAATAACATGTATATCAAATATACCTAATTTTTCTTTGGCCGCCTTCTTATCTGCCAGATACTTGGGGCAATTACGCTTCCACTGACCCATACCCTTGCAATAGTAACACTCCGTTTCAGGCTTAGGTCGAGCTTTGGGTTTCTTCGTCGGATTGGCAACAGGCTTGCCGCTCTTCTTCGAATTACCCTTCTTGCCTTTGCCGTTTCTCTTGAAACTAGTGGTCTTATTCACCATCAACACTTGATGTTCTTTACGGAGTTCAGACTCTGCGACTTTCAGCATCGCAAACAACTCGCCGGGTGACTTGTTCATCCCTTGCATGTTGTAGTTCAACACAAAGCCTTTATAGCTTGGCGGCAGTGATTGAAGGATTCTGTCAGTGATAGCCTCTTGCGGGAGTTCAATCCCCAGCTCAGCTAGACGGTTTGAGTACCCAGACATTTTGAGCACATGTTCACTGACAGACGAGTTCTCCTCCATCTTGGAAGCATAGAATTTATCGGAGGTCTCATACCTCTCGATCCGGGCGTTCTTCTGAAAGATAAACTTCAACTCCTGGAACATCTCAAATGCTCCATGACGCTCAAAGCGACGTTGAAGTCCCGGTTCTAAGCCATACAAGACTGCACATTGAACTAATGAGTAGTCCTCCTTACGTGCTAACCAAGCGTTCTTAACATCCTGATCAGCCGTAACGGGTGGTTCATCTCCTAGCGCAGCATTAAGAACATAATCCTTCTCCCCAGCTTGTAAGATTAGCTTAAGATTACGAGCCCAGTCTACAAAGTTGCTTCCATCATCTTTCAACTTAGCTTTCTCTAGGAACATATTAAAATTCAGGGTGACTGTCGTGTGAGCCATGATCTACAACACAAATATATTCAATGTGGACTTAGACTATGTTCAAGATAATTAGAGTTTAACTTAATCAACTTATTCGCTAAACTCCCACTCAAAAAGTACATCTCTCTAGTCATTTGAGTGGTTCATGATCCACTTACACTAGCTCAAGTCCGATCATCACGTGAGTTGAGCATAGTTTCAGTGGTAAGCATCCCTATGCTAATCATATCATCTATATGATTCATGATCGACCTTTCGGTCTCATGTGTTCCGAGGCCATGTCTGCACATGCTAGGCTCGTCAAGCTTAACCCGAGTGTTCCGCGTGCGCAACTCTTTTGCACCCGTTGTATGTGAACGTTGAGTCTATCACACCCGATCATCACGTGGTGTCTCGAAACGACGAACTATAGCAACGGTGCACAGTCGGGGAGAACACAATTTCGTCTTGAAATTTTAGTGAGAGATCACCTCATAATGCTACCGTCGTTCTAAGCAAAATAAGGTGCATAAAAGGATTAACATCACATGCAATTCATAAGTGACATGATATGGCCATCATTACGTGCTTCTTGATCTCCATCACCAAAGCACCGGCACGATCTTCTTGTCACCGGCGCCACACCATGATCTCCATCAACGTGTTTCCATCGGGGTTGTCGTGCTACTCATGCTATTACTACTAAAGCTACATCCTAGCAAAATAGTAAACGCATCTACAAGCACAAACGTTAGTATAAAGACAATCCTATGGCTCCTGCCGGTTGCCGTACCATCGACGTGCAAGTCGTTATTATCTATTACAACATGATCATCTCATACATCCAATATATCACATCACATCGTTGGCCATATCACAGCACAAGCATACCCTGCAAAAACAAGTTAGACGTCCTCTAATTTTGTTGTTGCATGTTTTACGTGGTGACCATGGGAATCTAGTAGGATCGCATCTTACTTACGCAAACACCACAACGGAGATATATGAGTTGCTTATTTAACCTCATCCAAGGACCTCCTCGGTCAAATCCGATTCAACTAAAGTTGGAGAAACCGACACTTGCCACTCATCTTTGAGCAACGGGGTTACTCGTAGCGATGAAACCAGTCTCCCGTAAGCGTACGAGTAATGTCGGTCCAAGCCGCTTCAATCCAACAATACCGCGGAATCAAGAAAAGACTAAGGAGGGCAGAAAAATGCACATCACCGCCCACAAAAACTTTTGTGTTCTACTCGAGAAGACATCTACGCATGAACCTAGCTCATGATGCCACTGTTGGGGAACGTCGCATGGGAAACAAAAAATTTCCTACGCGCACGAAGACCTATCATGGTGATGCCCATCTACGAGAGGGGATGAGTGATCTACGTACCCTTGTAGACCGTACAACAGAAGCGTTAGTGAACGCGGTTGATGTAGTGGAACGTCCTCACGTCCCTCGATCCGCCCCGCGAACAATCCCGCGATCAGTCCCACGATCTAGTACCGAACGGACGGCACCTCCGCGTTCAGCACACGTACAGCTCGACGATGATCTCGGCCTTCTTGATCCAGCAAGAGAGAGGAAGACGTAGAAGAGTTCTCCGGCAGCATGACGACGCTCCGGAGGTTGGTGATGACCTTGTCTCAGCAGGGCTCCGCCCGAGCTCCGCAGAAACGCGATCTAGAGGAAAAACCGTGGAGGTATGTGGTCGGGCTGCCGTGGAAAAGTCGTCTCAAATCAGCCCTAAAACCTCCGTATATATAGGTGGGAGGGAGGGGACCTTGCCTTGGGGCTCAAGGAGCCCCAAGGGGGTCGGCCGAGTCCAAGGGGGAAGGCTCCCCCCCCAAACCGAGTTGGACTTGGTTTGGTGGGTGGGAGTCCTTCCTTCCCTTCCCACCTCCTCTTTTTTTTCTTTTCTCTTTGATTTTCTTTCCTAGGTGCATAGGGCCCTTTTGGGCTGTCCCACCAGCCCACTAAGGGCTGGTGTGCCACCCTCAAGGCCTATGGGCTTCCCCGGGGTGGGTTGCCCCCCCGGTGAACTCCCGGAACCCATTCGTCATTCCCGGAACATTCCCGGTAACTCCGAAAACCTTCCGGTAATCAAATGAGGTCATCCTATATATCAATCTTCGTTTCCAGACCATTCCGGAAACCCTCGTGACGTCCGTGATCTCATCCAGGACTCCGAACAACATTCGGTAACCAACCATATAACTCAAATACGCATAAAACAATGTCGAACCTTAAGTGTGCAGACCCTGCGGGTTCGAGAATTATGTAGAAATGACCCGAGAGACTCCTCGGTCAATATCCAATAGCGGGACCTGGATGCCCATATTGGATCCTACATATTCTACGAAGATCTTATCGTTTGAACCTCAGTGCCAAGGATTCATATAATCCCGTATGTCATTCCCTTTGTCCTTCGGTATGTTACTTGCCCGAGATTCGATCGTCAGTATCCGCATACCTATTTCAATCTCGTTTACCGGCAAGTCTCTTTACTCGTTTCGTAATACAAGATCCCGCAACTTACACTAAGTTACATTGCTTGCAAGGCTTGTGTGTGATGTTGTATTACCGAGTGGGCCCCGAGATACCTCTCCGTCACACGGAGTGACAAATCCCAGTCTTGATCCATACTAACTCAACTAACACCTTCGGAGATACCTGTAGAGCATCTTTATAGTCACCCAGTTACGTTGCGACGTTTGATACACACAAAGCATTCCTCCGGTATCAGTGAGTTATATGATCTCATGGTCATAGGAATAAATACTTGACACGCAGAAAACAGTAGCAACAAAATGACACAATCAACATGCTACGTCTATTAGTTTGGTTCTAGTCCATCACGTGATTCTCCCAATGACGTGATCCAGTTATCAAGCAACAACACTTTGTTCATAATCAGAAGACACTGACTATCTTTGATCAACTGGCTAGCCAACTAGAGGCTTGCTAGGGACAGTGTTTTGTCTATGTATCCACACATGTAAATGAGTCTTCATTCAATACAATTATAGCATGGATAATAAACGATTATCTTGATACAGGAATTATAATAATAACTATATTTATTATTGCCTCTAGGGCATAATTCCAACACAACATTCTATACCATCACACATTCTATAAGCAAACACTAGCAATCTAGGCTCGAGACGTAGGGTCGTTACCACTCCCGAGTGGGGCCCGAACTCGTACATCCGAGTGTATCTGCTGCACCCTAGCTAGGCTTCGCCCCTCATTCGTACACCTAGTATTATTGTCAGGATCATTCCCACGACAGTTGGCGCCCACCTTGGGGTTCCAAGTTTAGCAAATCCGACGCAGTAGGAGTTTTACCTTTTACGTCATCATGATGACACTTGGCAGAGAGATCCTCTTTGGCTCCCTCAGTTTTGTCGTCGATGACTCGGCGTGGCTGTAGGACACGCCGCTGGACATCGACGCCCTCCCTACTTGAGGTTTGACACATTTTAGCACATTTGCGCATGGGGTCCTAATCCGACAACCATTGGTGTCGTACCACTCGGTACCCCCACACCCCGTTGCAATTCGTCGCAAGCGCTCAACGCGCTCACGGTTGCAGCCGTGGATCAAGGACGTCATGGCCCACCATGCCACTTCAAGATAGGTGGCTATGCTCAGTTCGAATGGGACCACCGTCAACCTCTTCCCGTCATCGAGCGGCGAATCACTCGGTGACTCTGACTGTGAAAGCAGTGGAGACGCCTCTGAGGTCTTGATGCCCGACACGAACAAGGGAGGCGGCCCTGGATTCGCCACGGGGTATTCTCCTGGGCATGATGGTGCAGAGAGTTTCCACAGCAACGTTAGCCACCATGTTCCACAGCCGCTCACAGAGTAGTAGCTGGAAGAACTTTGGCGGAGGAGCGAGCAAGCTTTTCTCACCCCCATTACGGGGAATGCCCCGAAAGAGATAGTGTTGGAGAACGCGCGTGAGGACACTTTGGCCGAGCGCGAGCGTCTCTAGCGGCTCTAGCAGTTTCTCGATGCTCGGGCCAGGAGGGATCAACCCGGCTCCAGTCACAATCACCGTGAGCTGTTTCCGAACAACCGTCCTCCCCATATTGAGTTGACGCGAGCGCCTCTACTGAATTTGGCGCCCGCCACTCGGATTGCTGATTCCATTCAGCGGAGTGAGTCTACGGTCGGAGAAGGCATTCGGCAGATCTAGGCTCTTCTCAACGCCGCCATGCAACAAAACTCTGCGGTGTCAGAGTCCCGACATTGTATCCATAGCAGATCCGTCCAGGCGGACACAGTGCATTCGGCTCACATCCCGCATGCACTCGGAAGTCGTCAAAGATCTCCTCCTCTTCCGAGAGGCCTGCATGGAGATTGATGACATGATCAACGGGTTTGTAGTAGAACACCTCCTCCGAGGAATAGTTCACTCGGACACCGGCCCCGTGACCGTAGGCCAATCCCCAATCGGCACATGGGTTATGGGGACGACGACTACTAGGCCCCTCAGTTCAACGCGAGGTCCATTATCACACAGAACATGGTCGACCGATCACGCGCAGGACGTGGAGTATCCGGCCTTGAGTGCTTCGGCCGACACATCCGTGAAGCAGAGATCCCTTCCAATTACAAATTGGCCACGGGGATCGGCAAGTTCAATGGTGAGTCCTAGCCGTGGATTTGGCTTCAGGATTACCGAGTGGCCGTCCAGGTAGGCGACGGCGACGACTTCGTCACAATGAAGGATCTACCCCTCATGCTAGAGGGATCAGCGAGGGCATGGCTCAACCATCTCCCCTCCAGCAGTATCCACAACTAGGGAGATTTAGCCCTAGTGTCTGTCAAAACATTCGAGGGAACTTACAAGCTCCCAGGTGGCTTAACTAAGCTACAACATTGTGTTCAGAAGAGCAACGAGTCCCTCCGGGAGTACATCGAGTGGTGGATCACATTGCACAACACGATGCAAAACGTTACCGAGCATCAGGCCGTGTGTGCTTTAAAAGCAAGCACTCGGTACCGGGAGCTCATCCTCAAGTTTGGCCGATCGGGGGATCTGTCCCTCAGTCGGGCAATGGAAATGACCAATTGGTACGCGAATGACGAAGAAGAAGACCGCTTCCACAACGGCAAAGGCCGAGCCAGCGAAGCCCCTCAGTCGGGCAACACTGGAAAAAAACAGAAGGAAAGGGCGATCCATCAGGCAAAGACGAAGTAGTTGTTGTCCCGGGGCAGGCCCAAAGCAATCCCAAGAAGAAGAAGAAAGATTGGGCAGGCAAGAAGAAGGTCGAGTCCAAAAGCCACCTTATGGACAAGTCGTGTCCGTTCCATGCTAGAAAGGACGAGGAGGGGGAGATCATCCCCGCCAAGCACACGGCTCGAGACTGTCGCCTGCTCCGGTAGGAGATAGGCGGAGAACCCTCCAGGGAAAAAACTGATGAGGACGATCAAGAGGCTACCCCCGGGTATCCGAACATCGAGAAAGGTCTCATGCTCTTCACCGATGTCAAGAGCAAGAGCCGATTGGAAGTCATCAATCGGGAGGTAAACATGGCGGCTGCGGCTACCATGAAGTACCTCGATTGCGCAAAGACGCCCATCACGTTCGATCAGTCGGACCACCCAGCCAACATCGCCACCCGTGGGAGGCAAGCATTGGTCGTTGATTCGGCTGTAAACAGGGTCCGACTGCGACAGGTCCTCATGGACGGCGGCAACGGCCTCAACATCATCTACATCGACATGCTCAGAGCAATGGACATCCTATTGTCCCTGCTGAGCAAGAGTAACATGCAGTTTCACGGGTTCATCCCCGAGAAGAAGGCCAAATCACTGGGTCAAATCGCCCTGAATGTCATATTCAGTGGTGATAATAATTATAGGAAGGGAAGACTGACCTTTGAGGTTGTCGACTTCAAAAGCGTCTATCACGCCATCCTGGGTAGGCCTGCCTACGTGCTTTCATGGCCCGACCATGTTATGTTTATCTTGAACTTAAGATGCCAGGGCCAAAAGGCGTGAATACAGTGAACGACAATCGGAAGGTTGCTGAAAAATGCCTACAACAGGGCTCTTGGATCGCTAATGAACAAGTCTTGGCGGGCGAGCTCGAAGGGTACAAGAAAGCGGTGGACATTTCTAACTCTCTCAAGTCCAAACGACCGGCTACCGAGTCCGCCTTTCAATCGCCCGATGAGACCAAGCAGGTTCACGTCGACCCAACCGACCCAAGTGCTTCCGGGACAGACATCTCCACTTCACTCAGCGACAAATAGGAAGCCGAGATCATCCAGTTCCTCCATGAGAACTGGCGCATCTTCGCATGGAAGCCTTGTGACATGTCGGGTGTTCCCAGGGAATTGGCTGAGCACCGCCTCCGTGTGGACTCCAAAGTCAAGCCCATCACGGAGCACTTGTGCCGCTACTCCATGGAGAAGCTCAAGGCAATCGACGAGGACATTTGTGAGCTCGTAGCTGCCAAGTTCATCTGTGATGTGTACCACTCTGAGTGGTTGGCGAACGTGGTCATGGTGCCTAAGAAGTACAATTCACTCTGAATGTGTATTGAATTCAAGCACCCCAATCGGGCCTACCCGAAATACCATTTCCCTTTACCTCGGATAGATCAGATCATAGATTCAACTGTTGGATGTGAACATCTGTCGTTCCTGGGTGCGTACTCTGGGTCCCACCAGATCCGAATGTATGGACCTGATCAAATAAAAACGACCTTCATCACCCCATTCGGGTGTTTTTGTTACATCACCATGCCATTCGCCCTAAAAAATGTTGGGGCTACCTTTTAACGCATGATCCAGAACTGTTTGCAGGAATATATAAGTCAGAACGTTGAAGTGTACATGGATGACATCATGGTCAAGTCCAGGAAAGGTTACGACCTCTTCACCGACCTTGCTAAAACCTTCACGAACCTCAGGCGCTTCGGGATCAAGCACAATCCAGCCAAGTGCAATTTCGGAGTGCCAGTCGGTAAGTTACTCGGTTTCCTCATTTGCGAACGAGGTATTGATGCCAACCCCGATAAAATCGGTGCCATAGTCCAAATGAGACATCCAGAGTGCATCCATGATGTGCAGAGGTTCACGGGCCGCCTCGCAGCCCTGAGATGCATTATCTCAAGACTCGGCGATCCACCTAGACGATTAATGACGAAATCTGACAGATTCGAGTGGACAAACGAAGCACAAGTCGCTTTCGACCACGTCAAAGCTTTGCTATCCACCTAGACGGTGTTAGCTTCTCCGAGAAGCCAGGAGCCCTTACTTGTGTACATTGCCGCCACTAGCGAGGTAGTTAGCATCGTTCTCACCGTGGAACGCGAAGTAGTTGACAAGGCATACATGGTTCAAAGGCCCATTTACTACATCTTAGGGCTAAGCGGGTTCCCATGCCATCAGCCTACACCAACAGGCATTCTGACGGGGAAGTGTCCTAGTTCGCAGGGGCGTCTTCGAAGACGTACTCTTCTCCAAACTCCGGTCCTTCCATGTCTGGTCAATAATATAACCAGTGGCAAGCCAATGAGTACTTTTGAATGTACTCGCAAATAACCCATGATATGAACAATGCAAGTGAAGGATAACAATAATATGCATCATTGGTGGACAATAACCTGGTTATAATAAACATGATCATGGGTATGCAACATAAGATAAATGTTACTTGAAGAATAGGTTACAGATACCAATATATCCGTCGAGGGCTGAACACTCCGGGTTCACCCTATATGCCAAGTCACGAAACTTGGTCATATCAACTCTTTCATATTAACTCCATTTACCACATACTCACACAAACTTGATTTATGCGGAAACGACTGGACGTAGTTTAAGCAGCATCACACAACTGTCCTTGACCGTGAACACGGCTATTCGAATAGTTATACACTATTTAGAGGTAGTATGCTGGACCCACGAGATCCGGGAAACTTCCGTGTCATCCATGACTCGCGGTATATAACATACCCGAGGTCAGTACCCGACAATGCCTTTCCCCTGACGATACTAGACAAATAGGTCCACTCGATTGGTACCCAGCCCACATGTTGTACGTCTTATGAGTACCGACTCTGGACAGTATCAACCATGCGGGGACCAACGGTGTGCCTGGAACACTTAAAAACGACATAGTCGCCCTACCTGGCACGACCCCATCACGAGAGTGACCACACATCACTGCCGCCACTAGTAATGTGGCTCTTTGCTAGCACCGACCAGGGTAATCAACACAGCCCCGTCCCATAAGGGGTAACGTGGTCATACATGTAAGGTTGGGACGGTGGACACATCATAAATCTAATCCCATTTCCGAAACCATACTCACTCAGAATACCCGGTGCACCACTTAAACAAAAGTGGCCACCTAACGCATCATCACCCTTGGGCATTAGTGGCACCCGACGGGGTTTTCATAAACCTTTGATTTATACCAACAACGTGCTCATGCTACTACTATTCTAGCTTTACTTGTCAACATGATATTAGCGTGATCCTCATAGGTGGTAGGATCATGCTCAAAATGCAAGTGCTCCGGAGGAGCCTTCGGTAACATCACTTCGATGATTTACTGACACTAATGATCATATGCAACGAAAATATTGGCTACACTAGCATGCAATATAACATATGCTCAGTCATGGTCAAAGGGCTATTTGCCTTGGTCAACTAGGTATCCGGGGTCTTCGAGGTCTTCCGCTCCAACTCCTTCGTCAAACGGATTTTCTATCATCGTATAAAGATAAAAATAATAAGTAGATCACTCCAAAACAGATCACAAAGTTACTTTAAAAATGTTGTTTATTACTGATAAATCCAGGTTGTTATTTTAAAAATATTTGCTTCTGTTTTTAGTGAAGGAATATTTTTAAAATCAACTTAACAGAAGCAAAACTATTCTAATTTAATCCTTTTTATTATTGTAAAACATAACAGTTGCTGCAAAAATTCAAACAATGGTTCTGTTAAATACTACACATTTTTAGAAGAATAACTGTGGAAAAATTATATTTTTATACTGGTTAAATCTTTTAAGAAAAAACATTTAAACTCGGGTTTAAAACAAAAGAAAAAGGGCCACAAACCCTGGCCTGGCTTGGCCTGGGATTGGGCCGGCCCACTGGCCAGCCAATCAGCCTACCCAGGCGCGCGCGCCGTCAGGTTTGAACCTGATGCGCGAGCCCCTGCGGTTAGTGGCTGCGGGTAGCGAGGGAGAGAGAGATGGGGCACTGACAGGGGGGCACACCTGTCGGGGTTGTCTCCTACCTCTGGCCAGAGAGGAGGAGGAGCACGCCGGCGTGGCTACCGACGTCCTCGGGCCCTAACGATGATGGGAATGCGCCCAACTCGTCGTCGCCTACCTGATGGTGGTCGAGATGACGGCGGAGGGGCTCAGGTTCACCGGCGACGAGGTAGCCGTGGCGGAGGGGCTTCGGGAGAAGGTGGAGGTGGTAGTTGCAGGCACGGATTTGCTCGAGAAAGAGGGGGGAAAGATTCCTGGTGTCACGGGGAGTGGTTTTGTGGGCAGAGGAACGAGGGAGCTTACATGGAGCCGGAGATCGAGTGGAGCTCCGAGGCGGAGGGGCCTTAGTCGATCTCGAGCACCGGGGCTCTGCTAGCTTACTCGGGTGGCTAGGGAGGTGACTGAGGTTGCTGCGAAGAGGAATGAGGGGTGCTGGAGCGAGGGGAGGGGCTATTTATAGGCCCGCGACGGTGAGACGACTCGGGAGCGCCGGTGATTCACCGTGGCGTTCATGGGGGTGCAGAGAGATGATGGGGTCGAAACCACGGTCTCAGGACGTGGTTTTGGACCTCTAGAGGTTAATGCGAGAGAGAGGGAGAGATAAGAGGCGAGCTACCGTGGCCACACACCTCTGGCCGGTTCTGGTGCGCGCGGGCACGCGTCACACCAGCTCTTAGCGTGGGAGAGGAGGGGCCCTAATGGTCGCGTGAGGCAGAGGGGTTGTCGGGGGAGAGGATAGACACATCGGGGGAGGCTGGAACTGGCCGAGAGCGTCGGCCCCACCTCGATGGCTCCCTGTAGCGCGCCCAGAGCGCAGCTCTGGCATGCCACAGCATGCTGGCGTGCCGTGGGGTGCCTTGGACGTGTCTAACATGTCCTGGGCACTGGCTGAGAGATGCCTAGCCATTGGAGACCCGTGGGAGCTTCGGCTGGTCAAGGGAAACAAAGAAAACAGATGGTGTGACCCTTGAGCTGACGCTTAGATTGGGGTTTTTGCTTTTCTACTTTGAACCACAGAGGGGCCCTAATATGAGAGTTTGGGATAAAGGGTTTGGGTTTACCTGGGGTTAGGAGGGGTTTTACCCATCTGCCAGAAGGTGCTCGACAGTGGTTTGGGGTGGTTGCACCCCACCAGTGGCTCTGCAACTTAACAAGATTGGGTTTGGTGCTAAAACAAGGGTTTTCAACAAGTTTAAGCTCCATTGTACAAGTTTAGCTTTGCAAACTTGAAAACATTACCAAATGACCAGATCGTTTCCTTCCAAAGAGAGTATGGGCAAAACAAGTCCCACAAATCCCATTTTTGGCATGGAGTCCTCATTTGATGTATTAGGCACTCCTCCAAAGTTTCAGCTCCAAAGGACAAACTTTGCTATGTAGAGTTGCTCTAACTTCTTACTGGTCAGAAGGGGTTTTGCAACTATTTGGTGTCCTTAATCACCTTGGATCAAGGTGAAATTTTATATGGGCACCAAATATGGCTTAGGGATACCACTGAATTTTTCTAGGAATTTATTGAGAATATTTCCTTTGGAAATATTTCAAAAGGTCAAAATAGACAGAAAGGGTTTTCAGGGTTTTACTCAAATAATAATATATACAAATAGGGGTTGAAAATCCGATGCATGGAAAATATATGTCCTTCTGATCATCTCCAATTTTTCTCAGTTTTTTCTAAGCAGAAAAGTATTTTTCCATATAGGAATACCATTTCTGGCCTCCGAAATGGACATGCAAATAAATTAGGAAAATAATTCATAAAATAATTATTTTATTGTTTTGGTGCACTAAAATGGTGCTAGAACCAGATCACCAACTTTGGGTCAGAACACTCCTTGCCATCAAGGACTTGTAGTGCAACCCAAAGCATGGTTTTGCTTTAATCAAAAATAAGAAAAAGGGTTTTGAAAATAATTAAGTCATGAGAAATGTGGTTTGTGATATCACATAATCAAGCATACAAGCATACAATGACAATCATGGCACTCACAACAATAGTTTTGGAAAAGTTTTAATAAACACAGATTTTTGAATTACAGAAAAAAGTGATAGTGAAAACAGGGTGTGACACACCTATCCCCCTTACAAGAATCTCGTCCCCGAGATTCCTAAGCTAGGTGCTAAAGAGGTATGGAAACTCAGATCGGAGATAGTCTTCATGCTCCCATGTTACTTCTTCTTCGGTGTGGTTGCTCCACTGAACCTTGAAATACTTGAAGGTGCGACTTCTGGTGCAACGCTCTTCTTCATCCAGGATGTGGATCGGCTTCTCACGATAAGTGAGATGTGGCTGAAGGTCGATGGCCTGATGGTCAATGTCCTTGTAAAGATCGGGACGGTTTGGCGCTTGAAGACACTTCCGAAGTTGTGACACGTGGAATACGTTGTGCACACTCGAAAGTTCCGGAGGTTGCTCCAACTGGTAAGCAACTTCTCCACGCCTTGCCGTGATATTGAAAGGTCCAATGAACCTTGGAGAAAGTTTCCCCTTGACGTGGAAACGCTTAGTTCCCTTGAGAGGTGTGATCCGGAGGTACACTTGGTCACCGGGAATGAACTCCACATCTCTGCGGTGAGAATCCACATAGCTCTTGTGTCGCGACTTGGCTGCCTTTAGGTTTTCTCGAACAAGCTGCACCTTATCTTCTGCTTCTTGTAGAACTTCCGGCCCGAAAATCAATCCTTTACTAGTTTCGGACCAGTTGAGCGGGGTGCGGCACTTTCGTCCGCACAACACGTCAAATGGGGCCATTTGGAGACTGGACTAGTAGTTGTTGTTGTATGTGAACTCAGCGAACGACAGACAGTCTTCCCATTTGGCACCATGCGCCAAGACACAAGTGCGGAGCATATCTTCAAGTATCTGGTTTACTCTCTCCGTCTGTCCGCCCGTTTGCGGGTGGAAAGCGGTGCTGAAAGAGAGTTTGGTTCCGAGGGCTTCTTGGAACATCTTCCAGAATCTTGAGGTGAACTGCATGCCTCGGTCTGATACAATCTCCTTGGGAACTCCGTGGAGACTCACTATACGATGGATGCACAGACTAGCCAATTGGCTTCCATCATAAGTGGTGTTGACTCGAATGAAATGGGCCACCTTGGTCAGATGGTCGACAATGACCCATATGGAGTTATGCCCCTTGCTTGACCTGGGAAATCCAGTGATGAAGTCCATGCCGACCTTGTCCCACTTCCATTCTGGCACTTGAAGAGGTTGTAGCAGTCGAGCAGGTCGCCGATGCTCAGCCTTGACTCGCTGGCACATGTCGCACTTGGCAACATAAGACGCTATTTTCCGCTTCATGCCATGCCACCAGAATTTTTCTCAGAGATCTTGATACATCTTGGTACCACCGGGGTGAATAGAGTAGGATGTATCATGTGCTTCCTGCAGGATCAAATCCTTGAGTTCTGCCTTGTTGGGTACGCATAAACATTTCCCAAACCACACTACTCCTTGCTCATCCACTGAGAATTCTGGGGCCTTGCCTTCTTGGATCTTCTTCTTGATGCCTTCAATGCTCTTGTGCCCCTTCTGGGCCTCCTTGATATCGTCAGACAACATTGGTTTGACTTCGAGGTTAGCTAGGAATCCTAATTCCACTAGCTCCAACCCGAAGTTCTCCAATTCTTCATATAAGGCGGGTAGCCTTTCCTTGAACATAATGTTCAACGCGCTGGCCTTCCTTCTCAAAGCATCAGCCACTACATTGGCCTTACCGGGGTGGTATTGAATGCTGAGATCGTAGTCTTTAATTAACTCCAACCATCTTCGTTGCCTCATATTCAATTCCCTTTGAGTGAAGATATACTTCATACTTTTGTGGTCGGTGTATATTTCACATCGCTTCCCCAGAAGGTAATGTCGCCATGTCTTCAGAGCATGCACTACGTCTGCCAATTCGAGATCATGGGTGGCATAATTCTCCTCATGCGGACGCAGTTGCCGTGACAGATATGCCACGACCCTACCGTCTTGCATTAGGACCCCACCGAGCCCGGTTCTGGAGGCATCACAATATATCACAAACTCCTTGCTCATATTTGTAGTAGCCAATACCGCGGCGGTAGATAATCTCTTCTTCAACTCCTGGAAGCTTGCTTCACACTCCGGCGTCCATTCAAACTTCTTGCCTTTCTTCAAGAGCTAAGTCATGAGTCGAGCGATGCGAGAGAATCCTTCTACGAACTTGCGGTAGTATCCCGCGAGCCCGAGGAAGCTCCTGACTTCCTTGACATCGATTGGCGACTCACACTTGGTTACCGTAGTAATCTTGGAGGGATCGACTGCCAATCCACTTGCTGTCATGGTATGACCCAAGAATCCAACTTCGTTCAGCCAGGATTGGCATTTGCTGAATTTGGCATAGAGCTGGTGCTCTCGAAGCTTCTCCAACACTAACCTCAAGTGTTGCTCATGCTCTTCTTCGGACTTGGAGAAGATTAATATGTCATCAATAAATACGATGACAAACTTATCCAGGTATTCCATGAAGACCTTGTTCATGAGTTACATGAAGTAAGCTGGGGCATTAGTCAACCTGAAAGACATGACAGTGCACTCGTATAGACCGTACCGGGTCACGAACGCAGTGTTGGGTATGTCTTCAGGTCGGATCTTCAGTTGGAAATATCCAGATCGGAAATCGATCTTGCAGAATACCTTGGCTCCATTTAACTCGTCAATCAAATCTTCAATCTTGGGGAGTGGGTACTTGTTCTTGATCATGACCTCATTGAGGGAACGGTAATCGATTCAGAGTCTGATAGTTCCGTCCTTCTTAGACACGAACAGAGCAGGTGATCCCCAAGGTGATGCACTCGGGCGAATAAATCCCTTCCTGAGTTGCTCATCCAGCTGCTTCTTCAGCTCCACCAACTCTTCGGATCCCATCCTGTAAGGCTTCTTATAGATAGGCCTTGATCTGGGCACGAGCTCAATGATAAACTCGATGTCACGGTCGGGAGGCATCCCTGGTAGCTCATCAGGAAAGATGTCCGGGTACTCGTAGACTATCGGCACTTGGTCCAACACTCCTCCTGACAGACTTTTAACGTGCGGTACACGAGTGGTTACCCGCTCAGAGACATACTTCACCTTGACCCCTTGGTCGCTTGTCATGGTAATATCCCTATTTGCATAGTCCAAGATGCTCTGGTGTTTGTCCAACCAATCCATGCCGAGAATTACTTCTAGGCCTTGCGACTTAATGACGATGATATCTGCTGAGAAGCTTATCCCATTGATAACAATCCCGACTTTTCTACACCCTAGGTTGGTCTGTAACACTGCTCCCGGGGTTTGTATTGCCATTTTCCCATTAAGCAGGGTAGGCTTCAAACCACATTTTTTCGCAAATCTTTGTGTAACAAAAGAATGCGAAGCACCACAATCAAACAATATTGTTGCTGGGGTGGAGTTGACGAGGAACGTACCCAGAATGCAGTCCGGGTCTTCCTGTGCCTCTTGTGCAGTGATATGATTGATCCGCCCCTGCTGTGATACTGCTGGTTGCGGGGAGCTTGGTTCCTGCCTGGTGCTCCTTGGCCTTGGTTTGGCGGATTGGGGCGTGGTGTGTTGGGCTTCTTGTTGGGACACTGCGTAGAATAGTGCCCAATGTGGCCACATCCAAAACAGGTAACTTGTGCTGGAAGGTTGGTCTTGACTCCACTATTGTTCGGTGGGTTGAATGCCGGCTTGGTGTTGACTTGCTGCTGAGGCTGGTAGTTCTGGCAAAATGTTGGAGACTTGTACTACTGCTGATAATAACTGGTCTTGCTGGAGCAGACTGCCATGGGCGTGGCTTCGGATTACTAGGTCCTCCACTACCCATCAGCTTGCACTTACGGATGTCATCCATTGCACGACGCTTGTCCTCCAACATAAGGGCCTTATTAACCAGATCGCTGAAGGTCCGACATTCACAAACAACCAGTTGACACTGGAGTGAGTGTTGCAGTCCTTTCATAAAGCGTTCCACTTTAGCGGCCTCAGTGTTGACATCCTCTGGTTCATATCTTGACAAGAGGTTGAACTTCTACAAATACTCCATGACGGATCCACTGCCTTGCCCTAAAGCTAGGAATTCACGCTTCTTAATGGTAATCATTCCGGGAGGAATGTGAGTAGCGCGGAATCCCTCCTTGAACACAACCCAAGTGATGACCTGCCCGGCTCGCATGATCTGGAATCCAACCCACCAAACTCTGGCTGTGCCCCCGAGATAGTGAGAAGCATAGAGGACTTTCTCATGATCATCAGTGCACTTGACCAGTGCGAGGAGGTCTTCGATAGTACAGATCCAATCATCAGCATCCAATGGTTCAATCGTCTGTGTGAATATGGGTGGCGTAGTCCGCATAATCTCAGATTGAGTAGAGCGACCATTGCCATTCCCGTTCTGCGGTGGGTTGTTTACCAAGACTTGAGCCAGCTGCTGAATAGCGGCATTATTGGCTTGACGTTCCTCGTGGAGAGCTTGAAGGAACTGAGCCATAGTCAAGCTTTCAGGAGGAGGCGGTGGCGGTGGAACATCGTCTTGCTGCTGCTCGTGGTGATCTCCAGCTTGAGTGTCCCCTCCGGTTCCCTGCTGCGGACTTGAAGAGGTAGACCCGGGGTTGTAGAAGGTGCTGGTGCGATATGCAATCACCATCTTGTCAGGGGAGTAGACAGGTCAATTTGCCGAAGTGGCCGTAATCACAAGGGATGATGCTCTAGTAAAGGGGTTTGGTGCTGTCCTAGTGCGAGATTTTTAAGCCAAAGTTTTTTTTGAAAAGCTAATGCATTAGATTAAAACAAGTGATGTAGTCTCTTACAAGATGCCTAAGGCAGAAATTCGGCTTGCACCAAACATGCTTACACAACACTTATGGTTCGCATGAACCGATACATGAATGCCCTACGCTTCGGGGAAACTCCTAATTGCCTACGTTGTAATCCTAAGCGGCGGACTGCTCGGACTCATAGGTGGGTTCCGCAGGGTCTTCGTCTTCATCTCCATCTATGATTCCCTCCTTCAGGGGATTAGGAGAAGGAAGTGGTCCATCACGGCTTCTCTTAGTTGGCGAGGCAGTGAGAAGCTCAGTGTACTCTTCCGTGGTCAGGCGGCGACTGTGTATAGGAGTGGCCTCAAGCGGTGGTACTCCTCCTGGGAAGATAATGGCTGATCGCCCTCCGATTGCTCCTTCTTTCTTGACCTTACGGGTCTTCATCTCCTCCAGGTGAAGTAGGTCCTTGACTTGATGCAACTCTTGGCGAATCTTTGTTGACTCCTTGATCAAAAGGTGCGTCAAAGTGTCGGAGGAGAGGTTGAAGTAGGTCTGAACCTTAGTGGTGTCCGTCCTCTGAAGATGGGTTGAGTGTCCAACTCCCGTCTATCCCATCCTTAATAAAAGGTTGGTGACGAGTAGCTGGCTCGTTAGCCATCTCGGGAAGGATGTCGCGTAGACACACGAGCGCCTCTTGTGCGGCTGTCTCCACTGCCAACATCAGATCCTCCATTTGTGGTCCTTCAAAGAACCAACTAGTTGGGGAGTCATTAGCCTTCACTATCACATCCACGTGATATTCCTTGGTGTCGGTGTTGACCCAGTGCTCGTGGTAGAGGAAGATGGGCGTGCGGCGTACTTGGCACTTCTCGAGGCTATCTCCCAACGGTAGGGGAAAGCCCGTCTCCAGAAGCATCTCAGGTACGGTGGCCATCTACAAGATATAGGGGAGAGGGTTAGAAAGTTTTTAGTGGGTGCAAAATCTCAGGTTAAGGTCTAGGTGCACTAATCATCTTGGCTATCGTCCATGCTATCTAAGGCTTCATATAGTCAGGATGGCTCTGATACCAGCTCTCCGGGGACCCCGACTTACGACCGAGATCGCCGAATGAACATGCTCAGTGATCCCACAGATCAAAGAGTCTTACATCCAAATACCGAATTATTACATCATGTGAAAAAATGGTCAAGTTCACAAGGTAGGGCCTATAAGCCCAAATCACATGGATACAACTAGTAGCGGAAATCTTAGGGCTAAGCGGGTGCCCATGCCATCAGCCTACACCAATAGGCATTCTGACTTGGAAACGTCCTAGTTCACAGGGGCGTCTCTGAAGATGTACTCTTCTCCAAACTCCGGTCCTTCCATGTCTGGTCAATAATATAACAAGTGGCAAACCAATGAGTACTTTTGAATGCACTCGCAAACAACCCATGATATGTACAATGCAAGTGAAGGATACCAATAATATGCATCTTTGGTGGACAACAACTTGGTTATAGTAAACATGATCATGGGTATGCAACATAAGTTAAATGTTACCTGAAGAACAGGTTACAGATACCAATATATCTATCAAGGGCTGAACACTCCGGGTTCACCCTATATGCCAAGTCACCAAACTTGGTCATATCAACTCTTTCATATTAACTCCATTTAACACATACTCACACAAACTTAGTTTATGCGGAAACGACTAGACGTAGTTTAAGCAGCATCACCCAACTGTCCTTGACCATGGACATGGCTATTCGAATAGTTATACACTCTGCGGAGGTAGTACGCTGGACCCATGCGATCCGGGAAACTTCCGTGTCATCCACGACTCGCAGTATATAACATACCCGAGGTAAGTACCCGATAATGCCTTTCCCCTGAAGATACTAGACAACTAGGTCCACTCGATTGGTACCCAACCCACATGTTGTACGTCTTACGAGCATCGACTCTGGACATTAACGACCATTCAGGGACCAACGGTGTGCTTGGAACACGTAAAAACAGCATTGTCGCCCTACCTGGCACGACCCCATCACAAGAGTGACCACACTCACTGCCGCCACTAGTAATGTGGCTCTTTGCTAGCACCGACCAGAGTAATCAACACAGCCCCGTCCCATAAGGGGTAACGTGGTCATACATGTAATGTTGGGACGGTCGACACATCATAAATCTAATCCCATTTCCGAAACCATACTCACTCAGAATACCCGGTGCACCACTTCACCAAAAGTGGCCACCTAACTCATCATCACCCTCGGGCATTAGTGGCACCCGACGGGGTTTTCATAAACCTTTGATTTATACCAACAATGTGCTCATGCTACTGCTATTCTAGCTTTACTTGTCAACATGATATTAGCGTGATCCTCATAGGTGGTAGGATCATGCTCAAAATGCAAGTGCTCCGGAGGAGCCTTCGGTAACATCACTTCAATGATTTACCGACACTAATGATCATATGCAACGGAAATATTGGCTACACTAGCATGCAATATAACATACGCTCAGTCATGGTCAAAGGGCTGCTTGCCTTGGTCAGCTAGGTATCCGAGGTCTTCGAGGTCTTCCGCTCCGACTCCTTCGTCACATGGGTTTTCTATTGGTGTATAAAGATAAAAATAATAAGTAGCTCACTCCAAAACAGATCACAAAGTCACTTTAAAAATGTTTTTTATTACTAATAAATCCAGGTTGTTATTTTAAAAATATTTGCTTCTGTTTTTAGCGAAGGAATATTTTTAAAATCAACTTAACAAAAGCAAAACTATTCCTCATAAACAGAACAGTTCCTGCAAAAATTCAAACAATGGTTTTGTTAAATACTACACATTTATAAAAGAATAACACTGGAAAAATTATATTTATACACTATTAAATCTTTTTAGAAAAATCATTTAAACTCAGGTTTTAAAACAAAAGAAAAAGGGCCACAGACCCTGGCCTGGCTTGGCCTGGGATTGGGCCAGCCCACTGGACAGCCAACCAGCCTGCCCAGGCGCGCGCGCCGTCAGGTTCGAACCTGACGTGCGGGCCCATGCGGTCAGTGGCTGCGGGCAGCAAGGGAGAGAGAGACGGGCCACCGACAGGTGGGGCACACGTGTCGGGGTCGTCTCCTACCTCTAGCCAAAGAGGAGAAGGAGCACGCCGGCGTGGCTGCCGACGTCCTCGGGCCCTAACGACGAAGGGAATGGGTCCGACTCGTCGTCGCCTACCTGATGGTGGTCGAGATGACAGCAGAGGGGCTCAGGTTAACCGGCGACGAGGTAGCCGCGGCGGAGGGGCTTCGGGAGAATCTGGAGGTGGTAGCTACGGGCACTGATTTGCTCGAGAAAGAGGGGGGAAAGATTCCTGGTGTCACGGGGAGTGGTTTGGTGGGCAAAGGAATGCGGGACCCGACGTGTAGCCGGAGATCGACCGGAGCGCCGAGGCGGAGGGGCCTCAGTCGATCTCGAGCACCGGGGCTCTGCTGGCTTACAGGGGTGGCTAGGGAGGTGATTGAGGTTGCTGCAAAGAGGAATGAGGGGTACTGGAGCCAGGGGAGGGGCTATTTTTAGGCCCGCGACGGTGAGCCGACTCGGGAGCGCCGGTGATTCACCATTGCGTTCATGGGGGTGCAGAGAGAAGCTGGGGTCGAAACCACAGTCCGAGGACGTGGTTTTGGACCTCCATAACTCAATGCGAGAGGGAGGGAGACAGAAGAGTCGAGCTACCATGGCCACGCATCTCTGGCCGGTTCTGGTGTGCGCGGGCACGCGTCGCACCAGCTCTTAGCGTGGGAGAGGAGGGGCCCTGATGGTCTCCTGATGCAGAGGGGTTGTCGGGGGAGAGGATAGACACATCGGGGGAGGCTGGAACTGGCCGAGAGCGTCGCCCCCACCTCGATGGCTCTCTGTAGCGTGCCCAGAGTGCAGCTTTGGCATGGCACGACATGCTGGCGTGGCCTGGGGTGCCTTGGACATGTCTAGCGTGTCCTAGGCACTGGCTGAGAGATGCCTAGCCATTGGAGACCCGTGGGAGCTTCGGCTGGTCAAGGGAAACAAAGAAAACAGATGATGTCAGCCTTGAGGTGAAGCTTATATTGGGTTTTTTGGCTTTTCTACTTTGAACCAGAGAGGGGTCAGTTGACTGGGGCTTGGCATTGATGCTAGCCACCTAATCTGAGAGTTTGGGATAAAGGGTTTGGGTTTACCTGGTGTTAGGAGGGGTTTTACCCATCTGTGAGAAGGTGCTCGACAGTGGTTTGGGGTGGTTGCACCCCACCAGTGGCTCTGCAACTTAACAAGATCAGGTTTGGTGCTAAAACAAGGGTTTTCGCCAAGTTTGAGCTCCATTGGACAAGTTTAGCTTTGCAAACTTGAAAACATTACGAAATGACCAGATCTGTTCCTTCCAAAGAGAGTATGAGCAAAACAAGTCCCACAAATCCCATTTTTGGCATGGAGTCCTCATTTGAGGTATTAGGCACTCCTGCAAAGTTTCAGCTCCAAAGGACAAAATTTGCTATGTAGAGTTGCTCTAACTTCTTATGGGTCAGAAGGGGTTTTGCAACTATTTCGTATCCTTAATCACCTTGGATCAAGGTGAAATTTTATATGGGCACCAAATATGGCTTAGGGATACCACTGAAATTTTCTAGGAATTTATTGAGAATATTTCCTTTGTAAATATTTCAAAAGGTCAAAACACACCGATAGGGTTTTCAGGGTTTACTGAAATAATAATAATATAAATAGGGGTTGAAAATCGGATGCATGGAAAATATATGTCCCGCTGATCATCTCCAAATTTTCTGAGATTTTTCTAAGGCAGAAAAGTAATTTTCCATATAGGAATACCATTTCTGGCCTCCGAAATGGACATGCAAATAAATTAGGAAAATAATTCATAAAATAATTATTTTATGGTTTTGGTGCACTAAAATGGTGCTAGAACCAGATCACCAACTTTGGGTAAGAACACTCCTTGCCATCAAGGAGTTGTAGTGCAACCCAAAGGAGGGTTTTGCTTTAATCAGAAATAACAAGAAGGGTTTTGAAAATAATGAAGTCATGAGAAATGTGGTTTGTGATATCACATACTCAAGCATAGAAGCATACAATGACAATCATGGCACTCAATACATTAGTTTTGAATTTTTTGAATAAACTCAGATTTTTGAATTACAGAAAAAAGTGATAGTGAAAACAGGGTGTGACATGCCAGTTCTACAAAAATTAGTCGCACAAGCCTACCTCTGCGCTGAAAACGATTCCGCTCACCTGCCATTCACCATGTAGGGTATCGACATGGTTAGCCCTTTGCGTACCGGGATGAGTGGATTCACCAATTTGCTAGGTGCGGTGGATAAGTTCACCAAGTGGGTCGAAGCGAAACCCATCAAAAGCCTGGATTCACCGACTACCATCACCTTCATTCGGGAGATTATCTTCAAATTTGGAGTCCCTCACGACATCATCATCGACAATGGAACTAACTTTGAGTCGGAGGAGTTCCGCGAGTTATGTCACTCCCAGGGAACTCGGGTCAATTACGCCTCCGTGTCTTACCCACAGTCGAATGGGCAAGCAGAGCAGGCGAATGGTATGCTACTGCGGGGATTGAAACCCCGACTAGTGAGAGATCTCAAATACGCCGCACGTGCATGGGTAGAAGAGTTACCATCCGTCTTGTGGGGTATGCGAGCAACTTCAAATCGTTTGACCAAGCGTACTCCTTCCTTCATGGTGTATGGGTCGGAAGCTCTTTTGTTAAGTGAGTTACATCACAACTCTCCTCGAGTGGAGCAATACAACGAAGTTGAAGCCGAAGCAGGACGAGAAGATAGTTTGGATCTCTTGGAAGAAGAGAAGGAGCTAGCCCTCATTCAGTCCACACTATACCAGCAAGACCTGAGGCGCTACCATGATAAGCAAGTCGGAGGCCGAGCATTTCAAGAAGGAGACTTGGTCCTCCGACACGACCAGCAAAAGCCCCATAAGATGACACCTCCGTGGCAAGGGCCATACACCATCTCCAAAGTCCTACACAACAAAGCTTATTGATTATACAACCTTGAGAATGGGTTGGAAGAGCCCAGAACCTGGAATGTGGACCTGCTCCGCAAGTTCTATACTTAGAACATATCATTTCATTCATGTAATGAATTAGAACGGTTAGTAGAATAAAATATTTCTTTCTTAAACTATGAGCAAACCTCTCACTCCGGTGAAACACACCGCAAGTGGGCGTAAATCATTTCTTGGTAGCGAACCTGTTTTCGCCTAAGGAACAAAAACCGGCCCCGAGTGAGGACAACCTCCACACTCGGGGACTTAGCAGCGAACCAGTTTTCGCCTAAATTAAATGGTTCTGAATGAAGCAATCACTTCACTCGGTTGCCAAGATGAATAGAACAATCATTTCTTGGTAGCGAACCTGTTTCTGCCTAAGGAACAAAAACTAGCCCCGAGTGAGGAATACCTTCACGCAAGGGGACTTAGCCGCGTACCAGCTTTCACCTAAGTTAAAATAGTTCCGAATGAAGCAAGCTCTTCATTTGATCGCCAAGATGAACAGAACAATCATTTCTTGGTAGCGAACCTGGTTTCGCCTAAGGAACAAAAACCGGCCCCGAGTGAGAACAACCTCCACGCTTGGGGACTTAGCCGCGAACCAACTTCCGCCTAAGTTAAAACAGTTTCGAATGAAGCAAGCTTTTCATTCGTTCACCAAGATGAACGAAATGATCCTGAGTGAGGACAACCTCCACACTCAGGGGCTTAGCCGCGAACCAGCTTTTGCCTAAGTTAAAAACGACCCCGAGTGAGGACAACCTCCACACTTGGGCATTTAGCCACGAACCAGCTTTCGCTTAAGTTAAAAACAATCCCGAGTGTGGACAATCTCCATGCTCGGGGCGTTAGTCGTGAACCATCTTACATCTAAGTTGAAAACAACCCCGAGTGTAGAGAACTTGCACACTCGGGGGCTCTGTTGCCAACCAGCTTTCTCCTGAGTTAAAAACAACCTCGAGTGCGGGGAACCTCCACACTCGGGGGCTTAGCCACGAACCAGCTTTCGCTAAGTTAAAAACAATCCCGAGTGAGGAAAACCTCCACACTCGGGGCTTAGACGCGAACCAGCTTTTGCCTAAGTTAAAAACAATTCCGAGTGTGGACAATCTCCATGCTCAGGGGCTTAGCCGTGAACCAGTTTTCGCCTAAGTTTAAAACAATCTTGAGTGTGGACAACCTCCACACTCGGGGGCTCATCTGCGAACCAGCCTTCGCGTGATTGAAAAATAACCCCGAGTGCGGGCAACCTCCACACTCGGAGACTTGGATGCGAACCCGCTTTCGACTGAGTAAAAGTGACCCCGAATAAGGATAACCAAGCAAATAAGATCCAAACTCAATTGAGGATGAACAGAACCAAGTTCACCAAAAGGTGCGCATAAGAGGGAGCTCAAGGCTCGCCCAAAGTTTGGGGTTACATAAAATCACTTGGCATCCTGAGGAAAGTTGAAACTTAAAGTTTTTTCCTCCGAGCATCACTAAAAAGCTAAAGATTCCACCGCTTCCACGAAGGTGTCGAGGTCGATCATATCCAAAATCCGGGTGGCAGCCCCCATGAACATTTCCATGAAGTCCTCGACCTTTGCACTTTTCCTGTTGACGAGCCGGAGATTCTTCGGCTTCTCTTCATCCACTCCTTTATAATGGATGTCGATGAGTGAGAGGGTGATGTCGGCTCCGACCCTCGCCCCTGACTTCTTCCAAGATTGGAGTTCTCTGGGGATGGCCTTCACCCGGTTCACAATGGTCTAGGCGTCCTTTGGAAGTGCATTTTTAGGGGTTTTCTCTTCATCTATCTCCCCACCAACCGATTGAAGCCACTTGAAGCGAGCCATCACATAGTCGACGCGGGCTTCCAACCTGAGAAGAGCTAAGGCGACATTGTCCTTCGGGAGCCCTGCCTTCGGGTCTAGTTCTTTCTCTATTCGCGTCGTCTCTTCCTCACACCAATGGAGAAGGCTGGATTCACTCGAAAAACAAATAGTTGAGAATATATCACTCAGAAACTCCAAGGTGACAACGAGAGACCATTTGGATTCATAACATACATTTAAGTTTCTCGCAGTGTTCCTTGCAATAGTCTTCAATGCGCTGCTCCAGTTCAACTTTCTTGGTGACAACCTTCCCAAATTTGGTCTCCCACTCGGCGTAGTGCTTTTTTAGCTCAGAGGCATCCGCAACAGATTTCTCCGCGCCAAACTTTAGAAGCGGATTCTCTTCTTCAAGTGTCCGACCGTCTTGAGCTTGGTTTCGACCGCCTGGATTTCTGTTTGGCCTCTTTCCAGGATTTTCTGTTCGACCGCCTGGATTTTCTGTTTGGCCTCTTTTCGAGGGCCTCCTTCATGGTAACTAGAGGAATGGAATTCTTCAGCCTCTTAGTAAGGCATTCTGACAAGATAGCCTTAGTCGGATAGGAAAGATAGTCGAATCAAGAGCCAGTCGAACAACAAAGGTTTACCTTCAACGACGCGTTTCTCCTGTTCCAGCTGTTTACTCGCTTTTTGAGCGTCAAGGCTCGGTCGAAGTGCTTGCGACTCCTTCTCCACAGCATCATCACAGCCCCCAGGCTCACAGGCAGTCTATCATCAACAAACACAAGTTAAGCAAAATACAAAAATAGTAACTCTAAGACTACCGCCAACTGATCCTGTCAATGGTAGCCTCCGGGACTACACCCAGTGCGTGCACTTAGCGCGCCCTCACTAGAACAATAAGAGGAAAAAGGGACCCGTACCCTATCTAACTTTCTCGAATCAAAACAGGAACCAAGACTACCGCCGATTGCTCCAGTCGACAGTAGCCTCGGGGACTACACCCAGTGGGTGCGCTTAGCATGCTCCCACTGGAAAACGGCACCCAGTGGGTGTGCTTCAGAGAAAACCCACTCATGATCAAGTTCAGAAAACAAAAACATGTGTACATGAAAAGGACTCACCTGAATGTTCTTTGCCACGGCTTCACTAGCATAGTACGCTTCTTTCAGCTGCCCAACCATCACTTATAGTTGAACCAGGGCCGCCTTGCGTGCCCCCTCCTGATCCTCCAGGATATGGTGCATCTGGAAAAGGTTGCGGTCCACAGGAAGAAGTGACGACATGACAAATGGACCAGGTTTGAGTGATAGTCCAGTCAAAGCAGCCTCCCGAGCCTCAAGAACCTAAACCTGGGCAGTCGAGGACTCAATCACTCGGCTAGGGGTCACAGCTTGCTTGGATGCTTTGCAAACTACTACAGGACTAATGGGATCAAGTTCGATTACATTTCATGGCTAGATCCTAAAGGACCGAATGGCACAAAAATAAGCCCAAGGGTTACCTTTAGAAGAGGCGACGTTGGTATCCGTTAGCCCTTTGTGAGAGGTCTTCGGCTCCAGAGAAGCGGTCAACGTATCAGCCCTGCAACAAAGAGAACAAGAAGACTAGCCATCACTCGGAATACCTTGACAAGCAAAGAAAGAATTACTCGGTAGAGGTACTTACTCCAAAGCCACACACACGTCGACCTTGATGCGCGACAGTACAACCTTCCAGGGTTTCGAGGTCATGGTCTTGGGGTGTTTCGGAACCTTCTCTCGCGGTACCTCAGGCTCGCTCTGACCACGTTTGGAATTGCGGGTCGGCATAGCCGACATAGTCGGCTTCACCACCTTCAGAGTCCTAGTGCACCTGATGCGGACCCCATGGTCCTAACAAGCTTTCGAGCGAGTCCTCAGTGGAACTTCATAAGACGGGGAGGACTCCGCCTCATACCCGTGTTTGTCGCCACTTTCCTTTGTCTCCTCATCGTCATCTTCATCCGCTTCACCTTTCGAGCCCTTTTGATGCTGAGAGTCACTTGCCACATCGATGCGTGCACGGTCAACCGCCGGGATGGAACTGACTAGCCTTGTAAAAGCCTGCCGAGTGGCAAAGTCAGAATAAACAAAAAAACAAGCAACGAAGAAATTCATCCGGTTCAAGCTCGTGAAGCTTTACCTCATGCAAAGGCATCTCTGCTGAGAAGGGAGGCACCAACCTGGTGCCCGTGGGATTGTCTAGCACATGTGTTATGGCCTAGAGCTTTTCTTAGAGCTTCTCTACCCCGATCTCCTCCGGATGAACGCGGGACGGGTCATCCATACTACTATACATCCACATGGGATGAACCCTGACCTGCAGAGGCTGGATCCTTCGCTGGAAAAAGGCCTCCAGGAGGTCCATCGTCTTGATTTTCTTCTGCAACAAAGCAACTATGCTATCACCAAGATATCTACGTCTGTCCTCTCTTCCTTGGACATGTTAAATGAGGGAGCCATTCGGATTCGCTCGGGCGAATAAGGCAGAAGGCTCGACTGACCCTCACCGATTAGGACATCCTGGCACTAGAACGAGGAGTCTTTCCAACTCTTCACCGAATCGGGGAAAGACATGTGAGGAAAACTACTCTTGCCCCTGAGCTGAATTCCTAAAACCCCACATAGCTGCACTATATGCGTCTTTCCCCCGACTAAGAATACTTTTTCACTGCCATCACTCGGCGCGTGAACATTTGCTTCAATAATCCCCAGTGCGGATAGCACCCGAGGAAATTCTCATATAGAGATATGAAAGCAACTAAGTACAAGATTGCATTGGGGGGAAGATGATCAAGCCATGAACCGAAAAAGTCGAGGAAAGCTCGAAAGAATAGATGCGGGGGCGTGGAAAAACGTCTTTCCACGTGGGTGACCAGGAGCACCCGCTCGTCGCCCCTTGGCGAAGGCTCCAGCTCGCCTTCATCCGGCAACCGCAAAATGCCTGGAACCACCAAGAATTCGCTCTCCAGGTCCAGCATTCGATCCTTGCAGACCCGAGACGACATCCAGTCGCCCTTGATCCATCCTGGTGGAAGCATGTCGGCACTCGAAGAAGAACCACATGAGTGTTGGAAATACACCCTAGAGGCAATAATAAATAGTTATTGTTATATTTCCTTGTTCATCATAATTTTCTATTGTTCATGCTATAAATGTATTAACCGGAAACCGTAATACATGTGTGAATACATAGACCACAAAATGTCCCTTATGAGCCTCTAGTTGACTAGCTCATTGATAAATACATGATCATGGTTTCCTGGCCATGGACATTGGATGTGATTGATAACGGGATCACATCATTAGGAGAATGATATGATGGACAAGACCCAAACCTAAGGATAGCACAAGATCGTATAGTTCGTCTGCTAGAGGTTTTCTAATGTCAAGTATCATTTCCTTAGACCATGAGATTGTGAAACTCCCGGATGCCGTAGGAATGCTTAGGGTGCATCAAACGTCAAAACTTAACTGGTTGATTATAAAGGTGCACTACAGGTATCTCCGAAAGTGTCTGTTGGGTTGGTACGAATCAAGATTGGGATTTGTCACTCTGTGTGACGGAAAGGTATCTCTGGGCCCACTTGGTAATACATCATCATAATGAGCACAATGTGACTAAGGATTTATCCACGGGATCATGTGTTACGGAACGATTAAAGAGACTTGCCGGTAACAAGATTGAACAAGGTATAGGGATACCGACGATCGAATCTCGGGCAAGTATCATACCGGTAGACAAAGGGAATTGTATACGGGATTGAGTGAATCCCTGACACCGTGGTTCATCCGACGAGATCATCGTGGAAAATGTGGGAGCCAACATGGGTATCCAGACCCCGTTGTTGGTTCTTGGTCAGAAAGGTGTCTCGGTCATGTCTGCATGGTTCCCGAACCCGTGGGGTCTACACACTTAAAGTTCGGGGACGCTAGAGTTGTTATGGGAATTGTATATGTGGTTACCGAAGGTTGTTTGGAGTCCCGGATGAGATCCCATACGTCACGAGGAGTTCCGGGATAGTCCAGAGGTAAAGATTTATATATGGGAAGTCCGTTTTCGGCCATCGGAAAGGTTTCGGAGTTTATCGATATTGTATCGGGACCACCAAAAGGGTAGAGGGGGTCGACCTATCCTGGAGGGCTACATGGGATGAAAGGGGAAGGGAACCAGCAACTGGTGGGCTGGTGCAAGCCAGGAGAGGAGGCCCAAGGCACATAGGGCTAAACTCTAGGGCGCGGGGGCTGCCTCCCTCCGACTTGGGAGGCAAGCCACCCCTCCTCCTAGGGCTGCCGCCGCCCCTCCTAGGGGAACCCTAGGGTGGCCGGCCCCCGCTCCCTCCCTCTTATAAATAGTGGGGGTCTTGGGAGGGCTGCACACACCTGAATCTCTCTCCCTCGACGCAGCCCTACCTCTCCCTCTTCTCCTGATCCGCGGTGCTTGGCGAAGCCCTGCCGGAGAACCACATAGCTCCACCGCCACCATGCCGTCGTGCTGCTGGAGCTCTCCCTCAAATTCTCCTTCACCCTTGCTGGAATAAGAAGGAGGAGACGTCCCCGGGCTATAGGTGTGTTGAACGCAGAGGCATCGTATGTTCGGTGTTCGGATCGGATCTTCCGCGAGTACGACTCCATCAACCGCGTTCATAGTAACGCTTCCGCTTTGCGATCTTAAACGGTATGAAGATGCTCTCCCTCACTCGTTGCTAGCTTCTCCTAGAAGAT
Organism: Hordeum vulgare subsp. vulgare; assembly: GCF_904849725.1. Lineage (NCBI taxonomy): Eukaryota > Viridiplantae > Streptophyta > Magnoliopsida > Poales > Poaceae > Hordeum > Hordeum vulgare. The sequence goes on along the minus strand of NC_058519.1, from coordinate 459,940,743 downwards.
CTTGGTGATACGTAGGAAAATTTTGAATTATTACTACATTCCCCTACAGTGGTATCAGAGATAGGTCTATGCGTAGATTCTATGCACGAGTAGAACAAAAGTAAGTTGTGGGCGATGATGTGGTCAATTTTCTTACCGTTACTAGTCTTATCTTGATTTCGCGGCATTGTGGGATGAAGCAGCCCGGACCGACCTTACATGTACTCTTACGTGAGACTGGTTCCATCGCCTGACATGCACTTGTTGCATAAGGTGGCTAGCGGGTGTCTGTATCTCCTACTTTAGTCGGATCGGATTCGATGAAGAGGGTCCTTATGAAGGGTAAATAGCAAGTGGCATATCACCATTGTGGTTGTGACGTAGGTAAGAAATGTCCTTGCTAGAAACCCATAGTAGCCATGTAAAACTTGCAGCAACAATTAGAGGACGTCTAACTTGTTTTTGCAAGGTATGCTATGTGATTTGATATGGACAAAAGGATGTGATGTTATATATGTGATGTATGAGATTGATCATGTTCTTGTTATAAGATTCACGACTTGCATGTTGTTGAGTATGACAACCAGTAGGAGCCATAGGAGTTGTCTTAATTTATTGTATGACGCCATGTGATTACTTTACTTTATTGCTAACCGTTAGCCATACAAGTAGAAGTAATAGTTGGCGAGGCAACTTTATGAAGACACAATGATGGAGATCATGATAATGTAGATCATGGTGTCATGCCGGTGACAATGGTGATCATGCCGCGCCCCGAAGATGGAGATCAAAGGCGCAAGATGATATTGGCAATATCATGTCACTATGATTTGCATGTGATGTTTATCATGTTTCCGTATCTTATTTGCTTAGAACGACGATAGTAAATAAGATGATCCCTCACTAAAATTTCAATAAAAGTGTTCGACCTAAGTGTGCACTGTTGCGAAGGATCGTTGTTTCGAAGCGCCACGTGATGATCGGGTCTGATAGATTCTAACGTTCGCATACAACGGGTGTAAGCCAGATTTACACATGCAAAACACTTAGGTTGACTTGACAAGCCTAGCATGTACAGACATGGCCTGGAACATGAGAGACCGAAAGGTCGAACATGCGTCGTATGGTTGATATGATCAACATGGAGATGTTCACCATTGATGACTAGTCCGTCTAACCTGATGATTGGACACGACCTAGTCGACATGGATCATGTATCTGTTATATGACAAGAGGGATGTCTATCTGAGTGGGAGTTCATTAAATAATTTGATTAGATAAACTTAATTATCATGAACTTAGTCTAAAATTGTCTTTACAATCTATATTGTAGATCCAATGGCCCACGCAAATGTCCCACTGAACTTCATCGCGTTCCTAGAAAAAACCAAGCTGAAAGACGATGGAAGCAACTATAAGTACTGGGTCCGTAACTTGAGACTCATCCTCATAGCTTCCAAGAAAATATATGTCCTTGATGCACTGCTAGGTGAAGCACCCGTTTTCCCAACAGCTTAAGATGTTATGAATGCCTAGAAGTCATGTAGTGATGATTACTCCCTGGTTCAGTGCGGCGTGCTTTACAGTTTAGAACCGGGGCTTCAAAATCATTTTGAGCAACATGGAGCATATGAGATGTTCCAAGAGCTAAAACTGGTTCCAAGCTCATGCCCGGGTCGAGAGATATGAAGTCCCCGACAAGTTGTTCAGTTGTAAGATGGAGGAAAATGGTTCTGTCAACGAGCACATACTAATGTCTGGGTTGCACAACCATGTGTCTCAGCTCGGAGTTAACCTTCCAGATGACTCGGTTATTCACAGAATCTTCCAGTCGCTTCCACCTAACTACAAGAGCTTTGTCTTGAACTACAACATGCAAGGGATGGAGAAGACCATTCCCGAGTTGTATTCAATGCTGAAATCAGCGGAGGTGGAAATCAAAAAGGAACATCAAGTGTTGATGGTGAATAAGACCACTAGTTTCAAGAAAGGCAAGGGTAAGAAGAACTTCAAAAAAGATGGCAAAGCAGTTGCCGCGCCCGGTAAACCAGTTTCCGGGAAGAAGTCCAAGAATGGACCCAAGCCTGAGACTCAGTGCTATTATTGCAAGGGAAACGGTCATTGGAAGCGGAACTGTCCCAAGTACTTAGCGGATAAGAAGACCGGCAACATCAAAGGTATATGATATACATGTTATTGATGTGTACCTTTCCAGCGCTTGTAGTAGCTCCTGGTATTTGATACCGGTGCAGTTGCTCACATTTGTAAGTCAAAATAGGATCTGCAGAATAAGTGGAGACTGGCAAAGGACAAGCTGACGATGCGCACCCGGAATGGTTCCAAGGTCGATGTGATCTCTGTCGACACGCTACCTCTACATCTATCTTCGGGGTTAGTTTTAAACCTTAATAATTGTTATTTAGTACCAGCTTTGAGCATGAACATTTTATCGGGATCTCGTTAAATGTGAGATGGCTACTCATTTAAATCTCAGAATAATGGTTGTTCTATTTATATGAGAGATATGTTTTATGGTCACCGCTGGTCAATGGTTTATTATTAAAGAATCTCGAACGTGATGTTACACATATTCATAGTGTGAGTACCAAAAGATGCAAGGTTGATAATGATAGTCCCACATATTTGTGGCACTGCGGCCTTGTTCAGATCGGTGTCAAACGCATGAAGAAACTCCATACGGATGGACTTTTGGAGCCTATTGTTTATGAATCATTTGACACGTGCGAACCGTGCTTCATGGACAAGATGACTAAGACTCCGTTCTCCGGAACAATGGAGCAAGCAACCAACTTGTTGGAAATAATTCATACCGATGTATGCGGTCCAATGAGCGTTTAGGCTCGCGGTGGCTATCGTTGTGCTCTCACCCTCACTGATGAGTTGAGTAGATATGGGTATGTCTACTTAACAAAACACAAGTCCGAGACCTTTGAAAGGTTCAAGGAATTTCCGAGTGAGGTAGAGAATCAACGTGACAAGAAAATAAAGTTCTTACGATTTGATCGTGGAGAAGAATATTTGAGTCACGAGTTTGGCACGCACTTAAAGAAATGTGTAATTGTTTCACAACTCACGCCGCCTGGCACACCTCAGCGTGACGGTGTGTTTGAACATTGTAATCGCACTCTGTTAGATATGGTGCGATCTATGATGTCTCTTACTGATCTACCGCTATCATTTTGGGGATATGCATTTGGGACTATTGCATTCACTTTAAATAGGGCACCGTCTAAATCCATTGAGACGACACCGTATGAATTACGGTTTGGCAAGAAACATAAGCTGTCGTTTCTGCAAGTTTGGGCAAGCGATGCTTATGTCAAGAAACTTCAACCTGAAAAGCTGAACCCAAATCAGAAAAGTGCATCTTCATAGGATACTCTAAGGAAACTATTGGGTATAACTTCTATCTCAGATCCGAAGGCAAGATCTTTGTTGCCAAGAATGGATCCTTTCTAGAGAAAGAGTTTCTCTCAAAAGAAGTGAGTGTGAGGAAAGTAGAACTTGATGAGGTAATTGTACCTCCTCTCGAACCGGAGAGTAGCACATCACAAGAATATGTTTCTGGAGTACCTCCACCTTCTAGAGAGGAAGTTAATGATGATCATGATGAAACTTTGGATCAAGTTACTATTGAACTTCATAGGTCCATGATACGTCTCCATCGTATCTACTTTTCCAAACTCTTTTGCCCTTGTTTTGGACTCTAATTTGCATGATTTGAATGGAACTAACCCAGACTGACGCTGTTTTCAGCAGAATTGCCATGGTGTTGTTTTTGTGCAGAAATGAAAGTTCTCGGAACGTCCTGAAAATTTACGGAGAATATTTCTGGAAAATATGAAAAATACCTGCGCAAAGATCCACCGGAGGGGACGAGCGAGTGGGCCACAAGCCCTGTAGCCGCGGCCTCCCCCCTGACCGCGGCTACCAGGCTTGTGGGGCCCATGTGGCTCTGCCGCCCCCAATTCCAGCGCTATTTATTCCCTTTCGTCCCGGAAAAAATCAAGAGAGAAGAGTTCATCGCGTTTCACGATCCAGAGGCGCCGCCACATCCCGTTCTTGCCGTGGAGGGCAGATCTGGAGTCTGTTTTGGGCTCCGGATCAAGGAGATCGTCGCCATCGTCATCATCAACCTTCTTCCCTCTCCAATTCCATGAAGCCCTTCATCGTTCGTGAGTAATCTATTCATAGGCTTGCTAGGCAGTGATGAGTAGGATGAGATCTATCATGTAATCGAGTTAGTTTTGATGGGGATTGATCCCTAGTATCCACTATGTTCTGAGATTGATGTTGCTGCTACTTTGCCATGCTTAATGCTTGTCACTAGGGTCCGAGTGGCATGAATTCAGATATGAACTTATTATGTTGTCACCAATATATGTGTGTTTTAGATACGATCTTGCAAGTTGTAGTTACCTAGTATGTGTTATGATCCGGCAACCCCGGAGTGACAATAACCAGAACCACTCCCGGTGATGACCATAGTTTGAGGAGTTCATGTGTTCACCAAGTGCTAATGTGTTGGTCCGGTTCTCTATTAAAAGGAGAACATTAATATCCCGTAGTATGCATTTGGACCCCGCTGCCACAGGAGGGATGGACAATAGATGTCATGCAAGTTCTTTTCCCTAAGCACGTATGACTACACACGGAATGCATGCCTACATCACATTGACGAACGGGAGCTAGCCACATATCTCTCCGTGTTATAACTGTTGCATGATGAATGTCATCCAACAAATCACCGATCCATTGCCTACGAGTTTGTCCCACTGCCACTGTTACTTGCTACTGCTGCCACTACTATTGCTACTACTGTTACCTGCTATTGCTGCTACTGTTACTTGCTGCTATTGTTACTTGCTTTGCTCCGCTGCTGTTACTACTATTGCTGCTACTGTTACTTGCTGCTACTGTTACTTGCTTTGTCCTCCTGCTGTTGCCACTACTGTTGCTACTACTGTTACTTGCTACTGCTGTTACTTGCTACTGCTGCTACTTGCTACTGCTGTCACTACTGCTGTTCTTTGCCACTACTGTTACTCGTTACACTGCTGCTACCTGCTACAATACTTTTCTGGTGCCATTGATACTTCAGTTAGGAATAATATGCCGTCAACAGATTCTTTCCTAGCACCGTTGCTATCATACTACCTTTGCTGCTTATATCCTGCTTGTAGATACTAATCTTTCAGGTGTGGTTGAGCCGACAACTCAACTGCTAATACTGGAGAATATCCTTTCACTCCCGTCGTGTCGAACCAACAAATTTGGGTTGAATACTCTACCCTCAAAAACTGCCGCGATCCCACACGCTGGTGGGCCATTGCAAGACAATTGCTAATTGTTGAGCAACTGGAAGCAGCCCTTTTCTGGCGCCATTGCCGGGGAAGGAAGTAGCTCTTTTCTGGCGCCGTTGCCGGGGAGGATAGCTATATTCTCTGAGTCACTTGGGATTTATATCTGCTGAACACTATGAACAATCTGAAAGATCCAAGAACCAAAGTCTTGCCCTCAACTACGAGGGGAGGTAAGGAACTGCCATCTAGCTCTGCAATTGATTCACCTTCAGTTATGAGTAAGTTTCCGACACCACCTGCTGCTAGAAATCTTGATATGTGGCCTGTGCTAGATGATGCTAGAGATGCTACTGCTATTGATGATGCATATGATGCTACTATGCTTGATGATACTATGCCTGATACTGTTAGAGATACTATGCTTGATACTGCTAGAGATGCTATGCCTAATACTGCTATCCATGATGCTATGCTTGATACTGCTTTGCCTGATGATGCTAGAGATGCTATTTTTCCTGATGATGCTATGCTTGATACTGCTAGAGATACTACTTTGCCTGATATGGCACTAGGGGTATTCCTTGATGCTCATATTGCTAGAGTTACTGCCAATGCTCGTGATGCTTCTGAAACTGCCGATACAATTGGGATAGAACCTGCTTTTGCTCCTGCTAGATCTAGCTCTCCTAGATATGAATTGCCTGATATACCTGAGGGTTATGTTATGGAGGGAAAGATAGCTGAGGATTTTCTTGCGTGTAAGGATGCCTATGACGCTGAGAAATTACTTCTCAAGTGGAAGGAAAAATCTCTGAAATCTAGGATGAAATACGACCCAAAGTTTGCCACTTCACCTATCTTTATCACTGATGAGGGTTATGAATTCTCTGTCGACCCTGAGATAATCTCTTTAGTCGAATCTGATCCTTTCCACGGTTATGAGTCTGAGACAGTCGTAGCCCATCTTACCAAACTACACGATATAGCCACCCTTTTCACTAGTGAGGAGAAGATCCGCTACTACTATATCCTTAAGCTGTTTCCTTTCTCTCTAAAGGATGACGCTAAAGCCTGGTTCACTTCTCTTGCTCCTGGATGTGTGAGTAGTCCCCAGGATATGTGCTATTACTTCTGTGAGAAATATTTCCCTGCCCAAAAGAAGCAAGCTACCTTGCAGGAAATATACAACTTTGCTCAACTCAAAGAAGATAGTCTCCCACAAGCTTGGGGGAGGCTCATCCAGCTACAGAATGCTTTGCCTGATCACCCTCTTAAGAAGAACGAGATACTTGATATCTTCTATAACGGACTTACCGATGCTTCTAGAGACTACCTAGATAGTAGTGCCGGTTGTGTTTTTAGGGAACGAACTGTAGAACAAGCTGAGATCCTACTGAATAACATCTTGATCAACGATAATGCTTGGACTATTCCCGAACCACCTCCTAAGCTAACTCCTAAGAAAAGAGGTATTCTATTCCTCAGTCCCGAAGATATGCAAGAAGCCAAGAAATCTATGCAAGAGAAAGGCATTATATCTGAAGAAGTCAAAAATCTACCGCCCATCGAAGAGATCCATGGTCTCGATAACCCGATACAAGTAGTAGAGGTGAATTCTCTACGTAGATTCAATGAGAGTGATATTCCTTTTGACAAACCTGCTAGCCTATGCTTTGATGAATTTGACAACTTTGTTTCCAAACAACAGAGTTTCAATGATTATGTTAGCAGACAATTGGAACAAAGTACTCGTATGCTTAGTCATTTAAGTGCTTGTGTAGACAGAAATGTCAATGATCTGAAGCTTCTGAGTAAACATGCCTCTATGATTACTACTCAGGTAGAACAAGTACTTAAAGATCAGAATGACTTGCTCAATGAATTAAATGACAACTCTGTCGGAGTCATTACTAGAGGAGGCAAAATGACTCAGGAACCTTTGTATCCTGAAGGCCATCCTAAGAGAATTGATCAAGATTCTCAAGGAATTAATGCTGATACACCCAGTCATCCGAAGAAGAAGAAGGATGATAGAAACCTACATGTCAGTTCACCAAATATTGTCACACCTGAAGAACCTAATGATATTTCTGCGTCTGATGCAGAAACACAATATGGTGATGAACATGAACCTAGTGATAATATGTACATCGATGTTCATAATAATGCTCAACCTAGCAATGATAAGGATGTGGAGATTGAACCTACGGTTAATCCTGATAACCCACAACCTAAGAGATACGATAAGAATGACTTCACTTCTAGGAAGCATGGTAAAGAAAGGGAGCCATGGGTTCAGAGACCCATGCCCTTTCCTCCTAAGCCATCCAAGAAAAAGGATGATGAGGATTTTGAGCGCTTTATTGAAATGTTGAGACCCGTCTTTCTGCAAATGCGGTTAATTGATATGCTCAAAATGTCTCCATACGCCAAGTACATGAAAGATATCGTGACTAATAAACGGAAGATACCAGATCTTGAGATCTCCAACATGCTCGCCAATTACACTTTCAAAGGTGGAACTCCTAAGAAACTTGGTGATCCCGGAGTGCCCACTATACCTTGCTCCATTAAAGGAAACTACGTAAGAAATGCCTTATGTGACCTTGGAGCCGGTGTTAGTGTTATGCCTCTCTCTCTTTATCGTAGAATTGAACTGGATAAGTTGACACCCACTGAAATTTCTCTGCAAATGGCCGACAAATCAACTGCTTTCCCTGTTGGCATTTGCGAGGATGTGCCTGTTGTGGTTGCTAACGTTACTATCTTAACGGACTTTGTTATCCTGGATATTCCTGAGGATGATGCCATGGTGATCATTCTTGGAAGACCATTCTTAAACACCGCAAGGGCTGTTATAGATTGTAGCAAAGGCAATGTTACCTTCCATGTCAACGGTAATGAGCATACAGTGCACTTTCTGAAGAAACGATATCAAGTACATTGCATCAATGCTATCGAAAAAACTTCATCGATTCTTATTGGGAGCTTTGAATGCCCTATTCCTCGTGTTAAGATGTAGTATGTTTTCCTTGTTGGGGAGATTCATATCCCCATTGAGGTGACTTAGTGGCTATTCGACAATTCTCCGTTTCCTTTTGAGATTCGAAAAAGTTTTGTCGATGGGATTTGATCAACCCCATTGATGAATTTCTTTTGATGACCATGAAATGGATGAATCAAGGAGTCACATACCTCTGTTTTAAGCTTTCACTTTCTGTTGCTTAGAAGAAAAATGATAGATTTAGTTTAGTTTTTCCTATTTTCTGTTTTAGCGTCCCGGAGAAAAGTACCTCGAAAATAAAAGTTCTCCGATGGTCCTGAAAATCAAATATGATTTTTTCTGGATTTTTTGAAAAATACCGGGACTTAGAGCTGGCCTGGGGGCCACACTAGTGGGCCACAAGCCCTGTAGCCGCGGCCTCCCCCCTGGCCGCGGCTACCAAGCTTGTGGGGCCCACAGGGACCCCCTCCACTCATTCCAGCTCCCATCCTCTTCTTCTACCTCCAGAAAAAATCGTTTCGCAGCTCAAACCCGTGTTCTTGCTCATTTGGCTATGATTTTCGATCTCCTTGCTCAAAGCACCATTCTCCGAACCGTTTTGGGGAAATTACTCCTTGGTAAGTGACTCCTCCATTGGTCCAGTTAGTTTCTACACTAGTGCTTTATCCTTCGCGTATTCTTGCTACCTTGGTGACCCTGTTCTTGAGCTTGAAATGTTGATTTTAGCTGGTCCCAAGTAGTTTTAACGCGTGATACGGTCTCTAGGCACTAGTAGGACTAGTTGCTACAAGGTGTGGTTGGTCTTTATTCACTTTTCTCTGGAACTTCAAAAATTTCAGCAAAAAGAAATTATGTTCAGGAGGAAGTTTCATGGTGGTTCCTCAAGTAAGAAGGGTCCCCGTCTTTCTATTCGGGAGCCCGATCCTTATCAACTAAGGGATGCACCGGTACAACCATGTGAATGGCCTTCCGATGAGTTCATGATCAAAGCAGGCTTCAAGGATGAGTTTGATACACTTGTCCGCAATGTCGGGTTAGAAGAAATCCTCTCAGATAAGTGTCAATAGTATGCTATGCTCACTGCCTCTTCCGTGCGTAGATTTAAATTTTCAGTTGGCCGTGACTCATCCATACAGTTTGATCTGTATGATAAATCCTACACCATGGATTTGGAGGATTTCAATAGGATTTGAAGGATACCCGATGGGGGTAGTCTTAATGATCCTGCTAAGTCTTCGGTTAGAGATCTTGTCTCTAGTATAACTGTTAGAGAAACTAGAGACATCACGCAAGCTACCATAGGAAGCATTCATTTCTGTGCCTTGCACTACTTTTCCCTCTTCATAGGTAGATGCATTAACGACAAGGTTGAACATTGTCACCTATGCGCATCCGACCTTAGTATCCTTAAGAGCGCAGTAACATGTGATAGGAGCTTCAACATGGGAGCTATAATAGCAAGGAGGCTGAATAATAATGCCATTGATGGGGATTTCTTTGGTGGGATTTATGCTACGCGCTTAGCAAATTTTCTTGGAGTACCCATCCGTTTAGGAGATCCCCCTCTCCGTACAACCTACCTTGATCGCGTCGCTCTGACACGCTATCAGTTTCTCAAGAGAGATGAGGAATCCCTCGTTTACCAGTTAGTATTTAACCGGCAGCGTGCTTTTCATATTACGCTTCCTGCTCCTGCCTTCTTTGACTTTCAGGTTAAACGAAGATATTACATAACCATTGGAGAAGCAGAGGAGTATGAGAGGGAGGCTGAGACTTCTCGTCTCCGTGAAGCAGCTATTCATGCAGTGGCTGCAGCGCTCCCGTACAACCGACATTATGATTTTGGGTATCACCTGGACCAGCCTTCAGAGTAGACTAAGCTAGGCCAAAAGCCTAAGATTGGGGGAGTACGTGTTTGCACCAACTTTACATTCATGCTTATGCTTTCACTTTGTTAGTCGATGTTTACACTTTGCCACTGTATTATCCATGCTAGTTTATTTTCGTTTTCTTGTTTTCTTGTTTTGTGTCCTTTTGAGAAAATCCAAAAATATTTTCCCTTCTTCTTTTGCTTGTTGGGAGATTTCCCGTGTAAATATTTTTCTTTTTCTTTGAGTCGAGGTAGAAGACCATGGTTACAATGTTTAGTGGCTCTCGCATGCATACCTGTTCATTTGTTAAAGAGCCATATTACTTTGTCTTCTCCTTTGTGTTTTCCTGCAGATTCAGCTTAGTCCAATGCACGAGCACTCTTATTATTGTTCACATCGTTCGATCGTGCAAGTGAAAGTCAATAATGATGATATATGATGAAGTGACTGAGACTGGAAAAGCTGGTATGAAATCTGTCTATTTCGTTTTTGTAAATATGACTAGCTTGCAATGACAACTTTGTTAAGCAAGTGGAAGCAGTCCACAAGGATACGTTCCGCACTAGAGTAGTACGACAACCATGTCATGGAAATTGTGTTGTTAGACAACAGTGAACCTTTGAACTATGAAGAAGCAATGGCGGGCCTGGATTCCAACAAATGGCATGAAGCCATGAAATCCGAGATAGGATCCATGTATGAGAACAAATATGGACTTTGGTGGACTTGCCCGATGATCGGCGAGCCATAGAAAATAAGTGGATCTTTAAGAAAAAGACTGACGTGGATGGTAATGTGACCATCTATAAGGCTCGACTTGTTGCTAAGGGTTATCGACAAGTTCAAGGAATTGACTACGATGAGACTTGATCACCCGTAGCGATGCTGAAGTCCGTCCGAATCATGTTAGCAGTTTTCGCATTTTATGATTATGAGATCTGGCAAATGGACGTCAAAACGGCATTCCTTAATGGTTTTCTTCAAGAAGAATTGTATATGATACAACCGTAAGGTTTTGTTGATCCTAAAAATGCTGACAAGGTATGCAAGCTCCAACTCCATCTATGGGTTGGTGCAAGCATCTCGGAGTTGGAACATTCGCTTTGATGAGGTGATCAAAGCGTTTGGGTTTGTACAGACTTATGGAAAAGCCTATATTTAGAAGAAAGTGAGTGGGAGCTCTGTAGCATTTCACATATTATATGTGGATGACATATTGTTGATGGGAAATGATATAGAACTTTTGGAAAGCATGAAGGCCTATATGAATAAGTCTTTTTCAATGAAGGACCTTGGAGAAGCTGCTTACAAATTAGGCATCAAGATCTATAGAGATAGATCAAGACGCCTCATTGGTCTTTCACAAAGCACATACCTTGACAAGATATTGAAGAAGTTCAATATGGATAAGTCTAAGAAGAGGTTCTTGCCTGTATTGCAAGGTGTGAGGTTGAACACAGCTCAATGCCCGACCATGATAGAATATAGAGAAAATATGAGTACCATCCCCCATGCTTCAGCCATAGGCTCTATTATGTATGCCATGCTGGGTACCACACGTGATGTGAACCTTGCCATAATTTTGGTAGGGAGGTACCAAAGTGATCCAGGAGTGGATCACTGGAGATCGGTCAAGAATATCCTTAAGTACCTAAAAAGGACTAAAGATATGTTTCTCATTTATGCAGGTGCTAAAGAGCTCGTTGTAAAGGGTTACGTCGATGCTGGCTTCGACACAGATCCAGATGACTCCAAGTCACAAACCAGATATGTGTATATCTTGAATGGTGGGGTAGTCAGCTGGTGCAGTTGCAAGCAAAGCGTCGTGGCGACATCTACATGTGAAGCGGAATACTTAGCTGCTTCGGAAGCAGCGCAAGAAGGAGTCTGAATGAAGGAGTTCATCACCAACCTAGGAGTGATTCCCAGTGCGTCGTGCCCAATGACTCTCTTTTGTGACAACACTGGAGCAATTGCCATTGCCAAGGAGCCCAGGTTTCACAAGAAGACCACGCACATCAAGCGCCGCTTCAACTCCATTCGTGGATACATCCATGATGGAGATATAGATATTTGTAAAGTACATACGGATCTGAATGTCGCAGATCTGTTGACTAGACCTCTTCCAAGCGAAACATGAGCACCACCATAACTCTATGGGTGTTCGATTCATTACAATGTAACTAGATTATTAACTCTAGTGCAAGTGGGAGACTGTTGGAAATATGCCCGAGAGGCAATAATAAAATGGTTATTATTACATTTCCTTGTTCATGATAATTGTTTATTGTTCAAGGTATAATTGTATTAACCGGAAACCATAATACATGTGTGAATACATAGACCACAACATGTCCCTAGTGAGCCTCTAGTTGACTAGCTCGTTGATCAATAGATGGTCATGGTTTCCTGGCCATGGACATTGGATGTCATTGATAACGAGATCACATCATTAGGAGAATGATGTGATGGACAAGACCCAATCCTAAGCCTAGCACAAGATCGTATAGTTTGTCTGCTAGTTCTTTTCTAATGTCAAGTATCATTTCCTTCGACCACGAGATTGTGCAACTCCCGGATGCCGTAGGAATGCTTTGGGTGTATCAGAAGTCACAACGTAACAGGGTGATTATAAAGGTGCACTATAGGTATCTCTGAAAGTGTCTCTTAGGTTGGTACAAATCAAGATTATGATTTGTCAATCTGTATGACGGAAAGGTACATTTGGGCACACTCGGTAATACATCATCATAATGAGCTCAATGTGACTAAGGATTTAGCCACGAGATCATGTGTTACAGAACGAGTAAAGAAACTTGTCGGTAACAAGATTGAACAAGGTATAGGGATACCAATGATCGAATCTCGGGCAATTATCATACCGGTAGACAAAGGAAATTGTATACGGGATTGAGTGAATCCGTGACATTGTGGTTCATCCGATGAGATCATCGTGGAAAACGTGGGTGCCAACATAGGTATCCAGACCCCGTTGTTGGTTATTGGCCGGAAAGGTGTCTCGGTCATGTCTGCATGGTTCCCAAACCCGTAGGGTCTACACACCTAAGGTTTGGTGACGCTAGAGTTGTTATGGGAATTGTATATGTGGTTATCGAAGGTTGTTCGGAGTTCCAGATGAGATCCCGAACGTCAAGAGGAGTTCCTGAATAGTTGATATGTGGGAAGTCCGTTTTATGCCACCGGAAAGGTTTCGGGGTTTATCGGTATTGTACGGGGACCACCGAAAGGGTACCGGGTGTCCACCGGGAGGGTCCACATGTACTGGAGGGCTACATGGGCTGTAATGGGAAGGGAACCAGCCCATGGTGGGCTGGTGCAAGCCAAGAGAGGAGGCCCAAGGTGCATAGGGCTAAACCCTAGGGCGTGGGGGTTGCCTCCCTCCGACATGGGAGGTAAGCCACCCCCTAGGGCGCCGGCCCCTCCTCCTAGGGTTGCCGCCGCCCCTCCTAGGGGAACCCTAGGGTGGACGTCCCCCTCTCCCTCCCTCCTATAAATAGTGGGGGTCTTGGGAGGGCCGCACACACCTGAATCTCTCTCCTTTGATGCAGCCCTACCTCTCCCGCTTCTCCTCATCCGCGGTGCTTGGCGAAGCCGTGCTGGAGAACCACATAGCTCCACCGCCACCATGTCGTCGTGCTGCCGGAGCTCTCCCTCAACTTCTCCTTCACCCTTGCTGGATCCAGAAGGAGGAGACGTCCCTAGGCTGTACTGTGTTGAACGCGGAGGCACCGTACGTTCGGTGTTTGGATCGTATCTTCCGCGATTTGAATCGCCGCGAGTACAACTCTATCAAACGCCTTCATAGTAACGCTTCCGCTTTGCGTTCTTCAACGGTATGAAGATGATCTCCCTCACTCGTTGCTAGCTTCTCCTAGATGATCCTGGTGACACGTTGGAAAATTTTAAATTATTACTATGTTCCCCTACAGTGAGCCCTTCTTGGCCCACTCATCTTTCACGGTCGCGCCTTTTGCCATGCTGCACGGCAGGGCTGGCGAGGTGGAAGAACTATGGAGGTGGCAACTGCAAGGTTCAAGAAAGGGAACAAGGGCAACTCATATCTGTGGCGTGATTCCCTTCCCTCACTACCTCGGCCTATTTATATGCTACAGGATGATGCCCCATCGAGTGTTCCGCCTGCACGTGGAAGATCTAGAGGATTCCGATGACAACGTTCCTGTAGCACAACATCAACATTTTAGGCGCGGCAATCGAGGCGCCCCTCCACTACCTCCACTACTCACGTCGCTTCTCATTCTTCTTCCCAGCGGGCTTCATCGATTCAAAATATCATGGAAAATCCACTCCCCCCTCATTAACCGAATGGATTCCGTATCCGTAGCGCATAATGAAGGGAGCCGAATACTCTGCCGATCGTCCTTCCATGGGATCACAAGCATTTCGACGACACAAGAAGGCAATCAGATCACCCACACCATGGTGCGAGTGGGACCCATCCTACTTCATCGATTGGATGATTGAAGCCCCAAGTCCGCGATCGTCCGAATCGTTGAATTTAGCTTTTCAAAAGGTATTCAACTATTACCTTTTGGAAGCGTACCGACGTGCTCCCGCACACGGGATCTTTCACTCTTGAATGTTTAGCGGTTTACTGAGAGCCCGAGTGATGTAGCCCCGAGCCACAACCTCGCTCCCCTGAGACGTCGAAGGTACAAGCGAGTGCCTTTCGCTCGGCCAGTAAAACCCCAACTAATTCGGGGGCTACTAACAGAGTTGTACATTAGGGGTAGTCATACGAACCTGCATCCCTATGCCTTCCCAAGACCCTACATGGACATCAGTGTCCCAAAAGCCACCTAAGCTATCATGATCTCAGTCGGACAAGTGTATCTTCAGTCTGCTCATATGACGCCACACAGACTATCTCGTATCAGTTGGAGGTGCCTCTACCCTCGGACTACAGCAAGGCGCGGGCAACGAAGAGACTACTATGGCTACAGACTTGAACTATCACATGAAGTGCAGTGAAGACGCGCGTTACCAGTAACGCTCAAATTTATTGCTGCCGTTACTAGTAACTTCCGTAGTTATTAGCATTTACTCGCCCTTGTAATGAAGTCCGGTCGGTCGTGGCGCACTGTATATAAGCCACCCCCGGGCTCCTAAGCAAGGGTTCATCATTCTGTATTATCACACATTCTGTAAGCGGAGACTAGCCACTGAGGCTCGAGACATAGGGTCATTACCTCTCCCGAGTTGGGCCCGAACTCGTATATCCAAGTGTATCCACTTTGGGCTAGCTAGGCTTCGCCCCTCATTCGTACCCCTGGTATTATTGTGAGGATCATTCCCACGACAGCCACCTTCATGAAACTTTAGAAGAGAATTTACCTCCATCACCTGTGGTGGTGCTTTGAGACCATGGATTTCTTCGATAGGTGGTAAATTCTTAACATCTTCAGCTTTAATGCCGTTTTCCTTCATACATTTCTTTACCTATTGCATAGTTTCATGACTAAGGAATAACATACCTCTCTTCTTTGGAGTAGGTTTAGGCGATGGTTCAGGAAGTGTCCATTCATCATAATTCTTCAATATATTAGTCAATAATTCCTCAGCTTGTTCTTTAGTTCGTTCCTTGAAAACACAACCAACACAACTATCTAGGTGGTTCCCAGAAGCATCGGTTAGTCCATTGTAAAATATATCAAGTATTTCATTTTTCTTAAGAGGATGATCAGGCAAGGCATTAAGTAATTGGAGAAGCCTCCCCCAAGCTTGTTGGAGATTCTCTTCTTCAATTTGCACAGAGTTAAATATTTGGTGTAAGGCAGCTTGTTTCTTATGAGCAAGAATGTTTTTTTTCATAGAAGTAGTAGATCATATCCTGCGGAATACGCACACAACCAAGAGTAAGAGTATTGTACCAAATCTTAGCATCACCCTTTAATGAGAACAAAAATAATTTGAGTATATAGTAGTAGTGAATTTTCTCATCATTAGTAAATAGGGTGGCTAGATCATTTAGATTAGTGAGATGTGCCACAACAGTTTTATTTTCATAGCTATGAAAAGGATCAAATTCAACCAAAGTAATTATCTTTGGGTTGACCAAGAATTCATAATCCTTATCGGTAACGAAGATAGGCGAAGTAGCAAATTTAGGATCATATTTCATTCTAGCATTCAGGGATTTTTCTTGAAACTTGTATATTAGTTTCTTAAGATCTTCTCTATCCTTACAAGCAAGAAAGTATCTAGCAATTTCTTTGTCCATAACATAACCTTCAGGTATTTCATGCATTTTAGTTCTAGGATAGTCGTGGCTAATTTTTTTTCAATATTCTCAGTAGCAAAGACTGCATGAGTTGCAATAGTATCATTAGTTTCAGCATGCTCAATTTCTTTAGCTCTAGCAAGTTGTTCATCAAGACATTCACCTAGTGCCACAGTATCATCAAGCAAAGTACTAGCATCATCATAAGCATCATTCATAGCAGAGGTAGCATCATCAATTACTTGCAACATATCATGATTAATTGTATGTGGTGGTGGTGTTGCAAGTCTATTCAAAACAGTGGGTGAATCAAGTGCAGACTAGATGGCAGTTCCTTACCTCCCCATGTCTTAGAGGGAACGATCCTCGTTCTTGGATCTTTCGGATTCTTCATATTGATCAACAAATAGATATCCCAAGTTACTCAACAAATATAGCTATGCTCCCTGGCAACGGCGCCAGAAAATGTTCTTGATAACCCGCAAGGATATGTGATCACGATAGTTTTCCACGGTAGAGTATTCAACGCAAATTTATAGGTTCGACACAAGGGGAGCCAAAGAGTATTTGCAGGTATTTGCAGCTGAGTTTTCAATTCAACCACACTTGGAAATTTAGTATCTGCAGCATAGTGACCAGTAGCACACTAATATGATAGTTTTGATAGCAGTGGTAACAGTAGGAGTAGTAACGATAACAATGATAACAGTTTTGGTAGTAGTTATAACAATAATAGCAACACTATTAACTTAGCAAGCACAAGATGTAGAAAACTCGTAGGCACTAGATGTTTGATATTGCTGGATAATATTCATCATAATAGTCACAACATAGGGTGACACAGAACTAGCTCCCGTTCATCAATATAATATAGGCATGTATTCCATAAATAGTCATACATGCTTATGGAAAAGAACTTGCATGACATCTTTTGTCCTACCCTGCCGTGGCAGTGGGGTCTATAAGGAAACTAAGGGATATTAAGGACTCCTTTTAATAGAGATCCGGAACAAAGCATTAACACATAGTGAATATATGAACTCCTCATACTACGGTAATCACCAGAAAGAATCCCTATTATTGTCACTTTGGGGTATGCGGATCCTAACACGTAGTAGGTGCACATAACTTGCAAGATCGGATCAAGAACATAGATATAACAGAGAAAACATAAATGGTTTAGATCTGAAATCATGGCACTCGGTCCCTAGTGACAAGCATTAAGCATAGCAAAGTCATAGCAACATCTATCTCCAAACATAGTGGATAATAAGGATCAAGCCCTAACAAAACTAACTTAATTTCATGATGAATCTCATCCCACTCTTCACTGACCAACAATCCTACGAAGGGATCACTCACTCCTAGTGGAGAGCATCATGGAATTGGTAATGGAAGAGGGTTGATGATGACGAAGACCAAAGATTCCCCTCCCTGGAGCCCCAAACGAACTCCAGATTAGGCCTCCCGATGAAGAACAGGAGGTGGTATAGACTCTGTTTCGTGAAACGTGATGAAACTTACTCCCTGATTTTTTTCTCCGGAAATAGGATTTTATATTGCTGGAATTAGGGTCAGCAGAGCCACGTGGGCCCCACTAAACTCCAGGCCGCACCCATATGTCTAGTGGGCGCGTGTGGCCTATCCTCTGGTGGGTCTTGGTTCCTGTATTTTTCATATATTCTAGAAAAATCTCGAAAAAGTTTTGTTCCATTTCAAGAACTTTTATTTCTGCACAAAAACAATACCATGGTAGTTTTGGTGAAAACAACGTCAATCTGGGTTAGTTTCATTCAAATCATGAAATTTAGAGTCCAAAACAAGAGCAAAAGCATTAGAAAAAGTAGATACGATGGAGATGTGTCAGCATCTTCCATGTTAAATAGGTTATTCTCAAGATGAGTGTTTATTCACTTGTCATTGCACGAGAGTATGTCGTTAATGGGGATGCCCAGTCCCAAAATGCCAAGAAAAATTATTTTGTGTTGTCAAATAATAAATTCCCTGGAAAGTATTGGTATGTATGGTACCCGTGGATGCGGCTAGCCGTGGAGTGTGAAAGAATGGTGGAAAAAGGAATAAACTTCATTTTCAGTTTGGGAACCGCCTATGATTTGTTTAGCATGGGAGATATTGGAAACTCTTAGTTGATTTGTTGACAGGAAAATCATACCATGCAAAGTATATTATCTCTAAATTTTTCACTTTGAGGTCTGACACCTCTACAAATCCCTACTTCCCTCTGCGAAGGGCCTATCTATTTACTTTATGCAATTTTTATTTTGAATTTGAGTCTCCATCTTCTCTTATAAATCACCAACTAAGGAACACCATTATCATACTTGAGCATTGGATGTAGTTCATATTTCAGTGTGCTGCATGAATGGATCAATGATGGAGCATGACGGGCTAGGGATAGCGTTCTTTAACGTTGATATTTTGGAAGACTTGGTCGCTTGGTGATACGCTTGAGTTTTGAAATTTTCATGTCAAACTGTATACTATTGTTTTGAATCATCTACAAGTCCATATGTCCATGCTAAAAATAAAAATAATATGATGAACATGAGAGGAAGCATTCCACATCAAAAATTCTGTTTTTATCATTTACCTACTCAAGGACGAGCTGGAATTAAACTTGGGGATGATGATACCTATCCAACATATCTATAGTTTTTTATTGTTCCATGCTGTTATATTAGCATTCTTGGATATTTTATGATCATTTTATAGAAACTTTATATCATTTTTTGGGACTAACGTATTCACCTAGTGCCTAGTGCCAGTTGTTGTTTTTGTTATTTTTTTCCTTTGCAGAAAATTAGTATCACATGAAGTTCAAATGCCACGAAACTTTACACATATTTGTTTTACCAGAAGGAAACTTGGGAGCCAAGTATGATCACCAGAGGAGGCCCGGGCGGCCCAATAGACACCAGGGCGAGCCTAGGGCCGCTGGTGTGGCCTGGTGCCTAGTGGGGGCCTCAGGCGCCTCATACACCACCTGTGAGCTCTATAAATATCCCAATATTCAGAAATTGGTAGGGGAGTCGACGAAAAATCGTCTCAGCCGCCACAAGTTCCAGAAGCCAAAAAATCCAATCTAGAGCCCATTCCGGGGAGGAACACGATCACAGAGGGGTTCATCAACCTCATTGGTGCTCCTCCGGTGATGCGTGAGTAGTTAATATCATACCTACGGGTCCGTAGGTAGTAGCTAGATGGATTTCTCTCTCGTTTTGCTTCTCAATACAATGGTCTCTTGGAGATCCATATGATGTAACTCATTCTTTTGCAGTGTGTTTGTTAGGATCCGATGAATTGTGAGTTTATGACCAGATCTATGATTATTATAATCTTGTATTTCTTCTTTGATATTTGGTTTCTGTGTGGTGAATTTGATATTTAGTCTTCCAATGGGAAGAGGTGCTTTGCGATGGGTTCGATCTTGCAGTGCTAAATGTGAGTGGCAGAAAGAGACATGACACACATGTTGCCATTAAGGATAAAATTCTGGGGTCTATTCCTACATGAATATATCTTATCTACATCATGTCATCATTCTTAAAGCATTACTCCATTTCTCCATGAATTCAATACACTATATGCATGCTAGATAGAGGTCGATGCATGGAGTAATAGAAGTAGATGCAGGAAAAAGTCGGTCAACTTGTCTTGGACATGATGCCTACATACATGATCATTGTCATGAATATCATCATAGCTATCTGTTGTTGTATCAATTGCCCAACAATAATTTGTGTACCCACCGTTTGCTATTTTCTCGAGAGGATCCACTAGTGAAACCTACGGCCCCCAAATCTATTTCACATAATCTATTTGCAATCTCTACTTTGCTATTCGCGTTTCTATTTTATTTGCTCTTTTATTTTCATATCTATATTATAAAAAAAACCCAAAATACCTTGTTGTATTTTATTTGCTATCACCTTATTTGCATCTATCAATCTAACTTTTGCTTTACCCATGAGGGATTGACCTCCCCTACACGCGTTGGGTTGCGAGGATTTGTTATTTGTGTGCAGGTACCACTTGCATAGTCTTGTAGATCTTCCTACTGGATTGATACCTTGGTTTCATTACTGAGGGAAATACTTGCCGTCACTGTGCTACATCACCCTTTAAGCTTGGAGGGAAACCAACGCAAATCAGCGGGGAGTCATAGTGCTAGAAAAAGGCCACTTCACTGTGCTTGTAGAGCTCGTTGTTGATGATGGTATATGCATTGGAGCGGCAAACAATGTGGCGGGCTTCTGTTTTGTCTTGTGGTAGATCGCCTTTAGCCATATAGGCTTATATGGTTGAATCCAGTCTGCTAGTACGACCTCTTCCCGGACGCCTTCAGCTGACTCCTCGTTGCTCGGGGCTCCGATTTCTAGCAAGGTTGAGCTTGGTTGTAACACCCAAGCTGCGGTGCTATCCTAATCATGACCCATTGCCTTGATACAATAGAAACACATCTCGTCGTTTCACAAGAATAGATATCATCGCACATAAATTTAAAAGAGGAGATGATTATATGTAGTTGACTTACACTCGCCACAAGCTAAATCAATATCATGCAAATACAATCATCAAGAAGAACATGGTCCGACTACAAAAAAATCGAACGGTAAAAGAGAGATGACATCTATCCCGCTAATACTAGGAAGTCGACCAAGTATCCCTCTACTCGTTTGGATAGGTGAAGCACATACGCCCGCGCTCCTCATCATAGTCCTAGTGGAGTCTGGAGGAATCATCTAGATCGATCTCACATTTATATGTACCTGTTGTGTTGTAGTAATCTGTGAGCTACAGGTACTCAAGAATACCATTACCCAAGGTATACATCAAACTTAATAGGTGAGATATGGTGAAGTGGTGAGGTTTGCAAGCACTAAGCATGTTTAAGTGGCCAACTTATGAGTACAAGAATAATATGAGTATTTACTCATGAAGAGACATGAATTAATTATGATCAATAAGTTATCATGAACACCTACTCACGATTCAAATATAATCGCACTGTGTTCTCTTTCCAAACTCCCTTGAAAAGAGACGATCACAGTTACACACACAGTTGGTGTATTTTAGTTGGTATACATCAAGTTCACTATAACCAGGTGTTAAACAATTTCAAAATTGCAAAATAACGAGATGCACAACTTTCCGAAAGATTAAACAACACAGCGGTGCTCCAACTCATCCATCACAAACTAGCCACAAGCTGTGGTGGAAAACCTCAACCTTGAGATAGCCAAAATGTCCTCGGAATCGCGGTACACAAGATATTCTTTAAAGGTAATACAAATCCATCAAGACCGCCCTATAGGCCAGACCCCGATAGGAACCGTGTATCTTGTTCTTAGTGCACTACCAGATAAGATACGCATACGATGGCCTCATAGAAATCCCCCGAGTTGCCCTCGGGTGACCCCACATAGTGCTTTGTTTGGACCAATACACATGAGGAGCACTGGCCCGGGCTGTTGATTAATTATCCACAGGGTAGCTACTCGCTATGCAATTTTTACTTAGTTATTAGTAAATGTAGTACCAATGTTGGGCCTTGCTGGAGGAGTTTTATCCCAAAACAAATAATCAAGGGGGTCCCCATAACAACCCCAAGCATGGTAGGAGCGCTCAATATGGAACATAACATAGGTATACAAAAGCTATGACGACAAAGGTGGAACGAAACACAAAGCAAAAGTCCAAGCCTTCCTGTAGCGACCCGACTCAAAACGAGTCAAGCCTCTGTGTTTCTGTACCATCCCAAGATCATGCTGGTACACACTCAATACATAATGTATATATT
The DNA here is from genome assembly GCF_904849725.1 of Hordeum vulgare subsp. vulgare. Taxonomy (NCBI): domain Eukaryota; kingdom Viridiplantae; phylum Streptophyta; class Magnoliopsida; order Poales; family Poaceae; genus Hordeum; species Hordeum vulgare. Next base: position 459,918,485 of record NC_058519.1, on the reverse strand, counting down.
CAAGAGTTCAATCACACAGCTTTATTAATCGAAATCTCATAAAGAGTACTTTATTACAATAAAGGATTACAATAAAGTGGCTGAAGGCCATCTCATGAGATATCTAACGAAGACTAGCGCAAGCATCAGGTAGACGAGTCCATCCGACTCCAGGGCATGTCGCTGAGCGTAGGTCGTAGCCTCACGCCTGGTCGGAAAAGTACTCTGCAACATGATACGTTGCAGCCGTGTAGGTCAGCATATTGAATATGCCGGCAAGTCATCAAAGAGAGGAGTAAAACAATAATCAACTATCTCTATATGCATATTTGGCCGGTGGGGCTATGAGTTTTGCATAAAGCCAATTTTATCCTATAAAAAGAGGGGCTGGAAGCAAAATATTACTACATTGTATGTTGTTAACGAGATGGTTCCGCCAACCAATTCTCGTACCCTAATAGTTGTTAACACCCACATCATTATTAAGTTGTGTCGAGAGTTCAGGGGAATTTCAATGCCTTCTGCTCAAGTTGTCCATGACCGTGCACACGGCTAATCGATTAGGTTGGGCTCTTTGCAGAGTTTTGCACACGTTCCCCACAAGATTTGATCACCTCCGTGTTTGTCCTCACACTTCAGGGTGTTTGGAGACCAGATGATCAAAACATGGTATTTCAACGGGTCCCTCTGAATCCCTGTCAGTGCCCATCCATTCCTACCGTTCTTCTACATCTGCTAGCACCGCCTGTCCAGAGTCGCAATGTTGTCCAACCAAGCCAGAGCCCTTAATGACTTGTGGCTCTGCAGGTAAGCCTTGAGTCTTGAAGTCTCCGTCCGTCTCTTCGAGCCTGGGTAAAGCTTTCCGCAGGATGTCATGGCCGTCTCCAGCATCCCGGGCCATCCACTGGTTTCTCCAGGGAGCCGATCAACCGTCCTTCACCCAGAGTTGCATTGCGTCCGAGGTCTTGAAAATCTTGTCTTAACCGGTCTTGGTTATTTAATCAACCTCGCATCACTCGTGTTATGCACTCAACCGAAATCCCGCCTACTCAAGCATAGCAATATCAAATTTGTCGTCCCGGGGCCAAGTATCGGGGGTTGTTGTGTGCCTACCACATGATACTACAACCTATACTAAAATTTCCAAGTACCTACTCAGCATGCAATTGGGCATAGGATAGTAGAACTACGATGCATAAAACATAGGTGATAGTATGATCAAAGTGGCTTGCCTTGATGATAGTTGTCTTGATCGAGCGCTTCTAAGTAACAAGCTTCGCACTCCGGGTGATCTACCGATACAAACACAATACACACCATAAGCACTACAATCAAGCGACAAGTAGAAATAACATCACAAGTAAAAATTTGCTAAGGCCTAAGTGAAAGAATTCAATACGCGTCACTAAGGCAGAAACTTGTTTCTGTTAAAAACCCCAGTAAAAAATATTTTAAATTTTATGAAACTTCGACCACAGTAAGATATAATAACTAGGAAGCAGTAGCAAAAAGAATCAACTAAAAATAATTTTTTAAACTCCTAGAATAGGCAACACAAGGTTTAAACTAAATCTGATCTAATTCATATTTGAAAAATTCAAATATAGACAAATTATATGTTTTTAAAATCTACAGAAAATTTCGGATCTACTGGAACAAGAATCAACATCATTGGACTTCGGGATCAAAAGTTATGGCCAAAACAAAACAGAAACTTTGCTGTTTTTGGAACTAAACAGAGAAAGAAAATAATTGCTAATAGACACGTGTCACTCACTGATTTGCTAAGGGGTGAGTGCTGCGTAGCTAATCCAACGAACGCTCGCAAAGTAAAGAAAAACTGCTCGACTAACTAATACTAATAGAAAACCGAACGGTTTTCTTAACAGAACCGAAGAGTTATCTAGGAATTAATCTGGTACGTCGGTGAAAGATCCAACGGTGCATGGAGGGAGATGGAGTGCTCACCGGTGGGATGAACTCCGGCAGGAGCTCGACGGCGGCGGCGGCTCGGGTGCGGGCGGGGATGGCGCTGCAGAGGTCCTCCGGCGGCGGTGAGAGCTCTAGAGGGTGCGGGCGAGGTCGGGGAATGTGATGGTGGCGTCGGGGAGGCGAGGAGTGGCCGGAGGCGGCTGCCTCGGGTGGCCGAAGGCGGTGGAGCTTCGGTGCTCCGGCGAGGCTGCAGCAGGGGGCTTGGGGGCGGCGGCTCGGCGTGGCGGTGGGAGGAACGGGGTGCGGGCGGGGCGGTGGCTCTTATAGGCGGGGGGAGGAGCTCGGGGGAGAAAGGGGCAGGGAGATCCCGAGTGGGGATCGGCGTGGCAGTGGGCTCGGCCATGAAAGGAAGGTGCTGCGGCTCGGGGGAAAGAAGGAGACCGACTCGGGAGGGAAATCGGGCGGTGGGGCCCGCCTGGCAGGGAGAGGGGGTGCTCGGGCGGCGCTTTATAGGGGAGAGGAGGGGCGCCGAGGGGAAGGGGAGAGAGATCTGGCGGGGATTCCGGCGAGGTGGTCGGTCGACTGAGAGAGAAGGAAGGGGAGGGGCGAGAGGAGGAAGGAGGTGGCCGAGCGGAAGGGAAGGTCGGGCGCGGGGCCCACGGGCAGTGAGGGAGAGAGGGGCGCAGGGGGATGCGGCCACCCGATCTGTAAGGGATCTAAATCCCGGGCCTGAAGGGATTCGGCCCACAGGTAGAATGCGCCGGCGGCGGTTTCCAAAAAAATAAATAATAATAACCTTCCTATTTAGCTTTTTTCCAAAACAGAAATTAAAAGGGAATAAAAAGGAAACAAATAAAATATTTAATATGGGGTATTATATACCAAAATTTTCGGAAAAATATCCTCTACTCGATTAACATTTTTCCAAGGCAAAAATAAAAACTTTAAAAAATGTTTTTTTCAGAAAAAATCCCCTAAATGCTTTATTTTCTTTTTGCAAATAATTTTCACAATAAAACTTTGGCTTTCTTGGCTCAAAATATTTCAAAAGTACCCCTAGTTTTGGAGGGTCATATTCCTCCTCTCTTTTCCTGCTTGCAAGAATTTATTTCTCGGCACTTCGTGCACGAAGAAACAAATAGAAATGCATAAGAAAATTTTGAAGGAATTCAAATGCAATTCTCCGTTCAAATTCTTTATAGTTGAAGAAGTCACGTCATCTTCTCTCTTTGCTTTTAAAAGATTGAATTTGAATTCATCGGAGAAGGGGAAAGTCATTTTATTCCCTCTCATTCAAAAGTTTTGAAAAGTTTCAAATTTCACACAAGTTTCAATCACTCAAGCAAACAAACAAACTAATAATTATTTTAACATTCCAAAATTTTGGATGTTAGAAATCTACCACACTTTAAATGAATCTCGTCCTCGAGATTCGAAGAGGCTAGAAAGAAAGGTTAGGGTTTGGGGTCTTCTAACAAATCCAATCTCCGGCAAAGCGGGATGCTACCACACTTAAAATGAGAGATACTGGTCCCTTAAGATGTTTTAACGACCCTCTGGGTTTTGGCAACTGACTTCTCACAGTCTTCATATCTTCCGTTATATTCATAACGTCTCAATCAAAACGAGGGTTCTTCCGTTGATTTAAGCTTCTTCTGTTACTGGGTCTTCTTTAACTGACAGTCTCGTGGTCCATTCTAAATAACACATCGATGATTCTCATGGTGGTCTACCATTTGTGGCTATCCTGCAGAGAGAGGGGTCTTGGTTTCATTCTCACCGTAAAATTTCCTACGTGTGACAACATGTTCCATGTACATGGGCTTTTCTTATACCATTCTAAGGCTTAAACAAAAGCTTCAAAGAATGTCGTCTCTCCCTTTGGGTAAGTCTCTCAGATTTACCATTCCGAATAGCAAGATAAATGATAAGAGTATGTCGTCATGGTGATCAATCCATTCCGCACCCAAATCATTTATAAGGTTTAGCGAATCTCGCATTCTAACGCTTGGGCATCCTCACAAGCGTTGCAGAATTTCTCTTGTCCACGAACGAAGTTCGGATGATCCATTGGTTCTGCAAGCTGAACGAAACATCTATCGTATCTTCACAACTCTCAGGTTTTCGTATGCTCCTAAGAAAACGTTTGCTGATCCATCATAGCTTCTTCCATAAATCATATTCATTTCATAATCAATACTTTATTACATCCTTGCTTTCTTCCAAATTCCAACTCAAAAGTAATTTATTACAAATGCTGCCATCCACATTGTTCGGTATGGTCAAGCATTTCTGCCAACTTTATTCATTCATCTCTCTTGGAGGTACTTTAGTTCCACTCAAACTTTCCGAGGTGCTCCTTGAAATCATCCATCTTTCGCTTCATCATGGAGGTCATGAGCTTCATCTCCATCATCTCCGCATGCACTTCACTCAGGTATTCCTGGGTATGACGGAGTCTTGCTTCAAGTATCTCTCCAATCTGACGTATGGCTTCCATGGCAGCTTCACGAACAACATCAAAGAAGGTTGCTCGTGGTACACGTGAAATGAAAAAGTATTGCCCCATAGTCTTTGGACAAACTCCTTTCACATGGTGGAGGTGTACTTCCACGTACCAAAGTTCCACTCCATTCTCCACGAATGGGTAGCCTTTGTAGACTGCATCTCCTTCATGATGAATGTGCTTCATCATGTCCTTCAGGATTTTCGGGTAATCATGATCACTGGTCAGGGTCATGATCGTTTCTGGGCCCTTGAGGAATGACTCGTAGAGAGTTGTCATCTGCAGGTGTCAGCAAATAGGTACTTAGAGGAATGCATAAGTCTCCTTGGTAGTTATGGCACATTCCTACTCAGTAGATCCTGTGGGTTTACCGATTACTACCACACTTAAATGAATTATACTCATGCCTGCATAGACCATATTTTCTCATATCCTCATAATGTTCAGAGATCTTTGCTCGTAGAGAAACAACGCATACATTTTCAACATAGGCAATCATGAGACAATAAATTCCATTTATTCATGATGTTATTACAATCTCAGGGACTTCTGTTACAAACAATTTCACTCCATGATCTTATGAAAAACAAGAGTGCTTCGGATTACACTTATTGCCATGGTCAAAACTTAACTACTCCATTCTAGCTTTCTTCCTTTGCGGACAATCGCTAGCAAAATGTCCTGCTTCCTTGCAACGAAAGCAAATGAGTTCTGACAAGTCTCGAGGCTTCTTAGCTTTTGCTTTTGCTCCTTGGATTTACGGCTTCCTTCCTGAGCACATGTATTTGTGGTGGCCAAATTCCATACACTTGTAACATCTGACATGACTCAGGTCTATATCTGCAGAGATTTGGCTCTTCCGAGGGTACTTTTTCTTCTTTCTGGACTCCTTCATTTTGGCCAGTTCTTCTATTTCAAGTGGATCAAACTCCACTTCTTCCGTCGGGAAGTTTCCCAGATAATATTGGCTTCCCTTCGTGCAATCCTGTGAATAATGTCCTTCTTCTCCACATGAGTAGCATGCATTGGAGCAAAATCTGGTCAGACCTTGTCCATCAGGGTCTTCAATATTTTCGTTCATCACCGGTCCTTCTAGAACCTTCTTCTTGAGGGTTTCCATCACTGCATCTTTCTGCCGCTTGACAACTTGTTGCACCTTGGGGTAAATGTGACACTGAGCTGGGTAGTGGGTAGTTCCTTCACAAAGGAAACAAGTCACCTGACTACTTGGGCACTCCTCAGCTGGGTGATTTTCTTCACAATGAGTGCATACATGCTTGTGTTCTTCCTGAGTGTGTCCTATTTCTCCACAGATCTTGCATGCACAAGTATTCTCCTTCGGATTATCATAGCACTTCTGAATAAGACGGGATCTTAACAAAGTCTTCTTGAATTCATCCCAGGTTTCTGCTCCACTAAATCCTTGTATGGCATGATGCATTTTCCACCAGATTGCAGCACTTTGTGTAAAGTACTGAAGAGCGTGTTCCACTTCATACTTCCTTGAGATCAAGTTGCTCCCGAAGTGGTTCTCCATGTTTTGAATCCATATATCAGCCTCCAGCTGGGTCATTGGTCCAGAGACTACAAGTACAGCTTCATACTCCATCTGGTAGGGTTGAGGTTTTGGGGATGAGATGGGTAAGAGGGAGGGAGATACACACAATACAAACAATATTTTTGAGAATAGGTTTTATTTGTGGCCGTCGGAAAACACACATCAATGACGGCTCACAAATCATCGTATCTAACGTGGGTATATAATAGGGGTTTGGACTTCTAATGGTCATATAAATATTCGAACGCTTCGGGGTCTTTGAGTTCTTCGGGTCTTGAGAGTCTTCAATTGGTGCACCTTCAATTCTTCAAATGCATGTTGAAATCCTCTTTACTTTGAAGTAGAGCTCCGTTGATTCTTCATGAGGTCAAAGGGGTAAGGGGATTGTATAACTAGTGGAGGTGAGAGAGAATATTTGATGAAATCAGAAGAGATCAGAAGTAATAGGTGTTGTTGAAAATAAAAATTTTGATCCTAAGAAATTTCCAGTTTCTAGGGTCACGTCCTATAGTCAATATGTGCTCTGATAGCATTTCTGTAGCGACCCGACTCAAAACGAGTCAAGCCTCTGTGTTTCTGTACCATCCCAAGATCATGCTGGTACACACTCAGTACATAATGTATATATTCAAGAGTTCAATCACACAACTTTATTAATCGAAATCTCATAAAGAGTACTTTATTACAATAAAGGATTACAATAAAGTGGCTGAAGGCCATCTCATGAGATATCTAACAAAGACTAGCGGAAGCATCAGGTAGACGAGTCCATCCGACTCCAGGGCATGTCGTTGAGCGTAGGTCGTAGCCTCAGTCCTGGTCGTAAAAGTACTCTGCAACATGATACGTTGCAGCCGTGTAGGTCAGCATATTGAATATGCCGGCAAGTCATCAAAGAGAGGAGTAAAACAATAATCAACTATCTCTATATGCATATTTGGCCGGTGGGGCTATTAGTTTTGCATAAAGCCAATTTTATCCTACAACAAGAGGGGCTGGAAGCAAAATATTACTACATTGTATGTTGTTAACGAGATGGTTCCGCCAACAAATTCTCGTACCCTAATAGTTGTTAACACCCACATCATTATTAAGTTGTGTCGAGAGTTCAGGGGAATTTCAATGCCTTCGGCTCAAGTTGTCCATGACCGTGGACACGGCTAATCGATTAGGTTGGGCACTCTGCAGATTTTTGCACACGTTCCCCACAAGATTTGATCGCCTCCGTGTTTCTCCTCGCACTTCAAGGTGTTTGGACACCGGATGATCAAAACATGGTCTTTCAACGGGTCCCTCTGAATCCCTGTCGGTGCCCATCCATTCCTACCGTTCTTCTACATCTGCTAGCACCGCCAATCCAGAGTCGCCACGTTGTCCAACCAAGCCAGAGCCCTTAATGACTTTTGGCTGTGCAGGTAAGCCTTGAGTCTTGAAGTCTCCATCCGTCTCTTCGAGCCTGGGTGAAGCTTTCCGCAGGATGTCATGGCCGTCTCGAGCATCCCGGGCCATCCACTGGTTTCTCCAGGGAGCCGATCAACCGTCCTTCACCCAGAGTTGCATTGCGTGTTATGCACTCAACCGAAATCCCGCCTACTCAAGCATAGCAATATGAAATTTGTCGTCCCGGGGCCAAGTATCGGGGGCTGTTGTGTGCCTACCACAAGGTACTACAACCTATACTAAAATTTCCAAGTACCTACTCAGCATGCAATTGGGCATAGGATAGTAGAACTACGATGCATAACACATAGGTGATAGTATGATCAACGTGACTTGCCTTGATGATAGTTGTCTTGATCGAGCGCTTCTAAGTAACAAGCTTCGCACTCCGGGTGATCTACCAATACAAACACAATACACACCATAAGCACTACAATCAAGCGACAAGTAAAAATAACATCACAAGTAAAAATTTGCTAAGGCCTAAGTGAAAGAATTCAATACGCGTCACTAAGGCAGAAACTTGTTTCTGTTAAAAACCCCAGTAAAAAATATTTGAAATTTTTTGAAACTTCTACCACAGTAAGATATAATCACTAGGAAGCAGTAGCAAAAAGAATCAACAAAAATCATTTTTTAAACTCCTAGAATAGGCAAAACAAGGTTTAAAATAAATCTGATCTAATTCATATTCGAAAAATTCAAATATAGACAAATTATATTTTTTAAAATCTACAGAAAATTTGGGATCTACTGGAACAAGAATCAACATCATTAGACATCGGGATCAAAAGTTATGGTCAAAACAAAACAGAAACTTTGCTGTTTTTGGAACTAAACAGAGGAAGAAAATAATTGCTAACAGACACGTGTCGCTCACTGATTTGCTAAGGGGTGAGTGCTGCGTAGCTAATCCAACGAACGCTCGCAAAGTAAAGAAAAACTGCTCGGCTAACTAATACTAATAGAAAACCGAACGGTTTTCTTAACAGAACCGAAGAGTTATCTAGGAATTAATCTGGTGCATCGGTGAAAGATCCAACGGTGCATGGAGGGAGATGGAGTGCTCACCGGTGGGATGAACTCCGGCAGGAGCTCGACGGCGGCGGCGGCTCGGGTGCGGGCGGGGATGGCGCTGCAGAGGTCCTCCGGCGGCGGTGAGAGCTCTAGAGGGTGGCGGTGGGAGGAACGGGGTGCGGGCGGGGCGGCGCCTCTTATAGGCGGGGGGAGGAGCTCGGGGGAGAAAGGGGCAGGGAGATCCCGAGTGGGGATCGGCGTGGCAGTGGGCTCGGCCATGAAAGGAAGGTGCTGCGGCTCGGGGGGAAGAAGGAGACCGACTCGGGAGGGAAATCGGGCGGTGGGGGACGCCTGGCAGGGAGACGGGGTGCTCGGGGCGGCGCTTTATAGGGGAGAGGAGGGGCGCCGAGGGGAAGGGGAGAGAGATCCGGCGCGGATTCCGGCGAGGTGGTCGATCGCCTGAGAGAGAAGGAAGGGGAGGAGCAAGAGGAGTAAGGAGGTGGCCGAGCGGAAGGGAAGGTCGGGCGCGGGGCCCACGGGCAATGAGGGAGAGAGGGGCGCAGGGGGATGCGGCCACCCGATCCGTAAGGGATCTAAATCCCGGGCCTGAAGGGATTCAGCCCACAGGTAAAATGCGCCGGCGGCGGTTTCCAAAAAATAAAAATAAAAAAAAACAACCTTCCTGTTTAGCCTTTTTCCGAAACAGAAATTAAAAGGGAATAAAAAGGAAACAAATAAAATATTTAATATGGGGTATTATATACCAAAATTTTCGAAAAAATATCCTTTACTCGATTAACATTTTTCCAAGGCAAAAATAAAAACTTAAAAAAATGTTTTTTTTAGAAAAAATCCCCTAAATGCTTTATTTTCTTTTTGCAAATAATTTTCACAATAAAACTTTGGCTTTCTTGGCTCAAAATATTTCAAAAGTGCCCCTGGTTTTGGAGGGTCATATTCCTCCTCTCTTTTCCTGTTTGCAAGAATTTATTTCTCGGCACTTCGTGCACGAAGAAACAAATAGAAATGCATAAGAAAATTTTGAAAGATTTCAAATGCAATTCTCCGTTCAAATTCTTTATAGTTGAAGAAGTCACGTCATCTTCTCTCTTTGCTTTTAAAAGATTGAATTTGAATTCACCGGAGAAGGGGAAAGTCATTTTATTCCCTCTCATTCAAAAGTTTTGAAAAGTTTCAAATTTCACACAAGTTTCAATCACTCAAGCAATGGAACAAACAAACTAATAATTATTTTAACATTCCAAAATTTGGGATGTTACACTTCCACCTTTTACCAAGTATATAGTTCCATTAATTTAAATAGCAAGAATAATGTGATATCCCAAAGATATCCATGTTATCACATGGATCCACCTACACCTGCAACTAACAACAGTATAAGAAGGGTTGAGCAAGTGGTAACTTAGCCAAACAAGGGCTTGCTAGGATGTGGGGGCTTCTAGACTTTTCATGGCATATTGGGAGGACTTACAGAAAAGTGGTAGGTAGCGAGACGTAGCAATAGAAACGAGACAACTAGCATGGCAAAATTAGAAACAATATCAAGGGTAATGACAATCTTGGATTGTGCTTCTTCAATGCGATAGCAGTCTTTCCCGTGGACAATGTTCTCAATAGGTTTCTTGAACTCATTCTTATCACCCATTTCTACCCAAAATAAACTACAACATTCAGTAAACACACATCCATGGCCTAATGCACAAACAAGTATGATGCATGTCAATCCTACACTATCCACATTTCACATGCAAGTTATTTAGTTTTTTACATTATGTACAGAACCTTAAGATTAATTATTTTTACATGCATAATCATGGCAAAAATGTATTCTACACATGAAAATGATGCAAATGCATATAAAGAACACCACATTTGGAGTTACATATCTCCTGGGGCATTCACGGCAAGTTACGGAAGGAAACAATGATAGATTAGGATTTGAGATAGCCTATGGGGCAATTCCTTGGTATCCCAAATATTCCACTCGATAGGAAATGAAATTTTATATGTAATGGATATAAAGGTCATGAAAAACCAATAAACATAACTCCAACAATGATCAAACCAAAAATGCAATGCAATTTGTCCAAAATAGCAACATAGCATTTTGCACACAACAAAACAACAAGTTATAGGAACATAAAATACACAAACAAAGCATGAGAAAGTAGCATGTAACACACACTTCAGTTCATCAAAAGAAACAATACTTTAAAGAGTCATGATTCGATCACTAGGATGCTCACAACATGAGTACAAAATATAGTAGTTAAGGACTTTATGAAAAACAAAGATTTTCACAAACAGATTTAACATGAAGGCATATTCACATCAAGAATTAATTATCCTATAGAGCTTTTCATGGCATGAAAATGTACATCATGGTAGTTGGCATAATGTACTTAATTTCATTCCACATGAGCATCAGCAAAAGGTGCACACAATCCTGGATACCATCAATACAAAAAGGTTAGTTGAAACAAACAGATTCTCACACTTAGTGAAAATCACAGGTTGCAATGAGCAACAATTTTTTAACAAGTAGGCATGTCTGACACCCAAAATAAATATGATGCTAAGCCTATTCATGGAAACTAATGGCTCAACCCCAAAGTCATCAACATGCTTTACAAAACACTCCATGTGAGAAACATCAAAGGGGATATAGATCAATGGCTACTCACAAGACAAAACAGAAAGTGGCATAATAGTTTGCAGACTTAGATATATTTTGAAAGCTCAAAATCCGCAACATTGAGTAAGCATGTTTGTAAGGTGATAACATAAGTACAACAAGCATTTCTAGGCATTGCAAAAATATTGCCAGCAATTAGACATCAAAATAGCCCTAGCTCATGTTCAAACTTAACTCACAAGGTGCATGGAATAAATCGCATAGAAAGACAAAATAACTAGTCATGAAAATGACATGCATCATTACTAGCTCAAAATGCAAAACTAATGCCATGGATAAATTCCTTGGTTATCCTACCCCCAAAACATATATAAAATGTGTATGTTACTGTTAGGAAAATGTCACAATTAATTATGCAAGATTAAGTATTTTTTGAAAACCTAAGGAAAACACAAAATACTATTTGAATTAGAAATAAATAGGAAAGATGCTAGGGTCACTCGGGCTCTACCCAATTATCAGAATGACTCCTGGGATCCGGGCTACGCTCGAGTGGGCTGGAGCAGCGAGAGTCTAAGAGCGGGCCCGATTTGTTGGCAGCTAGAAAACTAAGAAAGGGCAGCTATCCAACACGCCCGTTGGGACTGAACTTGTGTATCTCCCATGGGAGACGGTGGTGGCTACCACTAGGACATGGGCTCACTTTTGAATAACCCATCGCGGGCTCTCTTCTAACTTGGCCAAGATGGCGGCAACTATGGAGCCGACATCAAGGGCTATGATCACTAGAGGTGGGAAGAACCGGCGGGGTTGCGGGATTCTTTGCGGGCCCCGTTCCCAGCTTTGGAGCGGCTGCAAGGGCGCAGGAGGCTAGAGGAGGCTGGGGCGTTTGATCTCGAGATCTTGCTCTGCTCGGGGCCCTGGCAGTACGATGCAAGGCGAGGCGAGCCGAGGGAGGTAGGGCGTGCATGTGCGGAGTGTAGTGCTCGCACGCGAGCATGAGGAGGCAAGGGCATCCACGAGAACTACGCTTACAACATAGCAACAACACACACAAAAATCACGTCTTAAGCTACGAGAACATGATAATGGTATGCAGAGTATGATGCATACGGGATGCAATTAAGGATGAATATGGGTGATGTCTACTACACAACTTGCTCTTGTAGACTCGTGCTGGGCCTCGAAGCGTAGAGTTTTGTAGGACAACAACAAATTTCCCTTAAGTGGATGACCTAAGGTTTATCAATCCGTGGGAGGCGTAGGATGAAGATGGTCTCTCTCAAGCAACCCTGCAACCAAATAATAAAAAATCTCTTGTGTCCCCATCAAACCAAGTACAATGGTAAAATGAATAGGTGCACTAGTTTAGCTAAGAGATGGTCATAAAAGTGTAGTAATGATGGTAGATTTTGATTTTTGTAATCAGAACAATAAAAGCAGCAATGTAGCAAGCAATAAAAGTGAGCAGAAATGGTACTGGAATGCTTGAAAATGAGGCCTAGGGTCCGTACTTTTGCTAGTGCAATCTCTCAATAATTCTAATATAATAGGATCACATAACAATCCCTCAGAGTTTCTATCTAGCGGAGAACATAAGAAGAAACACATTTGTAGGGTACTAAAACACCTCAAAGTTATTCTTTCTGACCAATCTTTCCAAGAGTTCATACTAAGAGAAAAAGTTATCCTTTTCGATCAATCTATCAAGAGTTCGTACTAAATAAATACCATAACAAATTCAGATTCATAATAATCAATCCAACAGAAAGAACTTCACGGACCACACGAAGATTTCTATCGGGGAACATAGTATGAAAACGTGCAATCAACCCCTATGTCGAGATTACCCATTGTCACCTCGGGAATCCGCGAGTTGATGGCACAACATATATCAAGTGAATCACTTGAATACCCCAATGTCACTATGGGTATCCGCAATCAAGACATCTATTATGTGGTCTCAAACCTGAATATTTAATCCAACAAAACGGGATCTTAAAGTGAAATATTCAATTCAACACAATAATAGCATGGGACCGACAACATATGATCCAACTATATTAACAAGGCCCGTGATATATCAAGATCATGACATCTGATGAACACGAGAGAGAGAGAGAGAGAGAGAGAGAGAGAGAGAGAGATTAAACACATAGCTACTGGTACAAACCCTCGGCCCCGAGGGTGGACAACTCCCTGCTCATTGTCGGGGGGATAATCCCGGGGTAGGCTCATCAAGCCTGTTCCTTCATTTCCGGCCCAATGGACATGAACGTATACAGATTCCCAAGGCCCAAGTCTTCTGGCCGGCTAGGCAGCACCTACCGGCTAGAGGACGAGGCGGCCATCCCTCTCGCCAGCCATGCAACCCCTGCCGGCTAGAGCCGAGGCGGCCTCCTCTTCCGAGCCGGACTGGCTCCGCCAGCCAGGCTAGGGAGGAGGCGGTTGCACATAAGCCGACTAGCCAAGTAGGCTAGTCGGCCGAAGAGCACAAGTCACATCGGATCGTAGGTCAGGATAAGACCTTACGATTAAAGGTAGCTACACGTCAGCAAAGGTACTGGATCGGGGCGCCCGGCAAGTACGATCGTCGGTGGCTACGCCGCTGACCTACCCCGGCTCTAATCCATCACCTAGCATAGTGTCGGACCGTCACACCCCCACTCCATTACTGCACTCGGCATGTGGAACAGTGGAGGCGGCCGTACTACCTGCCCATGACGAATCTCGCGGGACGACGCTTGACGTACACTGCCTGCTCGGCATCAACCTTACGCGAGAGCCTCATTGGCTAGCCGGCGAGTCCCACAGCCTATCGAGACCATGCAGCCGGCGGGCCCCTCAAGCGACAAGACAAGACTCTTGTGGGCCCCTGGCCAGCCGGCGAGGCTGCCAGCCGGGTCCCACACTTGTACCCTTTATCCATATTATAGGCCGACGAGTTCGTCTATAAAACCCCCCGGTCGCCCTCCATGCAGGGGGGCGATCATTCACCAGTCATACGACACAGCACACTCACCAACCATAGAGAGAGGTAGAGACGAGCCGGCTGCTCCCCTCTTCCTCCTCCCAACACAGCTCGAGGAGCAACATTGTACTCTGTTCATACACATTAAACACTCCGGCAGGATTAGGGGTATTATCTCTACGGAGAGCCCTGAACCTGGGTACATCATGCGTCCCATGCGTGTACCAACCACGTTCCCAGCATCCACCTTTGTCCCTTCGGTTCTCACCGACTTTAGCCTACCTATGGCATGTGTTGTGAGTATTCACCGACATTTGGCGCCCACCGTCGGGCTGATCGCGACATCGGCTCGCTTTACGCGCTGGGCGGGGCCCCGCACCTACACCACCAGATGCATCGCATCCGGATCAGTTTGCATGCCCGTGGAGCCCGCTTTCGACGGGCAACACCCATGATGATCGATGTCCCCGTCCGCCATGCGGATTTTGACGAAGATTCTGATGACGAGGCGCTCCCTAGCGTCGTCGTCGCTGCTATGGAGAACCTCAGCGTTCTCTTGTGCGACCTTCGTCTCAACGATGGTCCGCGCTACTTCGGCGAGGACTTCGACGTTGAGGCGCTCTCCGCCAGCTTCATCAGGCTCTCTATCGCTGAGATGCGTGCCCGCGACGTATATCCCTGCAACGTCCTCATCTTCGATGGCCCTCCACCGTCGGTGGGGTTCTTCACCCCATACCACGTTGTTGCCGTCTCCAACACCGTGGAGGTGATGGTTGTCGGCGCCGGCGCCAGCACTGCTCCCGGGAAGGCCTCAGCAGGCGCTGGCGAGCCCGCTGCCGCCACCGCCGATACTCTTCGGGACGCCATCGCTGGCCTGAAGACACTCGTCACCGCTCGCAAGCACATCCTGGAGGAGGGCATCGCCGTAGCTTCGGTGAAACGTTGGTTGGAGACTAAGAAGCGCGAGTATAACTCCGCATATGACCTTACTTCGATTTCCGAGGCCCCTAGCCGGCTTGGATCGGTCCGCAGCCGCGGCCGGTTCATCGCCGAGTTCCTAGGCGACGATCTGCCCACGTACGAGACTCCTGCGGCCAACACGGGAGCGGCACAGGAAGCCATGGAGGAGATGGAAAGCCTCGAAGGCGAGGAGCGCGCTTTCCACGAGAAGCGGGTCAAGGACCTCCTTGACGCCGCCAACCAGCAACACGCTCGGCTTAACCCCAGTCAGGCTCAATCGGAGTCCCCGGGACCCAACTCAGGGGCACGCTGCAACCCTAGCGGTCAGCATCATGCAGAAGGATCTTCCTCGCATCGCCCTTCCGACCGGAGGGGCGAGGGAAGCCAAGACCGGCGCTCTCAGCGCCAGAGCGAGCACACTTCAAGCTTGCGTGGCGGAGGCGATGAGGGCGATTCGGAGTGTGAGATTCTTCCCCCGCGAAGAACTCACTTCTCTGGCTCACGAGGCTCCTCCCCTCTCGCCACCAGGGTTGGCGCTCACGCCACCTAGGATGAACGGGACGCCCGCCGACGCCTTATCGTCCTAGCCCAGTCAGCCCTCCTAGAGGAAGACTGACCCGTCGGTCCGGCATGCTTCGGCCCCTGGATCCGAGGGGAGCCGTTCCCCCGAGGTTTCACCGTACCTCGGGACACGCCAAAATACAATGGCACGGCCAAGCCAGAGGACCGGCTGATTGACTACACCATGGCTGTCGGCATTGCCAGGGGCAACAAACGCGTAGCAGTCCGCTACGTGCCTCTCATGTTGACCGGCTCGGCCCGGACTTGGCTTAACAGTCTTCCGGCCGGCTGTGTCAACTCCTGGGTGGACATTGAGGAGGCGTTCGTCCGCAATTTCACCGGCACCTACAAGCGCCCTGTCCGGCCCCGCGAGTTGGCCATGTGCGTCCTGAAGGCCGACGAACCCCTTCGCGACTACGTTACCCGGTGGAATGAGCTCCATAATTCCTGCGAGGGGGTGCATGAGGTACAAGCCATCCAGTGCTTCATCGACGGTTGCCGAGATGGCACCCTCCTCAAGCACAAGCTCATGTGCACCGAGCCCACCTCTCTGGCGGTGCTCATGGCCAAGGCGGACAAATACGCCACGGCCGACTCAGCGATGCGCATCAAGGTGAGCTCCTCGGATAAGGTTGTGCCTACGCCGGCTACTCTCAAGCCGGCTGGGGACAACCGAGGCGGCCAGAGCAACTACAAGCACAAGGCGGATCAGATGGATCCCCGCTCCAACAGCAAGTTGGTGGCCAGCGTGGAGGGCGAAGCATCGGCTCCTCAAGCCGGCCCTCCACGAAAGCGTCCCAATAGGAGCAACACCAACTAGCTGCCCAAGAAGTCCTTCGAGCGGCTGCTTGACGCCCCCTGCAAGATACACTCTGGAGCGCAACCGTCAATCCACACCCTTCGACAGTGCAGCTTTGCGCGCCGGCTGTCGCAAGGAGATGGCTTGCCGGCTCCTCCAGGTGCGCAGGCGGCCCCTCGTGCACCGGCTCCCAACCACGCTCCGGCTCCGCCGCCGTCACCTCGCGACGACGGTCACCACCTAGACGACTACCCTCATCAAGACTGAGCGTTCGTCGTCTTCACCAGCGAAGGCGACGACAAGCACAGCCTGCGCCAGAGGCGGCGCGAGGTAAACGCTACTGTCCCCCCGGTTCCCCAGTACATGCATTGGTCTGACAGACCAATCACATGGAGCCGGGTGGACCATCCCGCGGTGATGCCCAACCCGGGATCATACGCCATTGTCCTCGACCCCACCTTCGCCTCCAAGAGACTCACCTGCCGATTCTCCCGGGTGCTGGTCGACGGCGGCAACAACATCAACATCCTCTACCTCGACACTCTCCTCAAGCTTGGGCTCAAGGAGATGGACGTCCTGCCAACCAGTACTGTCTTCCATGGCATCGTGCCTGGGCAGTCCTGCTCGCCCATCTGCAAGATCCAGCTGGACGTCCTCTTCGGCGACAAAGCCCACTTCCGCCGTGAGTCCATATGGTTCGAGGTAATGGATCTCAATAGCCTGTATCACGCGCTGCTGGGAAGACCTGCTCTAGCCAAGTTTATGGCTATTCCGCATTACGCCTACCTGAAGATGAAGATGCTAGGTCCCAAGGGCATCATCACTGTTGTTGGCGACTACAAGAAGTCGCTCGAGTGTGCCCAAGATAGCAGCCGCCTCGCCGACACCTTGCTGATTGCTGAGGAGAAGCGGCAGATCGACCGGCTCGTGACCCAGGTTACCGAGCAACCGGGGATTCCTTCTCCTCCATCCCAATTGGCCGGCGAGGGCTCTTTCAAGCCGGCTAAAGAGACCAAGTAGGTCCCACTCTACCCTGCCAACCGGAAGCAGTGCGTCACCATCGGGGCTGGCCTCAGCCCCAAATAGGAAGGCGAGCTCGTCGACTTCCTCCGTGAGAATCGGGACATCTTTGCATGGTCCCCCAAGGACATGCCGGGTGTTCCGAGGAAGTACGCCGAGCAGAAACTTCACGTGCGACCGGATGCGAAGCCGGTGAAACAACCCCTGCACCGCTTCGCCGAGGGGAAGCAACGCACGATCGGAGAAGAAATCACCCGGCTCCTTGCAACCGTCTTCATCATGGAGGTTTTCCACCCGGACTAGCTGGCTAACCCAGTCATGGTGCTGAAGAAGAACAAGACGTGGCGAATGTGTATCGACTACACTAGCCTGAATAAAGCGTGTCCGAAAGACCCCTTCGCGTTTGCTAGGATAGATCAAGTGATCGACTCCACTACAGGCTGCGAACTGCTGTCGTTTCTGGATGCTTATTCAGGCTGCCATCAAATCAAGCTGGATCCAGCTGATCGCCTGAAGACCTCCTTCATCACGCCCTTTGGGGCCTACTGCTACACCACCATGACGTTCGGTGTGAAGAACACAGGTGCGACATTCCAAAGCTACATGCAACAGTGCCTACTGCCACAGATTGGCAGAAACATCCACGTCTATGTGGATGACATCGTCGTCAAGACGAAGCAGCACTTCAGCCTCCTCGACAACCTGCGGGAGACGTTCGCCAATCTGCGCGAGTACAAGATCCGGCTCAACCCTGAGAAGTGCATCTTCGGGGTTCCAGGCGGCAAACTCTTGGGGTTCTTCATGTCCGCCCGCGGCATCGAGGCAAACCCTGAGAAGATCGGCACCATCGAGCGGATGGTGCGACCGGCTCAAATCCTCGACGTCCAGAAGTTCGCCGGCTGATTGGCGTCCCTTAGCCGGTTCATCAGCCGGCTTGGCGAGAAGGCCCTTCCGCTCTACTAACTCATGAAGAAGACAACGAAGTTCGAGTGGAACGACTAGGCGGACGAAGCCTTCCGTGACCTGAAGCGGGTAATCTCAAGCCTGCCAATCTTGGCAGCACTATCTGAAAGGGAACCCATACTCATATACATTGCGGCGACCACTCGCGTGGTTTGCGTAGTGTTGGTAGTTCAGCGTAAAGAGGAAGGAAAGGCCCTTCCAGTGCAGCGCCCTGTCTATTACCTTAGCGAGGTCTTGTCCGCCTCTAAGCAGAACTATCCACATTATCAAAAAATGTGTTATGGTGTTTACCTTGCTGCAAAGAAATTAAAGCAATACTTCCAAGAGCATGCCATCACTGTGGTGAGCACTACTCTGCTTTGGGAGGTCATGGGTAACCGTGATGCCATGGGAAGAATTGCCAAATTGTCCATCGCCATGGCAGACCATGATATTCGGTATTTGCCTCGCACCGCCATCAAATCCTAGGTGGTGGCCGACTTCTTAGTCGACTAGGCCGAGACCCAGTTTGAGCCACTGCCTCCAGACTCCACGCATTGGCGAATGCACTTCGACGGCTCGAAGATGCGGACAGGACTGGGAGCCAGCATCGTCCTGACGTCTCCAAAAGGGGACCAGCTCAAGTACGCTCTCCAGATCCATTTCGCCGCCTCCAACAACGTCGCCGAGTACGAAGCATTGGCTCATGGCCTCCGGCTTGCCAAGGAGATCGGCATCCGGTGGCTCATATGCTTCGGTGATTCAAACTTAGTAGTGCAGCAGGTCTCTGCCGAATGGGACGCCAGGGACGCCAACATGGCGAGCTACCGCTTCCTCATCCAATAGCTCAATGGTCCTTTCAAGGGCTGTCACTACACGAATCATCTTCTTTGCCGTCTGCCAACACATACGGCAAAGAGTAAATCCCGGACGACAAAGAGAATATCACAGACGGCAAAGAATCTCACAACCGGCAAAATTTCTACGTCAGCCTACGACGGCATCGTACCTTCTTTGTCGTCTGTCTCCCCAAAGCGGACGACAAAGAGCTTTGCCGTTAGCTTTTCATAGGAGCAGACGGCAAAGTGATCGAGACGGCAGCCGGCAGGCGTTGCCTCCGTTAGGGGCTAACGGAGGATTTGCCGTCTGCCTACACACCCTCTTCTTTGCCGTCTGCCTCCCCACCCTCTTCTTTGTCGTCTGCCTCCCCCCTCTTCTTTGCCGTCTGCCTCCTCCTCCTCCCCCCTCCACTCTTTGCCGTCTGCCTACCCCTCCCCCCTCCTCTGTGCCCTCTTCTTTGTCGTCTGCCCCCCTGGAAGCAGACGGCAAAGATACTATATGGCCAGCTGCTACTGCCCAGGTTGCACAGCTGGGCGCCACGTGGCACCTTTGCTGTCGGCCAGCTGACGGCAAAGGCCTTTGCCATCAGCTGGCAGACGGCAAAGAGCCTATACTGTGACATTTTTGTTTATTTTTTCTATTTCACAACACATATACATATAATTCATAGCACATATATCATAAATAGGTCACAACACATATATGATATACATATAAAGCTCATCAATGCCATTTGTTCATCAACGTACATCCCATATATCAAAAGATCCAACACATACAAAGTTTCATCCATATATACATACATATAGTTGCACATATATTGTTCATCCATATATACATATACATATAGTTCCACATTGTTCATCAACTCAAATAAAAACGGAAACTAAAGCACTCCAATGCCAGCTTCCATGCATGTAGTACATCCAATTTGCAAAATGGGAATAAGAAAGTCAGAAGAAGAAGAAGAAGAACATATATATATATGACAAATAAGCTAAATTGAAGAAGAAAGAGAATAAGGAAGAAGAGAACAAGGAGAAGAAAAACAAGAAGCAGGAGGAGGAGGAGGAGGAGCAGGGGAAGGAGAAGGAGTAGGAGTACGAGAAGAAGAAAAAAGAAGAGAAGGGGAAGGAGAAGAAGGAGGAGAGAAGAAGAAGAAGAAGGAGGAGGGCTCCTTCTCCTTCTTTTTATCTTCTTCTCCTCCTCCTTCTCCTTCTTCTTCTCTTCTTCTCCTCCTCCTCCTTCTTCTTCTCCTTCCCCTTCTCCTTCTCTTCTTCTCTTCTTCTTCATCTTCTTCTTCTTCCTTTATTTCATTTCTCCTCTTCTCCTCTTCTTGGACCTAAACTAGCTAACTATGTCTTTTTGGAGCTAAATGGGCTAATTATCTCATTTTAGAGGAAAACAAGCTAAGTATATAATATTAATGAGCTAACCAAGGTTCTTATGCCATTTTGAGCTTATTATGGCATTTTGGAGCTAAATGGGCTAATTATGTCATTGTTGGGGAAATTAAGGCACGGAGAATATGAAAGAGGAGAAGAAAGAGGAGGAGGAGGAGAAGAAGAAGAAATAAAGAAGAAGGAGGAGAAGGAGGAGGAGCAGGAGAAGGACTAGAAGGTCCTTGTCCTTCTCCTCCTCCTCCTCCTCCTCCTACTCCTCCTTCTTCTCCTCCTCCTTCTTCTCCTTCTCCTTCTCTTCTCTTTCTCTTCTTCTTTTTTTTCTTCCTTTCCATTTATCCTCTTCTCCTCTTCTTGGAGCTAAATTATCTAACTTTGTCTTTTTGGAGCTAAATGGGCTAATTGTCCCATTTTCAAGGAGAACAAGCTAAGTATATAATATTAATGAGCTAACCAAGGTTCTTATGCCATTTTGAGGTTATTATGGCATTTCAGAGCTAAATGGGCTAATTATGTCATTGTTGGGGGAAATTAAGGCAAGGAGAATATGAAATAGGAGAAGAAAGAGGAGGAGGAGGAAAATAAGAATAAATAAAGAAGGAGGAGAAGGACTAGAAGGTCCTTGGCCTTCTCCTCCTCCTCCTCCTCCTCCTTCTCCTTCTTCTCTTCTTCTTCTTCTTCTTTCTTTTCATTTTTCCTATTTCTTCTCCTCTTCTCCTCTTCTTGGAGAAAAATTAGCTAACTATGTCTTTTTGGAGCTAAATGGGCTAATTATCTCATTTTAGAGGAAAACAAGCTAAGTATATAATATTAATGAGCTAACCAAGGTTCTTATGCCATTTTGAGTTTATTATGGCATTTTTGAGCTAAATGGGCTAATTATGACATTGTTGGGGAAATTAAGGCACGGAGAATATGAAGGAGGAGAAGAAAGAGGAGGAGGATGAGAAGAAGAAGAAATAAAGAAGAAGAAGGAGGAGGAGGAGGAGGAGAAGGATTAGAAGGTCCTTGGCCTTCTCCTCCTTCTCCTCCTCCTACTTCTTCTTTTCTTCTTCTTCTTTCTTTTCATTTTTCCTATTTCTTCTCCTCTTCTTGTAGATAAATTAGCTAACTATGTCTTTTTGGAGCTAAATAGGCTAATTATGTCATTGTTGGGGAAATTAAGGAAAGGAGAATATGAAAGAGGAGAAGAGAAACTTACCGTAGTGGTCATCAAGGAGGAGAAACACCTGGAGAAGGGTCGTGCGATGCCGCTCGGGAGTTATTCTGCACAATAGATATTTTGCAATGTCTCAGTTAGCATGATGACACTCAATTATTAATACTAGTTTATAATGAAACTCACCGTGCCAATCGAAGAGAAGATGGGCATCGGCGGAGGGATTTGACCGCTCTTCTCGCACATATCCTGAAGAGTGGGTCGTATTAGTTAGTAATGAAACAGACATTACACACATGATTTGGCTAATGTGAAAAAAAACTTACCACAAAAAGATCGTATAGGGCCCGTTGACCCGCCTCATTCCGGGTCTTCCCATCTATGTCGAACAATGTACCAAAACTAGCCTCTCCGATATTCTTTTCAGTGTGCATCATGTCGATATTGTGTGGAAGAAGGAGGTCTTTGAAGTAAGGCAGATCCCAGAAGCATGGCTTGTGAGTCCAGGCGTGTTTTGAATTATACCCCTTGAAATACTCTGGACGCTCTCAATCAGGCTCGAGGGCGTTTAACTGATCCAGGATCTGTTGGCCTGTGAACGCAGGGGGTGCCAAGTTTTTGACAACTTTACCTTTGGTAAAGTTCTTCTTGTCTTTTCTGAACTGATGGTCAGGATCCAGGAACTCTCTATGCAAGTCAAAGCAAGAATACTTCCGACCCTCCTGCAACCAATGAAATTGAAGAGATGCCTTGCATTGGGGGCACGGGAACCTTCCATGCACACACCATCCAGAGAATAGCGCATACACTGGCAAGTCATGCATAGAGTACATGTACCACACATGCATTTTGAAGTTTTCTTTTATAGCGGCATCGTATGTCTTGACCCCATTATCGCAAGCTTCTTCCAATTCATCCTTAAGCGGTTGCAGGTACACATTCATATTCTTCCCTCGATAATTGGGCCCTAGAATTATCAACGTCAGAAATATGTTCTTTCTTTGCATAATCTGCCCGGGGGGAGATTGAGTGGAATGACAGATACAGGCCAACAACAGTATTGGGTTGCCATCATGCCGAAGGGATTAAAACCATCCGTGGTGGCGCAGACTCGAGGATTCCTTGGATCTGCCGCTTTATCCTGATGCAATCCATCAAAATGATTCCACGCTTCCCCATCCGATGTGTGTACCATCATCTTATTCCCATCCGCATCTAGTTCGGTTCTTTTGCCCAATTTGTGCCATGTCATCTGTCTGGCTGTCTCTTCGACCATGAAAAGACGTTGAAGTCTTGGTACGATTGGCATATACCGAAGAACACTAACTGTGATTTTGGTCTGCCTCTTCTCACCCATACCATTGCTACCACAAGATACCTGCAAGACTCGCAATTGGGACAATAGTCCAAGTGTGCATACTCCTTCCAAAATAAAACACATCCTTTCTCACATGCATCTATCTTCTCATAAGGCATCTTAAGTACACGAAGTATTTTGTCCGACTGGTGTAGATTTGCAGGCATGACATGGCCTTTGGTAGGAAGCGTCCAAATAGTGTCACCATCGCGTGGTAGCATTCTCTTCCCAAGTTGAACTGAGCCTTCAGAGCCATTACTTGTGTAATTGCATCCAGCTGAGAGAGCTCAGTGTGCGCATGGAGAGGACATTTTGAAGACTCCAACATTTCATAAAAGGCCTTTGCAGATTCCTCCATCTCATCTTTCAAATCCCGAGCATCATCAAAGTCTTGCACCATGTCTTCGATCCCGGTACCATGCTCGTCCGTGCGACGACGGACCACCTCAGCTCTTGTGCGTTGTATAGACTCACCATGAAATGTCCACATCGTATAATTAGGCATAAAACCGCTCCTCTGCAGGTGTTTAATCATTACCGCCTCTGTCGTCTTTTTATAGTTGTCGCATCCAGGACAGGGGCAATAGTTTCTTTCCTGGCCATTTGCGAAGGCGGCTTTCACAAATTCCTTTGTATTTACAAAGCATTCTTTCGTCATGTCTTTCTGACTAGGTTAACCGGTATACATCCAAGACAGAAGAAATATATTTATATTTAATTTAGCATTTATATTCATCGGTTAATCAGGTTCGCCATTTTTATTACGTCCAGGCAACCTACACGCTAATAGGTAAAGATAGGTCCTAAGCCCACCCAAGTATGTGTAGATTGGGTTTGTTTACCCATGCTCTGCTCCGGATCCAACGCAAAATTTCGGCAGCACCTCCCCGCCGTTCTCCTGATACACGTCTCCGCAATAAACAGAGAGGATGTGCATCCGGAGAACAACAGGGAGGCACTGACGAAATTCCGCATCGGATCGAGAGCACAGCATACGGGAAAACAAACCCAATCTACACATACTCGGGTTGTCCATGGATAATGTTGGACAATTCGAAAGGATGGCGGTTATAAATATGCAAAGACATGCATGTTTATAGATGTCGCCCTTTCAAACGGGAGACGCATACTGGTCATGCATACTGATAAATTAATTTAATTACCTAAATCTAGAAAGTTTCATCCGGAAACCGAGCCACAGTAAATGAAGGGGCGGGAAGGAGATGAAATTTGTACTGACTCACGAATGCAGGGGCGGAGCTCGTACAACTCACAGGCAGTTCTTCGCACAACAGACCTCACAGCGACGAGACAACTATCACATGTAAATCCACCCGATCAACACAAATATTCTAATTATGTCATTTTAGAGGAAAACAAGTTAAGAATATAATATTCATGAGCTAACCAAGGTTTTTATGCCATTTTATAGCTAAATGGGCTAATTATCTCATTGTTGCGGAAAATAAGGTCAGGAGAATAAGATAGAGGAGAAGAAAGAGGAGGAGGAGAAGAAGAAGAACAAATCAAGAAGAAGGAGAAGGAGGAGGAGGAGAAGACGGAGGAGAAGGAGGAGGAGAAGGTATTCTTCTTCTCTTCTTCTTCTCTTCTTCTTTTCTTCTTTTCTTGTTCTCCTTCTTATTTTTTCCTTCTCCTCCTCTTCTTCTTCTTCTTCTTCTTCTTAGTCTTCTTCTCCTCCTCCTCCTCTTCTTCTTCTTCCTATTCTTTCTATTAAGCTAACTAACTAACTAACCTAACTAACCAAGCTAACTAAACCTATCGCTAAACCTAGATAGCACTAAACAACAAAAAAACAGAATCTACCACTAAGTAACTAAAAAAGAATCTAGCTACCACTAAATACCAAACAATAAAAAATCAACTTCTTCTTCTTTTTTCTCTTCTTCTCCGTCTTATTTTTTTCTTATTCTCTTCCTCTGTTCTTCTTCTCTTCTTATTTACTTCTTCTCCTTCTTATTTTTTCTTCTCTTCTTCTTCTTCTTCTTCTTCTTCTTCTTCTTCTTCTTCTTCTTCTTCTTCTTCTTCTTCTTCTTCTCCTTCTTATTTTTTTCTTCTCCTCTTCTTCTTCTTCTTCTTCTTTTTCTTCTCCTCCTCCTCCTCTTCTTCTTCTCCTCTTCTCGTCCTCGTCCTCCTCCTATTCTCCTCTTCTCCTCCTCCACCTAACTAACCAAGCTAACTAACTAACCTAACTAAAGCTACTAACCTAACTAAATCTACCACTAAAACTACTAACAATAATCTAGCTACCACTAATTAACAAAACAAAACTAAATCTGTAAATTAGCAAAAAAAGAAAAAAAAAGGACTCACCAGAGGGGGCGCCCGGGGAGGAGGAGGGTGCGGCGGTGGAGGAGACGACGGTGTTGGCGGAGGGGTGGTGGTGGAGAAGGGGCGAGCTCCGACGGTGGTGGTGGAGGAGGAGGTCCCGGGGAGGAGGCGGGGCATGGTGGAGGAGGGGGCGCAGGGAGGAGGGGGTGCAGGGAGGCCAGAGGAGGGCGCAGGGAGGCTGAAGGAGGAGGGGGCGGCTGCGCAGGGAGGCCGGAGGCTGGAGGATGGAGGAGGAGGCGGCGCAGGGAGGCCGGAGGAGGAGTGGGCGCAGGGAGGCCGGAGGAGGAGGGGGCGCAAGGAGGCCAGAGGAGGAGGGACGGCGGCGCAGGGAGGCCGGAGGAGGGCGCGACGGCGGTGGTGGTGTGGGGGGTGGGAGAGAGGGGTGTGGGTGGCCGTTAGGGGTGAGAGAGAGGCACGTGGGGGTGGGGCTAACGGCCGTTAGGGGCGCACCCTCTTTGCCGTCCGCCTCCCGACGACACAGAGGAGAAAAGCGGACGACAAAGAGAGAGGTCGTTAGGGGGGAGAGAGGGGGTGCGGGGTGGGCCAGCCGAGCGCTTTGCCGTCTGCCTAAGTTAAGTTTGCCGTGAGCCCAGATATTTGCCGTCAGCCTGAGTGGTGTTTGCCGTGAGCCAACAGACGGCAAAGAAGCAGCAGATGGCAAAGACCCTCATTGCCATCAGCCTTCTCTTTGCCGTCTGATTTCTGGTAGCTGATGGCAAAGAGGGTCTTTGCCATCAGCCAGCAGACGGCAAAGAAGCAGCTGATGGCAAAAAACTGTTTTCCAGTAATGTGTGAGTTTCACCACGTTCCCAGGGCCGAAAACGAGGCGACCGATACACTGGCGAAGATCGGCTCCAGGAGACAGGCCATTCCAGCCGGCGTCTCCCTCGAGCAACTCCATAAGCCGTCTATCAAGCCGTCTCCCGAGTCGGCATCGATCTTTGTCCGGCCGACTCTACGATGCAAGTGCCGTCGGCTCCGACAGTACACCGGCTGCGGACCCCACAGCGGCTGCACTGACGGCGCCGACTCCAAAAGCGGCACCGACTGAATCCACGGTGCTAGCGTTGTCGGCTCCACCAACTATGCCGGCTGCGGTTCCTATGCCGGCTCCATTGGTCCCACCGACTCTAATGGCGGCGCCGGCTACGACAACAACCCCGGCTCTGCCCAGGCTCGAATATTCCCAGTGGGTGGACGTCATGGAGGTAGACGGCGAGCCGGCTGCCGTGGCAGCACTAGAGACACCATCAAGCTCGGGGGCTGTAGAAGCCCCCAACAGTCAAGACGAAGCGGAGGCGACCCTTGTGTCGGCTCCATCATGGGCTCAAACTATTCTGGCCTTCCTTCTTCATGGCGAACTTCCTCAGAACGAGGCAAAGGTGAGACAGATCTAGCGCAGGTCCGCCTCCTACACCATCATCAATCGCGAACTGGTACGACGCAGCGTGACCGGCGTGTTCCAACGTTGCGTCGAATCAGAAAAGGGGCAGGAGATCCTGAGAGCATCCACCAGGGGGAGTGTGGGCATCACGCCGCCTCCAGACCCCTGGTGGCCAAAGCATTCCGTCATGGATTCTACTGGTCCACGGCCCTCGGGGAGGCCGTGGATCTGGTTGACAAGTGCGAAGGTTGCCAGCGCTTCAGCACACAGAGCCACATGCCGCCTTCGGCCCTCAAAACCATTCCCCTGTCATGGCCGTTCTCCTTCTAGGGACTGGACATGGTAGGGCCCTTCAAGACGGCTCGCGGAGGGATGACACATCTTTTGGTGGCCGTCGACAAGTTCACCAAGTGGATCGAAGCCAGACCAATCAAAAAGCTTGACGGCTCCACCACTGTCAGGTTCATCACAAACATCTCTGTTCGATATGGCGTTCCGCACAGCATCATCACCGACAATGGCACCAACTTCACCAAGGGCGCTCTAGCAATCTACTGTTCCAAGGTAGGCATCCGGCTCGACTTGGCTTCAGTGGCACATCCTCAGTCAAACAGCCAAGCAGAGAGGGCCAACAGCCTGATTCTGCCTGCATCAAGCCAAGGCTGGTGGCACCACTTGTCAGATCAGCCGGCTGCTGGATTGAAGAACTGCTGGTTGTGCTATGGAGCCTCCGCACCATGCCCAACCGGTTGACCGGCTTCACTCCATTCTTTCTGGTATATGGGTCCGAGACTATTATTCCCACGGATATCGAGTTCGACTCGCCTCGGGTCACCCTGTACATAGAAACGGAGGCAAAGGTGGCAAGATAAGACGGTGTGGATCTCCTCGAAGAATCAAAGGACTTGGCCTTGAGCCGGACGGCCATCTACCAACAAAAGCTGAGATACTATCACGGCAAAAAGATCAAGCCTCTCTCTTTCAGGGAGGGAGACTTGGTTCTCAGAAGAATCCAGCGCGCTGCTGGCGAGCACAAGCTCTCATCCCCATGGGAGGGACCCTTCATCATCAGTAGGGTGTTGCACAACAATGCTTACTACCTGATTGACGCCCAAAAGCCAAGGAAGCGCAAGAGGGACGTCTCCGGCCAAGAAACGGAACGTCCATGGAACGCGACGTTGCTTTGCCCGTTCTATTGCTAAAAGGCAAAATTCAAGCAAAGGGAAGAGCATGCACATGTATCTTTCTCCCTCTTCAGGGAACAACAACAAATGCAATAAAAAGAGCATGCTTCATGTTTCTTTTTATTAAGAGTTTTCACTCAGTGTACGCCCTCTCACTCGCTTCAATAAGCTCGGGGGCTACACCACGTACACCTCTTGCTGGCTTAATCAAGCTCGAAGGCTATGCAGCACACGCCCCTTGCTGGCTTTAACAAGCTCGGGGGCTCGCTAGCCGCTCGGACGCCTTCCCTATTGT
Organism: Hordeum vulgare subsp. vulgare; assembly: GCF_904849725.1. Lineage (NCBI taxonomy): Eukaryota > Viridiplantae > Streptophyta > Magnoliopsida > Poales > Poaceae > Hordeum > Hordeum vulgare. The sequence continues at coordinate 459,890,176 of NC_058519.1, read as the reverse complement.
AAATGAACACATAGTGTAACCGGATGATCCCTGGTCACCTCGTACGAGCCTACGGGCTGGCTCCGGCCGCCTGGTTTGCGAGGTGACGCGAGGTCAGGTCGGATACATGGAAAGTTCGGCTACAAAGGGTCGGCGGCTCGGGCTGGCTCGATCATATATACGATCTCATTCATGTCGGCCTTTGATTGGCTTATGTCTTGTTCTTGAAGTCTTGATGGCTTCGAAAAAGGAGTCAACCAGGAATCAAAAGACAAGGTCATAAGACAACACACTTGGCATACAAATATAATGCTGAATATATACATTCCCAAAAGCATTGGCCCACGGCCCACGTTCATTACATCCCTCCGGGGGTAGAACAAAACACAAAAGGACTCCGGCTATGGGGCTGCGGCCTATCTGGTCGCCCCGGCCGCTGCTCCTGATGTGGTAGCATCACCATCTCTGGCTGCTCCCGAGGCGGTTGCGCCGTCTCCCTCGCGAGGGCTCCCGGCTCCATCCGCTCCGGAGTCGGCATACGCCGCACCACTAGAGGCGGCAGCAGATTCCGTATCCCGGGCCGCCTCGTCGGACCTGCTTTCAGCATCATAGGGCTGAAGGCCGTGCAGTTCTTCAGCGATCACACCGCCATCTTCACCCCGCTCCAAAACAAAGTCCTCCCAGGCTGCGTACTCGGCGACGGCGCTGGCCCTTACCCGAAGCGCCTCCTCCATGCCTTGCAGCTCTGCCTCCGAGCCGTCATGCTGGGTGGCAAGCTTGCCCAAGTTCAGGTTCCGATACCAGGACTTGGCCAAGCGTAGGGCCATGTAAGCCCCAACCCGCGCAGCAGAGGCATGCCAGGCATCTAGGCGCTCTCCACCCGCTGCAAGCCAGTGGGCGAGACGGCTCATGGACGCCGGCTCCACGCCGTCCGGCCACAAGGCCGCCACCATCGACGAGCCTGCGACCTGGAGCTGAGCCACAGACTCGCCCAAGGCGCGCAGGCGGGCCCAAAGGCCCACCCCGATCTCCTCCACACTCTAGCCGGAGGTATTGTCTACCTCCTGCCCGGCCACGCGGCGCTCCTCACGGCTCACCTCGAGGGTGGTGTCGGCCGCGATCTGGGTCTCAGGGAAGAGACCTGGAATGACGGCAGCCAGGACATAAGAACACAACAAAAAGAGGAGGCAGCCAAAAAGACCAAAAACAAGACAAGGAAGAGAGACCCACGATGGAAGGCGCCATCGGTCTCATGGGAGACCTCGAGGACCTCGCGCTCCCGTACCTTACTCGCATGAGTAAGGCGGGCAACCTCCTCCTGGAGAGTCGCCGCAGACTCCAAGGCCTTGGCCAGCTACGTCTGCTTCTGGACAAGAGCCTCCTCCTTCTCCCTCAAGGCGGCGTCCTTGAGGTCCATCTCCTTGAGATGAAGTGACACAAGGCGGTCCACTTCGGTGGAGTAGGAGGCCTCCTTCTCCCGCAACATGGCACGCAGCCGCACCAGCTCGACCTGGCCAGCCACCTCGAGCTCCTTCTTCTTCGTCTGAAGAAGTTCCAGCTGCTCCTGGAGCCGGTTGCCGTCGTTACGTAGGGCATCCTGCTCCGTGGGGGCCTAGCCTGGCCGGCCTTCGAGCTCGGCGATCCGGCCATCAGCCCCCAGGTGATGGGTCCGTAGCTCGTTGTAAGCCTGCGCCTGAGCGTCCTAAAGCTCCTGCGAAAAGGAAAAAAGCAAAAAGAAACAGGATTAAGATTCGGCCTGGTTAAGACTTAACCAGCTCGATTCTCGGGGGCTACACCCAGTGGGTGCGCTAGCACGCCCCCACGAAGAAACCATATAGTGAAAAGAGCCCCAAGAGATTCGGACCGGCCGACAATCGACCGGCCCAATTCTTGGGGGCTACACCCAGTGGGTACGCTGTTGTGCCCCCACCAGCGGAAGAGGAAGAGAAAAAAGTTCAAAAAGCCAAGAAGGAAACACCTACCTGGGTGCGGGCCTCTAGGCGCTCCATGTCACCGCACACCACGCGAGCCGAGTGCTCCACCTTGGACCGGCTGCTGGCAAACAACGTCACCAGCGCCGGTACGCCGGAAAGCACGGTGCCAGCGGGCAGTCCCAGGCGGGCCAGGTTTGCCGCCCGCCATGACCTCATGGGCCGGCCCCCAGCCCGGCCCTCAGCTCCTGGCGCAACGGGGCCGTGCTGGGGGATGACGATGGCACTGGCTCCTGGTGCCGTCTCGGCAGCCGGCTCGGGCTCCATCCCGGATGGCGCTACCTCCTCCGCGGGAGGCGGATGGGCCGCGTCCAGCGCATCCATGGTCACCCCTGGGGCGTCGGGGGCCGTGTCCGGCGCAGCTAGGTCCAACTCGGGCGCGTCAGGTGCCACCTCGGCCTTAGGAGAGTCAGGGACCGTTTCAGGTCCACCTGCACCGAGGCTTCTGACCCGGATGGCTGGGCCCCCTCAGACTTGGGGCCGGCCTGGAGGCGGCTTCGCTAGCTGGCTCCTCCGCACGATCATGTGCGGAGGGGTCCTGTCTAGCCTTCACACGCTTCTCCACCGGCCTCTCGACCCGGCTGGGGCGAGGCTGGCCCACGGCGGCCCTCCCCGCAGCCTTGTCCCACCGGCGCTTGGACTCCGTCTCAAGCTCCCTCTGGGCAATATCGGCTGCTGCCCAGCCAGCTCGCTCGGCTGCGGAGGCGGTGTCTTCATCCACATCCTCCGCCTCCCTTTCAAGCAAAACTCCTAAGGAACAAAGCTCATTGCAAGATGGATGAAGGAAAAGAGGAGGTAATCTTACCCCGCTACCACAGGGACCTCCCTCCGACCAGCACCGCGGTGTCTGTTGACGCCGCCTGCTCGCTGTCCGGCTGGAGGACCCGGCGCCAGCCGCTTAGAAGCCGTCCGGGAAGCTGTGGCACCCTTGCCCTTCTTCCCGGCTGCCTCGTCAGCAGCGGTCGCTCCGTCCCTTTGACGCCTGCCGCGCGTCAGTGGCGGGCTGGTGACCTCCTCCACCTCATCAGAGTCCTCCTCGAAGGCTGCACCAGAACAGAATGAGGCTATCTCGTCGTCGTCCGTCTAGTCTGCAATGGCGGGCCGTGCGTACTCACCAGACGGCTCTGACCCTTGCGACTCCAGGGGATTCTCCGAGCCGGCGGAGGAGTCTTAGCGGGATTCCATCACGCCCTCATCCTCAATCTCCGAGGCGTCGGACACCTCCACATCGGGAGCGGGCGGACGGAGGGACCCCTGCAGGCTCTTGAACAGCTACGGAAAAGGATTCAACCAACGGCTCAGCAACACAACCGGTTTCAAGGCAAACAACAGAGAAAAAAGAAGCCACCTACCATCCGAGGCGGATGAGCCCTGTTGAACGGGGACATCCGCCACGTCCATTCCCCGCTCTCATCCATGCGGGCGATGGAGATCAGGTTCACCCTTCGCGCTACAGCGCCGGGGGTAAACCTCTTGGTGGATAGCCGGCATGGATCATGCCGGCCGCCCATCTGACAGACCAGATGCGGCCGCCTCTGCAGGGGCAGAATCCGGCAGACCACCATGGTGGTGAGAAGGTCACGGCCGAGGAGGCCGCTCTTCTCCAAAATATCGAGGTGGGCACAGATAAGCGCCACCTCAGGAATCGACTTGGGGGTCTTCGCGTCCCAGTTCTGCCGCGTCGGCGGGGCGATGTCGAACGGGGGCATGTTGAGGGCGTCCTGGGCCGGATCGGTGCTCTTCACGTAGAAGAAACCCTTTTGCCAATGCTTGATGGATTCTTGCAGAGGCATATGGGGGAAGCCAGACTTCGAGCGATGATGCACCAATGCGGCCCCGCACGGCGTCATTGGGCGCAGCCTCGTGAGCTTCTCCACCTCGGATTTCTCCATGGCGATGGATTGTTGTTTAAAAAAGAACAGGCTGCACCACATATCGACGCGGGGCTCGATCCACACGAAGCCCTCGCACAGGACCACGAAGACCGCTAACTGCAGAATGGCGTTCGACGCGAGGTGATGCGGCTGCAGGCCAAAGAAGTGGAGCCATTCGGAGAAGAAAGAGCTAGTCCGGAGCCCAAAGCCCCGGTAGAAATGCTCGACGAAGACCACGACCTCTCCCGCGGTGGGTGCGGGGGTGGTCTCGGCGCCAGGGAGGCGCACCAACACTTGGGAGGCCGGGGGCAGCAGTCGGTGGTGACGAAGTGCCTCGATGTGCCCCTCGTCGACGTCACTGCCCAACCAGGCTCCCTGCGAGGACGCCTTTTGCGTTGAGGAATTCTTCGAAGAAGAACCGCCGGCCATGGCTGCGGGCAACGAGAACCCAAAGGGGTCGGCGATTTTGCGGCGACGAAGACGAAGAAGACGAAGGGTGCGAGCTCTTTCTCTCTGAGCGCAGGGAGGAAGATAGCGCGGATGCCTCGCAAGAAGGGGGGAGAATGGCCTCCTCGGAACCCCCGCATCCCATTTAAACCCCCACGAAGCATCGTGGGGAGGGGATCCGGTGCGCGCCGGGCCCCATTAATCCCGTGTATTACAAGCGGTAACGGTTCCCTAAGCCCAACAGTCGCGGGGTAAATCCACAGAGGATCCCCCGCGCGGAGGCCGAGGGGGCGTCGTGGCGGGACCCAGGGCTCAGGCCCGGTCCCGTCATTAGTAATCACCATCATTACGCCAGGCGGGGCCTGGCACGTGGCGTTCTCTGAGCAAGTCACGACAAGACCCAAGCGTTGCTTCGAAGCCAACCGGTTTCGGAGCCGGCGTCCTTCGTCGCGAGCATCGGCCAAAATATCAAGACCAATCGACAAGCCGGTGAGGCCGCCCGCCTACAGTCGGGGACTACTGTCGGGGGGATAACCCCGGGGTAGGCTCATCAAGCTTGTTCCTTCATTTTCGGCCCAATGGACATGAACGTATACAGATTCCCAAGGCCCGAGTCTTCTGGCCGGCTAGGCAGCACCTACCGGCTAGAGGACTAGGCGACCATCCCTCTAGCCGGCCAAGCAACCCCTGGCGGCTAGAGCCGAGGCGGCCTCCTCTTCCGAGCCGGCCTGGCCCCGCCAGCCGGGATAGGGAGGAGGCGGCTGCACATAAGCCGGCTAGCCAAGCAGGCTAGCCAGCCGAAGAGCACAAGTCACGTGAGATCGTAGGTCAGGATAGGACCTTACGATTAAAGGTAGCTAGGCGTCAGCAAAGGTACTGGATCGGGGCGCCGGCAGGTACGAGCGTCGGCGGCCACGGCGCTGACCTACCCCGACTCTGATCCATCACCTAGCATAGTGTCGAACCGTCACTCTCCCACTCCATTACTGCACTCGGCGTGGGGAACAGTGGAGGCGGCCATACTACCTGCCCATGACGAATCTCGCGGGGCGACGCTTGACGTACACCGCATGCTCGGTGTCAACCTTACGCGAGAGCCTCAATGGCCAGCCGGCAGGTCCCACAGCCAATCGAGACCATGCAGCCGGCGGGCCCCTCAAGCGACAAGACAAGACTCTTGTGGGCCCCTAGCCAGCCGGCGGAGCTGCCAGCCGGGTCCCACACTTGTACCCTTTATCCATATTGTAGGCCGACGGGTTCGTCTATAAAACCCCCCGATCGCCCTCCATGCAGGGGGCCGATCATTCACTAGTCATACGACACAGCACACTCACCAACCACTCAGAGAGAGAGAGGTAGAGATGAGCAGGCTGCTCCCCTCTTCCTCCTCCCAACACAGCTCCAGGAGCAACATTGTACTCCGTTCATACACATTAAACACTCTGGCATGATTAGGGGTATTATCTCTATGGAGAGCCCTGAACCTGGGCACATCGTGCGTCCCATGCGTGTACCAACCTCGTTCCCAGCGTCCACCTTTGTTCCTTCGGTTCTCACCGACTTTAGCCTACCTATGGCATATGTTGTGAGTATTCACCGACACTCATCATCGTAGCGGTTGGGATGATGAAGATGGCAACCGGAGATGATTTCCGCTCTCCTGCTGGGTACTGGAACACCCCGAGATTTGTATTTCGTGGCTACAGAGACCAGCAACTGTGGAACTTCTCGTCCACGGCTATTTGTAAAGGTTTCTATATTTATAGGATTTTTGGGCATTGGAATCACGCCAAGATGGGCCATGAGGTGCCCACTAGATACCAAGCCGAGCTAGGGGGTGGCGTGCCCTGGTGTCTAGTGGGCACCAGGGCCACTCCTCTAGTGGTTCTTTGCTCCAGTATTTCTCTTTCATTCCAAAAAAATCATCAAAAAGTTTCATCCAACTCCAAGAACTTTTATTTCTGCACAAAACACAACACCATGGTAGTTCTACGGAAAACAACGTCAGTCCGGGTTAGTTCTTAATAAATCATATGAAGTGCAGCAAAACCATATAAAAGTATTCTAAATATAGGCAAAACTGGCATGAATACTTCATAAATTATCGATACAATGGAGACATATGAGCATCCCCAAGCTTAATGCCTACTCGTCCTCGAGTAGGTAAATGATAAAATAAATAATCTATGAAGTGTGAATGCTATCATAGTGCATAAGTTTGATGAATGATAATTTCAATCACTTTTCCTAGAATCATAACAACAACTCCTTCTTACAAAATTAATCATGATAAATTAGCAACCAATTCACATGTTACGGTTCAAACAATGAACTCTCTTGAAACTTAACAACCTATGATCTTAGTCACCAAACAATTGCAATTCAACTTATTCTCAACAAAGTCTAAGTAAGAGCTCCATATACTCAGTCATCATATAGTCTTCTATGATTTCTAGTCCTCAAAGCATATTTTTAGAACAAATGGCATCCATCAAACATAGAGAAAGATAGGGGCTTAATGTTTTGCCTCCCAACTCATTTATCATAGAGATAATTGTCAATAATAATAAATCATGATCAAATATATTTGACTCGCCATATGTGCCTAGATATTTCCCGACCACATGATGCTTGCCAACTAGAGAATAATTTAGGTTGAAATGAGAATGCATACTATTAACTTTTGCATAAAAGTAAATACTGAAAGGTGAAAGATAGGCCCTTCACAAAGGGAAGTAGAGGTTGTCATGCGCCTTTTGGTTTTGTATGCACAATCCCGTCATGCGAAAGAATGGCACATTATATTGCCCCTTATGGTAGCAACCTTTATTATGGAATCCATTGCTTTTATTACTTTGCCATCACAAGTTCGAACAACACTCAATTTTCTCTTACGCTAAATGAGCAGACACATTTAGAAGCAATTTTTATTGCCTTTTTGCATCGATGACAACTTACTTGAAGGATCTGATTCAATCCACATGTAGGTATGGTGGACACTCATGGAAATAAACTGGGTTTAAGGTTTTTTGAATGCACAAGTAGTATCTCTACTTTGTATGAATTTTTGGCTAGCAAATGATCCTAAGCAAGCACCACATTTTGGAGGATCCATAACAATATAACTTCTATGCAAATATACACAACCATAACTCATTACGTTGTTTTTCTTGTCCAACTTCAACTAATTTTCTCAAGTTTGAAAATAATTAATGGGTATTGTAAATCATAGAAGATGTCCAAGATTATATATTTATATGTTAAAGTTCACTTCCTAATCATTCATGAATTGCTTGTATGACCAATATTGTGAATGTCAAGCTTCAAAAGATTTCACTTTCTAAGCCCAATGTAAAGCTACTACTAGGCATGTGATGAACATATAATTTCAACTTCATGGTATTCAATTCTCTCAACAATTTAATCATAGGATATAAGTGAAGCACAAGAGCAAACAATCAAACTACTCTCAAAAGATATTAGTGAAGATCAGTGAGTAGTTAAACAATCAAGTAGCTATGTGTGGACTCTCTCTCAATAAATATTTTTAGATCTGATAATTTTATTCAAACAAGAAACAAAACAAAAATGCATTTCAATAATAGCAAATATCATGTGGACAAATAATAATTTGGGCTCAACATAGGCTAACCGATAGTTGTTGATGAAGAAAGGTGGGATGCATAGCATACCCAAGCTTAGATGCTTGAGACTTCTTGCAATATTTACTTGGGGTGCCCTGGGCATCCCCAAGCTTGAGCTTCTGTATCTCGTTCAATCCTCTCATATCCCAGTTTCACCTAAGTGTCAAAAACTTCATCCACACAAAACTTGAAAAGAACTCGTGATATAGGTTGGTGCACATAATAACAAATCAACTCTTTATGTACTGCTAACGCAGGTTGCATGTTAATTTTCAAATATTAGGTACTGTATAATATCATTTCCACAATTTATATCTACAAATATAAGCTATGGAATCTATAGGATAAGTAGATAAGAAAACTATCACAACAATCTGTCTAACAGAACAATCTCTAGAAATTTATATAATATAAAAAAGTGTACTTATATATCTCCAAAAATTCTAAAGATTTAGGACGTGATAAATATTTTTTAGGAAAGTAATATGTAAAAATTCAGAAACTTTCAACGTTACAGTAAAATTTGATAATTGAAATACTACAACAAAAGTTCCTGTTTTTGTGCAGCACACATCACACTTGCAATTCAAGCATTCCAAAGGCCATTCTTGGAACTTTTGGTTGAAAAATAATATTATAAATAACATATAACATATAACAAAAAAATAAAATGATGTTCCAAGAAAAACACATATCATGTGATGAATATAAGTATAGCTCCAAGTAAGATATACCGATAATGTTGGAGATGAAAGAGGGGATGCCTACCGGGACATCCCCAAACATAGACGCTTGAATATTACTTGGATATTACCTTGTGGAGGCCTTTTGCATCACCAATCTTAGGTTATTTCTACTCCTTAGTCTCCTCATATTGGCATCTCACCCGAAACTTGAAAACTTAAATCACACAAAACCTAACGGAACTTCGTGAGATGGGTTAGTATGATAAATATAGATCATTCACTTAGGTACTATCATGACAAGATTCATAATTGTTCTCACATAATACATAGTGTACTCTATCATTCCAATAATTTATATCACTCAAGATAAGCTATAGAAACATTAAAATAAGCACACTATGCATGAAAAAGAGAATCTGTCAAAAACAGAACAGTTTGTGAAGATCTGCACTAAAACCATACTTTCCTGACTCTAACAATTCTGAAATTAGGACAACAGAGATAATTTACATACTGAAACTATGTAATAATTTCATAATTTATGACCCTCCAGTAAAACCAGAGAAATTCTGCACTAGACATAAAAGTTTCTGTCTTTGCACAGATTCAAACAAGCAAGTATCCACACTATCCCAAAGTCTTTACTTGACACTTTATTGAAATAAAAGCTATAAAACATGATTACCACAGTAGCTTAATCACGTGAACACTCAAAAACATAAAGGTCACATATTGGGTGGTCTGCCCACAAGCGCTTTTATTTAATGCCTTTTAGCTAGGCATGATGATTTCAATGATGCTCGCATAGGAGTAATAGTTGAAACATGCAAGAGAGCATCAAAAATCGCATGGCAAACACATTTAAATCTAACCCACTTCTTATGCATGGGGATATTGTGAGAAAGTCATTTATGGGAGCACGAATCAACTAGCATAGGATGGCAAAACATGTGGAACATCAAAACTTTCAATACATAGGGAGGAAACTTGATATTATTTCAATTCCTACAAGCATATGTTCATCGCTCGTAAACATTTTTAGCTGTGTCATGAAGGAATTCAACAATGTAACTATCACATACAGCATTCTTTTCATGATGCACATGCATATAATTTTTACTACTCCCCACATAAGCAAATTCTTATCATTCATAATAGTGGGAGCCAACTCAACAAAAGAACTATCATGAGATACTTGAGTGGCATAATCGAAATGAAAACTGAAATCATGAAGACAAGGTTCATTGTTATTATTACTCTTAATAGGATACATGTCATCACAATAATCACCATAGATAGCAACTTTGTTGTCATAGTCAATTGAAACCTCTTCCAAAATAGTGGACTCATCATTAAATAAACTCATGACCTCTCCAATTCCACTTTTATCATTAACAAAAGATTCAAAGCCCTTCAAAATAGTGGTACCATTAGTACCTAGAGTTTACACTCTTCCAAACCCGCTTTCATCAATATAAGCATCATAAATCGGAGGCATGTCATCATCAAACTAATTTTTCTCATCAAAACTTGGGGGACAACAAATATTCTCTTCATCAAACATAGCAACCCCAAGCTTGTGGCTTTGCATATCATTAGCATCATGGATATTCAGATAATTCATGTTAACAATATTACTATCATGTTCATCATTCAAGGAATTCACATTAGCATTATCATACATTCTTCCTCTAGCAAATGAGCATAATTTTCCTTTCCATCATATTCAAGAAATACATGATAAAGATGAACAATACGAGACCACCTCAATTCCATTTTTTTATTTTATTTTTATAAATTGAACTAGTGAAAAACATAAAACAAAATATTTAATTGCACGATCTAAAGATATACCTTCAAGCACTCACCTCCCTAGCAATGGCTCTAGAAAAGAGCTTGATGTGTACTACATAACTTCTTCTTGTAGACTAGTATTGGGCTTCCAAGCGCGGAGTTTTGTAGGACAGTAGCACATTTCCCTCAAGTGGATGGCCTAAGGTTTATTAATCCGTGGGAGGCATAGGATGAAGATGGTCTCTCTCAAACAACATTGCAACCAAATAATAAAAGGTCTCTTGTGTCCCCAACACACCAAATACAATCGTAAATTGTATAGGTGCACTAGCTCAAAGGAGAGATTGTGATATAAGTGTAGTAATGATGGTAGATATTGTTTTGTAATACAAACAATAAAAAACAGCAAGGTAGCAAGTAACAAAAGTGAGCATAAACGGTATTGCAATGCTTGAAATTGAGGCCTAGTGTCCGTACTTTCGCTAGTGCAATCTCTCAACAATGATAATATGATTGGATCACATAACAATCCCTCAGCATGCAATGAAGAATCACTACAAAGTTCCTACCTAACGGAGAACATAAGAAGAAAACTTTTGTAGGGTATGAAACCACCTCAAAGTTATTCTTTCCGATCAATCTTTCCAAGAGTGCATACTAAGATAACAAGTTAACCTTTTCGATCGATTGATTTATCAAGAGTTCGTAATAGAATAACACCATAAAAAAATTCAGATTCATAATACTCAGTCCAACACAAAGAACTTCAAGGAGCACACCAAGGTTTCGACCGGAGAACATAGTATGAAAACATGCAATCAACCCCTACGCCTAGATTACCCCATTGTCACCTCTGGAATCGGTGAGTTGATGCATCGACATATATGAAGTGAATCACTTGAATACCCCAACATCACTACATGTATACACATGCAAGACATATATTATGAGGTCTCAATCCTGAATATTAAATCCAACATAATGAGATCTTAAAGTGAAAGATTCAATTTGTCACAATAATAGAATGGGACAAACACCATATGATCCAACTATATTAACAAGGCCCGTGATATATAAAGATCATAAAATTTCAAGAACACGAGAGAGAGAGATTAAACACATAGCTACTGGTACAAACCCTCAGCCCCGAGGGTGGACTATTCCCTCCTCATCATGGTAGTCGGCGGGATGATGAATATGGCCACCGTAGATGATTACCCCTCTCCAGCACGGTACTGGAACGTCTCCAGATTGGTATTTCCTGGCTACAGAGGCTTGCGGCGGCGGAACTTCTCATCCAGGGTTATTTCTGGTTGTTTTTATATTTATAGGATCTTTGGGCGTTAGAATCAGACCAAGATGGGCCACAAGGTGCCCACTAGATACCAGGTTGTGCCACGGGGGTTGGCGCACCCTGGAGTTTAGTGGGCACCACGGCCCCCCTCTCGTGGTTCTTTGCTCCATTATTTCTCCTTTCTTCCAAAAAAATTGACAAAAAGTTTCGTCCAATTCCGAGAACTTCTATTTCTGCACAAAAAACAACACCACGGTAGTTGTGCTGAAAACAACATTAGTCCGGGTTAGTTCTAATAAATCATATAAAGTGCAACAAAACCATATAATAGTAATGTAAACATAGGCAAACATGGCATGAGTACTTCATAAATTATCGATACTTTGGAGATGTAACAATCGGCAAAATGGAAGAAGGGGTATACCTCCCCTACTTAGGACATAAAGGTGTGGCTCGGGGAACAACACAACTACGATGAGTCGAAGATTGTCACAATGCTCCTGGACCGAGAAGCTGAGAAGGAATGCCTATGTTGAGGGCGATTCAGGGATCCTGGCGATGTGTGTGAGGTCGAAGGAGATGAAGGGTCCCTCGGCGGTCCTCTCCATAGTGGCCAATAGGGACCGGAGGCAAGCAGGAAGCTGGCCCGAGATCGAGCTCTTGCTCGCTAGTGTCATTGTGGCAGCGGCGATGGCGAGCATGGGTTCCATTACTTGAGCACGCGATGGTGGAGGGTGAAGGAGAAATTGAGAGTCCAGGGTTAGGGTGATGCGGCGGGGATGTTTATAGGGGCTACACAAGAGCTCCGACCGTCAAATCATCGGGCATCGACGTGGAACCACTCGATGTGTTGTCGTACAAAGTTGAGGGATGACAATGTCATTCGTGGCGTGGCCGCGCTGCGCGTGGATGCAAGCTGGGTAATACCTACTATGCAACTTTATTCTTGTAGACGTTGTTGGGCCTCCAAGTTAGAGTTTTGTAGGACAACAACAAATTTCCCTCAAGTGGATGACCTAAGGTTTATCAATCCTTAGGAGGTGTAGGATGAAGATGGTCTGTCTCAAACAACACTGCAATCAAATACAAGAAATCTCTTGTGTACCCAACACACCCAATACAATGGCAAATTGTATGGGTGCAGAAGTTCGGCGAAGAGATGGTGATACAAGTGTATTCTGGATAGTAGAAATATATTTTTATAATCCAAATAAATAAAAAATAGTAAGGTAACAAGTAGTAAACAACAAGCAAAACATTATATAAATGAGTGTAAATAAGTCCTTAGGGTTCATACTTTCACTATTGCAATCTCTCAACAATGCTAACATAATACTCCCTCCGTTCCTAAATATAAGTATTTCTAGATATTTCACTAGTGGACTACATATGGATGTATATAGACATACTTTAGAATATAGATTCAATCATTTTGCGCCGTATGTAGACCCTTAATGAAATCGCTTAAAAGACTTATATTTAGGAACGGAGGGAGTAGAACATAAGGAGTAAGTTTTGTAGGCAGTGAACGACCTCAAAGTTATCCTTTCCAATCAATCCATTGGTCTATTCCTATAAGTGTCACAAAAAACCCTAGAGTTCGTACTAAAATAACACCTATGATACATATGAATCAACCCTAATGTCACCTAGATACTCTAATGTCACCTCAAGTATCCGTGGGTTAATTACTCGACATGCATCAAACAATATCAGATTCATCAGATTCAATCCAACATAAAGAACTTCAAAGAGCACCCTAGGATTTCTATCGGAGAAAGTAGGAAAAGAACATGTATCAACCCCTATGCATAGATTACTCCAATGTCACCTCTAGAATCCGCGAGTTGAGTACCAAAACATATATCAAGTGAACCAATAGAACACCCAATTGTCACCATGGGTATCCACACGTAAGACGTACATCAAGTGTTCTCAAATCCAATAGTCAATCCAATGTAACAAAATCTCAAAGGGAAAGATTCAATTCATCACATCCAGATAGCAAGGGACAAACACCATATGATCCAACTATATTAACAAAGCCCATGATACATCAAGATCGTGACATCATAAGAACATGAGAGAGAGAGAGATCAAACACATAGCTACTTGTAGATACCATTATCCCCGGGGGTGAACTACTCCCTTCTCATAATGGAGACCGTCGGAATGATGAAGATAGCTCCGGTGATGATTGCCCCCTCCGGTAGGGTACTGGAACGGGCTTCAGATGAGATTTGTTCTACCGAGAGAGTTGCATTGGCGGAGCAGAAGTTCTAGGTTAAGCTATGGGGGTTTCCCAATATATAGGATTTTTCAGCATTGGAATGACGTCAAACGGACCCACGAGGTGGTCCCAAGGCATTAGGGGGCGCCCAGGGGGTGGGAATACCCTGTTAGCTTGGCACCAATAGGTGGCCCCTTGTGGTGATTCTTCGCTCCTGTATTTATTGTTTGCTCAATAAAAATCATTACAAAGTTTCGGGCGATTCAGAGAACTTTTATTTTCTACACAAAAAACAACACCATGGTAATTCTGCTAAAAACAACGCCACTCGACGTTAGTTCTAATTAAATCATATAAAGTGCATCAAAACCATATAAAAGTATTATAAACATAGGTAAATATGGCATGAAAACTTCATAAATTATCGATATGTTGCAGACGTATCAACATCCCCAAGCTTAATTACTACTCGTTCTCGAGTAGGTAAAGGATAAAAGAAGTAGTTTATGAAGTGTGAATGCTAGCATAGTATATAAGTTCGATTAATGGAAATTTTAGTCACTTTTCTAGCATCATAACCAACAATTGTTTCTCACAGAAATCGTCATGATAGGGTTGTAATCAATTCACATGTCATGGTTCAAACAATGCATTCTCTTGGGGTGTGTTTGGTTTGAGGACCGAAAGTCATGGAATGTCATGGTTCCGTTCCGAAGTCATGGCTTGGTTCCATCCTTGTGTTCAGTTGATGATAAAAAAAGTCATGGGTTGGTTCCGTCCCGGTGTTTAGTTGGAGAGATGAAATGAGAAGAATCTGATACCACTCACCTCTTCGATATAAATGGTGAGATTACATATCTAAACAAATAGAGTTATTTGCATTTAACAAGCCTATAATTTAAATTTTTAGCAACATTTTCTTTCTATTTTCAACACATGCAAATAAAAATATATGATCCTGAGTACATATCAAATATTTACGAAAAATAATCACGAAAATGAAAAAATAACAACGAAAAAAATTAATCATGAAAACGAAAAAAAATAACCACGAAAAAATAGCCACAAAAAAATAACCACGAAATTTTTTGTTCGGGTGCGGGGGTGAACACGGTGAGAATTGCTTGGTTATTTCTTTTTTTCTTTGCTTTCTCAGACGAATAAAGAGTCGATTCCTCCAAATCGGTGGAATCACTTGGTGAAGCATCTGGAGGGAATATTCCCTACATGCGGATGACCCAATTCCGATTCCTAACCCAACTAAACACGAGAGCGGCTACTAGGGCTGGAACCAACCTGTCAGATTCCACCTCATCCTGAAACCAAACACACCCTTGAAACTTAACAACCTATGTTCTTAGTCATCAAACAATTTCAGTGCATCTTATTTTCAACAAAGTCTAAGTAAGAGCTCCACATATTCAATTATGATTACTAATACGCAAAGCATATTTTGAGAACAAACAACATCCATCGAACACATAGAAAGATAGGGGCATAATGGTTTGCCTCCCAACGCACTTATCATGAAGATAATTGTCAACAAGAATGAATCATGATCAAATATATTTGACTGGATATGTATGGCTGGATATTTCCTCACCACATGATGCTTTCCAACTTATATACCGAGGTTGGCATAATAAGTTGACTCAACTTGAGAACTAAATAACATAATATTAATTAGATTTCCCCTTCATAGAGGGAAGACAAAATTTATAGAGGTGTCATAGCTCATTGTTTACAACAGTCATGAATATATTTTGGGTGGTGTGCCTTTCCTGTCAACGTTACAACAAGAGATTTCAATATCTTCCATGCTAATCACATTATTGGAGATTCCCAAACAGAATTGAAATTTCACTCCCCCCTCAACCATTCAAACATTTTCCATGCTAGTTGTATCCACGGGTGCCATCCAAATAGTCAACTTTCTAGGGGGAGTTCTTGTTTTTATTATTATTATGCAGGACTGTGCATCCTTTTACCAACCTATCTCGTGCAATGACAAGTGAATAAACAATCATAATGATAATAACCCGCTTAGCATGGAAAATACTAACCGCCACGATCGCTCCATGAGCGGTAGGGGTATATAAAACAGATATTTATTTCAAGGTTTAGGTGGCGGAACATCCAAATTTACTTGGAATGGTTGTGAAATACCATATATAGGTAGGTATGGTGGACTCTCGTGGCATAAAGTTGTGTAACACCCCAAAAATTGGGTTATCGATTTTTGTGCTGTTATTCCTTCCTAGCTTTTCTCTCCCGGATTTTTCCTCTGGAATTTGGCAAATGACCAGGTGAACCCAGTCTATCCCCAACCTCTCTGTGCTTTTCCTTTGTCCTGGTACCGGCTTGTCCTTGCTGAGTAAACTCCGAACCCCCTTTTGAAACCCTAGCTCCAAAGTATTAGAACTGGGAATCATGTCTTTGTGTTTTCAAAGGAGCCATCATTTCCCTTGCTCTGTTGATCCTCCAAGTCTTCCCAGAGATTATCATTCCCTCATAGACCCCAGATGTACAAAAATATTGCAAAGTCATATGCAATATTTCCCCTTTGTAATTAATTCCTGCTTCTGCTTATCTGAGGAATTAAATCCAAGAAAATAGCTATCCATCTCCAATTCTCATGAAATCTTGCAGAGATGTTCTTTGTGATCCTATAAAATATTGGCCATCATAGAATAAAGGAAAATTGCATTATAGCATTTTGGGGCCTTTCCAAAGGAACTACCATTTTGGTAGCTAGGAAAAATCCCAAATAATTTGTGGAGCTTATCATATCCATATAATCATCATTTCCATCAAAAGATCAACTTCCCAGTTCAAAAAATTGAGCACAATGCCCCTTTGCAAATTCTGTCTAGATCGTCTGTTTGCAAAGGAAGTGCTTGATTCCTTGTTCCACTTGAGTTGCAATTTTGGAGACTGGTTCAGCATGTTAAATCATCCTTGTCCACCAAAATTTAACACATTTCATCATCCCATTCTTCCCCAGCAATTTATTTAAGTTTCTGTCCAGAATGAAGCATTGTGAAGGAAGTACCATTTATATGTGTGCAAATGGTATGAATCTTTGCCAGTATCTTCATATACCTAAATCATTAGTCTCCTCCAAATGTCAGCCATTTCCATTTAGCCAGTTGACCCCAGCAACAACTTCTTCATTTCTGGTCAGTATGCCAAGTTACAAAGGAAGTGCCCAATAGACTTATTGGATTGAGCTGCATTTTGGCCACTATAGTGACCTTAGTGAGTGGTCAACCTCAGCGAAGTATAATGCCAAGAGCTGCAATGGGGTCGTGACAACACATCACAAACACCTTGCTTTGGAGACTGTTTGACTTTGGTGTGGTCACCTCATTGCTCCCTAGTGGTGTGTGTTGTGTCATTTCACCTTAGTACAATATGTAGATAAACTTTGACAAGGTGTGACAGCTTGAGGGGCAAGGCAAGGCCATGGCCACGTGGTGACCATGGGCAGAGCATGCCAAAACAGAGCTTTGTGCGTTCGAGTGGATGTGAGCTTCATCACAGTGGGTTATAGCTTGTGTTGAGGTGACGGCAAGGCCCCCACTGCTCTCCCTCACGCTCTGGAACCCTCTCCCCCTTGCCCCCTTGCTCCTGGAGGTGCCTGCCATTGGAGCTTCGCTATGGATCTCGGAGCTTCTCCGGCGTCGCGAGAACTCCACCCCCCTTGGCTATAAAAGTTGTCCCCGAGCCCCTTCAGTGGAGGAGCAAGCCCCAACCCCCCTCCCTCAAGCCCTGGGAGCCCTGTCCCCATCGTCACTGCCGAGCGCCGTCGCCATTGCCTTGGTTCCCCGTCATAGTCGAGGCATGGAGCACCACCAGCACCCCTAGTCGAGCCACTACCCTCCCCTCGCCACCGCAAGTCTCCTCGCCCCCTCGCCTCATCCCCGGAGCAACCGTGGCGTCACCCCAACTCTGGCCTGTGCTGCCGTTCGCCGCGCCTGAAGCACCGACCGTCTCCAAGCTCTCTGGCAACCGTGCCACTCCGGGATGGATCCCTCGCCGCCCTGAGCAGAACGGTGGCCGGAGCACCGCGTTTGGTGGTCCACAGCGCCGTCGACCATCACCGGAGCCCGCCTCTGCTTCGTCCAGATGCGAGCGAGAGCTAGACGACGGGCAAGAAGGGAAGGAGAGGAGAGGAGAGAGAGAGAGAGAATGGGGCGGGCCCCATTCGTCAGAGAGAGAGAGAGGAGAGACCCACCGGTCAGAGAGAGGAGAGAGTCAAACCCCGGGCCCGCGCGCGTAAGTGGAGACGTAAAAGGGTGGAATGCGCGTTCGGTTTACCGAAAGCATATTTCCCCGAAAGGCGCGTTCGGTTTCAGCCCCAGGGACCTATTTGTAGATATTCTTTTTACAGATTGGTCCCTCGTGCTCAACGGGCGTATGTTTGCGCTCGTAACTCTGATTGAGGTAAAACCAGCGCCCACGTCTTCGTCTCATCGAGCCTGTTTTGATAGTGTTATTTTCGTACAATGTTTCTGCAGTTAAAATGACAATCTTTCCCTTAGCTTTGTTTGAGCCTTCCGAGAGGGAAGCCCTCTCCGGCAAATATTGCCGGTGTGTTATCTCGCTTCTACCCGGAGTATTCGTCATCCCCCAGGAAAGCCAACCTCTTACTATGAGCGTCGCACCTGCGTGATAACATTGCTTGCACATTGTGTGTTTATCTGTATATCCTGTTAGCTTGCATTGGCATATAACTGCGATGATATTAATAGTAGTTATTGGTTCTACTTTTCATCCCACATACACCCTCAGACGTTGCTCTTGCATATTTAATGCTTGTATCCTAGTTCATAGTGAGGTGTTGTCTGTGACGCTGACGAACCCTTGCTCGCATTTCTTTCAATACTGGCACCATGCCTGAGTCTATGCTACTTCCAGCCGTCCGGGGTGGATGCCAATTTTATATTCCTTTTGTCAGCAGTTGTCTTGTGTTCTTGCTGCTTTTTGGACGTTGCGGGCAACGGTTGAATTTCTTTCCGTATCGGTGACCCTATGCTCTGAGCTATGCTTCGGCCGTCTTAGGGAACTACTACTTTCTTCTTATCAACACCTTCTGATGCTCTGAGCTGCTTTCCAGCCGTCTTGAGTCGAGGTTGAGTTATTCCGGCAACGCCCCAGATCTGTGTTGTAAAGACCGTTCTGGTGGCTACTGGATTACTTGCTGATTTTATGCGAGGGTACCGAAGGTCCCACCTACAGTCTAGTCGGTAAAGTAATAGTTTGCTATTTATATTATACTGTTGACATTACTGTCTATGATTACTTTGTGTTTCATCCGATAGTTTATGAATATAGTTTAACAGTAGTGGCTAGAGATTATTGGATCGCTATGACATCGTAGGGTCAGTCATGTCAGACATATTATTCGGAGATAAGATAACTAGTTGGTTGATCAAAGTCACCTGTTCGGGCCGATCCGCACAACCACCTCTTGCGGATAAGGGACGGCCATGACTTGAGCTGATCGCGTGATCTCTCACCGATATGCCCCAAAGAGGGAGGGTTATGCACGCGCGCTGACCCTAATCAGGTAGGCGGTGATAACTCTGTGAGCCGAGTTAAGTTTAGTTGGGCCCATGCCCGTTTGGGACAATTTGTTTGGCCACGACGGTGGCAGGTGTCATGAGGACACATGACCACCCATGCACTACTGGAATCCAGAAATTTGCCGTCAGCCAGTTCTTTACCGTCTGCTGGCTGACGGCAAAGAACCTCTTTGCCATCAGTTGACACAATACAGACGGCAAAGAACTGACACATGGCAAAAATACTATTTGCCATGTGTGGGTCCTTTGCCGTCTGCCAGCAGACCGCAAAGAGCCCCAGGGCAGACGGCAAAGGGGACGCGTGGGCCCCATGCCTGCCGTGTCCGAAATCCGGGGCCTTTGCCGTCTGCGGGCCTTTGCCGTCAGCCGTACGGCCCTTTGCCGTCTGCCTTACGTCCCTTTGCCGTCGGGGGGCGGACGGCAAAGGGCCTCCCTATAACGGCCGTTACCCCCCACCTCGCTCACTGTCTCTCTCTCTCTCTCTCACCCCGACCACTCTCACCCCTGCCGGCGAGATCCCCTCCCCGCGGCGAGCCTACCCCCCCGGCCAGCCCACCCCCCCGGCGACCCCCTTCCCGCGGCGACCCACCCCCTGCCCCCTGCCGCCGCCGCCCCCTGCCGCGCGCCGCCCCCTGCCGCCACCCCCTGCCGCGCGCCGCCCCCTGCCGGCGCCCCCTGCCGCCGCCGCCCCCCGCCGCCGCCCCCTGCCGCGCGCCGCCCCCTGCCGCCGCCGCCCCCTGCCGCCGCCCCCTGCCGCCGACGCCCCCTGCGGCGAGCCCCCAGCCGCGCGGCCCCGTGCCGCCGGCGCCTCCTGCCGCCGCCCCCTGCCGGTGAGTTTTTTTTGTTTTTCTTTTTAAAAAAGTTAATTACTTTAGTTAGTTTATTAGGTTAGTTTTTTTATTATATATAGGGTAATTTAGTTAGTTTATTTGGTTAGATTATTAGGCTAATTGTGTTAGTTAGTTAGGTTAGAAGAAAAAAAGCAGAAGGAAAAAAAGCAGGAGAAGAAGAAGAAGAAGAAGAAGAAGAAGAGGAGGAGGAGGAGGAGAAAAAAGAAGAAGAAGAAGAAGAAGAAGAAGAAGAAGAAGAGGAGAGGAGGAGGAGGAGAAAGAGGAGGAGAAAGAAGAAGAAGAAGAAGAAGAAGAAGAAGAAGAAAAAGAATAGAAGGAGAAAAAGAGGAGGGGGAGTAGGAGGAGAAAAAAGAAGAAGAAGAAGAATAAGAAGAAGAAGAAAAAGAGGAGAGAGGAGAAGAAGAAAGAAGAGGAAAAGGGAACCCCGGCACCCCGAAACTGACCCTCGACCCCCGACCCCTGACGCCCGACGCCACTGACCCCCGACCATCGACCTCCGACGCCACTGACCCCCGACCCCCGACCCCCGACGCCACTGACCCCCGACGCCACTAACCCTCGACCCCCGACGCCACTGCCCCCGACCCAGCCCCTCGGCCCACGACTCCCGACCCCCGACGCTCGACGCCACCAACCCCCGACCCCCGACGGCACTGACACCCGACGTCACTGACCCTGGACCCCCGACGCCACTGACCCTAGACCCCCGACGCCACTGACCCCCCACAACCGACGCCACTAACCCCCCGACCACCGATGCCACCGACCCTCGACGGCACTGACTCCCGACGCCACTAAGCCCCGACCCCCGACACCTCTTCTGCCTTCTTTTGAACGAGAAGGTTCTTTTCGGCGTTCCAGAGGCCCACGGGGTCATAGTTTTGAAAATTATGAGTTAGGTCACATATTTTCCGATCATGTTAATTATAAAAACATCGTATTTGTGTTGATCGGGTGAATTTCAATGTGCAGTTGTTCGACGACCTCCACGTGCGTTGGACGTTTGTTGGTGAGCACAAATGACTTCTCCTCCTACCCCCTTAATTTGCTCTGTCCCGGTTTTCGTGCCGATGAAACTTGCTAGCTATAGGTTTCTTCAATCATGAGTATGCGTGACCAGTATGCGTCTCCCGTTCGAAAGGGCGACATCTATAAATATGCATTTCTTTGCATATTTATAACCGCCATCCTTTCGAATTGTCCAACATTATCCATGGACAGCCCGAGTATGTGTAGATTGGGTTTGTTTTCCCGTATGCTGTGCTCCGGATCCGATGCGGAATTTCGTCAGTGCCTCCCCTGTTGTTCTCTGGGTACACATCCTCTCTGCTTATTGCCGAGACGTGTATCAGGAGAACAGCGGGGAGGTGCTGCCGAAATTGTGCGTCGCATCTGGAGCAGAGCATGCGAAAACGAACCCAGTCTACACATACAAGGGTGGGATTAGGACCTATCTTTACCTATTAGCGTGTAGGTTGCATGGACGTAATAAAACTGACAAACTTGATTAGCGTATGAATATAGATGATGAATTATGTATTTATTTCTTGTGCCCCCATAGGTAGCTAGGCAACATGAGTGATCGTGCTTGGATGTACACTGGTCACCCTAGTCAGAAAGACATGACCCATGAATGGTTAACAAAAACCAGGGGGTTTGTGAGAGCCGCATTTGCAAATGGCCAGCAAAAAACATGGTGCCTCTGTCCCAACTGCGACAACTAGAAAAAGCAGATAGAGTTTGAAATGGGTAAACACTTGCAGAAGTGGGGTTTTACGCCTAATTATACGGTGTGGACTTTTCATGGTGAGTCTGACCAACGTGCCAGAGCTGAGGTGATTCGTCGTCGCACCGACGAGCATGGTACCGGGATTGAAGACATGGTGCAAGACTTTGATGATGCTCGGGATTCGGACTATGAGATGGAGGAATCTGCAAAGGCCTTCTATGAAATGCTGGAGTCTTCAAAACGTCCTCTCCACGAGCAGACTGAGCTTTGTCAGCTGGATGCCATCGCGCAAGTAATGGCTCTGAAGGCTCAATTCAACCTAGGCAGAGAATGCTACGACGCGATGATGACGATATTTGGACGCTTTCTACCCAAAGGCCATGTACTGCCTGCAAACCTGTACCAGTCAGAGAAAATCCTCCGTGTACTAAAGATGCCCTATGAGAAGATACATGCCTGTGAGAATGGATGTGCCTTATTTAGGCTTGAGTATGCGGCCTTGAACTATTGCCCCATTTGCAATTCTTCCAGGTATATTGTGGTAGACAACGGCATGGGTGAGAAGAATCAGACCAAAATCCCCATTAGTGTTCTTCGATATCTGCCAATCGTACCAAGACTTCAACGTCTTTTCATGGTCGAAGAGACGGCCAGACAGATGACATGGCACAAATTGGGCAAAAGAACCGAACTAGATGCGGATGGGAACAAGATGCTGGTACACACTTCAGATGGTTTTGCGTGGAGGCACTTCGATGCATTACATAAGGATAAATCGGAAGATCCAAGGCAACCTAGAGTTGCCATCAGCACGGATGGGTTCAATGTGTATGGTATGACGGCAGCACAATACAGTTGTTGGCCTGTATTTGTCATTCGACTAAATTTGCCACCCGGAGAGATTATGAAAAGAAAGAACATTTTCCTGACGTTGATAATTCCAGGGCCCGACTATCCGGGGAAGAATATGAATGTGTACATGCAGCCTCTTAAGGATGAGTTGCAAGAAGCCTGGGATAATGGGATCAAGACCTACGACGCGGCTACCAAATTTTTTTTCAAAATGCATGTGTGGTACATGTACTCGACGCATGATTATCCGGCGTTTGCGCTATTCGCTGGCTGGTGTGTGCATGGAAGGTTCCCGTGCACCACATGCAAGGCAGCTCTTCAGTTCCGTTGGCTGCAGGCTGGTCGCAAGTATTCTTGCTTCGACATGCATAGACAATTCCTGGATCCTGACCATAAGTTCAGAAAAGACAAGAAGAATTTCATCAAAGGTAGAGTTGTCAAAAACACTGCACCAGCTGCGTTGACAGGCCAACAGACCCTTGATCAGTTAAACGCTCTCGAGCCCGATCCTTTGCGTCCAGGATACTTCAAAGGGTATAATACGGAACACGCCTGGACTCACAAGTCATGCTTATGGGATCTCCCTTACTTCAAAGACCTCCTTTGCCCACACAACATTGACGTGATGCACACTGAAAAGAATATTGCGGAGGCCATTTTTGGTACATTGTTCGGCATAGAGGGGAAGTCAAAAGATAATCCTAAGGCTAGAATCGACCTGGAGGCTCTATGTGATAGACCGTTGCAAAACTTGCGACAACGGAAAGGAAAGCAAAGCATAGCGAAGCCAAAGGCATGGTTCAATCTTGAAAGGCCAGCTATGAGGGAAATGCTATTGTGGGTGAAAATGCGGTTGATGTGCCCCGATGGGTATGCTGCGAATCTAAAGAGGGGAGCGAGTCTTGAGAAATTGAAAATATTTGGGCTCAAGAGTCATGATTGGCACATATGGATTGAGCGGGTAAGGCCGGTGATGTTGCGTGGCTTTATCCCTGAGGATGAATGGCTAGTACTGGCAGAGCTGAGCTATTTCTTCCGTTCTCTTTGTGCGAAAGAACTATCGCCTGGCGTGCTAGATGAAATGGAAGAGTTGGCGCCGGAGTTGGTCTGCCAATTAGAAAAGATCTTTCCACCGGGCTTCTTTAATCCAATGCAACATTTGATTTTGCATCTCCCGACCGAGGCAAGAATGGGGGGGCCCGTTCAAAATTGATGGTGCTACTCAACTGAGAGGATGCAGAAGACGCTTCGAGCTAAGTGTAAAAATAAACGTAGAATTGAAGCATCGATGGCCGAGGCATTCATTACTGAGGAGGCGGCAAACTTCGTGACAGCACACTACGAAGCCAAAAATTATCATTTGCATAACCCGAAGCCTCGGTACAATGATGGCGATCGAGAAAAAGTTCGACCCAACCTCAGCCTATTCAAAGGTAAGCTCGCACCATCCGGTGCTTCGAAAGGGAAATCGTTGGATGTCGAAGAATGGCGGACCATTTCATTGTATATCTTCACCAACTTAACAGAAGTGCGGCCGTACATCGAGTAAGTTCTCGGTAATTTGTTGTTCCGCAACTTCTAATTGCTTTGAACCACTCCTATTCTCGGATATTTGATATAGTCGATACGTCGCCGAATTCTCGGATGGAGCGGTCATCGAAAAGGATTCCGTCGAAGAGTATGAGCTTCTCGCAAAGCATGGAGGCGACTATCCTGGTTTCATCTCTTGGTTCGAACAAAGGGTAATTAATTACCATTAAGGGCCCATTTGACTTATTGGTGTAATTTGCGGCTAATGCATCCATTCTTTCGTATTAAACTTGTAGGCTGATGCAGAGTCTATGGACGCCGAGTTGAGACAAGTCGCTAATGGTTTTGACTATAAGGTCCGCTCATTTGACAAATACAACATCAACGGGTATCACTTTCGTACCTTTGGCAAAGAGCTATCTATGCCCGACCTAAAGACTACAAATTGTTCTGTCTCTGCTATCGGCGAAGGAGACACCGAGTATTATGGAAGGGTTGAAGCAATTTATGAACTTCTATTCTATTGTGAAAACCCACCGACCGTCGTAGTATTCAAATGTTATTGGTTTGAGCCGAGGGAGACTAGAAGGACTCATGAACATATAGGACTAGTCGAAATCAACCAAAACACCCACTTAGATGTTCCCGATGTCTATATTACGGCTCAACAGGCGACACAAGTTTTCTATCTACCGTGGGCCTGCCAAACTGATCCAAATCTCAAAGGTTGGGATGTCGTTTATGAAGTGCCACCACATTTTAGACCACCTACCCTCAATGAAGAGGATTACGAACCTCACATTAACCCAGACACATATGAAGGAGAATTCTTCCAAGAAACACGTATGTCCAAGAAACGTTTCAAGAACCGCTCTACTTCACCCCAGAACATTGAAGTAGACAGCGACAGTGAATCCGTCTTAACCCCTGAGCCCGAACAGGAAGAGCTGGAAGAAGAAGAGGTTACTGCTGCGGATGACCTGTCACTTCTTGACCGATTACATAATGGTGGCCTTCCACATGTTCTTCTAGATAGTGATGATGATGATGCATTCATTGATGATAGTGATGATCATGATGCATTTGTTGACCCCGAAGCATATATAGACGAGGACGATTGTTATTAGTTCATGTCAGGTATTCAACTATTATACTATATATAAATTTTGAGTTCATGTTAGGTATTCAATTTTTATTAGTCATGTTGGTATTTATGTTGTACTAATTTCATTTACTCTTTGTCATGACAGGTGTTGAAAGATGGTGGGAAAGGGTCGAAAGCATGCCGCGTCAGCTTCTTCGTCGGCGGGTGATGGGATGGGTACTTCCATTCCTACCTCGCCTCTTCGGAGAGTGTTGCTCTCTACTATGCAACGAGAGGCCCCCGTGAGAGGAGGTCGACCACCCGCGAAGCCGAGAGGCACTAAAGGTACACGTTGTATTCATGTTGGTATTTATGTTGTACTCATGTTGTATGCATATTGGTATTTTATTACTCATGTTGGTATTTATGTTGTACTAAAGGTACACGTGGCCGCGGGAGAGGTACGGCTACACGGTCTCCGCCACCACCCCAAGATGATTCACCTGAGCACAGGAGGACTTCTAGGGTGGATTCGTCTGAGGTGGAGGCTACACGGTCTCCGGTTCACGAGCCTCGGGTCGACGAGCCTCAGGTCGACGAGCCTTTGACCCACGAGACTCGTGTCCCAGAGGCTTCCTTCCACACGACTGCGGAGCACAGCAGGGATGAGGGTACGTCCCAAGAGACCCAGTGGGATACCTGGCCTGAGCCAACTGGCCATGCTGGTAGCGACGACGAGCTGGGTGAGGGGGATACCCAGTGGGATACCGTCTACCAGCGTGGTAGTTCGGGGCTCCCGCTCGTGCCAGCGACCCCCGACCAGAGGTGGTCGATTAGGCCAAATGGGGACAAGTAAGTTAATTTACTCTTATTTAACCTTTTGCCTTCGCGTTTTCTCAAATATCTAATGTTTTGGCTTCAATTTGTCATACTGTAGGGGTTGGATTGTTGCCAAGGGTGTCCGCAAGCCCAACAGCGTCCTCGGTGTTCTTTGCCGTCAAAACTTCCCAGGGTTTGTTACGTTGCCCGGTCGGGAGCGAGAGGTAGGGATGACCTGGGAGCACTACTTGGGTGCCCCGGCCCCGCCGGAGGTGGAGATCGACGGTGTTTTGTGTGACACGAGGGCGGACATGGTGATCCGAAAGTTTTGGGTAATTTCTCTTTCACACAATTATAAATTAACCATAGCTATTTATTGTACTAATCGGTGTTGTCTCGTTTGCAGACCTTCTATAGGTGTGAGGAGGGATACGAGGACGACGCGGCAAAGGTTATCGAAACCGAATGTCGCCGCCTACTTCAAAACTTTCGGCACGAGGCTCGGGTGCAGGCTGTTCGAGACTACTATGCCACGCGGCGTATTAGGATTGATAAGGCGAAGTGCCGTGATGCTAAGATGGAGAAGGAGCATTACATGAAGGTAATTACATATTATTAAGGCTTTGTAGTTAGTTTCCTTGATTTGGTTCTTACGCACTCAATTTTCTCTTTATTAACTTAGGTGCCCCCGAGATGGTGTGTGGATAAGATGGATTGTTGGGAGGCCTTGGTGGACCAGTGGTGCTCCGAAACGTGGGAGACCAGCCACAACAACGCCAAGGAGAGGCGTGGCAAAATGGTTGGCGTGCCACACCATCAAGGGAGCGTCAACTTAATCCAATTTGGCGAGAACTGGGTATGTGGTTTGCTTCATGCCTCATGCAATTCATTCTTAATGCTATCTTGAGCCCTTTACCAATACAATTTTCTGCTCTCTCTCTTTTAGGCGCGTCACAATAAGACGGAGGCGCCACAGATGTACGACCTGTATGCGATGGCCCATACTGCCTCGTACAAGAAGGTCAAGGCATTCTCTCAGTCTGACCTCGAGCATCCAGAAAACTACACCAACATCTCCTCCCACGACAAGCTCGTGAAGTACAGAGATCACGGGAAGGCGAGGAAAGGGGAGGACTTTAACCCGAGCGAGGGGCCTATTGATCTAGAGCTGGTGATGATAGCTGGCAACGGGAGGCCCCATGGCTCGCTCGCCATTGGAGACGGCCTTATACGTTGTCCTAGCACTCTCCGGCAGATAAAGGCACGCCAAACGAGCTCTTGTCCGGAGATAACACGTCGTCCACGGCCAGTCGAGCTCGCCATCGAGGTTAGTTTAATGGACTCAACTATCTTTCCGCATTATGTTGTGCGTTGGAACCAATATGATTACATTGCTAACAATGAGTTGTGTTGCAGGCTGCTATTCAGAAAGAGAGAGCGGCAATGCAGGCGGCCATGGCGGAGAAGGATAAGGAAATTAGGGAGCTGGAGGAGAGGCGACTGCATTGGTGGAGGCGGAGAGGGCACGGAATGAAGCGTCTACCAGGGCCATATACGAGCTCTTCGTGGTAAGTTTCTTCTTCATGTTATTTCAAATCTTGCATTTGAATGTCCGTTTCATTAATAAATAAAAAGTTTGACTTGTCGAAACCAAATGTACAGTCTATGTGCGAGAAGAACGGCCAAGTCCCTCCGCCGATGCCAGTCATTAACGTGGCGGGGACGGTGAGTTTCATTTCAGTGGAGTGATCTTAAGAGTGTCCTCATGCTAACTACACATTGCAAACGATGTTTGGTGCAGAATATGTCCCGAAACGCATCGCAGGACCCTTCTACAGTCGAGCCTTCTCCAGGGCGGCCTTCTCCAGGTGAAACAAGCCAGAGCCACCGTGCTTCACCCTAACTTAGGTATGTTATTTCTAGTGTTTTAATAAAAAATAGCTAGACTTCCATCTAATGACATAATTAGCTTAGTTAGCTGCAAAATAGCTAGACTTCCATCTAATGACATAATTAGCTTAGTTAGCTCCAAGAAGAAGGAGGAGAGGGAGGAGGAGAAGAAGAAGGGGACAAAAGGATAAGAAGAAGAAGGAGAAGAAGGAGAAGGAGAAGGAGAAGGAGCTCCCGCTCCTTCTCCTTCTTCTTCTCCTTCTTCTTCTCCTTCTTCTCCTTCTTCTCCTTCTCCTCTTCCTTCTCCTTCTCCTCCTCCTCCTCCTCCTCCTTTTTCTTCTTCTTCTCCTCTTCCTCCTCCTCCTCCTTCTTTTACTTCTTCTTCTCTTTCTCTTCTCCTATAGTTAGCTAGGGTTCCACCTAAATGACATAATTAGCTTAGTTAGCTCCTCAATGGCCTATTTAATAAAAAATGACCTATACTTAGCTAATTATCCTCGAAGTGACATAATTAGCTCCAAAAAGGCATTCTTAGCCAATTTAGCCCGAAGAAGGGGACAAGAATAGAAAAAGAGGAAAATGAAAGCAAGGAAGAGGAAAAAGGAGAAGAAGAAGGAGGAGAGGGAGGAGGAGAAGAAGAATGGGACAAAAGGATAAGAAGAAGGAGAAGAAGGAGAAGAAGAAGGAGAAGAAGAAGGAGAAGGAGAGCTCCTTCTCCTTCTTCTTCTCCTTCTTCTGCTTCTTCTCTTTCTTCTCCTTCTCCTCTTCCTTCTCCTTCTCCTCCTCCTCCTTCTCCTCCTTTTTCTTCTTCTTCTCCTCTTCCTCCTCCTCCTCCTTATTTTACTTCTTCTTCTCTTTCTCTTCTCCTATAGTTAGCTAGGGTTCCACCTAAATGACATAATTAGCTTAGTTAGCTCCAAAATGGCCTATTTAATAAAAAATGACCTATACTTAGCTAATTATCCTCGAAATGACATAATTAGCTCCAAAAAGGCATTCTTAGCCAATTTAGCCCGAAGAAGGGGACAAGAATAGAAAAAGAGGAAAATGAAAGCAAGGAAGAGGAAAAAGGAGAAGAAGAAGGAGGAGAGGGAGGAGGAGAAGAAGAAGGGGACAAAAGGATAAGAAGAAGAAGGAGAAGAAGGAGAAGGAGAAGGAGAAGGAGCTCCCGCTCCTTCTCCTTCTTCTTCTCCTTCTTCTTCTTCTTCTCCTTCTCCTCTTCCTTCTCCTTCTCCTCCTCCTCCTCCTCCTCCTCCTTTTTCTTCTTCTTCTCCTCTTCCTCCTCCTCCTCCTTCTTTTACTTCTTCTTCTCTTTCTCTTCTCCTATAGTTAGCTAGGGTTCCACCTAAATGACATAATTAGCTTAGTTAGCTCCTAAATGGCCTATTTAATAAAGAATGACCTATACTTAGCTAATTATCCTCGAAATGACATATTTAGCTCCAAAAAGGCATTCTTAGCCAATTTAGCCCGAAGAAGGGGACAAGAATAGAAAAAGAGGAAAATGAAAGCAAGGAAGAGGAAAAAGGAGAAGAAGAAGGAGGAGAGGGAGGAGGAGAAGAAGAAGGGGACAAAAGGATAAGAAGAAGGAGAAGAAGGAGAAGAAGAAGGAGAAGAAGAAGGAGAAGGAGCTCCCGCTCCTTCTCCTTCTTCTTCTCCTTCTTCTTCTCCTTCTTCTCCTTCTTCTCCTTCTCCTTTTCCTTCTCCTTCTCCTCCTCCTCCTTCTCCTCCTTTTTCTTCTTCTTCTCCTCTTCCTTCTCCTCCTCCTTATTTTACTTCTTCTTCTCTTTCTCTTCTCCTATAGTTAGCTAGGGTTCCACCTAAATGACATAATTAGCTTAGTTAGCTCCAAAATGGCCTATTTAATAAAAAATGACCTATACTTAGCTAATTATCCTCGAAATGACATAATTAGCTCCAAAAAGGCATTCTTAGCCAATTTAGCCCGAAGAAGGGGACAAGAATAGAAAAAGAGGAAAATGAAAGCAAGGAAGAGGAAAAAGGAAAAGAAGAAGGAGGAGAGGGAGGAGGAGAAGAAGAAGGGGACAAAAGGATAAGAAGAAGAAGGAGAATAAGGAGAAGGAGAAGGAGAAGGAGCTCCCGCTCCTTCTCCTTCTTCTTCTCCTTCTTCTTCTCCTTCTTCTCCTTCTTCTCCTTCTCCTCTTCCTTCTCCTTCTCCTCCTCCTCCTCCTCCTCCTTTTTCTTCTTCTTCTCCTCTGCGTCCTCCTCCTCCTTCTTTTACTTCTTCTTCTCTTTCTCTTCTCCTATAGTTAGCTAGGGTTCCACCTAAATGACATAATTAGCTTAGTTAGCTCCTAAATGGCCTATTTAATAAAAAATGACCTATACTTAGCTAATTATCCTCGAAATGACATAATTAGCTCCAAAAAGGCATTCTTAGCCAATTTAGCCCGAAGAAGGGGACAAGAATAGAAAAAGAGGAAAATGAAAGCAAGGAAGAGGAAAAAGGAGAAGAAGAAGGAGGAGAGGGAGGAGGAGAAGAAGAAGGGGACAAAAGGATAAGAAGAAGAAGGAGAAGAAGGAGAAGGAGAAGGAGCTCCCGCTCCTTCTCCTTCTTCTTCTCCTTCTTCTTCTCCTTCTTCTCCTGCTTCTCCTTCTCCTCTTCCTTCTCCTTCTCCTCCTCCTCCTCCTCCTCCTTTTTCTTCTTCTTCTCCTCTTCCTCCTCCTCCTCCTTCTTTTACTTCTTCTTCTCTTTCTCTTCTCCTATAGTTAGCTAGGGTTCCACCTAAATGACATAATTAGCTTAGTTAGCTCCTAAAAGGCCTATTTAATAAAAAATGACCTATACTTAGCTAATTATCCTCGAAATGACATAATTAGCTCCAAAAAGCCATTCTTAGCCAATTTAGCCCGAAGAAGGGGACAAGAATAGAAAAAGAGGAAAATGAAAGCAAGGAAGAGGAAAAAGGAGAAGAAGAAGGAGGAGAGGGAGGAGGAGAAGAAGAAGGGGACAAAAGGATAAGAAGAAGGAGAAGAAGGAGAAGAAGAAGGAGAAGTCCTTCTTCTTCTCCTTCTTCTTCTCCTTCTTCTCCTTCTTCTCCTTCTCCTCTTCCTTCTCCTTCTCCTCCTCCTCCTTCTCCTCCTTTTTCTTCTTCTTCTCCTCTTCCTCCTCCTCCTCCTTATTTTACTTCTTCTTCTCTTTCTCTTCTCCTATAGTTAGCTAGGGTTCCACCTAAATGACATAATTAGCTTAGTTAGCTCCAAAATGGCCTATTTAATAAAAAATGACCTATACTTAGCTAATTATCGTCGAAATGACATAATTAGCTCCAAAAAGGCATTCTTAGCCAATTTAGCCCGAAGAAGGGGACAAGAATAGAAAAAGAGGAAACTGAAAGCAAGGAAGAGGAAAAAGGAAAAGAAGAAGGAGGAGAGGGAGGAGGAGAAGAAGAAGGGGACAAAAGGATAAGAAGAAGAAGGAGAAGAAGGAGAAGGAGAAGGAGAAGGAGCTCCCGCTCCTTCTCCTTCGTCTTCTCCTTCTTCTTCTCCTTCTTCTCCTTCTCCTCTTCCTTCTCCTTCTCCTCCTCCTCCTCCTCCTCCTCCTTTTTCTTCTTCTTCTCCTCTTCCTCCTCCTCCTCCTTCTTTTACTTCTTCTTCTCTTTCTCTTCTCCTATAGTTAGCTAGGGTTCCACATAAATGACATAATTAGCTTAGTTAGCTCCTAAATGGTCTATACTTAGCTAATTTCTCTCCGAAATAACCTATATATACACTACTTCATCTAGTATTATTTTTCTAACTTTCTTATTTGTCATTTTGCAGATTACCTTCACTTCACGGGAAGCTTGGTTGATGGAATGCTTGAAGATGATTTCTTGTACCATGTGTTGTATTGAAACTATTGTAGTATATGAATATATGAAACTTTGTATGCACGTGGATGAAACTAGTGTAATATATGGTTTGGTACGGATGTAACTTCCATAATATGTATGCACTATGGATGAGAGTTATTTTAATATGGTTATGAGTACGGAAAGATATTTATTTATGTCAAATATATATATATCCTGATTATTGTTAAAAATGCTGGATATAACAAAAAACAAATAAAAAAGGGGCTGGTTCCCCTCTTTGCCGTCTGCCCCCGCATGGCAAAGGGCGGGAGGCAGACGGCAAAGGGGGGAATCTGCCCCCCCTCTCTGCCCTCTTTGCCGTCTGCCACCACATGGCAAAGGGGGGGAGGCAGACGGCAAAGGGGGGAATCTGCCCCCCCTCTCTGCCCTCTTTGCCGTCTGCCACCACATGGCAAAGGGGGGGAGGCAGACGGCAAAGGGGGGAATCTGCCCCCCCCCCCTCTCTCCCCTCTTTGCCGTCTGCCACCACATGGCAAAGGGGGGAAGGCAGACGGCAAAGGGGGGAGGCCTCCGTTAACACTTAACGGGGACGTTGCAATATATGCCGTCCCACTTATTTTGCCGTCCGCCCCCTCATGGCAAAGATTCTTTGTCATCCGCTTTGTGAAAGCAGACGGCAAAGAGCCTCTTCACCGGATTTTTTTTTTACCGTCTACTTTGCCGTCTGCTGACCGACGGCAAATCCTTTGCCGTCCGTGGTAGCCCCCTTTGCCGTCCGCCTTTGCAGACGGCAAATTTCTGAATTTCAGTAGTGATGGCAGGACTCCGGAAGGGAGTGGTTGCCGGGGCTGTGATGAGATAGTCACGGGTCAGGAAAGTTTCGTTGGAGCAATGCTGGTCCACCCGAATGGGATCACGAGGTCAGTGCTCCAGAGTGTGGGTAAAGTGTGCAACCTCTACAGAGTGTCCAACCTATTCGAATAGCCGTGTCCATGGTAATGGACAACCCGATCAGACATCAGTAGATGGTCAACCATATCTATGATAGTAATGATGGAAGAACTCATCTCGTGTGAACATCAGAGGATGTTGATGACATCATGTGTTAGCCAAAAGAGGGCTATTTGATGAGTGGTCAGATGACCGTGTGATGTGATCCACTCAGGTTGGATCACGAGTATGTCGAGGGTTGTGGTACAACCCAAAAGAGAGTAAGTTGATATTTGGTAACAGTAAGCTGGTTAAGTAATTGTTGTGATATTTGCCCTGCTAGTGAGGTAGATTACATGTTAGTTCATGTCATGCTATGCTTGATTTATATTTTCCTATTAATGCCATGCCATGCTTAGAATAGCTATTATTGTGCTTGCTTTGTTACATGCTTGTTTGGAGGCCATGTATTTGGTTGTCTTGCGAGTACATTCAAAGTACTCACCTGGCCTTGCACGTGGCCAGTTGCAGGAGAAGACTCATCGTGCTAGATCGTAACCAAGCCACTCCTGCGAGTCATGGAGCCCAGCCAGGGACGTCGTAGCCGCTGTATCAAGACCTCTGCTGCCATTTAGCTAGCCTTGGAGTCATGTAATATTGTTGTAAGCAACAATATTGTAATACTCCATTATATTAATAAAGCCATATTTCCCTGGAATTTCTGTATCATGCTCTTGACATGTGTCCGGTCTTATCCTGGGGATGGACGTGTGTCGGCCCTCTATCGGGGTGCCACAGGAGTTGGTATCAGAGCTAGGCTGGCTATAGGTTGCCCTAGCACCCAGACCACCTTAGAATCGACCAGTAGTGAGCACGATAGATTTGAACCGTCTCTAGCATCCGACATGGCCACTATTGACCAATAGATGGCGCAGTCGGAATGGACGTATCCCAACCCAGTTGTCCACCCACCCAGCCACTCTAGATTGGACCGTGACCTGATACGTCTCCATCGTATCTGTAATTTTTAATTGTTTCATGCCAATATTCTACAACTTTCATATACTTTTGGCAATTTTTTATACTATTTTTGGGACTAACATATGGATCCAGTGCACAGTGCCAGTCCCTGTTTATTGCTTGTTTTTTGTTTCACAGATTGTCCATACCAAGCGAAGTACAAACGCAATAAAAAACCTACGGGGATTTTTTGGAATATTTATGATTATTGGGAAGAAGAATCAACGCAAAATGATGCCCGAGGGGGTCACAAGCCCCCTAGCCGCGGCCTGGGGGTGGGGTCGCGCCTGGCAGGCCTGTGACCAATCCCTAAGACGGTTGGGGCCATTCTTTCGCTGCAAGAATGATAATATCCGGAAGAAAATCGTATTAAAATTTCAGCCCAATCGGAGTTACGGATCTCCTGGAATTTAAGAAATGGTGAAAGGCCAGAATCTGGGAGTGCAGAAACAGAAGGACACAGAGAGAGCGATCCTATCTCGGAGGGGCTCTCGCCCCTCCGCCGCCATGGAGACCATGGACCTGAGGGGAAACCCTTCTCCCATCTAGGGAGGATGTCAAGGAAGAAGAAGAAGAAGGGGGGCTCTCTCCCCCACTCTCCCGGCAGCGTCGGAACGCCGCCCAGGACATCATCGTGTGACGGCGATCTACACCAACACCTCCGTCATCTTCACCAACACCTTCCCCCATCTATATTCAGTGGTCCACTCTCCCGCAACCCGCTGTACCCTCTACTTGAACATGGTTCTTTATGCTTCATATTATTATCCAATGATGTGTTGCCATCCTATGATGTCTGAGTAGATTTTCGTTGTCCTATCGGTGATTGATGAATTGCTATGATTGGTTTAATTTGCTTGTGGTTATGTTGCTGTCCTTTGGTGCCCATCATATGAGCGCGCGCATGGATCACAACATAGGGTTAGTAGTATGTTGATAGGACTATGTATTAGAGGACAAGGGTGACAGAAGCTTCAGCCTAGCATAGAAATTGATGCATACGGGATTGAAGGGGGACCAATAGATCTTATTGCTATGGTTGGGTTTTACCTTAATGAACGTTAGTAGTTGCGGATGCTTGCTAATAGTTCCAATCATAAGTGCATAGAATCCCAAGTAAAGGATGACATGCTACCAATGGCCTATGCCACATAAAACTTGTTATCGGTCTAGTAACGTAGTCCATTGCTTAGGGACAATTCTACAACTCCTACCACCACTTTTCCACACTCGTTAGACTAACATAATTTTTTCTTCATCGAAACAACACCTAGTTTTTAGTTACGTGTTCTTTACTTTCTTGCAAGCCTATCCTATCACTCCTACAAAGTACTTCTAGTTTCATACTTGTTCTAGGTAAATCGAACGTAAAGTGTGCGTAGAGTTGTATCGGTGGTCGATAGAACTTGAGGGAATATTTGTCCTACCTTTAGCTCCTCGTTGGGTTCGACACTCTTACTTATCGAGAAAGGCTACAATTGATCCCCTATACTTGTGGATTATCGAAACCTTTTTCTGGCGCCATTGCCGGGGAGCAATAGGGTGGGGTGAATATTCTCGTGTGTGCTTGTTTGCTTTATCACTAAGTAGATTTATTTGTTGTTCTAAGTTGTTCTCTATATTTAGTTATGGATATGGAACATCAAATACCAAAAAATTAGGTTTACTTGCTACTCATGGAGATGGGGAACCTAAACCCTCGATGCTCGTTATGTGGAAAATATTATGCACTTGTTTAATAATCCTGAGAAAACCCCATTACATTATATAATGGGATACACGTTGGATCAACGTGAATACTTTAGGGATTATCGCTTGACTCAAAAAGGGAAACCATTATGGGATCAAATTCATATGTTGAAATGGTATGCTTGGGAGCTATGCTCGAGATATGATATTACTTGTTGCTCTAGGATGAAGGCTCAACACCTTCCCTTTTCTTGTAAATTTAATGCTAATGAAACTTAGCTTCTTATGCTAATGGTATATATGGTTACTATGATGTGGAGCAAATAGAAGAGTTTGTTGCTTTTATGGGTGCTTATGAAATTGAAGCTCTCTTTAAAAGGTGTGATGATAATGATGCTGCTGCTTACCGATCTGAAAATTTGGTTATGCTTCCTTATTGTTATACTAATTGTGAATATAATTCCCATATTTATCGATTTATGGAGAAATTCTACGCTTCCCAAGAAGAGACTAATATTTTGCAGGAAACTATGGAAGAAGAAAATGCTGAAACAGTGAGCTCATTAGATGAAAAAGATGACGAGTAGAGCGAAGAACAAAAGGAGGAAGAGCGTACTAGGTACCCGTGCCCACCTTCTAATGAGAGTAACTCTCACTACTTGAAATCAGTTTTTTGTCATCTGCCAAATCTTTGTCGTGTGCTAGCTGATGGCAAAGATTGTCTTTGCCGTCAGCTGCCACAAAGCAGACGGCAAAGAATTGGCTGATGGCATAGAGTGTCTTTGCCATCAGTCACATCTTTGCCGTGTGCTAGTTGACGACAAAGAGTCGCACAGTAGATGGCAAACATGTAGATGGGGCCCACCTGACCGCGGGGACGTTAGGTCAAATTGGAGGCCCTTCTTTGCCGTCTGCTAGCTTACGACAAAGAGTCCGGAGGCAGACGGCAAAGAGTCTAGACTCTTTGCCGTCCGCCGCCAGACGGCAAAGCGCTAACTCCGTGTGTAATGGCTCCACCACGCCCCTCTCTCTCACCCACTATAACGGCTCCACACCCCGCCCCTCTCTCTCTCTCCCACACCTCTCCCCGACGCCCACCGACGCCACCACCGTCATGCCGCCACCCCTGTCGCCCCCGGCGCCGCCCTGGTGCCTCACAGCCCCGCCGCCGCTGCCCCACCGCCCTCGTCGCCGCCCCGGTGCCCCACAGCCCCCCGGCGCAGCTTCCGCACCTCTCTCCGACGCCCACCTGAGCCACCACCGTCGCGCCGCCGCCCCTGGCTCCCCCGATGCCGCCCCGCCACACCCAACACCCCCGGCCCCGCCACAGCAGCCCCTCCCAATGAGCCCCCACCCCCCAGCCCCCCCTCGCACGAGAAAGTTGATTTTTTATTGTTTGGTATTTAGTTTTTTGGAATTAGATTATGACTACCGACATGATTTTTTATTGTTGTTGTAGTAGTTCTTCTTGTTATTGTAGTTGTTGTAGTTGTTGTTGTTATTGTAGTTGTTGTGGCATATATAGTTTAGTTGGTAGGTTAGTTATTTAGTAGTTTTAGTGGTAGTTTAGTTAGTTCATAGATTTAGTAGGTAGTTTAGTGGTAGATTTTGTTTTGTTAATTAGAGGTAGCTAGATTCTTTTTTAGTTACTTAGTGGTAGATTATGTTTTTGTTATTTTTTTGCTGTTTAGTGCTATATAGGTTTAGCGATAGGTTTAGTTAGCTTGGTTAGTTAGCTAGGTTAGTTAGTTAGCTTAATAGAAAGAATAGGAAGAAGAAGAAGAGGAGGAGGAGGAGAAGAGGAGAAGAGGATGAGGAGGAGAAGAAGAAGAAGAGGAGGAGGAGAAGACAAAAATAAGAAGGAGAAGAAGTAAAGAAGAAGAAAAGAAGAAGAGAAGAAGAAGAGAAGAAGAAGAGAAGAAGAATACCTTCTCCTACTCCCTCTACTCCTCCTTCTTCTCGTCCTCCTCCTTCTCCTTCTTCTTGATTTCTTCTTCTTCTCCTCCTCCTCCTCTTTATTCTCCTCTTTCTTATTCTCCTTACCTTATTTTCCCCAACAATGAGATAATTAGCCTATTTAGCTACAAAATGGCATAAAAACCTTGGTTAGCTCATGAATATTATATTCTTAACTTGTTTTCCTCTAAAATGACATAAGAAGCAGAAGAAGGATTGCCGCAGAAAGTTTTTGAAGAAGGAGCAATACATGAAGGTAATTACCTATTCTTAAGTCCTTCTATGTAGTTTTCTTGATTTCATTCATAGGCGTAGCGC
Organism: Hordeum vulgare subsp. vulgare; assembly: GCF_904849725.1. Taxonomy (NCBI): domain Eukaryota; kingdom Viridiplantae; phylum Streptophyta; class Magnoliopsida; order Poales; family Poaceae; genus Hordeum; species Hordeum vulgare. Next base: position 459,852,163 of record NC_058519.1, on the reverse strand, counting down.
TGAAAATTCTTTCTAATAACTTACATTGTTTTCATTCATAGGCGTAGCCAAATGGTTGGTGTGCCACACCATCAAGGCAGCGCCAACTTACTTTAGTTTGGACGAAACTGAGTATGTGATTTTCTTCATGATTCATGCAATTCAATTTTCATGCTAATATTTTGTTCCTCTCTTTTAGGCGCATCACAATAAGACGGAGATGCCACACTTGTATGACCTTTATTGCATGGACCATACTGCCTCGTACAAGAAGGCGAAGGCATTCTCTGAGTCTGACCTGGATGATCCAAATAACTTCACCAACATATCATCCCACCACAAGCTCGTGACATACAAGGACACGGGGAAGGCTACGAAAGGGGATGACTTTAACCTTAGCCAGGAAACTTTGGATCCAGCGCTGGTGATGATATCTGGTGGCGGGAGGCCCCATGGCTCGATAGCCATTGGAGATGGGATAACACGTTGTCCACTCACTCTCCCGGAGATCAAGGCGCGCCAGTCGAGCAGCTATCCTGAGATAACGCGTCATCCACAGCTAGTCGATCTTGCCGTCGAGGTTAGTTGTACGGACTAAGAAAACTTTCATCCATTTCATTATGTGTGTCACCATAGATCATTACTGTGGTAACGAGGAATGGTGTTTCCGGCTACTCTTCAGAAAGAGAGATTGGCAAACCAGGATGCTCTTGAGAAAGAGAGATTGGCAAACCAGGCTGCTCTTGAGAAAGAGAGATTGGCAAGCCAGGCTGCTCTTCAGGTTGCTCTTGATGAGAGGGACCAGACCACGACACGATTGATTGAGGAGGAGAGGGCCCAGAATGAGGCGGGTCAACGGGCCCTGTACGAGCTTTTTGTGCTAAGTTTTTTTTTCACATTAGCCAAATCATGTGTGTAATGTCTGTTTCATTACTAACTAATACGACCCACTCTTCAGGGTCTGTGCGAGAATAGCGGTCAAGTCCCTCCGCTGATGCCCGTCTTCTTTTCGATTGACACGGTGAGTTTAATTATAAACTAGTATTACAATAACTCCCGAGCGGCATCGCACGACCCTTCTTCAGGTGTTTCTCCTCCTTGATGACCACAACGGTAAGTTTCTCTTCTCCTCTTTCATATTCTCCTTGCCTTCATTTCCCCAACAATGACATAATTAGCCCATTTAGCTCCAAAATGCCATAATAACCTCAAAATGGCATAAGAACCTTGGTTAGCTCATTAATATTATATACTTAGCTTGTTTTCCTCTAAAATGGGATAATTAGCCCATATAGCTCCAAAAAGACATAGTTAGCTAATTGAGCTCCAAGAAGAGGAGAAGTGGAGAAGAAATAGGAAAGATGAAAAGAAAGAAGAAGAAGAAGAAGAGAAGAAGGAGGAGGAGGAGGACGAGGAGGAGAATGAGGAGAAGGCCAAGGACATTCTAGTCCTTCTCATCCTCCTCCTCCTTCTCCTCCTTCTTCTTGATTTCTTCTTCTTCTTCTCGTCCTCCTCTTTCTTCTCCTCTTTCATATTCTCCTTGCCTTAATTTCCCCAAAAATGACATAATTAGCCCATTTAGCTCCAAAATGCCATAATAACCTCAAAATGGCATAAGAACATTGGTTAGCTCATTAATATCATATACTTAGCTTGTTTTCCTCTAAAATGGGATAATTAGCCCATTTAGCTCCAAAAAGACATAGTTACCTAATTGAGCTCCAAGAAGAGGACAAGAGGAGCAGAAATAGTAAAAATGAAAAGAAAGAAGAAGAAGAAGAAGAAGAGAAGAAGGAGAAGGAGGAGGAGGAGGAGGATGAGGAGAAGGAGGAGAAGGCCAAGGACCTTCTAGTCCTTCTCCTCCTCCTCCTCCTTCTCCTCCTTCTTCTTTATTTCTTCTTCTTCTTCTCCTTCTCCTCTTTCTTCTCCTCTTTCATATTCTCCTTGCCTTAAATTCCCCAAGAATGACATAATTAGCCCATTTAGCTCCAAAAAGACATTATAAGCTCAAAATGGCATAAGAACCTTGGTTAGCTCGTTAATATTATATACTTAGCTTGTTTTCCTCTAAAACGGGATAATTAGCCCATTTAGCTCCCAAAAGACATAATTAGCTAATTTAGCCCCAAGAAGAGGAGAAGAGGAGAAATGAAAAAGAAAAAAAAGAACAAGAGAAAGAGAAGATAAGGAGAAGGAGAAGAAGGAGGAGGAGAAGATGGACAAGGAGCAGGAGGATAAGGAGGAGAAGGCCAAGGACCTTATAGTCCTTCTCCTCCTCCTACTCCTTCTCCTCCTGATTCTTTATTTCTTCTTCTTCTCCTCCTCCTCCTCTTTCTTATCCTCTTTCATATTCTCCTTGCCTTAATTTTCCCAACAATGACATAATTAGCCCATTTAGCTCCAAAATGCCATAATAACCTCAAAATGGCATAAGAACCTTGGTTAGCTCATTAATATTATATACTTAGCTTGTTTTCCTCTAAAATGGGATAATTAGCCCATTTAGCTCCAAAAAGACATAGTTAGTAATTTAGCTCCAAGAAGAGGAGAAGAGGAGAAGAAATAGGAAAAATGAAAAGAAAGAAGAATAAGAAGAAGAGAAGAAGGAGAAGGAGGAGGAGGAGGAGGAAGACGCCAAGGACCTTCTAGTCCTTATACTCCTCGTCCTCCTTCTCCTCCTTCTTATTTATTTCTTCTTCTTCTTCTCCTCCTCCTCTTTATTCTCCTCTTTCATATTATCCTTGCCTTAATTTCCCCAATAATGACATAATTAGCCAATTTAGCTCCAAAAAGACATTATAAGCTCAAAATGGTATAAGAACCTTGGTTAGCTCATTAATATTATATACTTAGCTTGTTTTCCTCTATAATGACATAATTACCCATTTAGCTCGAAAAAGACATAGTTAGCTAATTTAGCTCCAAGAAGAGGAGAAGAGGAGAAATGAAAAGGAAGAACAAAAAGAAGAAGAGAAAGAGAAGACAAGGAATAGGAGAAGGAGGAGGAGAAGAAGAAGAGAACAAGGAGAAGGAGGAGAAGGAGCCCTCCTTATTCTTCCCACCTTCTTCTCCTCTTGTTCTTCAATTTAGCTTATTTTCCCCAACAAAGAGATACTTAGCCAATTATCATCCAAAATGACATAATTAGCTTAGTTAGGTGAAAACATCATAAGAACCTTGGTTTGCTCAATAAAATGACTAATTAAGCTCCTAAAAGACATAATAAGCTCAAAATGGCATAAGAACCTTGGTTACCTCATTAATATTATATACTTAGCTTGTTTTCCTCTAGAATGACATAATTAGCCCATTTAGCTGCAAAAAGACAGAGTTAGCTAATTTAGCTCCAAGAATAGGAGAAGAGGAGAAATGAAAAGAAGGAAGAAGAAGAAGAAGAAGAAGAAGAAGAAGAAGAGAAGAAGAAGAGAAGGGGAAGGAGAAGGAGAAGAAGAACAAGGAGGAGGAGGAGAAGAAGAGAAGAAGAAGGAGAAGGAGGAGAAGAAGGAGAAGGAGCCCTCCTTCTTCTCCTTCTTCTTCTCTCCTCCTTCTTCTCATCCTTCTTCTCCTTCTTCTTCTCTTCTTCTTTTTTCTTCTTCTCCTCCTCCTTATCCTTCTCCTTCCCCTCCTCCTCCTCCTCCTCCTCCTTCTTGTTTTTCTTCTCCTTGTTCTCTTCTTGCTTCTTATATTTCTTCTTCAATTTAGCTTATTTGTCATATATATGTTGTTGTTCTTCTTCTTCTGACTTTCTTATTCCCATTTTGCAGATTGGATGTACTACATGCATGGAAGCTGGCATTGATGGAGTGCTTTAGTTCTAGTTTTCATTTGAGTTGATGAACAATGTGGAATTATATGTACATGTATATATGGATGAACAGTATATGTGGAACTATATGTATATGTATATATATGGATGAAACTTTGTGCTATGAATATGTGTTGTGACCTATATAGCTGTGCAACCTGGGCAGCAACAGCTAGCCATATAGTCTCTTTGCCATCTGCTTCCTGGGGGGGGCAGACGACAAGGAAGAGGGCATAAAAGAGGGGGGGAGCGGTAGGCAGATGGCAAAGAGTGGAGGGGGGAGGTGGTGGAGGCCGATGGCAAAGAGTGGAGGCGGAGGCAGACGGCAAAGAAGAGGGGGAGGCAGACGACAAAGCCTCCATTAGCCCCTAACGGAGGCAACGCCTGCCGGCTGCCGTCTCTTTATATTTGCCGACTGCTCTTATGAAAAGCTGACGGCAAAGCTCTTTGCTGTCCGCTTCGGTGAGGCAGACGGCAAAGAAGCTACAATGCCGTCGTAGGCTGACGCAGAAATTTTACCGACAGTGGGATTCTTTGTCGTCTGTGTATTACTCTTTGTCGTCGCTGGTTTACTCTTTGCCGTCTGTGATGGCAGATGACAAAGAAGCTAATCCCTCTAGTGTCTTCAACTCATACATTGTTTAATTTCCCTTCGTTCTTACTGAAGGATGAATGCTATGTTGATTCCTATGATCCCTTGGATTCGTTTGAAATATCCCTTGTTGATGAACTTGATGCTTGCTATGCTTGTGGCCATGATGCCAATATGAATGATGCTTATGAAGATGAACTTGCTATAAATCCTTATGTTAAACATGAAATTTTTTCTATCGCACCCACTTATGAACTCTCCCAACTACACTATATCGGAGAAGTTTGCTCTTATTAGGGGTTACATAGATGGGTTGCCTTCTACTATTACACATGATGATTTTGATGAATATAATATGCATGTGCTTGCTGCTCCTACTTGCAATTATTATGAGAGAGGAACTACATGTCCACCTCTCTATGTTTCCAATACGATAAAATTGCAAGAAACTGCTTATGCTATGTATTGGCCTTTACTTGATGTGCATGAATTGTTCTTTTATGACATGCCAATGCATAGGACGAGAGTTAGACTTTGTCATTGCATGATATATGTTACCTTGTGCTCACTACTAAATTACAAATCATTGTTAATTAAAATTGGCTTTGATATACCTTGGGATCCGGGTGGATCCATTACTTGAGCACTTTCCGCCTAGCTTAATGGCTTTAAAGAAAGTGCTTCCTCACAGACAACCCGGAAGTTTTAGAGAGTAATTTATTTCTGTTGAGTGCTATTATATAGTTTAAAAACAAAAAAATATAGAGGGGAACTTAAAACTTTTTCAAAAAGAGAAGCGATTGAAAGGTGATGCATTGCGGAAGTGAGGGTCGACCTTGAACACTTGTTTTCATGCTCATGGAAACAATGTAGAATTTTTCATGGAAGTTTCTCGCAAAAATAATTATCCCCTTGTACAATTCCATTGTATTATAAAAATAACGTGCCAAGTAAAGCCTTTATGATTAGTTTGGCTGATAGTTGTTTCATCATGCTGAAAAAGACAGAAACTTTGTGCTCACGAAATTATTTTTAGTTCCTATCCAAAAAGATCTTTTGAGTTGATTATTTTCGCTGCTGATTGATATACAAATTTCCTTAACTACCATAATTTTTCAGAATTTTTGGAGTACAGAAGTATGCTATAAGTTCATATTACTACAGATTGTTCTGTTTTTGACAGATTCTGTTTTCTATGCATTGTTCTCTTATTTTGATGAATCTATGGGTAGTATCGGGGGGGGGGGGGGGGTATGAACCCTGGTGAAGTTGGATTACAGTATATATAATGCTAATATGAATTTGGAATGAGTTCACTACAGTACTTAAAGTGGTGATTTACTTTATTATACTAACGTATCTCACGAAGGTTTTGTTGAGTTTTGTGTGGTTGAAGTTTTCAAGTTTTGGGTGAGACCACGATGGATGAAGGAATAAGGAGAGGCAAGAGACTAAGATTGGGGACGCCCGAGGCACCCCAAGGTAATATTCAAGGAATACTCAAGCGTCTAAGCTTGGGGATCCCCCGGAAGGCATCCCCTCTTTCGTCTACAATCTATCGGTAATTTTACTCGGAGCTATATTTTTATTCGTCACATGATATGTGCAAATGCTTGGAGCGTATTTTGTGTTTATTTTTCCTTTTTATTTTATGCACCATGATGGTATGAGATAGTCCTTGGTGAATTTATATAATGCTTCATGTGCTTCACTTATATCATTTGAAGTTTGGATTGCCTGTTTCCCTACACATAGAAAACCGCCATTTCTAGAATGCTCTTTTGCTTCACCTATATTTGTTAGAGCGGGGCATATCTTTTGTAGAAAGAATTAAATTATCTTGCTTCACTTATAACTATTTAGAGAGTTAAGAGGAGCTGGTCATTCACATGGTTAGTCATAAAATCCTACATAAAACTTGTAGATCACTGAATATGATATGTTTGATTCCTTCCAATAGTTTTGCGACATGAAGATGTTATATTAGAGTCATGCTAGTAAGTAATTGTGTATTAGTAGAAATCACTAGTAGAAAACAGGGCTATCGTTCGGCCCTGGCCAGCCCATTAGTCCCGGTTCTTCAAGAACCCGGACCAATGGGGGGTATTAGACCCGGTTTGTGAGCCCAGGGGGCCGGCCGGGGCCTCGTGGGCATTGGTCCCGGTTCGTGTAGAACCATTTGTCCCGGTTCGAGCCACGAACCGGGACCAATGATCCTCGGTGCTAGCCCACAACCATTGGTCCTGGTTCGTGGCATGAACCGGGACAGAAGGGGTGGCTTTAGTCCCGGTTCATGCCACGAACCGGGACAAATAACTTGCCTATACATACCCACCGCCGCGGCAGAGCACTCCACAGTGCTCTGTTTTTTCAATCCGACGAGGTTTCTAGTTCACCTCCTATGCACATGAGGTGTTCACCTCCTATGCACATGAGGTGTTCGATGAAATGCCCTAGCCACACTAGTTAAGCTTTCTCCTCTCGAAGCTTGACCTAGGAGCTCCATTTTTTTCGAGATTTGTCTAGATTTAGGGGTCCTTCACGCCCCGTCCCCGTTTTCACCGCCGTTGATCGCCCGGGCCAATCTCGTCGCCGGCACCACCGTGGTGAGCCTCTTGTTCTTATCTTGTTTATGATACTTGTCTGATTTTCTTACTTTAGATAGATATTTTTCTGATTTTCTTAATTTTGACACACATAATTATATGTAATGCACGCAGATGAACCGACAATGGATGTATGGTGACAGACACACCTCCGAGTACATTAAGGGCCTCCACATTTTTCTTGAAGTGGCTGAGTCAAACAAGAAGAATGGTTTTATGTGTTGTCCATGCAGTAAATGTGGAATACAAAGTCTTAGCCTGACCAGAAAATCCTTCACACCCACCTGCTTTACAAGGGTTTCATGCCACACTATAATGTTTGGACGAGGCATGGAGAAATAGGGGTTATGATGGAAGATGGCGAAGAAGAAGAGGACGATGACAACTATGTGCCCCCTGAATACGGTGATGCTGGAACGAGGGGAGCTGCTGAAGATCAAGAGGAACCAGACGATGTGCCCGATGATGCTACAACGGGGGAAGCTACTGAAGATCGAGAGAAACCAGACGATGTGCCAGATGATGATCTCCGCCGGGTCATTTTCGATGCAAGGACGCAATGTGAAAGTCAAAAGAAGAAGCTGAAGTTCGATCGCATGTTAGAGGATCACAAAAAAAGTTGTACCCCAATTGTGAAGATGGTAACACAAAGCTGGGTACCGTACTGGAATTGCTGAAGTGGAAGGCAGAGAATGATGTGCCTGACAAACGATTTGAGAAGCTACTGAAAATATTGAAGAAGAAGCTTCCAAAGGATAATGAATTGCCCGATAGTACGTACGCAGCAAAGAAGGTCGTATGCCCTCACGGATTGGAGGTGCAGAAGATACATGCATGCCCTAATGACTGCATCCTCTACCGCGGTGCGTACGAGGATTTGGACGCATGCCCGGTATGTGGTGCATTGCGGTATAAGATCAGACGAGATGATCCTGGTGATGTTGATGGCGAGCCCCGCAGGAAGAGAGTTCCTGTGAAGGTGATGTGGTATGCTCCTATAATACCACGGTTGAAACGACTATTCAGAAACAAAGAGCATGCCAAGTTGATGCGATGGCACAGTGAGGACCGTAAGAAAGACGGGAAGTTGAGAGCACCCGTTGATGGGTCGCAGTGGAGAAAAATCGATAGAGAGTACTGGGCTGAGTTTGCACATGACCCAAGGAACGTATGGTTTGGTTTAAGCATGGATGGCATTAATCCTGTTGGGGAGTAGAGCAGCAATCACAGCACCTGGCCCGTGACTCTATGTATGTATAACCTTCCTCCTTGGATGTGCATGAAGCGCAAGTTCATTATGAAGCCAGTTCTCATCCAAGGCCCTAAGCAACCCGGCAACGACATTGATGTGTACCTAAGGCCATTAGTTGAAGAACTTTTACAGCTGTGGAATGGAAACGGTGTACGTGCGTGGGATGAGCACAAACAGGAGGAATTTAACCTGCACGTGTTGCTGTTTGTAACCATCAACGATTGGCCCGCTCTCAGTAACCTTTCAGGACAGGCAAACAAGGGATACCACGCATGCATGCACTGTTTAGCTGACACCGAAAGTATATACCTGGGAAGCTGTAGGAAGAATGTGTCCCTGCCCATCGTCGATTTCTTCCGACCAACCATCAATGTCGAAAGAAAGGCAAGCATTTCAAAGGCGGCGGACTAGCATTTCAAAGCATTTCAAAGTACCGGTGATCACGTACTTGCTATGGTCAATGATTTACACGTAATCTTTGGAAAGGGTCCCGGCGGACTAGCTGTTCTCAGTGACACTAGGGGACACGCACCCATGTGGAAGAAGAAATCTATATTTTGGGACCTACCCTACTGGAAAGACCTAGAGGTCCGCTCTTGGATAGACGTTATGCACGTGACGAAGAACCTTTGCGTCAACCTGCTAGGCTTCTTGGGCGTGTATGGGAAGACAAAGGATATAGCTCAAGCACGGGAGGACCTGCAACGTTTGCACGAAAAAGACGGCATGCCTCGAAAGCAGTATGAAGGTCCTGCCAGCTACGCTCTTACCAAAGAAGAGAAGGAAATCTTCTTTGAATGCCTGCTTAGTATGAAGGTCCCGACTGGCTTCTTGTCGAATATAAAGGGAATAATAAATATGGCAGAGAAAAAGTTTTAGAACCTAAAGTCTCATGAGTGCCACGTGATTATGACGCAACTGCTTCCGGTTGCATTGAGGGGGCTTCTACCGGAAAACGTCTGATTAGCCATTGTGAAGCTATGTGCATTCCTCAATGCAATCTCTCAGAAAGTGACCGATCCATAAATCATACCAAGGCTAAGGAGTGATGTGGTGCAATGTCTTGTCAGTTTCGAGTTGGTGTTCCCACCATCCTTCTTCAATATCATGATGCACGTCCTAGTTCATCTAGTTGACGAGATTGTCATTCTGGGCCCCGTATTTCTACACAATATGTACCCCTTTGAGAGGTTCATGGGAGTCCTAAAGAAATATGTCCATAACCGCGCTAGGCCAGAAGGAAGCATCTCCATGGGTCATCAAACAGAGGATGTCATTGGGTTTTTTGTTGACTTCATTCCTGACCTTAAGAAGATAGGTCTCCCTAAATCGCGGTATGAGGGGAGACTCACTGGAAAAGGCACGCTTGGAGGGGAGACAATAATATGCAGGGACGGATATTCTTGGTCTCAAGCACACTGCACAGTTCTACAGAACTCTACCTTGGTGACCCATTATGTCAATGAACACAAGAACAGTCTGCGCTCCAAACACTCGGAGCAGTGCGACGATTGGATTACATGTGAACACATCAGGACTTCAGCAGTTGGTTGGAAACACGTCTCTGAGATGAAAACATTGTTTGTGATGAGCTGTACTCGTTGTCCACGGGACCATCTTCGATTGTTAGGATTTGAAAAGGATAGGAGATAAATGGGAATACATTTTACACGATCGCCCAAGATCAAAAGAGCACCAACCAAAACAGCGGTGTCCGCTTTGATGCAGCCACCGAGAGGGGAAAGGACACATATTATGGTTACATAGTGGACATGTGGGAACTTGACTATGGAGTAGATTTTAAGGTCCGTTTGTTTCTATGCAAATGGGTCAATCTGTCAGGAGGCGGGGTGCAGGTAGACCCACAGTACGGAATGATAACAGTGGATCTGAACAATCTTGGGTACACTGACGAACCGTTCATCCTAGCCAATGATGTAGCACAAGTTATCTATGTGAAGTACATGTCTACCAAACCGAGAAAAAGAAAAAAAGGAAGCGAATACATCATACGATGAGCCATAGCGCCACATAGTTCTTTCAGAAAAAAGGGACATCGTGGGAGTGGAGGGCAAGACAGACATGTCCGAAGATTATGAAAAGTTTCATGAAATTCCTCCCTTCAAAGTCAAGGCTGACCCAAGCATCCTGATAAATGATGAAGATTATCCATGGTTACGGCGCAATAAGGAAAGGACACAAGCGAATAAAAAGTGAAGACTTACTCCACAACTATTATGATGATACCATGCCAACTTTCAACCTTTTTGTAGTTCATTTGAAATGCATGTTGTAACAGACAAGTTTCCGTATGAAATCTTGATACTTCGACAGAGATTGTCTGTTTTGTACACGAAGTGCATCCAGTTTTGGCCGTAACCCTCTCAACTTTCTTGCGTATGCTATGTGGATGAAATGATGATACCATGCCAAAATAAAAGAGAGGCGCAATGCTCACCTGCACGTTGCTTAGCTTCAGGCCAACGTGCAGGTGAGCACTGCGTTTCTCCCTTCATCGTCTCTACACTCAGGGCTTATAAACCGCTGCGAGTGCCTCTCGCTTGGCGAGGTGGAACTAAAAAACAGTTGCAGAAAGAATCAACTAAAAAACTCTTTTACCGGTTCGTGCCACGAACCGGTACTAAAAGGTGCTTGTGGGGCCCCAGCCTTAAAACCTGTACGAAATTAAATGCCTTTGTAACAGCCTTAGAACTGGTACTAAAGGAATCAACTAAAAAGCTTTTATAAACCTCTAGTACTATTGAAACTAAAATTACATATAATTTTGTTACAAACTTTAATAGCAAAAATAATTATCATAAAAGAAAATAAATAAGTAATTAGAATTTTGTTCAAAACATTCAAAGCAAAAAGAATTATCATAAAAGAAAATAAATAAGTAATTAGAATTTTGTGACAAACTTTAATATCAAAAATAATTATCGTAAAAGAAAATAAATAAGTAATTAGAAACAAAAAACAAAGAAAAAAAACTGGTAAAATTAAAATAAACGTATCAACTAAAAAGCTTTTATAAACCTCTAGTATTATTGAAACTAAAATTATATAGAATTTTGTTACAAACTTTAATAGCAAAAAGAATTATCATAAAAGAAAATAAATAAGTAATTATAATTTTGTTCAAAACATTAAAAGAAAAAAAGAATTATCATAAAAGAAAAGAAATAAGTAATTAGAATTTTGTTACAAACTTTAATAGCAAAAAGAATTATCGTAAAAGAAAATAAATAAGTAATTAAGAACAAAAAAGAAAGAAAAAAACAGGAAACAAAACTAAAAAAAGTGCCACCTACACGGCCACCACGGCGTGCATACGACTAGAAATCCATTACTAGGGCCATGATGCAGACCCGCAGTAGGCCCAATAGGCCCACAAGCACACAGAGTGATTTTAGGCCCGTAAGCCTGCAGTAGAGAGGAGCTCGAAGTGGTTGGTTCGGCAGGGCTTATTAACCACTTCGAGCCCTCTCGGCTAGCGAGGTGGGACTAAACATAGCACCGCACCGTGCGAGCACACGCCCTTTGGTCCCGGTTGGTGCCACCAACCGGGACTAAAGGTGTGCATTGGTACCGCTTGGGCTGCTGAAAAGAGGCCTTTGGTCCCGGTTTGTGGCAAGAACCGGGACCAAAGGTCTCTGTTTCCCGCCCTTTGGGCTGCTGAAAAGAGGCCTTTGGTCCCGGTTAGTGCCATGAACCGGGACCAATGCTCTACCTATATAAGCACCACTCGCGAAAATTTGGTTCAGTTCGTTCTTCCCCGCCGCCCGACGCCGCGAGTCTGCCCATCCGTCTCCGCCGCCCCGACCGTCGCCGCGCCGCCCCGCCCCGCGCCGCACCTTGCCGTCGCCGTCGCCGTCCCCGACACCGTCGCCGTGAGCAAATTTTTTGCTAATTTAATTTGATATTAGTACTAGTTAATTTAGATGTGTAGTACAATTTAGATGTGTAGTTAATTGAGTTAGATTTTGTTAGATTTTTTTGTAGTTCATAGATTTTTTTGTTAGATGTGTAGTAATTTAGATGTGTAGTTCATAGATTTTTGTGTTAGATTTTTTTTTCATATTATGGAATTAATTTTTTCATATTGTGTTAGATTTTTTTTCTGTTAAAAGATTTTTTTGGTGATATTATTTTTTAATATGCATGTTTGTATGTTCATATATATGCAAAGATCGAATATGTCAAATTTTTATGATTTTTTTCTATTCACAGAATTTTTATGATTTTTTTCTGTTGTAATTTTGTTCATAGAATTTTAATGATTTTAATCTTCATAGTATTTTCTTTGTCAATTTATGTATATGTTCATATTGTGTACGTATAGGAAAATTGTGCATTATCAAAGTCATTTATGAATATGATCATATTTAGAATAGAGGAAAAAGGAAAAAAAAGAAGAGAAAGTGTTTAATATAATTAGTTAGAAAAATAATAGAACTATAGTTAAACTAGTTTATTTTTAGTAAGTACTACTTTATTTTATTTATAGTAAGTGCTTCATATATAGTTGAACTAGCTAGTTGATTTAATAAACTACTTTATTTTATTATATATAGAAGTAGTTTGTTTTTAGTAAGTACTACTTTATTTATTTATAGTAAGTGCTTAGTAGTTGAACTAGTTGATGTAATTAATAAAACTACTTTATTTAACTATATACAGAAGTAGTTCCCGCATCGACGTCGGCGATGCCTATCCCGCATCCTCGTCATCGTCGACTCGGCGGTGGAGGCCTGCTTGATCAGGGCCATGTTCGGGACTGGGCTCCGCCGGGCTGGTATTGGGAGCTGCTACCTTCCGGGGGACATAGGTTGCTGAGGAGGCAGCCCGCTGTTGACCCGATCCCTGTTTGGTGGCGGTCGCGTGGGCTAGTGACGGTGCCGAGGCTTCCGGACATCGCGGAGGTGGTACGTCACCGTGTCAGCGAGGAGGATGAGCACGTCCGTCGCTACATGGTTGCATTGGAGGGAAGGTTCGACAATACCTGGCAGGTTCTTCAGGGATCTCACTGGAGCTATGATCCTGTGATGGTTCCTTATCTTTGGGTGTCCACCGCCTGCGATGATACCCCTCGGGCGCTACGATTCTAGCTGTATTAGTGATGCTATATGTATGACAAGAGATGATGTAGTTTTGCTTATAATTGAATGCATGCTAATTTGAATACTACTTTATTTTACGATTTGGTTTTGCTTATTGAATGCTCAAATCGGAAAAGTACTCCTACTTTGAATACTAAAATTGGAGAGCACTATGCAGAAATCTAGGAGCCCCCTCCATCATCCACGTCGTCGTCCCCGTCACGACCCCCCTCCGACCTCGAGTCAGGGTCTATATTGTTTTATGCTATTTTACCTTAAAGAGGGTAATTAATTAGGTCCTACCTAATACTAATGATCATGTTGCTGTAAATGTTGTATGGCAATGTTGTAAAGGCTAGTAATTTGGTCTCTTCAGCTGCTTTTCAGAGATGGAGTTCTTCACGATTATACTTGAGAAATCCTCCAGCAGGCAAGTGCTGCCGGAAAACTTTGTGAAGATGTTGGACGGCCATCGGCCAAAGAACTTGAAGCTAAGGCAGGCCGGCAACGGGCTTCGCAAGCTGTGGGACGTGGAGGTGGTGTTCGACACCGATGGAAGCATGTACCTAGATCGTGGCTGGAAGCAGTTCGTCCGTGCCTACGACCTACGGCACGGGTACTTCCTTGTCTTCAGGTACGATGGCAACGCCACATTCGCCGTGAAGGTGTTCGACACGACTTTGTGTCGGAGGCGCTACCAGGACGACGATGATGCCAGTATGCTCTGTCTCTTCTTCCTCTCCATTAGGCTATGGATCACACCCATTTAAATTTTTTTTTTTTTGCATTTTGCAAGGCAATGGGAGCAGGAGCAGCGAGTACTGACAATGTTGTAAAGGGAAGTAATTGGTCTCTTCTGCTGCTTTTCAGAGATGGAGTTCTTCACGATTATACTTGAGAAATCCTCCAGCAGGCAGGTGCTGCCGAACAATTTTGTGAAGATGTTCGACGGTCATCGGCCACAGAACATGAAGCTGAGGCAGGCCAGCAACGGGCTTTGCAAGTTGTGGGACGTGGAGGTGGCGTTCGACACCGATGGAAGCATGTACCTAGATCGTGGCTGGAAGCAGTTCGTCCGTGCCTACGACCTGCGGCACGGGTACTTCCTTGTCTTCAGGTACGACGACAACGCCACGTTCGCCGTGAAGGTGTTCGACACGACTATGTGTCGAAGGCGCTACCAGGACGACGACGATGCCAGTATGCTTTGTCTCTTCTTCCTATCCATTAGGCTATGTCTCACACCCATTTTAAAAAAAACTTTTTTGCATTTGGCAAGGTAATGGGAGCAGGAGCAGCGAGTACTGCGACAGGTGCTATGTCTATGGTAGCAGCGACTCTGCCTATAGCAAAAGTAGCAGCGACTCTGGCTACAACAAAAGTAGCAGCAACGATGGCCTCGCTATAGTGATCCCACAACTGGGCGACAGGGCCATGCGAATTCTGGTAGAGGAGTACATCCCACAGCCTGGCCTGGGGCTTCGCCGCTCTAAGCGCATTAGGATGATGAAGGAGAAGGTGAAGAAGCAGGAGTGAAGATCTTAAGAATCTGATGGAGCTTTAATCTTTATAGTGTAAACCTTTTAAGTACGATAGTGTTGAACTGCTACTGCACTTTTAAGTATGATGGTGGTGTGCGTGATGAAATTTTGTGCATGCTCATGGATGCGCATTGATGAAAGATAAAATTATTTCTTTTTGTGCTTGCTCATGGATGCTCCTTGGTTGGTGTATATAACAACCTAAATTAACCCCTAAACTAGCCCCTTTAAAAAAACTCAGCTTCAGCCAGGTGCTGACGCGTGGATGCCTTTTGGTCCTGGTTGGTGTCACCAACCGGGACTAAAGGCCCCCTGCGTGGCCTAGCCGCAGCGGCCACGTGGAGGCCCATCTGTCCCGGTTGGTGTAAGAATCGGGACTAAAGGCCGAGGGCATTAGTAACGACCTTTTAGTCCCGGTTCCAAAACCGGGACAGAAGGCCCTTACGAACCGGGACAAAAGGCCCTTTTTCTACTAGTGAATACTTGTGTTAAGGTTTGTGATTCCCATAGCATGCACGTATGGTGAACCGTTATGTGACGAAGTCGGTGCATGATTTATTTATTGAATTTCATCCTTTGTGTGGAAGTCAGGATCACACGATGGTTAACTCCTACCAACCCTTCCCTTAGGAGCATGCGTGTAGTACCTTGTTTCGATGACTACTAGACTTTTGCAATAAGTATGTGAGTTCTTTATGACTAATGTTGAGTCCATGGATTATACGCACTCTCACCCTTCCACCACTGCTAGACTCTCTAGTACCGCGCAACTTTTGCCGATGCATTACACCCACCATATACCCTTCCTCAAAACAGCCACCATACCTACCTATTATGGCATTTCCATAGCCATTCCGAGATATATTGCCACGCAACTTCTGTCATTACGTTTATTATGACATGCACCATCATTGTCATATTGCTTTGCATGATCGTAAGATAGCTAGCATGATGTTTTCATGGCTTGTCCATTTTTTGATGTCATTGCTACGCTAGATCATTGCACATCCCGGTACACCGCCGGAGGCATTCATATAGAGTCATATTTTGTTCTAATAATCGAGTCGTAAGTAAATAATAGTGTGATGATCATCATTATTAGAACATTGTCCCATGTGAGGAAAGGAAGGAAGCTATGATTCCCTCACAAGTTGGGATGAGACTCCGGACTATAAAAATAAAATAAAAGAGGCCAAAGAGCCCACAAAAAAAATGAAAATGAAAAAAGAGGCCAAAGATCCCAAAAAGAAATGAGAGAAAAAGAGAAAAGGGACAATGCTACTATCCTTTACCACACTTGTGCTTCAAAGTAGCACCATAATCTTCATGATAGAGAGTCTCCTATGTTGCCACTTTCATATACTAGTGGGAAGTTTTCATTATAGATCTTGGCTTGTATATTCCAATGATGGGCTTCCTCAAATTGCCGTAGGTCTTCGGGAGCAAGCGAGTTGGATGCACACCCACTAGTTTGTTTTTGAGCTTTCATACACTTTTAGCTCTTGTGCATCTGTTGCATGGCAATCCCTACTCACTCACATTGATATCTATTAACGGGCATCTCCATAGCCCGTTGATATGCCTAGTTTATATGAGACTATCTCCTCCTTTTTGTCTTCTCCACGACCACCATATTCTATTCCACCTATAGTGTTATGTCCATGGCTCACGCTCATGTATTGCGTGAAATTTGAAAAAGTTTGAGAACACTAAAGTTTGAAACAATTGCTTGGCTAAAACCGGGGTTGCGCATGATTTAAATACGTTGTGTGGGGAAGATGGAGCATAGCCAGACTATATGATTTTGTAGGGATAACTTTCTTTGGCCACGATATTTTGAGAAGACATGATTGCTTTGTTAGTGTGCTTGAAATATTATTGTCTTTATGTCAAATGATAGACTATTGCTTCGAAGAACTCGTGTTTTAGTATTCATGCCATGATTAGATTATATGATCAAGATTATGCTAGGTAGCATTCCACATCAAAATTATCTTTTTTATCATTTACCTACTCGAGGACGAGCAGGAATTAAGCTTGGGAATGTTGATACGTCTCCATCGTATCTGTAATCTTTGATTGTTTCATGCCAATATTCTACAACTTTCATATACTTTTGGCAACTTTTTATACTATTTTTGGGACTAACATATTGATCCAGTGCCGAGTGCCAGTTCCTGTTTGTTGCATGTTTTTTGTTTCGTAGATTATCGATACCAAACGAAGTCCAAACGCAATAAAAAAATCTACGGGGATTTTTTTGGAATATTTATGATTTTTCGGAAGAAGAATCAATGCGAAACGATGCCCGATGGGGTCACAAGCCCCCTTGCCGTGGCTTGGGGGTGGGGCCGCGCCTGGCATGCTTGTGACTAATCCCTAAGGCGGTTGGTGCCATTCTTTCGCCGCAAGAAAGATAATATCCGGAATAAAATTGTTTTAAAATTTCACCCCAATCGGTGTTACGGACCTCCTGGAATTTATGAAATGGTGAAAGGCCAGAATCTGGGAGCGCATAAACAGAAGGACATAGAGAGAGAGATCCAATCTCGGAGGGGCTCTTGCCCCTCCGCCGGCATGGAGAGGATGGACCAGAGGGGAAACCCTTCTCCCATCTAGGGAGGAGGTCAAGGAAGAAGAAGAAGAAGGGGGGCTCTCTCCCCCTCTCTCCCGGCGGCGTCGCAACGCTGCCTAGGACATCATCATGTGACGGCGATCTACACCAACACCTCCGTCATCTTCACCAACACCCCCATCACCTTGCCCCATCTATATTCAGCGGTCCACTCTCCCGCAATCCGTTGTAGTCTCTACTTGAACATGGTGCTTTATGCTTCATATTATTATCCAATGATGTGTTGCCATCCTATGATGTCTGAGTAGATTTTCGTTGTCCTATCGGTGATTGATGAATTGCTATGATTGGTATAATTTTCTTGTGGTTATCTTGCTGTCCTTTGGTGCCCATCATATGAGCGCACGCGTGGATCACACCATCATATGACAGAAGCTTCAGCCTAGCATAGAAATTGATGCATACGGGATTGAAGGGGAACAATATATCTTATTGCTATGGTTGGGTTCTACCTTAAGGAACGTTAGTAGTTCGGATGGTTGCTAATAGTTCCAATCATAAGTGCATAGAATTCCAAGTAAGGGATGACATGCTAGCAGTGGCCTCTCCCACATAAAACTTGCTATTGGTCTAGTAACATCGTCAATTGCTTAGGGACAATTCCGCAACTCCTACCACCACTTTTCCACACTCGTTAGATTAACGTAATTGTTTCTTCATCGAAACAACCCCTAGTTTTTAGTTACGTGTTCTTTACTTTCTTGCAAGCCAATCCTATCAGTCCTACAGAGTACTTCTAGTTTCATACTTGTTCTAGGTAAAGCGAACATAAAGTGTGCGTAGAGTTGTATCGGTGGTCGATAGAACTTGAGGGAAGATTTGTCCTACCTTTAGCTCCTTGTTGGGTTCGACACTCTTACTAATCGAGAAAGGCTACAATTGATCCCCTATACTTGTGGGTTATCATGACCCTACCCAGTTGTCGGCCGTGCCAGTGTATCTTCTACCCGGCACGAGAAGGATCTACGCCATCTTGGTGTGATCCAATCCGACTGCCTATTTAAACCCTTCCCACTTTTGAGCCGTAGCTCTCCCCACCGAGTAAGCCAAAGCCTTGCAAGAGAACCCAGACCAGTACCCCCAAACCTGCAGCCATGGCCAGTTCCTCCAAGACACCCACTTTCCACAGCCGAACCCTAGCTATAGGTTATGCTGGCTTCCCGCCCATCCTATCTAGTATGCTCTCCCGAGCCATTGGCCTTAGTAAGCCCTAGTGTATTTGGTGTTCCAGTCGGAACCCATCCCCCATCTTTGCCGGTTTTATGCAAAGGTGCACATCAACCCAGGGACAGCGGCAGATGGGAAACCCGCGAATATTCGTGGCCATCCCATGTCCACTCTTGAGTTGGCTGTTCATATAGCCGCGGCAAAAGCTATCACCCGTCTTTGGCTTTAGTTTCCACAAGTGGCGGAGATGCAGGAGCTTCGCTATTGTTCCCCTGCATCGGACACAGGCTGCAATCCCTCTCGCACAGCCAAAGATGCAGACCCAGCAATAGCTTGGCTGATCCAGTTTGTTGCTGCCCAGGGAATATTGCTCTTCGACATTCTCAAAGAGCTCAAGGTCGTGGATCAGGACGCCACGCTGGTTGTTGCGGAAGCATACCATGTGGCCCGTCAAATGGAGCCCCAGTCAACTCAGTCCCTATTGCCAGGCTCAGTGCCACCTTCGCAGCTGGTACTGCCCTCGCAACCTGTGGACCCATATCAATCCAGAGACATCCACCGTAACTCCATTCTGGGAGCTGTCGTGCGACTTCGTCGTCGGGATGTGTTCCATCAAGCCCCCTTTGCAGCTCCAGCAGTTGAGTCCCAGCCTATAGCAGTGCCCGAAGACCTATACAAGCGTTGGCTCATCTTTCGTCCCCAAGAGAGCCCCAACAGGAGTAAGCCCATTTGCAGCTTCGACAGTGAACGAAGCCAGGAGATGCCGCGCGTAGGTGTGCTGCGAAGACTGTTTCTTCGCTTGCACATAGGATTAGGACGATGTTGTTTGGAGTGCGTTGTTAGTAGCCGCCCAGTAGGGTCGTGTGTTGTTGTACTGCTTGCTTGTACCTATGTATTGTTGTAATATTATGTATGCTTGTTCGCCCTGTGTGCTTGGTTTGCCTCCATTGTTAAACAGAAATGTTTAATAGAGCTGGCATTGGATTTCTTAACAAGATTGTGATCGATAGAGCACTTACACCTAATAAACTTGGAATCACCCAGAGTCCCTAATAAAATGCGAGTTGGTGCAGGTGTATGTATGCCAGGAGTACATACACCCACTAACATTAAAACACCTTAGTATAATCGGCTTGTTGTGATTCTTTGCCTGCTTTTTGCCATCATGTGCATTCTGCATCTGCTTGCATATTAGTCTAAATGGATTGCCTACACATCGTGTGAGCAGTGTTGCAATCTCGGAGAGATTCTGAGAGATTTTATCGTAGCCTAGACCGTTACAACCTTTTAGACCAAGACATAGACTGTAGTTCTACCCCTAGTGCGCAGTAGTTGTGGATGTTGTTCAGCCAGGACCTACCAGCAGCATGGTCTCCACACTCATAGAGCTCCGCTGACCGCACTCGCTCCCCAGACCCAGCAGCGCCTCTGTGATCATCTAGTGCGATGTTGACAAGCCGCCCTTGCCGCCCTGCCAGCGCTTATTTTTCCTGCTTGAGACGGCGTAGTTGTCCCTCAGCTATCGCTTTAGCCGCGGCATCGCGACGATCATCGAGGATCATCACGCACAGTAGCACCGAGCCGCCGACCAGCGCCGCCAGTAGACCAGCCAGGAGGATTGTGAGTAGCTCTGACCCCATGCCCTCCATTAGCGCATTGCCTCGTGCTCCGGCAATCAGGAAGAGTAGGAAAAGAGCAGGAAGCGGTGAGATGGATGCGATGTAGAAGAGAGAGAGACTGAGGTTGCTTTTATAGCCCCTGTCCGGCGTACGGTGAGCGAGGTCCAGGAGGCCGCGCGCTGCTCGATCACCGGCATCCAGGAGGCAATCCAAGAGCAGTGCCGACTGGCGTTGGCCCGCGATGGGAGTGCTCTCTTTGTCGGCCTCGTGCGCGCCGCGCACTGCCGGCATAGGAGCTAGAAGTGCGCAGTGCTTAGCCGTACTCCGGGCGGCGCAGGAGCGAAAGAGAGTGAGAGCCGTTGGCTGGAGATAGAAGAAGGAGAAGGCTGCTAGTGGACCCTGGTCCCACTCGTCAGCAAGAGGAGGCCACTGTTCATCAGGGTACCCCAAGCATTTGAGGAAAAAGGAAATTTTGCTTTTTCTAAAAATGATAAGGCTACCCAGTGACCCCCGCATATAGAGTAGACCCCGCGATAGTTGTGTATCGCTCTAGGTGTACCAATTTTGGTACTCTTAACTCAGTTGTTTTCAACCACAGGGTTAAGACAGATCCCCGAAGCGTTCTAGGAGGCGTAGTAGTAATAGTTGTAGTGCTAATCTAACCCTGGGAATCTCGAGGACGAGATTATTCTAAGGGGGGAAGGTTTTTAACACCCCAAAAATCGGGTTATCGATTTTTGTGCTGTTATTCCTTCCTAGCTTTTCTCTCCCGTATTTTTCCTCTGGAATTTGGCAAATGACCAGGTGAACCCAGTCTATCCCCAACCTCTCTGTGCTTTTCATTTGTCCTGGTGCCGGCTTGTCCTTGCTGAGTAAACTCCGAACCCCCTTTTGAAACCCTAGCTCCGAAGTATTGGAATTGGGAATCATGTCTTTCTGTTTTCAAAGGAGCCATCATTTCCCTTGCTCTGTTGATCCTCCAAGTCTTCCGAGAGATCATCATTCCCTCATAGACCCCATATGTGCAAAATTATTGCAAAGTCATATGAAATATTTCCCCTTTGGAATTAATTCCTGCTTCTGCTTGTTTGAGGAATTAAATCCAAGAAAATAGATATCCATCTCCAATGCTCATGAAATCTTGCAGAGATGTTCTTTGTGATCCTATGAAGCTCTCGTAAAATATTGGCCATCATAGAATAAAGTAAAATTTCATTTTCCTATTTTATGCCAATATAGCATTTTGGGGCGTTTCCAAAGAACTACCATTTTGGTAGCTAGGAAAAATCCCAAATAATTTGTGGAGCTTCTCATATCCATATAATCATCATTTCCATCAAAAGATCAAGTTCTCCAATTCAGAAAATTGAGCACAACGCCCCTTTGCAAATTCTGTCCACATCATGTGTTTGCAAAGGAAGTGCTTGATTCCTTATTCCCCTTGAGTTGAAATTTAGCACAGTGGTTCGTCATGTTAAATCTTCCTTGTCCACCAAAATGTTGCCCATTTCATCATTCCATTCTTCCCCAGCAATTTATTTGAGTTTCTGTCCAGAATGAAGCATTGTGAAGGAAGTAACATTTATATTTGTGAAAATGGTATGAATCTTTGCCAGTATCTTCCTATGCCTAAACCATGAGTCTCCTCCAAATTTCAGCCATTTCCATTTAGCCAGTTGACCCCAGCAACAACTTCTTCATTTCTGGTCAGTATGCCAAGTTACAAAGGAAGTGCCCCATAGACTTATTGGATTGAGCTGCATTTTGGCCAGTATAGTGCCCTTAGTGAGTGGTCAACCTCATCCAAGTATCATGCCAAGAGCTGCACTGTGGTGGTGACAACACAGCACATACACCTTGTTGTTGGAGACTGTTTGACTTTGGTGTGGTCACCTCATTGCTCCCGAGTGGTGTGTGTTGTGTCATTTCACCTTATTACAGTATGTAGATAAGCTTTGACAAGGTGTGACAGCTTGAAGGGCAAGGCACGGCCATGGCCACGTGGTGACCATGGGCAGAGCATGCCAAAACAGAGCTGTGTGCGTTCGAGTTGATGTGAGCTTGATCACAGTGGGTTATAGCTTGTCTTGA
The DNA here is from genome assembly GCF_904849725.1 of Hordeum vulgare subsp. vulgare. Lineage (NCBI taxonomy): Eukaryota > Viridiplantae > Streptophyta > Magnoliopsida > Poales > Poaceae > Hordeum > Hordeum vulgare. The sequence goes on along the minus strand of NC_058519.1, from coordinate 459,829,774 downwards.
GGTGTTGGCAAGGCCCCCACTGCTCTCCCGCACGCTCTGGAACCTTCTCCCTCTTGCCCCCTTGCTCCTGGAGGTGCCTGCCATTGGAGCTTCGCCATGGATCTCGAAGCATCTCCGGCGTCGCGAGAACTCCACCCCCGCTTGGCTATAAAAGGTGTCCCCGAGCCCTTGCAGTGGAGGAGCAATCCCCAACCCCCCTCCCTCAAGCCCCGGGAGCCCTATCCCCATAGTCACCGCCGAGTGACGTCGCCATTTCCTCGGTTCCCCGTCGTAGTCAAGCCATGGAGCACCACCAGCACCCCGTGTCGAGCCACTGCCCTCCCGTCGCCACCGCAAGTCTCCTCGTCCCCTCGCCTCATCCCCGGAGCAAAAGTGGCGTCGTCCCAACCCCGGCCACTTCCACCGTCCGCCGCGCCCGAAGCCCCGACCGTCTCCAAGCTCTCCGGCGACTGTGCCACTCCGGGATGGATCCGCCTCACCGCCCTAAGCATAACGGTGGCCGGAGCACCGCATTAGGTCGTCCACAGCACCGTCGGCCGTCACCGGAGACCGCCTCTGCTTCGGCCAGATGCGGGCCAGAGGTAGACGACGGGCAGGAAGGGAAGGAGAGGAGAGGAGAGAGAGAGAGAATGGGGCGGGCCCCATTCGCCAGAGAAAGAGAGAGGAGAGACCCATCGGTCAGAGAGAGGAGAGAGTCAAAGCCCGGGCCCGCGCGCGTAAGTTGAGACGTAAAAGGGTGGAATGCGCTTTCGGTTTACCGAAAACGTATTTCCCCAAAAGCCGCGTTCGGTTTCAGCACCAGGGACCTGTTTGTAGATTTTCTTTTTACAGATTGGTCCCTGGTGCTCTAACGGGCGTATCTTTGCACTGGTAACTCCGATTGAGGTAAAACCAGCGCCCACGCCTTCGTCTCGTCGAGCCCGTTTTGATAGTGTTATTTTCATACGATGTTTGTGCAGTTAAAATGACCATTTTTCCCTTGCCTTTGTTTGAACCTTCCGAGAGGGAAGCCCTCTTCGGCAAAGATTTCCGGTGTGTTATTGCGCTTCTTCCCGGAGTATTCATCGACCCCATGCAAGCCAACCTCTTACTATGAGCGCCGGACCTGCATGATAACATTGATTGCACTTTGTGTGTTTATCTCTATTGCCTGTTAGCCGGCATGGGCATATAACCGCGATGATATTAATAGTAGTGCTTAGTTCTACTTTTCATCCAACATACACCCTGAGACGTTCCTCTTGCATATTTAATGCTTATATCGTAGTACATAGTGAGGTGCTGTGTGTGACGCTGACGAACCCTTGCTCGCATTTCTTTCAATACTGGCACCATGCCTGAGTCTGTGCTGTTTCCGGCCGTCCGGGGTGGATGCCAATTTTATATTTCTTTTGTCAGCAGTTGTCTCGTGTTCTGTGCTGCTTTTCGACCGTCGCGGGCAACGGTTGAATTTCTTTCCATAGCGGTGACCCTATGCTTCGAGATGTGCTTCGACCGTCTTCGGGAACTGCTACTTTCTTCTTATCAACACCATCTCATGCTCTAAGCTGCTTTACAGCCATCTTGAGTCGAGGTTGAGTTATTCCGGTAACGCCCCAGATCTGTGATGTAAAGACCGTTCTGGTGGCTACTGGATTATTTGCTGATTTTATGCGAGGGTTCCGAAGGTCCCACCTACAGTTATAGTCGGTAAAGTAATAGTTTGCTATTTATATAATACTGTTGAGATTACTGTCTATGATTACTTTGTGTTTCATCCGTCAGTTTATGAATATGGTTTAACAGTAGTGGCTAGAGATTATTGGATCATTATGACATTGTACCAACATTGGGCCGTCAAACTACATCGGAAAGTACTCGAGGTTGGTGAGGGAGTCCGGGACTAAGGGGTCCTCGGGCACTTACTCATGTCTACAGGCTGGACTGCTCAGCCGTTCTATCATAGTTAAGTGATACGGAATACAAGATGGACTCTTTCGAAGACTTGGTGTGTAATCCAAGGCCATGTAATAATTGACATATTCCTTCCCTGGTGTAACCAATGTTGTATAACCCTAACGCCGCTAGTATATATATAAACCATCGGGTATTGTTCGTAAGATAGATTAAGCTCATTACAGTTAGGGTTTATACTACAACATTTCATGTCAAAGTAAATGAACTATATACTCTGTGCAATCCAATCTATATGAAAAGAGATGGACGTAGGGTTTTACCTCCATCAAGAGGGACGAAACCTAGGTAAACATCGTCTCCCTTCTCTCTGGCTATCTATCAATCCAAGATCCACATTTTGGATCCCCTACTCGAGATCACCAGGTTTTGACACCAACATTGGTGATTTCATTGAGAGCTCCGCTGAAGGATCATCACAAGGATCAATGGCCCGCTTGGTCACGAGCGAAGACATTAACACCGGGGATATGTTCGTCCCCGACCAACTTTCTGCTTTCGGTAGTATTTTCCTGCGCGTCAAGGCAGTTCGTCGCCAGAATAATAGGTTCCCGTCGAGCCAGTGATTCAAGTTCGACGACTTAGGTTATGTCTTCGATTCCTAAGGTGATGTGATCCTCGTCGAGATGTTGGCTTTGACCGAAGAACACAGAAACTCCCACGCCTTAACTTCGGATTCTTTCCCCAACCTTAAGTCCGGGATAATGTCTACCTTGGATTCGGCCCTGAGCCCAGACCTGACATTCGTGTTTGAAGGCCAAAGGGTAACCTCGCCAGAACACACTCCCCATGTTGATGCACTGGAGGTCAACTCCGCCAGAATTCCAAAGATCAGTCCAGCCAATCACCCACTACCAAGAAGGACACCAATCCGAACCCAAACCACGGATAGTTCGGACGGCTCGGCCCCGACCTGTGATATTTTCGGATCTGAGTCCACGTGCAGGGAACTTTATTACCCACCCACCAGCCACTTCATAGCCAATATCAAAGATCTATCTGATCTATTAAGCTTCTCCTCAGAGGAAGTTGAAGACATTGACACGATTTTCAATACACATGTCCCTCCCGCAACTGGACGCTGGACTGCCACTTCCACGTACATGGTGGACACGCCCAGAGACAATAGCATCATAGGGAAGAGCAATGATGATACACTACTCAAAAACAGTGGAAACAAACCTGTCAGGCACCGTCCCCAACACAAAAATCCTAAAGCTAGTTAGGGCTAGGAAAGTAACGCGAGAATCGGATATAACCCCACCCCTGGTGATACGAAAAATCCCATTGAACCCGTGGAACCCGAAGACAATCCCGATGACCTACCGGAGCACATGGATCTGGACAAGTCAGAGGATCTCGAAGATTTCATAGACATCAACTACCTCCCTCCATTTGAAGAGGAGGAGAGCTTGGGAGACGAGGGTTTCATCATCCCCAAATACCCACTTGATCAAGAAGTATTCAAGCGGAAGCTCATAGCCGCTTCTTGGATCCTCAAGTTAAAATAGAGGCAAATTAAATCCGACCAGGACACCATCAATGAAAGATGGACGAAAGTCCTAGCCGTCGAAGAAGGGTACGACCAGGAACGACGCGGATAAAAAATATACCCACGTCGCCGATTCCCGTCAGAGTTTGAAGACGAGGCCTTGGAACCTGGGCCGCATATATTTGCACAAGATGACCTATCGCACCGCCCCCTCAAGGACGGGAGAGGACAACTAGAGACCCTGGAGACCGACCCGAACACCCGCACATAAGAAGAGAACTGGCTCAGCCCGGAGACCCATCTGACATACGAATCCAGAGGTTACACTTCCTCTAGACGGGACGGGTACGAAGCTCGGCTTAATGAGAACGATGGAGTTCGGGAATAGCAGTGGGGCAGGATTTCATCCGACCTCCACCATTATACAGCTCGGATAAGGGGCACCGCTCACCCAATGTGCTTCACATATGAGGTGATGCAGCATCAGTTCCCCAAAGCGTTTAAAACTGTAAATATAGAGCAATATGATGGGACAACGGACCCGGACGTATTGATTGAGGATTTTCTCCTGCACATTCACATGGCGTGCTCGCACGACCTCCATGCCATCAAGTATCTACTACTAAAGCTCAAAGGGCCAGCAATGCATTGGTTAAAGAGCCTCCCCGAGAACTCCATTGGGAGCTGGGAGGAGCTCGAAGACGCTTTCCAAGTCAACTTTCAAGGCACTTATGTCCGACCGCGTGGGTGTGATGACTTGAGCCACATCATTCGACAGGACGATGAATCATCTCTACAATTTTGAAATCAATTCCTCACTAAGAAGAAGAAACTTGTTGATTGTTCGGACACTGAGGCATTAGCCTCTTTCTGAAATAATATACGAGATGAATAGCTAGCCCGTATGCTCTTATAGGAGAGGCCGAGGACAATGTAGCCCTTACCTCGCTCATGACCCGCTTTTGGACAGACAAGGATACTTGGCTAGCCTGTCATAACGACTCACCTGCAAACCCCGATACTTGTACAGTTCAGGATGGCAATGGAAAGCCACGTGATACGTTTCAAACGTATCTATACTTTTTGATGGTTTCACGCTATTATCTTGTCATCTTTGGATGTTTTGTTTACCTTTTATATCTTTTTTGGGACTAACTTATTAATTCAGTGCCAAGCGCCAGTTCCTGTTTTTTCTGTGTTTTTGACTCATTTCAGATCTGATTTTGGAACGGAGTCCAAACGGAATAAAATCCCCGAAATAAACTTTTCCAGAACGGAAGAAGATCGGGAGGCTTGAGGGCCAAGGCAGTGGGCTCACAGGGATCCCACAAGCCCTGTTGCCATGGCCAGGGGGCCCCGCAGCCCTAGCTCCCCTGATGTAGCTCTTTGGCCTATAAATTCCCTAAAAATCTAGAAAAAATCAGGGCATCCACGAAAACACTTTTCCGCTTCTGCAAGGTTCTGTTTCCACGAGATCTCATGTGGAGACCCTTCCCGGTGCCCTGCCGGAGGTGACTTTGGAGTTGGAGGGCTTCTACATCAACATCATCGCCTCTCCAATGACTCGTGAGTAGTCCACTTCAGACCTACGGGTCCGTAGTTAGTAGCTAGATGGCTTCTTCTCTCTCTTGGATCTTCATAACAAAGTTCTCCATGATCTTCATGGAGATCTATCCGATATAATCCTCTTTGGTGGTGTGTTTGTCGAGATCTGATGAATTGTGGATTTGTGATCAGATTATCTATGAATTATATTCGAGTCTTTGCTGATTTCTTATATGCATGATTTGATATCCTTGTAAGTCTCTCCGAGTCTTTGGTTTTGTTTGGACAACTAGATCTATGATTCTTGCAATGGGAGAAGTGCTTGGTTTTGGGTTCATACCGTGTGGTGAACTTTCCCTGTGACAGAAGGGGCAGCAAGGCACGCATCGTGTTGTTCCCATCAAGGGTAACAAGATGGGCTTTTATCATAGATGTGAGATTGTCCATCTACATCATGTCATCTTGCTTAAGGCGCTACTCTGTTCTTTTGGACTTAATACACTAGATGCATGCTGGATAGCGGTCGACGTGTGGAGTAATAGTAGTAGATGAAGAAAGTATTGGTCTACTTGTTTTGGACGTGATGCCTATAGGTATAATCATTGCCTTAGATAACGTCACGACTTTGCGTGGTTCTATCAATTGCTCGATAGTAATTCGTTCACCCACCGTCTACTTGCTTTCATGAGAGAAGCCACTAGTGAACACTACGGACCCCGGGTCTATTCACAACTATCGTTTCCACTTTCATTTTTACTTTGCTTGTTTACTTTGTTGCTTTCAGCTCTCACTTTGCAAACAATCTATAAGGGATTGGCAACCCCTTCATAGCGTTGGGTGCAAGCTCTTTGTGTTTGTGCAGGTACTTGTGACTTGACGAGATCTTCCACTGGTTCGATACCTTGGTTCTCAAAACTGAGGGAAATACTTACCGCCACTGTGCTACATCACCCTTTCCTCTTCAAGGGAACACCAACTCAAGGCTCCAAGGCTGTGGGGAAATCGTTTGCATATTTGCCAAGGAAGTCCCTAAAGGCGTAGCCGTAGCACGAGGATTCCTGGCACCGTACTAGAGAAGGTCTGTTTTCGCAGTAGTAGAAGGATTTCTGGCGCCGTTGCCGGGGAGGATCAACAAGAATAGTCTCTCTTCAACGTGCTGATTTCTGGCGCAAGGAGGAGAGATCAAGTCATCTATCCAAGTAGTTGTCACAAACTCATCTCTTGCATTTACCTTTTTTGTGAGTTGCCTCTCATTTTCCTCTCCCCCACTTCACATTTGCCTTTTTCTTTGCTTTTTTTGTTTGCCTTTTCGTTCGCCCTTTTCTCTCGCCTGCTTTCTGTTGCTTGTGTTCTATGTGCCTTCAATATGCTTTCATCTTCGCTTGCTGAAAATCTAGTGATATGGATCCTCACCCACTTTCTATTCTCTTTAAGAGATCCAATTGCTAGTGAGTTGAGTGCACTTGACTTTCTCTATGGAGTTTTGCTTGAGATGTGTGAATCTAAAAATTGTGATGAAGAAATTCATGAAGTGATTCACGAGGGTTCCTTGGATGAAAAGCATGATTGCAATGGTTTCACTATAAATTCTATTAGTGACAATCATGCTAAAAATATGCAAAACCCTAAGCTTGGGGATGCTAGTTTTGCTATCTCCACTACTTGTTGCAATAATCATGAGTGGGGCAATGATTTTTCTTATGATCTTGAAAATTTGCAATATGATAATCCCACTATTTTTGAAGAGCATCAACTTTGCATGCATGTGGATTATAAAAAGAATATCCTATGTGATAGTTAAATTGTTGAATTCGAATATGATCCCACATGTAATTATTATGAGAGAGGAAAATATGGTGGTAGAATCTTTCATATCACTAAATCACCTCTCGTTGTGTTGAGATTGCTATTGTCTCTTTCTTCTTCATTGCATATGATAACTATTGGTTGTCTTGACAATCTGTTTTCCTATAAAATGCCTATTCATAGGAAGTATGTTAGACTTATATGTGATTTTCACATGCTCTATGATGCTCTCGTTGTGCTTCAATTCTTGTCTTTTGTGTGAGCATTATTGAATTATCAATGCCTAGCTAAGGGCGTTAAACAATAGTGCTTGTTGGGAGGCAACCCAGCGAATCTATCATTTTTCTCTCTGTTTTGTGTTTTCCACACTTTCATAATTCTGTTATGATTGTGTATTTTATGTTTCTTTTTGCGTTTGTGCCAAGCAAAATCGTTATGATTAGTCTTGGGGATGATCGTTTGGTCATGCTGGAAAAGACAGAAACTTTCTGCTCACGAAAATAATTTCGTTTTTTGTTAAATAAGAGCTTTTGAGTTGATACTTTTTGCTGCTGATTGCTACGCAAATTTTTCAGACTGTCGTAATTTTTCAGAATTTTTCAAGTACCAGAATTATACGAAGTATACAGATTTCTACAGACTGGTCTGCTGTTAACATATTCTGTTTTTGTTGAGTTCGTTGCTTATTTTGATGAAACTATGGATAGTATCGGGGGGTATTAGCCATGGAAGATTGAAAATACAGTAACCCAACATCAACATAAGCAGAATTTAAGTTTGCTACAGTACCTAAGGAAGTGGTGGTTTGCTTTCTTATACTAATGTTATCACGAGTTTCTGTTTAAGTTTCGTGTTGTGAAGTTTTCAAGTTTTGGGTGAAGTACTTATGGAGAAAAAGATAAAGAGTGGCAAGAGCTCAAGCTTGGGGATGCCCAAGGCACCCAAAGTTGATTCAAGGATGCCGTAAAAGACTAAGCTTGGGGATGCCCCGGGAAGGCATCCCCTCTTTCGTCTTCAATCCATCGGTAACGTTACTTGGGGCTATATTTTTATTCACCACATGTTATGTGTTTTGCTTGGAGCGTCCTGTATCGTAGGAGCCTTTTATTTTTTGTTGTGTCACAATCATCCTGGCTGCACACCTAGAGAGAGAGACATGCACTCACCGTGATTTTGTAGAGCTTCACTTATATCCTTTGGTTAGACAATTCATCTCACATGTGCTTCACTTTTATCTTTTGAGCTAGTTGATTTTGCTCTATGTGCTTCACTTATATCTTTTAGAGCACGGCGGTGCGTGTCTTGGTAGTTGATCTATGCTTTGAAAGTAGTCTCAAAAGGGGTAGTTATCCAAAGGGATATGAAAACTTCCACCTTCATGTGCATTGAATAGTTAGAGAAGTTTGATTCATCTCAATTAGTTTTGAGTTGTGGTTGTGGTAATATTGAAGTTATATTATTGAGGTGTTGTGGATCTAGAAATACTTGTGTTGAAGTTAGTGATTCCCGTAGCATGCACGTATGGTGAAACGCTATGTGACGAAGTCTGAGCATGATTGGTCTATTGATTGTCATCCTTTGTGTGGCAGTCGGGATCGCGCGATGGTTTATACCTACCAACCCTTCCCCTAGGAGTATGTGTTGAATGCTTTGTTATGATTACTACTAAAACTTTTGCAACAAGTATATGAGTTGTTCATGACTAATGTTGAGTCCATGGTTTAGATGCACTTTCACCTTCCACCATCACTATCTTCTTTAGTGCCGTGCAACTTTCGCCGGTGCACAAAACCACCCATATAGCCTCCCTCAAAACAGCCACCATACCTGCCTACTATGGCTTTTTCAAAGCTATTCCGAGATATATTGCCATACGATTACCACCATGACATGTGCCACCACTTCTACATTGCCATTTCATGATCGTAAGATAGCTAGCATGATGTTTCCATTGATGTCTATGCCATGCTAGATCATTGTCACGGTACACTATTGAAGGCATTCCATATAGAGTCATCATTGCTCTAAGTTTTGAGTTGTAAGTGTGATAATCATCATTGATGGAGCATTGTCCCATGTGAGGAAATAAAAGAGGCCAACGAAGCCCATTTTACAAAAAAGGCCAAAGATGACCACCAAAAAAAAAGAGGCCAAAGAGCCCACCAAAAAAATGAGAGAAAAAGAGAGAAGGGACAATGCTACTATCTCCTTTCCACACTTGTGCTTCATGTTAAGCACCATGATCTTCATGATTGAGAGTCTCTCGTTTTGTCACCACCATATAGCTAGTGGGAAATTTTCATTATATAACTTGGCTTGTATATTCCAATGATAGGCTTCCTCAAATTTGCCTTAGGTCTTCGTGAGCAAGCAAGTTGGATGCACACCCACTAGTTTTCTTTAAGAGCGTTCACCTACTCTTAGCTCTAGTACATAATTTGTATGGAAATCCCTACTCATTCACGTTGATATCTATTGATGAGCATCTCCATAGCTCATTGATATGCCTAGTCAATGTGACAATCTTTTCCTTGTTTGCCTTGCAACCTCCACCATGGCTCACGCTCATGTATTGCATAAGAGTTGAAAAAGTTTGAGAAAGTAAAGTTGTGAAAACAATTACTTGGCCAATACCGGGGTTGTGCATGATTTAAATTCGTTGTGCAATGATGATAGAGCATAGCCAGACTATATGATTTTGTAGGGATAACTTACTTTTGGCCTTGTTATTTTGAAACTTCATGATTACCTTGCTACTTTGCTTGAATTATTATTGTCTCCACGTCAATAGCAAACTATTGTTTTGAATCTAATGGATCTGAACATTCACGTCACATAAGAGGAGTTACAAAGGACATCTATGCTAGGTAGCATGAAAGCATCAAAAATTCATTCTTTATCACTTCCCTACACGAGGACGAGAAGGAGTTAAGCATGGGGATGCTTGTTACATCTCAAACGTATCTATAATTTTTGATGGTTTCACGCTGTTATCTTGTCAACATTGGATGTTTTGTTTACCTTTTATATCTTTCTTGGCACTAACTTATTAATTCAGTGTCAAGCGCCAGTTCGTGTTTTTTCTGTGTTTTTGACTCTTTCCAGATCTGATTTTGGAACGGAATAAAATCCCCAAAATAAATTTTTCCAGAATGGAAGAAGACCGGGAGGCTTGAGGGCCAAGGCAGTGGGCTCACAGGGAGCTCACAAGCCCTGTTGCCGCGGCCAGGGGGGGCCGCAGCAACCAGGCTTGTGGCCTCCCTGGCGCTCCCCTGCCCTAGCTCTTTGGCCTATAAGTTCCCTAAAAATCCAGAAAAAATCAGGGCATCCACGAAAACACTTTTTCACCGCTGCAAGCTTCCGTTTCCGCGAGATCTCATCTGGAGACCCTTCCCGGTGCCCTACCGGAGGGGGCTTTGGAGTTGGAGGGCTTCTACATCAACATCATCGCCTCTCCAATGACCCGTGAGTAGTCCACTTCAGACCTACGGGTCCGTAGTTAGTAGCTAGATGGCTTCTTCTCTCTCTTGGATCTTCAATGCAAAGTTCTCCATGATCTTCATGGAGATCTATCCGATGTAATCCTCTTTGGCGGTGTGTTTGTCGAGATCCGATGAATTGTGGATTTGTGATCAGATTATCTATGAATTATATTTGAGTCTTTGCTGATTTGTTATATGCACGATTTGATATCCTTGTAAGTCTCTCCGAGTCTTGGGTTTTGTTTGGCAAACTAGATCTATGATTCGTGCAATCGGAGAAGTGCTAGGTTTTGGGTTCATACCGTGTGGAGACCATTCCCAGTGACAGAAGGGGCAGCAAGGCACGCATTGTGTTGTTGCCATCAAGGGTAACTAGATGGGCTTTTATCGTAGATATGAGATTGTCCATCTACATCATGTCATCTTGCTTACGGCGTTACTCTGTTCTTTTGGACTTAATACACTAGGTGCATGCTGGATAGCGGTCGACATGTGGAGTAATAGTGGTAGATGCAGAAAGTATCGGTCTACTTGTTTTGGACGTGATTCCTATAGATATAATCATTGCCTTAGATAACGTCAGGACTTTGCGCGGTTCTATCAATTGCTCGACAGTAATTCGTTCACCCACCGTCTACTTGCTTTCATGAGAGAAGCCACTAGTGAACACTACGGCCGCCGGGTCTATTCACAACTATCGTTTCCACTTTCACTTTTACTTTGCTTGCTTACTTTGTTGCTTTCAGCTCTCACTTTGCAAACAATCTATAAGGGATTGATAACCCCTTCATAGCGTTGGGTGCAAGCTCTTTGTGTTTGTGCAGGTACTTGTGACTTGACGAGATCTTCCACTGGTTCGATACCTATGTTCTCAAAACTGAGGGAAATACTTACCGCCGCTGTGCTACATCACCCTTTCCTCTTCAAGGGAACACCAACGCAAGGCTCCAAGGCCGCGGGGAAATCCTTTGCATATTTGCCAAGGAAGTCCCTAAAGTCGTAGCTGTAGCAGCAGGATTCCTGACGCCGTACCAGGGAAGGACTGTTGTCGCAGTAGCACCACGGCGCAACAAGAACAAGCATCAACACAACGGTGGTCAAGTCGATGAGACAGCAGTTAATGGTGGATTCAGCAACTCAAGGACTAGACCAAGGAAGAAATCCTCTTAAGGAAATAGGGATGGCTCGACAACGCTAGACAAAATACTTGTCAGGTCCTTCCAGATCCACGACACCCAAAACAAGCCCGCCACTCACACCAACCATAACTGCTGGGTGATCAAACATGCAAGCAAGAACATAGTCGAGTACTAGAGGAAGATCCCCCGCAGTGAGGACAATAAGGAACCTCGTTGACCAAACAACATTGGCCAAAAAAAGTTTCCCATTGTAGATAAAACCATGAACATGATCTATGTCATGCACATACCAAAAAAGGAGAGGAAGTGGGCACTTTGGGACGTATATGCCATAGAGCTAGTGGCCCCAAAGTACAACCCATGGTCCACATGTCCAATCACTTACAACTGCATCGATCACCCAACCAATATTCGACATGGGGGTTCAACAACCTGGGTGTTCGACCCCATCATTGATGGGTATCATCTCACTCGAGTCCTCATGGATGGAGGTAGCAGCCTCGATCTAATTTCTGGGGACACATCGAGAAAAATGGGTATTGATCCGTCAGGAATCAAATGCAGGAACACTACCTTCAAGGGTATAATTCCTGGTGTCGAGGCCCGCTACTCGGGCACCATAACTGTGGAAGTGGTGTTCGGTTCACCCGACAACTTTCTTAGCGAAGACTTGATCTTCGACATTGTTCCCTTCCGCAGCAAGTACCATGCACTCCTTGGCCTAACAATGTTTGCTCGCTTTAATGACATTCCCCATTATGCATACCTCAAATTGAAGATGCCCGGACCTAAGGGTGTCATTACCGTCAATGGTAACACTGGGCGATCCCTTCAAACAAAGGAACACATCGCGCCTTTGACTGCTAAAATACATGCTAGAGGCACGACTCTAAAGTCAAAGATAACTGTTAAAGAGAACAAACGAGCTTGCGGTCCACCGCAGTCCTCGGCCACCTCACATGATCAAACTAAATAGGGATACACTCCCCATACGAGGACCATGTCACCATTAAAATACGTGCCTTGAAGGCACAATTTTGCGCTTCAGATACCATGGGAAGCTCTCCGGACCAATTAGATGAGACCTTGTGTTCGGCTAAACCGAACTACTGTTATGAACGTCCTCAGACACGTGCACGTACAATAAAAGGATCAACTTTGCGTCAATCATCGACGGCTTCTCAAGACCACCTTTTGTTCAAAGGACCGCTCACTGATATTCCCCCCTTTCAAGGAGTACTTCCCGAAGAGTGAAGGTGCAGATGTGCAGCAGGGCACCATAAGGGACATGAAGCCAGCTATAAAAAACAGTTTAAACCATTACCCTACAAATTTTTTTTTGTATAAACAATTGCTTGATGAATTAGTATTGTATGAATACAAGTTAATCAGAAATAAGGAAAACTCTTTCCGGTTCATGAGCTTTGCTACACCTTTTTACCGCCTTCCATTTCCGAACTAATTCTCAAACACTAACACAATCCTGTTTGTATGCACATGCTAAGTTGAGGCTGGCCAAATCAACGGGGGGCTTTGTTGTCATGGCCGCCTTGAGAATCATTCTCCTACTGTTCAGCATCATATGTGTGCAGAGTCTTGGATTTGCGTCATGTGCATTGGTTCCAAATTATGTCATGGGTCAATAGTTGGGGTGCCCCGCTCCTATGCTTACCCCTTTATGTTCCGCTCCCTCGGCTAAAAGGGTAAAGGACAAACCTCTACGATTGTACTTCGAGCTAGCTTGGTTAAGTACCTCAGCGGAGAAAGCCAAAGACTAACTGTCATAATAAGCCAGAACTGATACTTGTGATCTGCGTTGGGTTTTCTGTGAAGAGGAATGGGTTATCCCGGCACAATGTGGGTAAGTATTTCCCTCAGTTATGAAACCAAGGTATATCAAACTAATAGGAATATCAACCACAGCCTTCTTAAGCGGCTGCACTCAAAAGAACAAGCAACTTGCCCCAGGGTTGTCAATCCCCTTGTACTTGTTATTTCCAAGCGAGTGAGGTGTGTAGATAATTGTAGATAGCAAGATAAAATAAAAACAAGAAAATGGAAGCAAGGTATTGGAGGTTTTATAAATATGTTGTGAATAGACCCGGGAGCCATAGTTTTTCCTAATGGCATCTCTCATGAAAATAGCATATGTTTGATAAAAAAATTACAATTGGGGAATTGACAGAAAAGCATATAGTTATGCGATATTCACAGAAGTGATCATGTGTATATAGGAATCACGTCCGTAAAAAATAGACTCTGGCTGCACCTATCACCATTACTCCACTCCCTGACTACTATACAACATGCATCTAGAGTATTTAGTAAAACAGAGTAATGCATGCTGAACAAGGACATGATGTAGACAAAGTAAACTCAAGCAATATGAATAAATCCCATCCTTTTATCCTTAGTAGAAGCAATACAAAGATGCATCTTGTCCCCTTCTGTCACTGGGATATAGAAATTCGCCAGGTGGAGCCGACTACAACACACCTACCTCACTGAAGAAATATCAATCTAGTTCGCCAAACTATTTCAATAGATCAGAAAGACTTATGAAGCTATCATAATCATGCACATAAGAACCATATAAGTATTCAGAGAAGACTCAAATATTTATCATGAATAATTTGAAAATATACCCACAATTCTTGGATCCCAACAAACACTACACAAAAGGAATTACATCATGTGGATCAAACAGAAGATGCGATGATCATTGTATCGAAGATCAAGAGAGAGAGAGAGAGCGCGATTGCCATCTAGGTAATGGCTATGGAGCCGTAGGTCTGCGAGGAACTACTCACACAATATCATGAGGGAAACAAGGTTGATGACGATGCCCAGCGTGATTGATCCCGCATCCGGCAGGGTGCCCGAATAGAGCTCCAGATGGCCTCTCGTCCAAATAGAGACTAGCGGCGATGTAAAAAGTGTTTTGGGGTTGCTTCTAGGTTTTTAGGGTATGTGAAAATTTATAAATCCGTAGAGCAGAGTCAGGAGGGCCTCAAAGGGCCCACAAGGCAACAGGCCCCTCACGCTACGCGGGTTGGCTTTTGGGGCCCTCATTAATTTGGCCCACAGCCTTCCTCTGATGCTTGTTGGTCTTCTTTTGGTCCAGAAAAATCTCCAAAAAGTTTTAGATCAATTGGACTTTATGTGGTATGGAAAACCTGAAAAGTGAAAAACATTAACTCGCATTGCACACTAGGTCAATAGTTAGTGCTCAAAAATAATATAAATTGGTAAATAAATACCCCAAAAGTATTCTAGAGTGATAATATATCAGCATGGAACAATAAAATGTTCTAGATACGTTCGAGATGTAGCAAGAACTAGTTTGTGATGTGAAGACAAATATTAAATTTAAGAGCTGCTAGGGGTTCACCACGTTATGCGAAAAGGTTTGAAGTCATACAAACCAAGTGATAATGGGTTTTACATTGCGGTATAGCCGAACATCATGATTTACAAGGGCCTCTAGTTGCCCCCGTAATACGTCTCCAATGTATCTATAATTTTTGATAGTTCCATGGTGTTATATTACCATTCTTGGATGTTTTACAATCATTTTAGTCATTTTATATCCTTTTTTGGTACTAACCTATTGACATAGTGCCCAGTGCAGTTGCTGTTTTCTGCATGTTTTCTACGTCGCAGGAAAACAATACCAAACGGAGACCAAACGTAGCAAAACTTTTTGTCGATTTTTTGGGCCAGAAGACATCCAATGGGCCAGGAATGCACGTGAGGGGAGCTTCGATGGGAGCACAATCCACTAGGGCGCGCCTGGGGGCCCAGGCGTGCCCCGGTGGGTTGTGCCCTCCTCGTTGGCCTCATGCACTGCCTCTTTCCTCTATAAATACCCATCCAGAAACCCTAAGGAGGAGGACGAAAATCCATTCCAGCCGCCACAGAGTCCACAAACACCAGATCCAATCTAGACACCATCACGGAGGGGTTCATCATGTCCATTGGTGCCGCTCCGATGATGTGTGAGTAGTTCTTTCTAGACCTACGGGTCCATAGTTAGTATCTAGATGGCTTCCTCTCTCTCTGGATTAACAATACAACGGTGTCTTGTACATCAATATGATGAAGTCTTTTTGCGGTGTGTTTGTTGGGATCCGATGAACTTTGAGTTTATGATCAGATCTATCTTTTTATCCATGAAAGTTATTTGAGTCTTCTTTGATCTCTTCTATGCATGATTGATTATAGCCTCGTATCTCTATCCTTTATTTGGGTTTTGTTTGGCCAACTTGATCTATTTATCTTGCAATGGGAAGAGGTGCTTTGTGATGGGTTCGATCTTACCATGCGTGATCCAAGTGACAGAAAGGGAAACAACACGTATATATCGTTGCTATTAAGGATAACAAGATGGGGTCTATTTCTACATAAATAGATCTTGTCTACATCATGTCATTGTTCTTATTGTATTACTCCATTTTCCATGAACTTAATACACTAGATGCATGCTGGATAGCGGTCGATGTGTGGAGTAATAGTAGTAGATGCAGGCAAGAGTCAGTCTACTAATCTTGGACGTGATGCCTATGTAATCATCATTGCCTCGATATCGTCATGATTATTTGAAGTTCTATCAATTGCCCAACAGTAATTGTTTTCCCACCGTTTGCTATTCTTCTCGAGAGTAGCCACTAGTGAAACCTACGGCCCCTGGTGTCTTTTCATCATATTTGACTGTGAGTTCTATTTTCCTTTGCTTTTATTTTCAGATCTATTAAACAAAAAATACAAAAATACCTTGCTGAAATTTATTTGTTTCGCGATCTATTTATCCTATCTACCACTTTTACCTCACGTTATCCGCCTATCTTGAGGCGCCGTACCCGAAAGGGATTGACAACCCCTTTAACACGTCGGGTTCCGAGTATTTGTTATTTTTGTGCAGGTGTTGTTTACGTTGTGTGATGAGGTTCTCCTACTGGTTCGATAACCTTGGTCTCATCACTGAGGGAAATAACTACCATCGCTATACTGCATCATCCCTTCCTCTTTGGGGATATACCGACGTAGTTCTAGCATACATCAAAAGGAATTTCTGGCGCTGTTGCCGAGGAGGATCTTCTACATCAACCAGGTTCCTAATCACAAATCTCATCTCCTCGCAATTTACATTATTTTCCATTTACCTCTCTTTTTCCTCTCCTCCACTTCACAAAAAATGTCGTTTTATTCGCTCTTTTTCTTGTTCTCCGTTTTCTCGTCAAATATATTTTTGCGTGCTATCTTGTTTGTCTAGTCATGATGCCTCAAAGAAAATATTATGATGTTCCTTACCCAAATATTTTCTTGAAATTTAGAAAAGCACTAAGGAATATATGACTACACAATTTGAGCATAATAAGTATTTTACTGAAGAACTTAAGGAGCACTCCGTTGTGTTGAGGCTATAACGAAACAACTTGGTGATATTAGTAGAGAAGTTTGCAATCTCCAACCTAAGTATGCTTTTGCTGAAAGTTTTTTGGGAAAAATATCCGATGCACAAGCTACCTTAATGAATCAAATGGCTGCCAAACCAATCTCATTAGAAAATAAAAATGAAAATCTTTTACTAAACAAAATAAATCTTTTACTAAACATATTGTTGATGATATGATGAAAGCTTTTTAAGAAAAATTGGAATTAGAAGTTCGAATTCCTAGAAAATTGCATGATGAGTGGGAACCTACTATCAATGTCAAGATTAGAAACTATGATTGTTTTGCTTTAAGTGACTTGGGTGCGAGTGTTTCTACAATTCCGAAATCTTTATGTGATGTGCTTGGTCTTACCAATATTGAAGAATGCTCTTTAAGTTTGCACTTG
Organism: Hordeum vulgare subsp. vulgare; assembly: GCF_904849725.1. Classification (NCBI taxonomy): domain Eukaryota; kingdom Viridiplantae; phylum Streptophyta; class Magnoliopsida; order Poales; family Poaceae; genus Hordeum; species Hordeum vulgare. The sequence goes on along the minus strand of NC_058519.1, from coordinate 459,812,516 downwards.
GCGAATTCTACTATTAAAAAGCCTATGGGAAGAATTATGTGGGGACCCCGACTCGCAAGTCGAGTTCGCCGTGCCCAGTGACCCCAAGGATCAATGTTCACTGAACACAGATACTGAATAATAGAGTCTTACATCCAAGTACCAAATTATTACATCAAATGACCAGAAGGTCGAGTTCAAGAGCAAGGCCTAAAGGCAAATAAAGGGATACATCGAGTAGCGGAAACTCGTAAGGGCTAAGCGGTGCCCATGCCATCAAGCCTACACCAACAGACATTCTGACTCAGAAGCGTCCTAGATCGCAGGTCCGTCTCCGACGGCGTACTCATCGCCAAACTCCGGTCCTTCCATGTCTGGTCAATAAGATAACCAGTGGCAAGCCAATGAGTACTTTTAATGTACTCGCAAACAACCCATGACATAAATGGTAATGAATAACAGTGACAGTTATCTTGGGTGGAATGCGATGAGGTGGTATGATCATGTATATGCATCAGGTTAAAGAGTTGCTTGTCGATATCAGGTTAAAGATATTGACATATCCGTACAGGGTTGAACGCACCGGGTTCACCCTAAATGCCAAGTCATCGGACTTGTCATAATCTCAAGGTATTAATGGGGCTAAACCATCCGGGTTTACCCTATATGTCAAGTCACCGAACTTGATCATATTATTGTGATTATCATGATTATAATACCACCTTTTTAACACCACACACACACACTTGGTTTATGCGGAAACTCAGGACGTAGTTTAAGCAGCACCACCCAACTGTCCTTGACCGTGGACATGACTATTCGAATAGTTTACACTCTGCAGAGGTAGTACGCTGGACCCACGAGAAACGGGAAACTTCCGTGTCATCCACGACTCGCGGTATATCACATATACCCGAGGTAAGTACCCGATCATCATCTTTCCCCTGACGATACTAGACAAAGAGATCCACTCGATAGGTACCCAGCCCACATGTTGTAGGTCTTACGAGCACCGACTCTGGACTGTATCAACCATGCAGGGACCAACGGTGTGCCTGGAACTCATAATAGTGGAATAGTCGTCCTATCTGGCACGACCCCATCACGAGAGTGAGACCGATCACTCCCGCCACTACTAATGTGGCTCTTTGCTAGTACCGACCAGAGTAATCAACAAAGCCCCGTCCCATAAAGGGGTATCGTGGTCGTACTGGGTAAGGTTGGGACGGTCGACACATCATAAATCTAATCCATTTCCGAAACCATACTCGCACCAAAATCACCGGTGCATCACTTCACCAAAAGTGATCACCAACTCATCATCACCTTCGGGCATTAGTGGCACCCGACGGGGTTTTCATAAACTCTTTATGTAACTCATCATCATGCTCATGATAAAATGCTCTATTATTACTTGCCAACATGATAATATCATGACCCTCACGGGGTCGGGTCAAGCTCAATGCAGTGATTATATTCTACTAGTCAACATGACAGTAGCATGATCCTCGTGGATGGTAGGATCAAGCTCATCATATTGGTGCTCCGAGCAGCCATGTGAATATCACTACTATAATGCAAGGGCTTCGAAGAAGCATTCGGTACCATCACATCAATGATGAACCGGCACTGTGATCACATGCAACGGAAAAGGTACTTGCTATTCTAGCATGCATCATTTCATATGCTCAAGTCATGGTCAAAGGGCATGCTTGCCTTGGTCAGCTAGGTATCCGGGGTCTTCGAGGTCTTCCGCTCCGGATCCTCAGTCACTCGGTAACTCTACCGTCGAGAAAGGAATAAATAAATACTAGCTTTTACTAAAACAGTTCACAAAGTGCTTTTAAAAATGTTGCAAGGCTTGAATAAATTCAGGTTATTATTTTGAAAAATGTTCCCTACTGTTTTATTAGCTAAGCATATTTATTTAAAAGAAAACTGAAGCAAACAAGTGCTTTTTAATATCATTTTATTATACCAAAATATTTTCTGTTATTGATAAATGTCAACTATTACAGAATCAAATACTACTCATTTTTAGAAAAGTACTGGTGGAAGAATTATATTTTTCTACTGGCTAAATCTTTTTATAAAAATCATTTAGTTTGCTGGATTAAAACAAAAGAAAAAGGCCAGGGAAACAGATCCAGCCGGCCCAGCCAGCAGGCCTGGCCACCAGGCGTGCGCGGGCCAGGTCCAAACCTGACCTGCGGGACCCTGGGGTCAGCGTCAGTGGCTGCGCGCGCTGGCTGCCCCAGGACACCGACAGGTGGGCTCCACCTGTCGGGTCCTTCTCCTACCTCTAGCCAGAGAGGTGGAGATGGACGCCGGCGAGGTTGCCGTTGTCCTCAGGCCTAGGTAGGAATAGGAACGGGTTCCTCGTGCCTCCGCCTACCTGCTCGTGGTCGGGACGTCACCGGAGGTGGCCTGGGTCGCCGGCGACGAGGTGCTCGTGGCGGAAGGGTTTCGGGTTCGCGTTGAACTAAGGGCTAGAGGTATGGATTTGTTCGGGAGAGTTAGGGGAAACGTTCCTGGTGTCGAGGGGAGTGCAATGAGAGGTCGGGCAGAGCAGGAGCCGACGTGTAGCCGGAGATCGACCGGAGCTCCCAGACGGAGGGGCCTCGGTCGATCTCGAGCACCAGGGCTCTGTTAGCTCGATTGGGCGGCTAGGGAGTGTCTACTGGTTGTGCTAAAGCTGCTTGGAGGGTGCTGGAGTGCCGGGGGGGTCTATTTATAGGCCAACGACGGTGACCCGACTCGGGCACGCCGGTGACTCACCGTGGCACGCGTGCAAGCACAGTGAGGCGCTGGCCGCGAAACCACGGGTTCGGGACGTGGTTTAGGACCTCCTGATGCAACGGTCGCAGAGGGAAAGTGAGTGGGGACGAGCTGCAGCGACCGTGCATGCTCGGCCGCGTCGGGCGCGCACGGGCACGCATCGCCTGAGCTCTTGCGTGAGGGGGGAGAGGGTCCCTGGGGTAGCTTTGCACTGAGGGGCTGTCGGGGGAGTGCTTGGACACAATTGGGGATGCTGGGACCGGCCGGAGCGTCGGCCCCTTGCGGGTGGCTCTCTGCAGCGTGCCCAGAGCGCAGCTTTGGCATGCCACGGCATGCTGGCTCGCTCTGGGGCACTTGGGACATGTCCTCCATGTCCTGAGTGTTGCTGGGAGTGTACCTAGCCGTTGTGGTTTAGTGGGAGCTCGAGCTGGTCAAGGGAGCAAGGAACACTAGTGTTGTCAGTACTGTCCTGTAGCTCAAATTGGAGTTCTTGTCACTTGTGCTTGGAATTGGGGAGGGGCTGGTTGACTGGGTGCTCAGGGTGTTCTGGTGCTCTAACCCACCAAGTTTAGGGCCTTGACATTGGGTAAAACAGTGGCTAGGAAGGTTTTTACCTTCCTGTCAGTAGGTGTTCGACAGTGACTTGGGGTGCTTCCACTCCATCACTGTAAATGAAACTTAACAGGTTTGGTCTTGGGGTAAAAACATGGGGTTCCACCAAATATGAGCTCCATTGAACAAGTTTGGCTTTGCAAACTTGAAAATGTCTCAAGGTGACCAGTACTGTCCCTTACAAAGGAAGTGTGGTCAAACAGAGTCTCACAAATCCCATTTTTGGTGTGGAGTCCTCATTTGGGGTGTTAAACACCTGTGGAAAGTTTCAGCTCCATTGGAGAAACTTTGCAATGTAGAGTTGTTCCAACTCTACTCTGGACAGAGAGGGTTTTGGGCTCTCTAAGTGCACTTACCCACCTTGGATCAAGGTGAGATTTTAGGTGAGCATCTAATATGGTTTGGGAGGGCTCCTGTAATTTTATGGGAATTTACTGAGATACTTTCCTTTGGAAACATCTCAAAAAGCTAGAACAGACAGAAATGGTTTTTAGGGTTTTACTCAAATAATATTAATATAAAATAGGGTTGAAAATCTTATGTGTGGAAAATATATGTCCTTCTAAGCTTCCATGAATTTACTCAGAATTTCCTAAGGCAGGAAAGTAATTTTCCTTGTGGAAATATCATTACTGGCCTTAGAAATAGACATAGATATAAAATAGAAAAATAATATTTTAAATCATTAAATAGTGTTTTTAATGAATGAAAATGATATTAGGATCAGATCACCAACTTTAGTTGGAAGTGCCACTTGGCTTCATGAGCTTGTAGTGTATCCCAACATGATGAAGGTGATCTTGATGTAAAGGAAAAAGGGTTTTTGATGAGAGCAAAATAATAAGTTTTTCATGGGTTGAGGCATCAAACAAGCAAGCACACACTCAAACAAGGGTTGACATTGCACTCACAACATTATTTGGAAAAGTTTTAACAAGCCCTCATTTTTGCAATACAGAAAACTTGGGGTGGAAAACAGGATGTAAAAATTAATGATGTTCTTATTCTTGCAAATAGGAATTATGTGCCCATGGATTTTATTGTTCTTTATATTGATTGCAATCCGTCTTGTCCAATTATACTTGGTAGACCGATTTTACGTACTATTGGTGCCGTGATTGATATGAAAGAAGGAAATATTAAATTTGAGTTTACACCAAGGAAGGGAATGGAACACTTCTCTAGAACAAGAATTAGTCCACCATATGAATCAATCATGAGGGCATCATATGTATCTAGAAGCAAAGATCACAACACTTAGATCCTACGGGTTATGCCTAGCTAGGGGCGTAAAACGATAACACTGGTTGGGAGGCAACCCAACTTGTATATTTTTGCTTTTTGGTTTTCTTGATGTTTTCAATAAAATACACAATTATACCTATGGTTAGATGTGTTTTTGTGGTTTAAATTAGTGTTTGTGCCAAGCAAGGCCTTTGGGATGATTTGGGTGAAAGTTGATTTGATCTTGTTGAAAAACAGAAACTTTTACGCTCATGAAATTATTTTTCATTTTTAACAGAAGAGCGCTTTTGAGTTTGTTCTTCTTCAGGCGATTAATAAAAAAATTATCCACGTCTTGCTAATTTTTTAGAATTTTTGGAGTTAGAGAAGTATTCAAAGTAGTTAGATAGCTACACACTAATCTGTTTTTGACAGTTTGTGTTTTCTCTATGTTGTCTGCTTGTTTTGATGATTCTATGGTTTTCTTTGATGAGTTTTTGCCATATAAAAGTTCTAATACAGTATATATATTGCAAAAAATAAAATATGAATAGGTTTGCAACAATACTTATAGTAGTGGTTTGCTTTCTTATACTAACGGATCTCACGAAGGTATTGTTGAGTTTTGTGTCATTGAAATTTTCAAGTTTTGGGTGATCTTACGATGGATGAAGGAATAAGGATTAGCAAAAGGCTAAGCTTGGGGATGCCCGAGGCACCCTAAGCTAATATTAAAGAAGTAGCAAACAACTAAGGTTGAGGATGCCCCCGAGTGGCATCCCCTCTTTCTTCTAACGAACATCGGTATTTTACATGAAACTATATTTTTATCCGTCACATATTATGAGTTTTGCTTGAAGTGTCTTGTATGATATGAGTCTTTGCTTGTTTTTCTTTGTGTTTTAAGTCTTGAATCCTTGCTGGACACACCTTTTTGAGAGAGCCCAAATTATGCTATGCTTGCTCCTATGCTTCACTTAAATTTTCAGAGCCATGGATTTGCTCTAGTACTTCACTTATATCTTTTTGAGCACGGTGTGCTTTGATATTTTTTAAGAAATGCTCTCATGCTTCACTTAGATTATTTTGAAAGAAAAATATTATGCTCATGTTCTTCACTTAAATTATTTTGAGCTTATCAAAAGAAACATATGAAAATAGCCCCAAAGGGATAGATATCCAAGGAGGATATAATAAAAACTTTCATGAAGATCATTGGACAAAATATACTTGATTCTTAGTAATGGTTTCGAGATATGAAGATATAATATGTGAGCCATGTTGATGAGTAATTGTGCTTTCGTAAGAATATTGATGTTAAGGTTTGTGATTCTCTACGAAAGTCAATAGTTATGCAATGAAATCTATATCATACTTGTGGTGCATTATTCAGTGTTACTTATGCTTAATGCTTGGGTACGAGATTTTTCGCTTCTTGGTTGGTCGCTTCTCAATATTTTTGCTAGACTTCATTTTGCACTAAGTATGATCACTACTTGTGGATCCAAAACCCTTTAAACCACTTTTGCCCTATGAGTCCACTATACCTACCTATATGCGGTATTTCCATGCCATTCTAAGCAAATTTGCATGTGCCATCTCTAATTTTCAAAATAATTTCTCTTTTGTGTGCTCTACCGCTTGCGAGGCGGTGAGGGCAGGCCCATATTTTCCATACTAGATGTGTTATTCTCATGATGAGTGTTTATTCACTTGTCATTGCACGAGAGTACGACAAAGGTATTAGGGATGCCAAGTCTCGAAATGAAAAAAAATGAATTTAGCTTTTGTTGTCAAATAATAAATTCCTTGGAAAGTTTTGGTATGGAGTGCACTCGTGGATATGGAAAAGCCATGGAAAGTGAAAGTAATGGTGGAAAAGGAATAAACATTATTTTCTGTTTGGGAACCGCCTATGATGTATCTACCATGGAAAGTGTTGGGAGGTCTAAGTCGTTTTCGTTGGTGGGAAAAGTTTGCCTCCCAAAATGTTTTTATCTCTCAATTTTTGCTTTGAGCTCTGGCACCTCTGCAAATCCCTACTTCCCTCTGCGAAGGGCCTTTCTTTTACTTATGCTATTTTTATTTTGAATTTGTATTTCCATCTTCTCTGAATAGGCACCAACTAAGGGGCACTATGATCGTATTTGAGCATTCGGAGTAGCTAATATTCGAGTGTGTTTCATGAATGGATCATTGATTGAGCATAATGGGCTAGGAATAACTTGGTTTAGTGTTGATATTTTGAAAGACATGGTTGCTTGTTGGTATGCTTGAGTATTAAAGTCTTCATGTCAAAACTAGACTATTGCTTTGAACCATATAAAAGTCCAAATGTCCATGCTATAAATAAAAGAAATGTGATGAACATGTTAGGCAGCATTCCACATCAAAAATTCTGTTTTTATCATTTACCTACTCGAGGACGAGCACGGATTAAGCTTGGGGATGCTGATACGTCTCCAATGTACCTATAATTTTTGATTGTACCATGCTGTTATATTATCTTTCTTGGATGTTTTACAATCATTTTATAGTCATTTTATATCTTTTTTGGTACTAACCTATTAACATAGTGGCCAGTGTCAGTTGTTGTTTTCTGCATGTTTTTTACATGGCAGGAAATCAATACCAAACGGACTCCAAATGCAGCAAAACTTTTTGTGGATATTTTTTGGGCCAGAAGAAATCCTGTGGGCCAGGAATGCACCTGAGGGGGGCTCTGATGGGAGCACAACCCACCAGGGCGCGCCTGGGGGCCCATGCGCACCCCAGTGGGTTGCGCCCTCCTCGTTGGCCTCTCGCACCGCCTCTTTGCTCTATAAATACCCCCAATATTCCAAAAACCCTAACGAGGGGGCAAAAATCAATTCCATCCGCTGCAGAGTCTAGAAACACCAGATCAAATCTAGACACCGTCACGGAGGGGTTCATCATGTCCATGATGGGGAACGTCGCATGGGAAACAAAAAAAATTCCTACACACACGAAGACCTATCATGGTGATGTCCATCTACGAGAGGGGATTTGATCTATGTACCCTTGTAATTCGCATAGCAGAAGCGTTAATAAACGCGGTTGATGTAGTGGAATGTCCTCACGTCCCTCGATCCGCCCCGCGAACCGTCCCACGAACCGTCCCGCGATCCGTCCCACGATCCGCTCCGATCTAGTGCCGAACGGACGGCACCTCCGCGTTCAGCACATGTATAGCTCGACGATGATCTCGGCCTTCTTGATCCAGCAAGAGAGATGGAGAGGTAGATGAGTTCTCTGGCAGCGTGACAGTGCTCCGGAGGTTGGTGGTGATATAATCTCAGCAGGGCTCCGCCCGAGCTCCGTAGAAACGCGATCTAGAGGAAAAACCGTGGAGGTATGTGGTCGGGCTGCCGTGGCAAAGTTGTGTCAAATCAGCCCTAAAACCTCCGTATATATATGTGAGAGTGGAGGGGCCTTGCCTTGGGGCTCAAGGAGCCCCAAGGGGTTCGGCCGAAGCAAGGGGGGAAGTCCTCCCATTCCAATCCTAGTCCAACAAGGATTGGAAGGTGGAGTCCTTCTCCACTTTTCCACTTCCCCTTTTTTTCTTTTCTCTTTGATTTTTCTTTCTCCTGCACATAGGGCTTCTTGGGCTGTCCCACCAGCCCACTAAGGGCTGGTGTGGCACCCCTAAGGCCTATGGTCTTCCCCCGGGTGGGCTTGCCCCCCTGGTGAACATCCGGAACCTATTCGTCACTCCCGGTACATTCCCGGTAATGCCGAAAACATTCCGGTAATCAAATGAGGTCATCCTATATATCAATCTTCGTATCCGGACCATTTCGAAAACCCTCGTGATGTCCGTGATCTCATCCGGGACTCCGAACAACATTCGGCAACCAACCATATAACTCAAATACGCATAAAACACCACCGAACCTTAACTGTGCAGACCCTGCGGGTTCGAGAACTATGTAGACATGACCCGAGGGACTCCTCGGTCAATATCCAATAGCGGGGACCTGGATGCCCATATTGGATCCTACATATTCTAGGAAGATCTTATCGTTTGAACCTCAGTGCCAAGGATTCATATAATCACGTATGTCATTCCCTTTGTCCTTCGGTATGTTACTTGCCCGAGATTCGATCGTCAGTATCCGCATACCTATTTCAATCTCGTTTACCGGCAAGTCTCTTTACTCGTTCCATAATACAAGATCCCGCAACTTACACTAAGTCACATTGCTTGCAAGGCTTGTGTGTGATGTTGTATTGCCAAGTGGGCCCTGAGATACCTCTCTGTCACAAGGAGTGACAAATCCCAGTCTTGATCCATACTAACTCAATGAACACCTTTGGAGATACCTGTAGAGCATCTTTATGGCCACCCAGTTACGTTGTGACGTTTGATACACACAAAGTATTCCTCTGGTGTCAGTGAGTTATATGATCTCATGGTCATAGGAATAAATACTTGACACACAGAAAACAGTAGCAATAAAATGACACGATCAACATGCTACGTCTATTAGTTTGGGTCTAGAGCATGGATAATAAATGATTATCATGAACAAAGAAATATAATAATAACTAATTTATTATTGGCTCTAGGGCATATTTCCAACAGTCTCCCACTTGCACTAGAGTCAATAATCTAGTTCACATCACCATGTGATTCTAACGAATCCAACACCCATATAGTTTTGGGGTCTGATCTCGTCTTGCTCGTTAGAGAGGTTTTAGTCAATGGTTCTGAAAGTTTCAGATCCGTGTGTTCTTTACAAATCTTTATGTCATCTTTTAGATGCTGCTACTACGTGCTATTCGGAAATACTCCAAATATCTACTCTACTATACGAATCCGTTTCACTACTCATAGTTATTCGGATTAGTGTCAAAGCTTGCATCGACGTAACCCTTTGCGACAAACTCTTTAACCACCTCCATAATCGAGAAAAATTCCTTAGTCCATTAGTTACTAAGGATAACTTTGACCGCTGCTAGTGATTCAATCGTGGATCACTCTCTGTACCTCTCAACAGACTTGAGGCAAGGCACACATCAGGTGCGGTACTCAGCATGACATACTTTAGAGTCTATGGCTAAGGCATAGAAGACGACCTTCATCTATTCTCTGTATTCTGCCGTGGTCGGGTTTTGAGTCTTACTCAAATCCACACCTTACAACACAGTCAAGAACTCCTTCTTTGCAGATCTATTTTGAACTCCTTCAAAAACTTGTCAAGGCATGCATCTTGTTGAAACTTTTATTAAGAGTTTCGATCTATCTCCATAGATCTTGATGCTCAACGTTCAAGTAGCGCAATCCAGGCATTCCTTTGAAAAACTCCTTTCAAACAACCTTTTATGCTTTACAGAAATTCTACATTACTTCTGATCCACAATATGTCAACCACATATACTTATCAGAAATTCTATAGTGCTCCCACTCACTTCTTTCGAAATACAAGTTTCTCATAAACCTTGTACAAACCCAAAATCTTTGATCATCTCATCAAAGTGTATATTCCAACTCCGAGATGCTTGCACCAGTCCATTGAAGGATCGCTGGAGCATGCATACTTGTTAGTATCCTTAGGATTGACAAAACATTCTGATTGTATCACATACAATCGTTCCTCAAGGAAACCGTCGAGGAAACAATATTTTGACTTCCTATGTGCAATATTTCACAAATAATGCAGCAACTACTAACACAATTCCAACAGACTTTTAGCATCGCTACGAGTGAGAAAGTCACATCATAGTTAACTCTTTGATCCTGTCTGTCTTCCTTTTAAAAATCCATCATCGTCTTTCTTCCTTTTAAAAATCCATCTTTACTTAATAGTCTCACTACCATCAAGTAGTTCTTCCAAATTCTACACTTTGTTTTATACATGGATCCTCTCTCGGATTTCATGGCCTCGAGCCATTTTCTCGGAATCTGGGCCCACCATTGCTTCTGCCTAACTCTTAGGTTCATTGTTGCTCAACAACATGACCTCCAAGACAGGGTTACCGTACCACTTTGTAGTAGTACGCGACCTTTTTCGACCTACGAGGTTTGTAGTAACTTGATCCGAAGCTCTAATGATCACTATCGTTAGCTTCCACTTCAATTGGTGTAGGCGCCACACGAACAACTTCCTGCGCCCTGCTACACACTGGTTGAAGTGACGGTTCAATAACCTCATCAAGTTCCACCACTCTCCCACTCAATTCTTTCGAGAGAAACTTTTCCTCGAGAAAGGATCCATTTCTAGAAACAAACGCGTTGCTTCCGGATCTGAGATAGGAGATGTATCCAACTGTTTTGGATATCCTATAAAGATGAATTTATCTACTTTTGGGTTCGAGCTCATCAGAATGAAACCTTTTCACATAAGCATCGCAGCCCCAAACTTTCAAGAAACGACAACTTAGGTTTCTCTAAACCATAGTCTATACTATGTCATCTCAACGGAAATATGCAGTGCCCTATTTAAAGTGAATGCGGTTGTCTCTAATGCATAACCCATAAACGATAGTGGTAATTCAATAAGAGACATCATAGTATGCACCATATCATAATAGGGCGTGGCTATGACATTCAGACACATCATCACACTATGGTGTTCCAGGTGGCATGAACTGCGAAACAATATTCGCGTTGTCTTAACTGCGTACCAAAACTCGTATTTCAGATATTCATCTCTATGATCATATCGTAGACAATTTATCCTCTTGTCATGACGATCTTCACTCTGAAATTGCCTTGAACTTTTCAATATTTCAGACTTGTGATTCATCAAGTAAATACTCTTGTATCTACTCAAATCGTCAGTGAAGTAAGAACATAACGATATCCACTGCGTGCCTTAGCACTCATTGGACTGCACACGTCAAAAATGCATTACTCCCAACAAGTTACTCTCTTGTTTCATGTGGCACATTTTGCATGTCTCAAGTGATTCAAAATCAAGTGAGTCCAAACGATCCATCTCTATGGAGTTTCTTCCTGCATTTATACCAACATGTATGGTTTGCATGTCTCAAACGTTTTAAAAAATGAGTGCGTACAAAGATCCATCGGCATGGAGCTTCTTCATGCATTTTATACCAACATGACTCAAGTGGCACTTGCACAACTAAGTGTTACTATCATTATTACTTTGCATCTTTTGGCACCAATATTATGCACATGTGTAACACTACGATCGAGATTCAATAAATCATTGAGGGTATTTATTCAAGCAAATAGAACAACTATTATTCTCTTTAAATGAATAATCGTATTGCAATAAACACGATCCAATCATGTTCATGATCAACGCAAACACCAAATAACAATTATTTAGGTTTTACCACCAATCCCGATGATAGAGGGAGCGTGCGATGTTTGATCACATCAACCTTGGAAACACTTCCAACACGTATCGTCACCTCACTTTTAGCTAGTCTCCATTTACTCCGTAGCTTTCATTTCCTGTTACGAATCACTTAGCAACCGAACCGGTATCCAATACCCTCGCACTACTAGGAGTACTAGTAAAGTACAAATCAACATCATGTATATCAAATATACTTCTTTCGACTTTGCCAGCCTTCTTTATCTGCCAAACATCTAGGGTAGCTCCGCCTCAGTGAACGTTCCCCTCATAACAGAAGCACTTAGTCTCAGGCTTGGGTTTAATCTTGGGTATCTTCATTAGTGCAACAACTGTTTTGCCGTTTCACGAAGTATCCCTTCTAGCCCTTACCTTTCTTGAAACTCAGTGGTTTTACTAACCATCAACTATTGATGCTCCTTCTCGATTTCTACTTTCACAGTGTCAAACATCGCGAATCGCTCAAGGATCATTGTATCTATCCTTGATATGTTATAGTTCATCACGAAGCTCTCACAGCTTGGTGGCAGTGACTTTGGAGAACCATCACTATCTCATCTGGAAGATTAACTCCCACTTGATTCAAGCGATTGTCGTACTCAGACAATCTGAGCACACGCTCAACGATTGAGCTTTCCTCCTTTACTTCATGGACAAAGAATTTTGTCGGAGGTCTCGTACCTCTTAACAAGGGCACAAGCATGAAATCGCAATTTCATCTCTTTAGAACATCTCTTATGTTCCGTGACGTTACAAAACGTCTTCGGCGCCTTGCTTCTAAGCCATTAAGTATTTTGCACTGAACTATCGCGTAGTCATCAGAAACGTGTATGTCAGAGGTTCACAACATCCACAGACGATGCTCGAGGTGCAGCACACCGAATGCTGCATTAAGGACATAAGCCTTCTGCGTAGCAACGAGGACAATCCTCAGTTTTACGGACTCAGTCCGCAAAGTTTGCTACTATCAACTTTCAACTAAATTTTCTCTAGGAACATATAAAAACAGTAGAGCTATAGTGCAAGCTAATTCGTAATTCGCAAAAACCATTAGACTATGTTCATGATAATTAGTTCAATTAATCATATTACTTAAGGACTCCCACTCAAAAGTACATCTCTCTAGTCATTTGAGTGGTACATGATCCAAATCCACTATCTCAAGTCCGATCATCACATGAGTCGAGAATAGTTTCAGTGGTAAGCATCTCTATGCTAATCATATCAACTATACGATTCATGCTCGACTTTTCGGTCTCATGTGTTCCGAGGCCATGTCTGCACATGCTAGTCTCGTCAGCTTAACCCGAGTGTTCCGCGTGTGCAACTGTTTTGCACCCGTTGTATGTGAACATTGAGTCTATCACACCCGATCATCACGTGGTGTCTCGAAACGACGAACTGTCGCAACGGTGCACAGTCGGGGAGAACACAATTTCGTCTTGAAATTTTAGTGAGAGATCACCTCATAATACTACTGTGCTTCTAAGCAATATAAGGTGCATAAAGGATTAACATCACATGCAATTCATAAGTGACATGATATGGCCATCATCATGTGCTTCTTGATCTCCATCACCAAAGCACCGACACGATCTTCTTGTCACCGGCGTCACACCATGATCTCCATCAACGTGTCGCCATCGGGGTTGTCGTGCTACTCATGCTATTACTACTAAAGCTACATCCTAGGAATATAGTAAACACATTTGCAAGCACAAACATTAGTTTAAAGACAAACCTATGGCTCCTGCCGGTTGCCGTACCATCGACGTGCAAGTTGATATTAACTATTACAACATGATCATCTCATACATCCAATATATCACATCACATCGTCGGCCATATCACATCACAAGCATACCCTGCAAAAACAAATTAGACGTCCTCTAATTGTTGTTACATGTTTTACGTGGTGACCATGGGTATCTAGTAGGATCGCATCTTACTTACCCAAACACCACAGCGAAGATGTATAAATTTCTATTTAACCTCATCCAAGGACCTCCTCGGTCAAATCCGATTCAACTAAAGTTGGAGAAACCGACACTCGCCAGTCATCTTTGAGCAACGGGGTTGCTCGTAGCGATGAAACCAGTCTCTCGTAAGCGTACGAGTAATGTCGGTCTGAGCCGCTTCGATCCAACAATACCGCGGAACCAAGAAAAGACTAAGGAGGGAAGCAAATCGCACATCACCGCCCACAAAAACTTTTGTGTTCTACTCTAGATGACATCTACACATGAACCTAGCTCATGATGCCATTGTTGGGGAACGTCGCATGGGAAACAAAAATTTTCCTACGTGCACGAAGAACTATATCATGATGATGTCCATCTACCAGAGGGGATTTCCGATCTACGTACCCTTGTAGATCGCACAGCAGAAGCGTTAATAAACACGGTTGATGTAGTGGAACGTCCTCATGCCCCTCGATCCGCCCCACGACCCGTCCCACGAACCGTCCTGCGATACGTCCCACAATCCGCTCCGATCTAGTGCCGAACGGACGGCACGTCCGTGTTCAGCACAGATACAACTCGACGATGATCTCGGCCTTATTGATCTAGCAAGAGAGACGGAGAGGTAGATGAGTTCTCCGGCAGCGTGACGGCACTCCGTAGGTTGGTGGTGATCTAATCTCAGCAGGGCTCCGCCCGAGCTCCGCAGAAACGCGATCTAGAGGAAAAACTGTGGAGGTATGTGGTCGGGCTGCCGTGGCAAAGTTGTGTCAAATCAGCCCTACAACCTCCGTATATATAGGTGTGAGGGGAGGGGCCTTGCTTTGGGGCTCAAGGAGACCCAAGGGGTTCGGCCGAAGCAAGGGGGGAAGTCTCCCCTTCCAATCCTAGTCCAACTAGGATTGGAAGGTGGAGTCCTTCTCCACTTTCCCACTTCCCCTTTTTTTCCTTTCTCTTTGATTTGTCTTTCTCCTGCGCATAGGGCTTCTTAGGCTATGGGCTTCCCCCGGGTGGGCTTGCCCCCACCTGGTGAACATCGAGAACACATCACTACTGGAAAATAGTTTTTTGCCATCTGCATAATCTTTGCCGTCTGCTAGCTGATGGCAAAGAGTGTCTTTGTCGTCAGCTTCAACAAAGCAGACGGCAAAGCACTAGCTGATGGCATAGAGTGTTTTTGCCATCAGTCACATCTTTGCCGTCAACTTCTAGACGGCAAAGAGTCTCACGGCAGACGGCAAAGATGTAGATGGGCCCACCTGACCGCGGTGTGGTTAGGTGAAACTGGAGTCTCTTCTTTGCCGTCTGCTAGCGGAGGACAAAGAGTCCGGAGGCACACGGCAAAGAGTCTAGACTCTTTGCTGTCCGGCGGCACACGGCAAAGAGCTAACTCCGCTAACGGCTCTTTCCCCCCACCCCGCCCTCTCTCTCACCCATACTATGTAACGGCACCCCGCCCCCCTCTCTCTCTCTCCCAATCCCCAACGCCCACCGACCGCCGCCCCCGTCGCGCCGCCGCCCCTGTCACCCCCGCCGCCGCCCCTTTCGCCCCCACCGCCGCCCCTGTCACCCCTGCCACCACCGTCGCACCACCACCACCGTCCCGCTGCTGCCCCACCTCGGCCCCGCTGCCGCTGCCCCACCACCGCCCCGCCACCCCAAACACCCCGGCCCCTCCACAGCCGCCCGTCCCGGTTAGCCCCCACAACCCCACCCCCCCTGCACCCGCATTATTTTTTGGAATTAGATTATAACTACCGGCATGATTTTTTATTGTTGTTGTAGTAGTTGTTCTTTTTAGCAGTTTTAGTGGTAGTAGTTTTAATAGTTGTTCTTGTTAGTAGTTTTAGTACTTTTTCTTGTTAGTAGTTTTAGTAGTTGTTCTTGTTAGTAGTTTTAGTGGTAGATTTAGTTAGTTGGTAGATTTAGTAGGTAGTTTAGTGGTAGATTTTGTTTTGTTAATTAGTGGTAGCTTGTTAAATTAGTTAGGTTAGTTAGTTAGCTTGGTTAGTTAGGTGGAGGAGGAGAAGAAGGAGAGGATTAGGAGGAGTAGGAGGAGGAGAAGAAAAAGAATAAGAAGAAGAAGAAGAAGAAGAGGAGAAGAAAAAAATAAGAAGGAGAAGAAGAAGAAGAAGAAGAAGAAGAAGAAGAAGAGAAGAAAAAAATAAGAAGGAGAAGAAGTAAAGAAGAAGAGAAGAAGAAGAGAAGAAGAGAATAAGAAAAAAAATAAGAAGGAGAAGTTAGTTAGCTTGGTTAGTTAGCTAGATTCTTTTTTAGTTACTTAGTGGTAGATTCTGTTTTTGTTATTTTTTTGCTGTTTATTGCTATCTAGGTTTAGCGATAGGTTTAGTTAGCTTGGTTAGTTAGGTTAGTTAGTTAGTTAGCTTAATAGAAAGAATTGGAAGAAGAAGAAGAGGGGGAGGAGGAGAAGAGGAGAAGAGGAGGAGGAGAAGAAGAAGAAGAAGAAGAAGAGGAGGAGGAGGAGGAGAAGATAAAAATAAGAAGGAGAAGAAGAAAAGAAGAAGAAAAGAAGAAGAGAAGAAGAAGAGAAGAAGAGAAGAAGAATACCTTCTCCTGCTTCTCGTTCTTCTCCTCCTTCTTCTCCTCCTCCTCCTTCTCCTTCTTCTTGATTTCTTCTTCTTCTCCTCCTCCTCCTCTTTCTTCTCCTCTATCTTATTCTGCTTACCTCATTTTCCCCAACAATGAGATAATTAGCCCATTTAGCTACAAAATGGCATAAAAACCTTGGTTAGCTCATGAATATTATATTCTTAACTTGTTTTCCTCTAAAATGACATAATTAGAATATTTGTGTTGATCGAGTGGATTTACATGTGATAGTTGTCTTGTCGCTGTGAGGTCTGCTGTGCGAAGACCTGCCCTGCGTTGTACGAGCTCCGCCCCTGCATTCGTGGGTCAGTACAAATTTCATCTCCTCCCCGCCCCTTCATTTACTGTGGCTCGGTTTCCGGATGAAACTTTCTAGATTTAGGTAATTAAATTAATTTATCAGTATGCATGACCAGTATGCGTCTCCCGTTCGAAAGGGCGACATCTATAAATATGCATGTCTTTGCATATTTATAACCTCCTTTCGAATTGTCCAACATTATCCATGAACAGCCCGAGTATGTGTAGATTCGCTTCGTTTTCCCGTATACTGTGCTCTGGATCCGATGCGTAATTTTGTCAGTGCCTCCTTGTTGTTCTCCGGATGCACATCCTCTCTGTTTATTGTGGAGACGTGTATCCGGAGAACAACGGGAAGGTGCTGCCGAAATTTTGCGTTGGATCTGGAGCAGAGCATGGGAAAACGAACCCAATCTACACATACTCGGGTGGGATTATGACCTATCTTTACCTATTAGCGTGTAGGTTGCCTGGACGTAATAAAAATGGCGAACCTGGTTAACCGATGAATATAAATGCTAAATTATATATAAATATATTTCTTCTGTCTTTAGTAGCTAGGCAAGATGAGTGATCATGCGTGGATGTATACCGGTCACCCTAGTCAGAAAGAGATGACGAAAGAATGGTTTGTAAAAACAAAGGAATTTGTGAAAGCCGCATTCGCAAATGGCCAGGAAAGAAACTATTGCCCCTGTCCTAGATGCGACAACTATAAAAGGACGACAGAGGCTGTAATGATTAAACACCTGCAGAGGAGGGGTTTTAAGCCTAATTATACGGTGTGGACATTTCATGGTGAGTCTATACAACGCACAAGAGCTGAGGTGGTCCGTCGTCGCACGAACGAGCATGGTACCGGGATCGAAGACATGGTGCAAGACTTTGATGATGATCGGGATTCGGAAGATGAGATGGAGGAATCTGCAAATGCCTTTTACGAAATGTTGTAGTCTTCAAAACGTCCTCTCCATGAGCACACTGAGCTCTGTCAGTTGGATGCAATTGCACAAGGAATGGCTCTAAAGGCTCAGTTCAACTTGGGAAGAGAATGCTACGACGCGATGATGACACTATTTGGACGCTTCCTACCCAAAGGCCATGTCATGCCTGCAAACCTGTACCAGTCGGACAAAATACTTCGTGTACTTAAGATGCCCTATGAGAAGATAGATGCATGTGAGAAAGGATGTGTCTTATTTAGGAAGGAGTATGCACACTTGGACTATTGTCCCAATTGCGAGTCTTGCAGGTATCTTGTGGTAGACAATGGTATGGGTGAGAAGAGGCAGACCAAAATTGTAGTTAGTGTTCTTTGGTATATGCCAATCGTACCAAGACTTCAACGTCTTTTCATGGTCGAAGAGACAGCTAGACATATGACATGGCACAAATTGGGCAAAAGAACCGAACTAGATACGAATGGGAATAAGATGGTAGTACACACATCGGATGGGGAAGCATGGAAACATTTCAATGGAATGCATCAGGATAAAGCGGCACATCCAAGGAATCCTCGAGTATGCATCGCCACAGATGGTTTTAATCCCTTCGGCATGACGGCAACAAAATATAGTTGTTGGCATGTATTTGTCATTCCACTCAATCTCCCCCCCCCCGGACAGATTATGCGAAGAAAGAACATATTTCTGACGTTGATAATTCCAGGGCCCAATTATCCGGGGAAGAATATGAATGTGTACCTACAGCCGCTTAAGGATGAATTGAAGATGCTTGGGATAATGGGGTCAAGACATACGATGTCGGTAGAAAACAGAACTTCAAAATGCATGTGTGGTACATGTAATCTATGCATGACTTGCCGGCGTATGCACTATTCTCTGGATGGTGTGTGCATGGAAGGTTCCCGTGCCCCCAATGCAAGGCAGCTCTTCAGTTTCATTGGTTGCAGGAGGGTCCGAAGTATTCTTGCTTTGACTTGCATAGACAGTTCCTGGATCGTGACCATTAGTTCAGAAAAGACAAGAAGAACTCTACCAAAGGTAAAGTTGTCAAAAACTTGGCACCACCTGCGTTGACAGGCCAACAGATCCTGGATCAGTTAAACGCCCTCGAGCTTGATCCAGAGCGTCCAGGGTATTTCAAGGGGTATAATTCAAAACACGCCTAGACTCACAAGCCATGCTTCTGGGATCTGCCTTACTTCAAAGACCTCCTTATTCCACACAATATCGACATGATGCACACTGAGAAGAATATCGGAGAGGCTATTTTGGGTACATTGTTCGACATAGATGGGAAGACAAAGGATAATACTAAGTCTAGAGTCGATCAAGAGACACTATGTCATAGACCGTTACAAAACATGCGAGAAGGCAAAGGAAAGCAGAAGTGGTCGAAGCCAAAGGCCTGGTTCAATCTTGGAAGGCCAGCTATGAGGGAAATTATCTTGTGGGTCAAAATGCACTTGATGTTCCCCGATGGGTATGCAGCAAAATCTAAAGAGGGGAGCGAGTCTTGAAATATTAAAAATCTTTGGTCTCAAGAGTCGTGATTGGCACATATGGTTAGAGCGGGTAATGCCGGTGATGTTACGTGGCTTTATTCCCGAGGATGAATGGCTAGTACTAGCGGAGCTGAGCTATTTCTTCCGTGTTCTTTGTGCGAAAGAATTGTCGCCTGGCGTGGTAGAAGACATGGAGGAGTTTGCACCGGAGTTGTTGTGCAAGTTAGAGAAGATCTTTCCACCGGGCTTCTTTAATCCAATGCAGCATTTGATTTTACATCTACCGACCGAGGCAAGATTGGGTGGGCCCGTGCAAGATTGTTGGTGCTATGCAACTGAGAGGATGCAGAAGACCCTTCGAGCTAAATGTAAAAATAAGCGTAGAATTGAAGCATCGATGGCTAAGGCATTCATTACTGAGGAGGTGGCAAACTTTGTGACTGCACACTACGAAGCCAAAAATTATCATTTGCATAATCCGAAGCCTCGGCACAATGATGCAGACCCTAAAAAAGCTGGGTTCAACCTCAGCCAATTCAAAGGGAAGCTCCCACCAGCCGGTGCTTCGAAACCAATAACGTTGGATGTCGAGGAATGGCGGAACATTTCGTTGTATATCTTCAACAACCTAATAGAAGTGCGGCCGTACATCGAGTGAGTTCTCGGCACATTTTCCCGTAACTTCTAATTCCTTTGAACTGCTCTTATTCCCGAATATTTCAAACAGCCGTTACGTCGCCAAATTCTCGGATGGAGCGGTGATCGAAAATGATTCCGTCGAAGAGTATGAGCTTCTGTCAAAGACAGGAGGCGGCTATCCAGGTTTCATCTCTTGGTTCAAACAAACGGTAATTATCAATAATGGACCATTTCATTTCTTGGTCTAACTTGCGGCTAATGCAACAATGTTTCGTATTAAACTTATAAGCTAATTCAGAGTCTATGGACGCCGAATTGAGACAAGTCGCTAATGGTTTTGACTACAAGGTCCGTTCATTTGAGAAATACAACATCAACGAGTATCTCTTTCATACCTTTGGCAAAGAGCTATCTATGCCTGATCGGAAATCTACAAATTGTGGTGTCTCTGCTATCGGTGAAGGTGTTATCGAGTATTATGGAAGAGTTGAAGCAATTTATGAACTTCAATTATATGGTGAAAACCCACCGAACGTCGTAGTCTTCAAATGTTATTGGTTCTAGCCGAAGGATACTAGAAGGACTCATGAACATATAGGACTAGTCGAAATCAATCCAAACACCCATTTAGATGTTCCCGATGTGTATATTACAGCACAACAGGCGACCCAAGTTTTCTATCTACCGTGGGCATGCCAAACGGATAAGAATCTGGAAAGTTGGTATGTTGTTTATGAAGTGCCGCCACATGTCAGACCACCTCTCCCAAATGAACAGGATTATGAACCTCACATTAATCCAGACACATATGATGGAGAATTCTTCCAAGAAACACGTCTTTCCAAGAAACGTTTCAAGAACCGCCGTGCTTCACACAAAAACATGGAAGTAGACAGCGACAATGAATCCGACTCCACCCCTGAGCTGGAACCAGAAGACCTGGAACTCATAGAGGTTACTGATGCGGATGACCTGTCAATGCTTCAACGATTAAAGAAAGGCATTTCACAACTTCACGCCGTTGAACCGGACAAGCACGTCATTCATGAAGACATGCGTGATAGTGATGATGATGATGCATTTATTGATGATGATTATTAGTTTGTAAGATTCACAACTTAAATTATATATTTTTTAATGTTTATTATTCATGTACATATTATTATTCATGTGAGTTATTCAATTTTTTTATGTTGTACTAATTTCTTTTAATCTTTATCATGGCAGGTCACCAGGTGTTGAAAGATGGTGGGCGCTGGTCCAGAGCGCTCGACGGGTTCTTCCGAGCCGCCCCGCACGAGGGGTGATACTTCCCTTCCACCCCTATGTCTACGCAGAGCCTTGGCAGACAGTCGGTCGACACCACACGTGGGTTCTTCTTTGTCAGCGGCATCGCCCACTCGGAGAGGTGCTGGTCGGGTAGGGAAGAAGGGGAAGGGTACAGGGAGAGGTGGTGGCCACGGAAGATCCAGGAGGACTGTTGAGCCGTCCTCGCCACCTCCACCAGCTCATTCACCCGAGCATAGGACTACTATGGTCGACCAATTTGCGGAGGAGGCTACGGGGACTCCGGTCTAGGAGCCTGGCATTGACGGGCATTCGTCCTATGAGACTCCGGTCTAGGATCAGCCTCGGGTCGAGGTGCATTCGGCCCATGAGTCTACGGTTCCGGAGGCTTCACCCGACGTGGAGAGGCCCGGATGGGATACCTGGCCGGATCGGACCGAGGGTCCGGGTGGCTCAGGGGGCGGGGATGGCGGGGATGAGTTTACGGATAGTGAGGGCGATGTGCAGGCGGATGGGGCCACCGTGTACAAGCATGGTAGTACACGTCTCCCGGTCGTGCCGCCTACCCGCGAGCAGAGGCCGGTGATTAAACCTTAAGGAGATAGGTAAGTACATTTACTCTTTTCTTAGCTTTTTCCTTCAAGTTTGTTCAAATATCTAATGCGTTGACCTTATCATACTGCAGGGGATGGGTACACCCTCTTGGAGTCCGCAAGCCGGACTCCGTCCTTGGTGTGCTTTGCCGGAAAAATTCCCCGGGGTTTGTCACGTTGCCTGGTGAGGGTCAGGTTCCTACACTAGGAATTTCCTGGGAGCACTACCAGCCTGCGCAGGCCCCGCCGGAGGAGATTATAGATGGTGTCTTGTGCCACACGAGGGCCGAGATGGTGATCAAGAGCTTTTGGGTAAATTATCCTTTTACACAATCTAAAATTAACAATATAGCTAATTATTGTACTAATCGGTGTTTTCACGTTTGATTGCAGACCTTCTATAGGTGTGAGGATGGATATGAGGAGGAGGCAGCCAAGGTTCTCGAGGCCGAGTGTAGGCGGTTACAATAGAACTTACGCCACGAGGCTCGGCCGCAGTCTATTCGAGACTACTACGCCACGCATGGTATTAAGAAGCAGAAGAAGGATTGCCGTGGAAAGTTTCTGAAGAAGGAGCAATACATGAAGGTAATTACCTATTCTTAAGTCCTTCTACATAGTTTTATTGATTTCATTCATAGGCGTAGCGCTCAAAATTCTTTCTAATAACTTACAGGTGCCCCCGAGATGGTGTGCGGATAAGATGGATTGTTGGGAGGCATTGGTTGATGAGTGGTGCATAGGCAGCTGGCGAGCCATCCACGAGAATGCGAAGGATCGGCGTAGCCAAAAGGTTGGTGTGCCACACCATCAAGGCAACGCCAACTTACTTCAGTTCGGACGAAACTAGGTATGTGATTTGCTTCATGATTCATACAATTCATTCTTCATGCTAATATTTTGTTCCTCTCTTTTAGGCGCATCACAATAGGACGGAGATGCCACACTTGTACGACCTTTATGGCATGGCCCATACTTCCTCGTACAAGAAGGCGAAGGAATTCTCTGAGTCTGACCTGGATGATACCAATAACTTCACCAAGATATCATCCCACCACAAGCTCGTGGCATACAGGGACGCGGGGAAGCCTACGAAAGGGGATGACTTTAACCCTAGCCAGGAACCTTTGGATCCAGAGCTAGTGATGATATCCGGTGGCAGGAGGCCCCATGGCTCGATAGCCATTGGAGATGGGATAATACATTGTCCACTCACTCTCCCGGAGATCAAGGCGTGCCAGTCGAGCAGCTGTCCTGAGATAACGCGTCGTCCACGGCCAGTCGATCTTGCCATCGAGGTTAGTTGTCCGGACTAAGAACAATGTCATCCATTTCACTATGTGTGTCACCATAGATCATTACTATGGTAACGAGGAATGGTATTTGAGGCTGCTCTTCAGAAAGGCAGATTGGCAAACCAGGCTGCTCTTGAGAAAGAGAGAGGCAATCCAGGCTGCTCTTGAGAAAGAGAGATTGGCAAGCCAGGCTGCTCTTGATGAGAGGGACCAGACCACGACACGATTGATTGAGGAGGAGAGCTTTTTGTGGTAAGTTTTTTTTCACATTAGCCAAATCATGTGTGTAATGTCTGTTTCATTACTAACTAATACGACCCACTCATCAGGGTCTGTGCGAGAAGAGCGGTCAAGTCCCTCCGCCGATGCCCGTCTTCTCTTCGATTGGCACGGTGAGTTTGATTATAAACTAGTATTAATAATTGAGTGTCATCATGCTAACTGAGACATTGCAAAATACCTATTCTGTAGAATAACTCCCGAGCGGCATCGCATGACCCTTCTCCAGGTGTTTCTCCTCCTTGATGACCACTACGGTAAGTTTCTCTTCTCCTCTTTCATATTCTCCTTGCCTTAATTTCCCCAACAATGACATAATTAGCCCATTTAGCTCCACAAAGACATAGTTAGCTAATTTAGCTCCAAGAAGAGGAGAAGAGGAGAAATGAAAAGGAAGAACAAAAACAAGAAGAGAAAGAGAAGAGAAGGAGAAGGAGAAGAAGGAGGAGGAGAAGAAGGAGAAGGAGGAGGAGGAGGAGGAGGAGGAGGAGGAGGAGGAGAAGGCCAAGGACCTTCTAGTCCTTCTCCTCCTCCTCCTCCTTCTCCTCCTTCTTCTTTATTTCTTCTTCTTCTCCTCCTCCTCGTCTTTCTTCTCCTCTTTCATATTCTCCTTGCCTTAATTTCCCCAAAAATGACATAATTAGCCCATTTAGCTCGAAAATGCCATAATAACCTCAAAATGGCGTAAGAACCTTGGTTAGCTCATTAATATTATATACATAGCTTGTTTTCCTCTAAAATGGGATAATTAGCCCATTTATCTCCAAAAAAGACATATTTAGCTAATTTAGCTCCAAGAAGAGGAGAAGAGGAGAAGAAATAGGAAAAATGAAAAGAAAGAAGAAGAAGAAGAAGAGAAGAAGGAGGAGGAGGGGGAGGAGGAGGAGGAGAAGGAGGAGGAGGAGGAGGAGAAGGAGGAGAAGGCCAAGGACCTTCTAGTCCTTCTCCTTCTCCTCCTTCTTCTTTATTTCTTCTTCTTAATCTCCTCCTCCTATTTATTCTCCTCTTTCATATTCTCCTTGCCTTAATTTCCCCAACAATGACATAATTAGCCAATTTAGCTCCAAAAAGACATTATAAGCTCAAAATGGCATAAGAACCTTGGTTAGCTCATTAATATTATATACTTAGCTTGTTTTCCTCTCTAATGACATAGTTAGCTAATTTAGCTCCAAGAAGAGGAGAAGAGGATAAATCAAAAGGAAGAACAAAAAGAAGAAGAGAAAGAGAAGAGAAGGAGAAGGAGAAGAAGGAGGAGGAGAAGAAGGAGAAGGAGGAGGAGGAGGAGGAGAAGGAGGAGAAGGCCAAGGACCTTCTAGTCCTTCTCCTCCTCCTCCTCCTTTTCCTCCTTCTTCTGTATTTCTTCTTCTTCTCCTCCTCCTCCTCTTTCTTCTCCTCTTTCATATTATCCTTGCCTTAATTTCCCCAACAATGACATAATTATCCCATTTAGCTCCAAAATGCCATAATAATTTCAAAATGGCATAAGAACCTTGGTTAGCTCATTAATATTATGTACTTAGCTTGTTTTCCTCTAAAATGGGATAATTAGCCCATTTAGCTCCAAAAAGACATAGTTAGATAATTTAGCTCCAAGAAGAGGAGAAGAGGAGAAGAAATAGCAAAAATGAAAAGAAAGAAGAAGAAGAAGAAGAGAAGGAGGAGAAGGCATGGACCTTCTAGTCCTTCTCATCCTCCTCCTCCTTCTCCTCCTTCTTCTTTATTTCTTCTTCTTCTTCTCCTCCTCCTCTTTCTTCTCCTATTTCATATTATCCTTGCCTTAATTTCCCCAACAATGACATAATTAGCCAATTTAGCTCCAAAAAGACATTATAAGCTCAAAATGGCATAAGAACTTTGGTTAGCTCATTAATATTATATACTTAGCTTGTTTTCCTCTATAATAACATAGTTAGGTAATTTAGCTCCCAGAAGAGGAGAAGAGGAGAAATGAAAAGGAAGAACAAAAAGAAGAAGAGAAAGAGAAGAGAAGGAGAAGGATAAGAAGGAGGAGGAGAAGAAGGAGAAGAAGGAGGAGGAGGAGGAGAAGGAGGAGAAGGCCAAGTATATTCTAGTCCTTCTCCTCCTCCTCCTTCTTCTCCTCCTTCTTCTTTATTTCTTCTTCTTCAAATCCTCCTCCTCTTTCTTTTCCTCTTTCATATTCTCCTTGCCTTAATTTCCCCAACAATGACATAATTAGCCCATTTAGCTCCAAAATGCCATAATAACTTCAAAATGCCATAAGAACCTTGGTTAGCTCATTAATATTATATACTTAGCTTGTTTTCCTCTAAAATAGGATAATTAGCCCATTTAGCTCCAAAAATA